>NW_017728992.1:15267953-15320357 GCF_001723915.1 Gavialis gangeticus | reverse complement strand
CATCCTCACTCTCCCATGTCCCCTGGACAAGCCTTGCCTCACTTCCTCCTTCACCATGGGAGCCTTGATCTGCCCCTCTTGCCCCTTCCCTTCCACAGACTTACTTGCAGGACACTGCTCTTCCCGCTGCCCAGCTGAATTCTTGTAAATTGGCTATTGGATATATATTGGCCTATACGGCTGGTTAATAATTGGCTATTGGTATCAAGAAAGAAAATCTTTATTGGTGCACCCCTATTAATTACCAATGAGAAAGGAGTAAATTTTACTCCTTCTTTAAGTTTTAATGGCTCACTATCTAGACTAGCCATGCACTTATTTTCTTAAACATAATACATCATAGGAGGAGGGTTCAGTTTTATATGAGCTTCCCAGAGAAACCTAGGGGGTGTTTAGTAAACTGCTTTCAAACCCAATTACTATATGATCAACTTCATTGGTTTTAAACATAGTTATCATAAATGCTTCTTCCAGCAGGGAGTAAAAGGTACAAGGGGCAAATATGCCAAACAGAGTGTTAAAATTGATGTCCCTTTCATTAATTTCCTTCTTTTTAATAAATCAGTTTTCTCTTATTGCTGAAAAAAAATTATGATCTCATTAAGTAGAAATATATGCTTTGTGTGATAAGCCCAGATATACAAACTCCTTTTTGCTTATGTTCCATTTCCTACATACTGCACTGTAAATTCTTTGAATGCAAGGAAGTCAACTTCTTTAGGTTCAATCAACATCTGTTCCTGAATATTTGCTGTCTGTTTAAAACTCTATGCCTAAACTTGTTACCAACATTCACTGTTATGCAATATCAGTTCAGGTTATTTGCTAATTATTGTTTCCTTCAGAACATGACTGAAACTTATGGCTTGGATTCGTTCTTAGGTTAAGTAAGCTCTTTCTTTTATAAACATTTTGCTTAACATGGACTCAAACTGAAGATGAGAATCTTGGTTCTTTCTGGGAAAACATTAAACTTTATTAACTGCTTTCCCTTTGTTATGGAAAGGATCAATGTATACTCATTTTAAAACCAATAAATAAAAAAAAACAAATTTCTATCTAGTAGCCCAGTGTTCTTATAAAAAAAACCTGAAAAAATACATGTAGGTTGTTGGTTAGACATATACCTCTCTCTAAATGCAGATTAACAAGAGAGATGGAATTTTAAATATTTTTAAAGTGTTTTCTTTAAAAGGTTCTGTCTCCTTGAAACTCGGTGCCAAACCGAGTCATTTTCAGTGGCCTTGACCTTGGTCTTCGGTGACCTAGAACCAGGCCTGAAGCTCAGGTCTCGACTTGGATGCACATGAAATATGAAAACTGCCCCCTGAAGATGGCTGTAAGGAAATGCAGGGGCTAAAATGCTGTCCCTGGGGGAGCCAATGTCAAGAATTCCATTGGCATCAGTGGGGCCAGGGTTTCTCTGTAGGCCTGCAGAGAGATTTTATTCTGGATAAGTTATTACATAAAATCTGCTTTTGAATTAGTATTATAACATTCAATTTCCTGAGTTCAAAATGGTGAATCCCTATCTTGTTGTGGAGGTTGTCTTCTCATGCCAGTTCCACAGATGTCCACATTCATGCATGCTGTAGCTCTGTCCCAATTCTCATACCTTGTTTCTGTCTATTCTCCCTGTTTGTCTCTGGCCTTTCTTCTTCTTCTTCTAAAATTTTTTTTTTTTTTTTTTACTTCTTGTCTTTTATTTTCTGTTTCTCAAACTTGTTAGTGCTGCCTCTTTTCCCATACAGCTCAGTTCTTAGCCTTTCTGGTCTTTGGGCCTCAATACCCCACCGTTCTTTGGAAGTGACAAAGATTTCATTATTTTGAAGGCCATAGATGAACAGAGGTGAGGTCAAGTGTCAGGGAGTTTGGGCTGCTGGTAACAGTGCCTCTTCTGCTCCTGCAAACTGCCATAGTCTCTCTCACACGCAAACTAGTGTAATACTGACCCCGCTACAATGTCATTGCCCCCTCCCCACATTTGTCTCACTTGATTTCCCTTCCTTTCTATTTTCCACCTCTCCTGTCCTGCCTTGCTTTGTCACACACCACCAGAAGCTCCTTTTACATTAAGTGCTTTAAGACAAAAGAAGGGGGGAAGATAAATGGCTTTTGAAGAGTCACCTTTTGCAGCAAATACATACTTACAGTACTGGGGAAGGTGAATCTGAGACTGTTTTGCCTTTTCTGCCCCTTTTCTTTGTCCTGGTCCCATATCTAATTTGGGAAATGCTAGCTAATAAAGTATTGATTGCTAGCCATTAAAAGGCAGCTTTTGTACATGTGCTCACGTGCTCTCTCACTGTCTCTCTCTATGTATAATATGTATGTTTGTGTGTGTGTTTAATGGTAACAAGAAGAAGGAAGCAAAGTCTGAAGGCTGATATTTTATAATCCAAGAAAACTATCTGAGATGCATCATCTTATATGTGAAGGCAGTGAGTGATAGCAGTAGATTACAAGAAAGCAGAACAGTTACTAGTCAGTATCTGAAAACGTAGGAAAGACCCCACAATGACTTCTGGTTTACATTGAATTATGCATAATACTTTAGGGGTTTCAATTTCTAAATCCTTGCTTTTCCCTAAAAACATTATGATTCTTAATGTAATGTATCCCTCAAACATTCATCCAACCTTATCAGCTAGCCAGCTCACAGACAACACTGCCTTGAAGTAAGAAAAGCACACTTAGATTACATTGAATAAGACAAATTACTTTGATCAAAGGGTACATATAGTGGAAAATTACATGGTAGGAATGTGTTGTGTGTAAATAAAAGCATAAGCCCCAGTGTTTTAGCAGTAGGATTTTATTTATTTATTTTTTTGAGTCTGAAAACTATGAAAAGAACAGCCAACCCATGTTGGAGAATCACAGTACAGAGATTATCATCTAGCATAATGAATGAGAGGAAGAGGAATTCTGAAACTGCAGGAGCATTCTTGGAATCTTATCTTTACAACATTGAATGTTTCCCTTGTCCAAAGCTAGCAATAAATGTCTACGTTCATTTCTAGCAATGCAAAATCGTATGTTCATATTAAACGCCTTTTCCAGGAGAAGTAGTAAGAATACATTTAAACAAGACTGGACCTTGGTACTGTGATGTGCAAGCACAGATTTTCATTTTCTTCCCTCATACTCCGTTAAAGAAAATAGTGTTCTATAATCCTGATCTACAAGCTGTGTTACTCTATCATTGCTCATATTGCTTTAAAGGGCCAGGAGTTTGGGCCTAAAAACCAGTTGTGCCTTAGGTATGTCTACACATAGTGGTTAAGGTGCTTAAAATCTATGTGTTTTGCCCCAGAAGAGATGATCCAGTTTGTGTTGCTGTATATGCCTCCAGGGGACATTGCAGAAGGCCCCAGAAGTATCTAAAGCTAGCCAGTAGGAAACACCCAGTCAGGCAGGAGCTTAGATGCCTGACTTGTATTGCTCTGGAGATATCACTTGCAGTCCAGCTAACTTAGCCCTCAGAGTAGATCTCACTGGGCAGTTAGGGAATCTTTATATGTGCTCCAGGGGTCAGGGGGTACTTTAATTAGAGCAGCTTTTAGAGCCACACTAAAGTGCCTGCAGTATCAAGTGTATTTACCATCTCATGCTTCAAAATGGTGGCAGGGTATTTTAACTAAAGCTCATCCCCTAGCCTGAAGCATGGGAATGCTGAATATTTTAACATGGAGGCTGCTGGAGCATGCCAGGTGATTAAACTGGATACCTCCTGAGCATGCTTAGGACTCCACATCTGGGTGCCCATGGAACTTTATAATCCAAAGTAGAGTTGCCAACTAAACTTTGGCACTTATTAAATTTAGTAGCCTGTGCAGCGGGGCTGAACTGGATGGCTCCCTGGAACTTGAGTGCCTAAATTCTGCCTGTTTAGGTGCTCATAGGACCAACTGGATTTGGCCCCGGTATATCTTGCTGACCTTGGTTGAGCATGGGCAGGGATGGGAAGGGTGATTGTCCAGGTCTTTAAGTGGTTTATATTCTTTTTGTTTTAACTCCTATCGTGTTGAGGATTAAAAAAAAGAAAGAAACAATGGGGTCTGGAAAACTTTCTTTGTCTTTGGTTGTGTTCTGCTAACTGATTGAAATAACCAGGTAAAATGAGGAGCATTTGATGTATTTTAATTAGCTACAGAACCTGTGTCTGCAGATAGGAGGTATTCTCTATGTTCAGAGCAGGCTACCTCTGCCCACCGACACTACAAAAGCTGTTTCATAGCAGAACTGTGGGTTCTGCTTTTGTGTAGATGGAGGAGGTAAGACAGACAGGCCAAGGAGCTGGTTTTCTTTCTGTAGAGTTCCCTGTCCTTCCTCCTTACACCACCAAATCCCAGGATGAGGAAGGAATCAAAGTTATAATAGCATGAGGCTATTTCCTTCTGCATTGTTGTAGAAGCCCTTTTCTGGAATGGAGGGAAGGATCTTGTAACGCACAAGCTAAGTCTATTCCATCTTGGAGGAAAGGCAGCAAGAGGGCACAGCAGCCCCCCTGGCTCTCCAGGGACCTAGCAGACCTCCTAAGGCTAAAAAGAAAGGCCTACAGAGGATGGAGGATGGGATTCACCTCCAAGGAGGAATATTCTGCACTGGTCCGGTCCTGCAGGGAGCAAACCGGGAAAGCCAAGGCTGCAACTGAACTCCGACTAGCTTCGAGCATCAAGGACAATAAAAAGGCCTTTTTTAGATATGTGGGGAGCTGGAGGAAAAGCAAGGGCAACATTGGACCCCTGCTGAACCAGATGGGACAACAGACAACTGACTCCCAGGAAAAAGCCAACCTATTAAATGGGTACTTTGCATTGGTCTTTCATCAGTCCCGTGGGACGCCCATGCCTGCACCCCAAGGACTGAGGGCTGTTTATGCAAACCCAATAAGGGTCTACTTATTTTTCTTTTTTTACTGTGTTCCTTTGTTAGTAACACCTGGTGGACTGGGGAGGGAGGTATGGAGGTTTTGAGGGGGGTATGGAGGTTGTAGAGCGGAGTGCTTAGCACCCTATGATATTTCCCCCTTGGTTTTACTTCTGCTTACCCTTTTCTCTTTTGTGTGTGTGGTTGTTCCTGGGAGGGAAGTAGACAGAAACCTTGTCCAGGCTGAGGCCCAGGAGAGGGGCAAAGCTCAGATGGGTCAGGGGCTTAGAATGAAGCCAGGTGGGAGGGAGTCTGGGCAGGGCCTGAAGCCCCAGCCAAAGACAGAGAGGGTGAGGGAAAGAGAAGGACAGATCGCCATGTAGGCTAGCCAGATTAATAGACTGGAGATGAGTAAAGGGGAAGCAGGTCACCCATGGCTGGGTCCAGTGAGCCAAAGGCAGCCTCCTAAAACAGCATATTAAGTCTGGTATCAAGGCATGGCAGGAAGAAGAGAGGAACCAGATATGGGGGTGCATCAGAGTCATCCCTGGAGGTGCATGTCATTGCAGATCACAAGAGACAATTGTGGCAGAAGGACTTTTCTGAATCATGCTTGAGCAGGTTTGTCCAGGGCCTGGGGCCAGTCAACAAAATAGAGTCTGCTGGCTAAGAGTGGGGTAACCTATTTATTCCCTTTTTCCTTGATGAAAGAATCGGGGGGAGACTTCACAAACTGAAAATTCTGCTGTTTGCCCTCTTTGGAGGTCATTGCATCATAGGGACAAGTGAGGCCTTAAGTATATTTTGCCCGAAGGATGGAGCTTACCTAAGGTGTACAGTTCAAATACCTTCTCTGCACCCTGGAGCAGAGTTAATGAGTTCTGGCCCTCTAAATATGACCTTGTTATCTGAGAAGGAGATTGCACTAAATATTGCCTCCAGCCTTTTTATGTAGTTGCCACTCTGAGCCTTAAGTTAGGGAGTTGAGGAAGGAAAAGAGTTGGAAGGGAAAATATATAAGGATATGTGTTACATATGACAGTGTAATGCACACTTGACTTCAGATGACTGATGTTTGTACCTTAAACTTCATAGAGTTTAACCCATAAACTAACCCATAAACTGTTGCTTACAATAACTAGCAGATTAAGGAGTGAGCCAAATAAAATATGGCTAGCAAGTGTTAGTATTTATAAGTCAAGAACACTGCAGAAGTGTACACACTATATTTGGGTCACTTAGGTTGTAGCTTTAAGCAGGAATGGTTATAAATCAAAATACAACTATCATGTTTACTCACATACAAGATGACCCCCTCCAATAATTAGATTCTATATATAGAAAACTTAGACATTTGTTTAATTTTCCAGGTATAAAATCTAATTATTGGAAGTATGCCTTGAATTTGTCCCATCTGACTGCTACAGTAGGGAAAATAAATGGGGGGGTCAAGTAGCTCCCTTGCCTTCTGCCCCATAACTTCTTTCTTCTGTATCCCATTCCTCCATTCCTTACTGTTGGACCCTTCGTTCATCCAGAATTGATGCATTTAACCTTTTTTTGAAATTGCTGCAATTTTTAGCACAGGTACTCCACAAACACACTTTTAAGGCACACTATTATACCTACTTATATATGGTACAAACTAGGCACATCTACACGAGACACGACATCATTGTAGCGAAGAACTATGGCGATGTGGAATGAGCAGGCATGAACCGTGACCCCCAACCCCCTTGCTCAGTAGTAATGAGCTACTGTGCAATAGGGTTAGAAACAACCTGTGCACCCCTGGGACTGCATAGTAATGGTGGTTACTGCACAGTTGGGGGCATGTGTAGATGTGCCCGCTATGAATTACATTTATAGTCCAAACCAAAAGGTGCATGATTTACCATATATTTCATTAGGCTGGGCCCCAGCAGAGCCAACAACATTTCAAGCCATCATGACCCTACAGCTCAGTGTTGCTTGGTATGTATCTGTTCTCCAGATACCCCACAAAGGATCCACATGCTAATTAGCTTCTCACTCATGACTGGAGCCAGGTGTTCTTATTACAAATCCTGGGATCCTCCAAAAATGTATACGCAGGTGAGGTGCAGGGCAATCTGGTCTGGCTCCACTTTATGGAGGGCAGAGCCACACTAGTCCTATGTAGCATGCTGAGAGAGGGGGCAGCAGAGGGATTCTGGGTCAACTGTTTGGGGGCCTGTTTGGTGATATTTGCCAGAAAGTGAAGGCTGGTGAAGAAACAGGACTCATCGGAAAAGGGAAAGAAATGTGCAATTCAGCTGTGGGGATGAAGAGGAAGTAGAAATGTATATAATGAAGCGGCTCACCATGACATAAAAAGAGTCAGCACCAAGGGGTTGTGTGCAATGTGCATTAGCATATATCTTATTCAGATTGGCTGCACAAACCTAGCCTTGTGATGTTTGTTCAATATGGGCCATGTTTTTTTTATAGCCATGGTTAGTGTTGGCTGTACTTGAACAACTTTAGATTTGGTTTCCATTACTGAGTAAATGCTGCTTTTGCAGCAGTTTAATGCTAGGTGAGGTATTGAATGAGATTTTGTTGTATGTGACTAGAAGGTAAGGGGTTCTCCACTCCTCACCCCTGTGCTGATTGATGGAAAAAAGCTGGTCTTATATTCAAGTAAATATGATATTTGAGTTAAAGGCATATAATGTAGTAAAAAGAGTTTTTTAAATAGGTGCAATGGATTCCTTTTATATTTACTGATTTTAGGCTCTGAAACCTCAGTACCAGATTCTGCTTTTCCTATTAGATGCCTAAGTATGATTCTGTTCTACCGTGATGAAGCCCTTGAAAAACCCTTACCAACAAAAATGGCCTGGTCCTTCTGTTCTTGTTGCTATTTGTGATGCAATGTTAAAGCTCAGATGCTGGCATATTAGAAAAGTGGTTATGCTGGCATGTTTTCAGGGACTTCAGCAGAATGGAAGAGGGTCACATTTAGGCACCTACTAGGTGAAACAGGATCTTGCCCTCGGACATTGCTGAAATGGTAGATTAAAACCACAAATATTTCTGCAAGCAAATAAATATCTACCACTAGATTACTCTTTTATTGTCAAGATGGCACTAAAATTAAATCATATGCCTGGTGTAACAAAAATTGAAGAAATGGTATCCATTTTTAAATCCTGCTTCCAATATTCTTACTTAAACTCTTTCTAAAACATCAGGGGATGGACACAAACACCCAGAAGTAAGTAAAGACCCTGGGACCTGTATAAAAACTTAGCAAGGGTAAACAGTAACAGAAGCTTTAGCGGTGTTCTCCTGCAGAGGATAGGACAGTCAGTTAAATACCTAAAGTGTTTATATACTTTAGGTATTTAACTGAGAAACAAAGGGAACAAACGGAAAAATTGGGATTCCTAGTCGAAGCATAGAATTATTGGGTAATTAGGATTACAGAGACATGGTGGGAAAGGTCACATGACTGGAGTAGAGTCATGGATGCATACAGCTTGTTTAGAAAAAATAGGCAGAAGAAAAAAAGAGGCAGATCCAGAAGTGTATACATTGCTGCAATTGCACCCCATTTTAACTTCTGGTCCACCTAGCATTTAAATCAGTTGCCTGGCAGTGGCAGAAGCATTTTCAGTTAGGCAGCAGTGACAGAGTTGAATGATTTCATGGCTGATTATAATTTATATTTTAAATGCTTCATTTCACAGGTGTTAATGACCCTTTCTCCTTTTTAATAGTTTTTATATTCTACTAATCAAGCTATCCTTTCTTCTGCAATTCTGCTGACTGTTAGCTGCTATTTCACAACACTGCAGATTGTTTTTAGCTGTAGCAAAAACATTAGCTCAGGTGTGGAAATCTTAACTCAGGTAATTGTTAACGGGTATGGAAATAACTTTCAGTAAAGCACTGGATGTATTGTCAAGGTGCCCAAGAAAGCTAGATTTTCTTTTATGAATCTGAAAAAGAGATGCACTTTTATTTCCAGTGGCTACAGGTCTACTGAAACAATAATGCCTAGTTTATATAGTTTATGTAATATATAGCAAATTAATGACATTTCAATAAAGTTATATTTTGTTTTGCTATTGATCTTAAACTGAAAAGTATATAACTTTAGGCCTCTAGCATATTAGTAAAGCTTCTAGTTTCTTTTTGAAATGGAGAAAAATGTGTTATATGCACCACACCATCTGCACCCCTCTTCAAAATCCTAGATCCCCCAGTGCATGGGGTTACAGTAGTAGACCGTACGCTGAATAAACCAACAGCATGTTCTTTTTGCAAAAAAACCCAACAGCTTATTGGTTTGTAATAACAGGAGTGTTACTTGCAAATGCAGGGAAGTGATTCTTTTAGAGATGACCAAAATTCACACAACTAAACAGTTTTTGACTTTTATTAATTGCCTGTACTTTATTGCTATTTTTAGAGGAATTAGGAAGAATACCTAACTGTATGAAAAGTATTCCATGAATCCTTGAAAGACAATGTGCTTTTGAGTTCGTTCCTAGGATTTTTAATTCAATTTTAATTTAAACATTCATTAATTCGGTTTCTTGTAAAAATGTCACAAGGTTGGTTTGGGCCACTGCTGCATCTATTTTGGTTTCAGCAGACTTGCAACACAAATACATTTGACCACAGATCTTTTACTTATCCTGTTGCACGGTATGAATTGATGCAAAGTTGGCATAGGGCTTGCAGGCAGAAGAGGAAAGAATCTTAAAAATATTAAGAATGTTAAAGTTGAAAAAAGAACATCATTCTTAAATGCAGAGAGTGGGCACTCAGTGTACAGTTCATTTTGCCACAGAATTATTTTAGCAGGCTTTGGAGTATGAAGAGAATTGAATAGGTCTGGATGGGCTGTAATGTTACAGCCCACTTGCTTTTCCTACACTTAAATTCCAAGTGCTTGCTACAAAGGGTGGATGCCAAAAGAAGAAAATTGTTTCCTATTGTTTCTCAATGGACCTCGCTTGCCAACACCTTCTGTCCAGAGAAACAAAGATAGCATTCCATTCGCACTGAATGAAAACAGAAACCTGTAGCAAGAAAAATAGCCAAAATTTTGGTTGTCATTTCCAAAAGTTTAAAAGGTTGTTCCAGGTGTATCAATATACAATATTAATTACTTTGGTTTGATTCAAAGAGCATTTAAAACACAGTTCTCGTAAATTAAAATGAAAGGTACAGTGTAAAGTTTACAAATTCAGTCTGTAGTTGAACTGTTAGAATAATATTGTAGCCTTGATGGTCCAGGACTTGTGTGAAAGGCAAGGATTTCTTAAGGTAATGTCTTTTATTGCTCCCACTGTATAGTTGTCTAGCTCTATCCCAACTATGCAGTTGGTCCAACAAAAGATAACACCGTTAGAGATTCTTGCCTCTGAATTTGAAAACATTTAAAAAACTTTAAGAGTTAATTGGGAGATGTTAGAAGCTGAATTTAATAAGTTACTTGACTTGAGAGACTCAAGCATTCAGTTGTGTAGTTATCTCTCTTTCCTGTATTTTTGATACTGAAGAAAAGATTACTAGAGGAATACACTTGTGAGAGTTGCCTCATGAGTCTTTGTAGCTCTGTCCATTGTGTTTTGCATTCTGGCAAGATCTTGTTCAATTTATGCAGGTTGCTTTTCCTGTCTTCCAGAATTAAAGCCTATTTGCAAGATGTACACACAGTGCATTTTTGTCACTGTTTGTAGCCATAGTCCAGATAATGGAGTTTTCTGAAATGTAACAAGGTACCTCTTCAAAGTGTGCAGATTTAGCTATATGATTCCAGTTAATACCAGTAGGAGCCATGTGGCTAAATCCCCACCAACTGTTTTAAAAATTTTACCCTAAAGTGTTCTTGTGCAACAGAAGTAGAGGGGAAGGGATTTTAGCAGTGCATTTGATTTGTGAAGATGTCCATGAATGGTTTTCTTAAAAACATATCACTTTGCTTCATTTTAAAGGTATTATCTAATAGGAGTGTTTGTATATTCCTGATTCAAAGTTCTGATATATTTTTAGCAGCAAAAAGTCCTCCATGAATCAGTACTAAAGTTTACTGTTAGTGCCTTTAGCCTCTAAAAGTAGAGAAATTGATATCTGGAAAACTTCATATTTTTTAATGGAATAAAAAAAGGTAACATCATTCTTCAAGGGTGAATTTGCCTAGTGAAAAAGGGTGGTACCCATTTTGAGAGACCTCTGTAGTTGGTGAAATGTATATCTTTTGCATGTAATTCAGCATGTTTTAATAAACTATATTGTGCACTTGTAAGAAGCTAAAAGGGTAGATCTGCATCCAGAGACTTAGCATATACTTAGCACATCTATGGTAGCTTCAACATATTCTAACCAGTGACCAATTTATTGACCTTCTTGCTTTCTGGCCTAGCTTGTCTTGAGTATATAGCATTTTGTCTTGTGGGTCAGATATTTTTATTCAAAGTGGTATGTATCACTTAAATAGATAAACATTTAAACATTTATAAGTTTCATTCAGTATAGCACAGGGTTGTGTGACTCTGCTAAGGGATTTTCTTAAGATTAATATATTCCTATCCTGTGATTAGGCACTCAGTTTGTGTAAGACTTGATTACTCACACATGAGACCATTAAAAAAATTATTGTCATATACACCAAAGAACTGGTAACTCCTTTGCAGCAGTACTGAATACATTGTTTCTTTTCTTCATGCCAGGAAGAATGCCAGAACTATATCCGTGTACTTCTTGTTGGTGGTGATCGTCTCTTCACCTGTGGAACCAATGCTTTCACTCCTATTTGTACCAATCGTACGGTATGAGTCAATGATTTAATCCGCCGCTACTCAGAGAAAGGAGCATTATTGCCGTTTTGAAACCAAACATTTCCTAAAGGGGAGTTAGGTAGTTCTTTAGCTTGGTACTGATCTTTTCTGCATATAGAGAGCTAGTTCAAATGCAGCCCTAATGTTTTTTCTCAAGTAAGATAAAGTTTTGATCTGAACAGTAAACACATTTTCATATCACAGAACAAGGAGCACCTGAGTTGACATTAAGAAGTTTCTTGCTGGTTAAGAGAGATTCAGTCACCTTTCAAAGCTGAAATAGCTTCTTCAGGACATGGTCCCTTCTAATTGGGGATGTGGCATGTTGAATAATGTGAGGAAGTTTACATGGCTGCTACCTATGTATTGAAACACCACAGTATTTCACTCTGTAGGTTGTCATGCCAATGACATTTGGTGCAAGTACTAAATGTGAATGAACAAGGCATTAACAGAAAAAAGGATGCAAGACAGCTATAACATGCTGATCAAAAAGAGATTGATCAATTAAAAAACTAGACTTAACTAGACTAGGGCTTTGACTTAAAAACTAATCACCTTTTATTTGCTTTCTCAAATATATTTCAAACTTGTCAGAACAATGTCAAGTACATGAAGCATGCAGCATTTAATATGAGTAGTACAATAATTTTCCATGTTCATAGAAGATGAAAGGGCTAAGTGATTAGTTTTCATCAAGAAAGCATAGAGAAAACAAAGTGATTCACATGACTGTGAATTATACCAAACCTTTCCAAAGTCATCCTCTGGATGACTTCTGTTTTGGGAACAGAGAGACAGATCATAAGATACAGATATACAAATATCTATACACTGAGAGAAGATGCATATTAACTTGGATTCCATAGTTTACAGTAAAAACATGAAACTGCCTTCATTTTTTTAAAAAGTCACTTAATTGAACTTTTTAAAAATTATTTTTGTACTTCAAAGCATTATATAAACTAGTCATCCACAAGAAGGGAGCTAGCTGGAATGGTTCTCAAATGCATGCAGTTTAATAGTTTTTCTAAAATCCGCAACTGGAAGTAGTTGTGTACCTAAAAGGGAGATTTATGAAACCTGATGTATGGAATTTGGACATCCAATTAATGCATTTGTGTGCTAACAGAAATAGGGTTGTGTAGCCATGGGGGGGGGGCATAAATTTAGATAAGTATATGTATGACACTGATTTCTGGTAGTGTCAACAAGAAAACTTATGTTTTTTTGGAAAAGGTTGCCATCATTTCGCTGACAGCAGTCCCTTTCTGTAATGTATAGATTTAAAAGACATCAAAAAGAACGATATTGATCAAGGAGATAGCTTTCAGTTGGAGAGAGAAAGAGTGAGACTCAGTTAAGGATCAATAAAATTATAATAAAAATCAAAACATCCCTAGCAAGAACAGGGAGGTTTTTTGGGAGAAAGGACATGGGGGGGGCATTAAGCAAAACAATTATATACATATCTGTTCAGTGTCAAATCTCTGGGAAGCTTTTTGCTACTTAAATGTGATGCCCATCCATTTCCAGACACTGTATTAGCTGCACAATGGCAGTTTGTGGGTGAAAGTATTAAGGCTTACTGTGTCAAATGGGCAGTTCCACTAGGATTAAGAACTCATTTTTATTTTGAGCTTGTTATTTCTGTGCGATTCCTGGAAAACAACAACAAATCCAAAGGGTAGTTTTTATATGTTTGTTAAGTGCTATATAGGGCTGTGCGAAACAGCGCCATTTCATTTCGACTTCTGTTTTGCCATTTCAAATGGACAGTGTTTCATTTAATGGTTTTGTTTAGTTTCGAAGTACTGTTCCATTTTGTTTTGTGAAAACCATTCCAGTTTTGACCCATTTTGATGTTTTGCCCATAGGCTATAATGGGGAATCATGAAAATGCCTATAACTTTGTAATTTCTTGCTTGATTCAGATGAAAATTACAGGGCTGGTAGCCCCTTCTGAAGGCATGAAGATTACAGGGTGTCAAGGAGATAGGTGCAGGGGTTTCTGGGAGATTGCACCTCAAAATTATGACAAGCAAAACACGTCACTTGCCTGCAGCGGCAGTCTCCTGTCATCCTGCATGTAGATCTGGGAGCCCGCACCCATGGGAGGGAAGTGGGACTGTGCCGGTTTCCTCCTAGGGGTGCAAGCCCCTGGATCTGCACTTGGGATGACAGGAGGCTGCTGCTGCCGCCTGGGACTGGTGCTGGGCAGAGGCTGTGCCCAGCGCTGGGCAGACTTGTGCTGCTGCTGGCCCCAGACAGCAGCAGCAGCAGCCTCCCGTCATCCTGCTCATGGATATGGGGGCCCGTGCCCCCAGGAGGAGTGCAGCAGTGCTGGGAGGACAGGTTGAGCTCTGTCGGGCTGGCAGAGCCACTCAGAGACCAGCCCTGGCTCTCCCTCACCTCCTGCCATCGGGCTGCTTCGAAACTCCAAACGTTTTGAAACTTTTGAAACATTTCAAGTGCCCTCATTTCATTTCTAAGCCTTTTGTTTCATTTTGATTTCTCTGTTTCAAGCTCGAAATGTGTCGAGACAACTTTGAAATGAAACACTCATTGAAATTTTGCACAGCCCTAGTGAATATCTTAGCTGTGATAGCCAGATCTGTGATCTTTCATGATGAAAGACTGTGACCATGTTGGATGCAAAAGGGAAGCCAGCTGGGCGTTAGGATAATGCCTTTTGTTTGGGCCAGTCTCAGAAAAACAAACAGATTTGCTTATTGTCCACATTATAACAAGGGACCTGATTTGAGCTTTTTGTATATGTTTTTGCACAGGTTATGTGGTTTGATTCTTCTTGTAAATATTATGTAGTTTTAATTGTCTTTTCCCTCTTGTTTACAGTTAAGTAACTTAACAGAGATACATGATCAGATCAGTGGCATGGCTCGCTGTCCTTACAGTCCCCAACACAACTCCACAGCTCTTCTCACTTCCGGTGGGGAGTTATATGCTGCTACCGCCATGGATTTTCCAGGAAGGGACCCTGCCATCTATCGCAGTTTGGGGGCCCTTCCTCCTCTCCGCACCGCACAATACAACTCCAAGTGGCTGAATGGTGAGTGTTGGCAAGCTTCAGTACATTTGTGTACAGCAGGCCAGGTTTCCACTTCTCCACATTCTGTAAAGTCTGTGCTTGGGGCCTGAAGGCTTTTGAAATATTATCTTTGTTTTAAAATTATTCCTACGCCTCCCTTTTTTTGATCAGAGCTAAGTCCATACAAAATGCAGGTCAGTATACAAGGTCTTCATAAAGTCCTTGTGCACTTTTAAACTTTAATAACTTAGGTTGTAGGTATGGTAGAAACAATCTGTAAATGGCATTTAAAAGCAAATTTATTAAAGTTTCAGGACAACTAGAGTACACAATGCTAGACTTCATAAGTAATAACGATTTTATTCTTGAATAAGATGGAGCTCCGTGCCACTACTCTCTGAATGTACAACAGTTCCTAAATGATGTTTTCCCAGAGAAGTGGATAGGCGGAGGTGGACCAATTGCTTGGCCACCTCATTCACCTGACCTGTCATCGCTGGACTTCTTTTTATGGGGACATGTTAAAAGTGTAGTTTATTTGTCAAAACCACATTCTTTGGTGGAACTTAGTGCTAGGATCACCCGTGCATTTAGTGCAGTAACTCAAGAGCAACTGGGAAATGTTTTCAAGGAGTTGGAAGATCGGATTGAGCACTGTATCATGATGGATGGTGGCATTGTGTACTCTAGTTGTCCTAAAACTTTAATAAATTTGCTTTTAAGTGCTGTTTATAGATTGTTTCTATCATACTACAACCTAAGTTATTAAAATTTAAAAATGCACCAGGACTTTATGAAGACCCTGTATTATGATGCAGGGCATCTGATGCAGCACTCCGCACTGTCAAAGGGGATTCAACCCTTCTTCCCTTTGTGCCCATAAAGCTGTGTGTGTACAATTCTTGTTGCTTTCACTAGCATATATGGATGGTAGCATTTACATGAACAAGCATGTTTGCACATACAAGTGAGCATAGCTCCACTTCAGGAAAAGCTTATAGACATAGGTTCAAATCTATGTGTGTGAGAGAAGGCCTGTGAGCCTTAAGACCTATACACACAAGTAATATGAATGCAAATATAGTGATCACATTTTGAAATATAGGCCCTGTGAGACATTGCCAGCTAAGGCAGAAAGTATTCTTACTGTAAAAAGTTGACATTTTTCTTTCAACTGATTCCTATGACATAAAAATGAACAAAAGATATGCATAAAGTAATACCTTTTAAATGATGATCCTTTTTGCTCTATTTGTTCCTACTTTCCTTCCATCCTAACTTTCTTACCTATCGTAAGAGAGGAATTCTGGGTACTTACATTTCTCTAAGTTTATCCAAGCTACTTTAATCTAAAAATCTCACTACGTGTATCAGAACCAAGTGTGTGATTTACTTAACGTATCAAGTACAGAAAGTAGCAACATAATGTGCATGCTTTCTGTACAGAATTTATATGGCAATTACATAGTGAAAGTCCTTTGGGAATCCTATGCATTTCATAAGGCACATTTCATATAAGAATCACTTTCTGTGCTTTAGCCTGTATGATGCAGCCAGGCTGACCATTAACAACCCTAATATGGATATGTGGGAAACATCTCATTGCATTCAGTTAGTATGCGAAACCTTAATCCAGGATGACTGTTTGCAACAGTTACAAATATGAGCATGGATATGTGAATTGGAAAGAGTGAAGGATCTTTTCCAAAGGCCAGCTTGCATCACTGTAGTTCTGTGTAGGCATTTTAAATGGAAATGTAAATAGAACAGTGATTTGTAGAAATGTACACTTGAGCATAAAAGAGCGGTATATGTCTGTGATGGTAGGCTCAGAGATGAACTGTGCAGTGTCTCTCAGGTGTGTGCTTACACAGGACAGCTCAGCCTGCCAACAACAGTAGCTAGTCTTGAATGATCTGTTAAATTCCTTGAAAAGCAGAAACAAACAGTAAGCAATTTAGAATGGATTGAACTTTTTTGGCTGTCTGGAGGGCCCTGTCTTGACAGGCAAAAACCATGTGCTTTTTTGAACTTAACTAAGTAGGAGGTCAACACCTTTGAAGCTGTGTGTGGCCTAGGGAAAGTGGCTAGGTCAAAGTGCGGCCAGTTACAACAGCTAATACATTCTCTGTTAAGCAATGTTTCCTGTGCCACAAGTCATAATCAGCAGATAAGGACTTCCTGCTGGGAGAAATTATAAAATGGGGAGCTTCTACTAGGGCCCAGCAGGGCCACTTCTGAGTCCATTTATATGTAAAAGCCTTACAGATTTTTCTAAAACAATATCTGCAATTTAGTACATAATTTATCATTTTTCCTAGGGATTGTCCTTGCTAGGAAGATGCATTGTGTTATATCTTACGGTAAATAACACAACATATAAACATTGTGGTCCTGATCCTGAAATCAGGATTGCTTGCTTAACTTTATCCACCTGTGTATTCCTATGAGTTTGTTCCCTTGTGTAAAATTCAGAGCACGAATAAGACTTTATGGATACAGGAACTTAGAGTTACTAATAAGCAGAAGACATTTTATATTTGACAGTCCACTGAAGCCTAAGTTTTTTTTTATTGTCATAGGCATTAGTTGGATGTATTTTCTTAGCCTCAACAATGTCATATATTTGGATTTAAGCTGATTGCCAGGTCCTAGATTTTAACTTTAGAATAAATGTGAAATAAGAATTGTAATGAAATCTTGCTTGAAGCAGAACTTTATTTAACTGAATGGGGAGGGACGAGGACTTTTTGGAGTGTCATAATACTGGTTAGTTCACTTGTTCTTATTACTGTCTGCTTGCCCAAACATGGCTCTGCCACCTCTCAGCAAATAGCACTTACTTTTGCAACACTGGCCCATAGTGAAGCTTCTCACTTCCTATACTGAGAGGAAAATAGGTAGTACTAGAAGGTGCGAGGGTAAGTGAGTCATTTTTTTTCTAACTAGCATGGAGGTTTTCTGTCAAACATAGTCCTACAGTAGTAGTTGATAGGTAAGTGTGTGTTGCTGGTTCACATTTGTGGAGTGCAGTATACAGATGAAGTGCAGGTCTCTGTGGTATCTGATGGTTCAATCAGGAAGACTGACTTTCATCTTACATGGTAAAACTATTGCTCTAAGTACCCAGAGGCCCTGGTTCAAGCCTTTCCTAGATGAACTTGCCAATATTCTAGAATTTAGCAATGTTGTTGTATTTTTTTACTGCAAGATTCTTGAAAATGGCAGATCTTGTTTGGCTTAAAAACTAGTGGACTTTTTTCCTAGTAAATTCAACTATTTGGAAAGCTTTCAGTTAAGCAGAAAGCAATGGCCCACCTTTCATATTTGAGCAACATTCTGAGAAATCATTCATCTGCCTTATTTATATGCTGGGATACTCAGCATTCACTTTTTTCTGGAAAGATTCTTGAGAATGGAAATTTTATTTGGAGAATGTAGATTAATGACGAGTTATTTTGAGAAGATAGATTAATCAAGAGTTTAACTAGGCACATTGAGAATGGTGGTAAAACAGTCCCTTTACCACCAGGGACTGCTATGAAGAGTGCTAAAAGTGGGGAAAAGACAATAGAGCTCTCCCTGTCTTGAGGATGTGACTGTGACCAGGATACAATGAGATATCATTGTTTGGAATTCAAAATGTCAAGAAAGAAAATATTGTATACAGAGTTTCCATTTCAGCATGTGACTTTCCCTTCATTGTGGTCTAGGTACAGAGCTGTAGTTACTTTCAGCTACTTCTTTGTATAGGAAACTTTATGAATTTGTAAGTAACCCATCTAGACAGGCCTCCAAGAGCAACATTTCTGGCATGTGTTACAAAGCAGCATTCTTCACAGGCCCCCCAACTATGCGTTAAAGGAAGAAGATCTGTGGTGTTAATTGGAAGTCATATTTGGCATAATGACATGAAGCTCATAATAAAACCAGGTTGCATCAGCAGATGGATATTTAAGGCTCAGTGAGGCATGCTGTTTTAGCCTTCCCCACTAGAAAATAAAGTTGTTCACACACATGCTTCTTGGAGAGGCAGTAGAGAACTTGATGAAAGAACACAGGGCAGAATTCTATTTCACTCTTAAGAAGCATAAGTGATGCACTGTTTTTTGGTTAAAAGTCGCACAGGACCATTCCACCTTGCATCATTTAATGGCCTGAATTGTGCTAGGATGTCTAAATGCCTCACATGATAGAATTGTTCCTTTTGGACATGTTTAAAAGGAGGTGTCTAGATCCATTTAATTTTTGTTGTGATTGAACTTCACTGGGGAAGCATAGGGATGCTGCATAATCTCCTGAAACACTAGGCCAACACAAACAGCAAGCATTTGCCACTGAATCATGACAGTAGCACCTGAGAGCAGATCTAGGATTTGGCAAAGGCAGGTGCAGGAGCAGCCACCCATGCTGCAGCGGTGGCTGCACCCCTGCCGCCAACCTGCTTCCCCACAACCCAGTGGTGCAGACAGACAGACTTTTTAAAGTCCCCAAAGCATGTCAGAATCCCTCCGCCTTCCACTCCATAATCAAAGGCATGTCCCCTTCTCTCCCCTTTCCCTGCTCCCCCCACCACGCCTGCCACTGCTGTTTTCCCCATTGCTCCAAGGAAAGGTTTAAAGCTGCTCCTGCCCACTTCAGCCAGGCTCATTTTGGACTGGGCTCAGCAATGAGGGCAGCAGTGAAGATGGGTGAGGTGGTGGGTTCCCCCACCCTGCTTGGTCCCCTGGAAGCAAGTGCGGGGAGAGGGATCACCCACTGCACATTGCTACTGCATCTGTCACTGTTCCCAGCTGTGTCTAGCCTCTGTGCAACTTGGTTGTAGCAGGCAGGAGCAGCTTGGAAATATTCCCCGCCCTTGGGATAGTGGGGAAAGCAGCAGCCAACAGAAAGAGCAGAGGGGAAGGGGAGGGGCAAGGACTTGCCTTTGAACATGGAGGAGAAGGATGAGGGATTCTTACCTGCTTTGGGGATTTTAAAAAGGTTCCAGAGGCTCCTACAGGTCCAATTTGAA
This sequence comes from Gavialis gangeticus, assembly GCF_001723915.1. Classification (NCBI taxonomy): domain Eukaryota; kingdom Metazoa; phylum Chordata; order Crocodylia; family Gavialidae; genus Gavialis; species Gavialis gangeticus. The sequence continues at coordinate 15,300,607 of NW_017728992.1, read as the reverse complement.
AGTGGTGTATGAGCAGCACCACCGCACTCCCACTGGATCTGCCCCTGGTAGCACCCATCTTTTTCACCATATGGACTGAAGGCCAAAATCCCCTCTCACTTGCATTTATGTAACTCCAGTGGGCCAGATTCTGCCCTCTGCTACTAAAATATAATTTTGAGTAATGTTTATAACAGCATAGCTCCAGATCCATCAGCCTTTGGTTAAAATGCAGAAAAACACTTCGGAGTAGGGGTCAGAATCCAAGACTCCCTTGGCCAGTTTCAACTGGAAAAGAGTGGAAGGCAGTCCCTACATCAATGCCTAGCAGTTGGGACCCTATACTCTGCTGTGCTCTTGGAGGCATAGGTTCTGAGGGTGCAGGGGTCTTTCATGCCCTGAGCAAGGGCTCTTATGCCCTGAGCAAGGGCTCTTACCAGTAGGCAGGAGGAAGATCATCTTTCTGTTGATATCTATCTTTTCAAGGCAAAGCCCTGAAAGAAGCTTATGCTTTTTCAGTCAGGAGAAGTAGAATCTAACCAAGTGGATCTGTGTTACTAAAGGTTATAGCCCCCAACTGAGCTGAATGGAAAGCCACATGCCATCTGGAGAAGTCTACATGCTTTCCATTAAAATGCATGAAAATGTCATGCAGTTCTGTAAAATGAAGTAGAACATATCTGGGGAGAGAGGGAAGCATAGTACTTTGAAAGCGCAGCTGAACTGAGCATCTACACAGGCAAAGTAGAATGTTTCCCTGACTCTTGTCATGTAAGCCAGGTCCTTGCTGACAGCTATGCAATGCATTAGACTTCCACTGGGCCAAGTAGAATATAGCCTATAATAACCATGGATGGCTTTTGTACTTCTCCTTCATATTTTCATGGAAAACACTTTCACAACAGCATATACTAACATGCAAATTGAGTATTTCTTGATCCAGTCCAATTGTTCTTACAGCATTTTTCTTCTGTCATTTTGTATCAAGTAGTTGTCAAATATCTAAATGGCCATGGCTTAAGAACAGGTACCCTTTCAGTGCATTTACAAGTCACCCTATGGTGACATTGTTATGGTGCTGTGCTTTAGTACTTCCTTTTGGAAATACTAAAGCACAGCTCAGTAACCTCCCGTAGTGTGCCGTGCGGATGGTGCATGGTTAGTTTTCTCCACTACTTCACTGTAGTGGTGCACTAAAATGGAGAAGCATACCACTACGGCAGAGTAGCTGCTGATCATGCATAGACTCATGCGATTCCTACATTGCCATAGAATGTCATATGGTGATGTAGTGCATCACTACAGCAACGTAGAGCAATGTGTAGATGTGCCCTTTGTCTACCATGGAAAAAAATGGCTCTTGTTAACATTTTAATGAATGAACAAGATTATGTCTTTTGGGTGGAAAGTTATTGAGGAACAGTGCCAGGTCTAGAGCAGTTATTTCACTCTCATGCAGTTGGGCTGCAGGCCATCTGAGGGCTGACACAGGCATTGTTAATGTGGCTGATGATCTCCTTCTGGCAAGGAACCTAAAAAGACCTGTCTGTGTGGGTTATTTTTAGTGTTTCAGCCACCTTTGATATTATACAGTAGAGCTTCTCAACCATTGGATTATAACACCTCAGGGCACACACAAGGAAACTGGGGATTACATGACATTGACAGTTTTACTATTACAAATAAAATGATGCACATCCTGGCATTTGAAGCTCAAAAATTCTCTGAGAATCTCTTAATTTATTTTCATGATACATCATCATTATCACTGATATGTTTCCTCTTATTTTTGTATCAAATGCAATGGCATCATATGAAAGGGCAAAAATTTTTGATATTAAATAAGGGTTCAACAACTCGAAAGATGGATAAGCATTTCTGTAGACCAGCAGACATATGTGATGAAAGAGTTTTTGAATGATTGTGCTGGCCCTGAAGAGAGGAAACTCATTGGATTATGGAAATGTGCTAACCACTGCCAACAACATTCTCTTGTGGTTCATTGTAGTTTTACTGTGTTTCCTTCTGACCTTCTGGCTGTCCAATTTGTTATACAAAGCTACTAAGAGAGATTACATGAAAATGTGGATTGGGACATTATTAAAATGTTGATGCTACCCCATACCTCACATAAAACTGAAGTGATGACTAGTAGTTAAAAGTATTCTTCAGTGGCATGGCATGGCAAGTAAGAATTATATTTTTGGCCACATCATATGGGCATGTACTTACTCATCTACAAATGCAGACTGGACATATGCATAAGCAAGAATATGATGATTGCGGTGGAGCGCCTTCCTACCTTTGGCTCAAATATTATGTCTTGTGGCTCCACAATGGTAAGGAGATTAAACTAACACAGGAGAGAAAGAATACCACATAACTTACATGGCTGGTAACTTTATTGTTATGAGCAGTAACTGAAATAGAAAGCACACATGGTGTCTAAGGAGGTACACAGTATAGCAATATTTAAAGAAACAGTAGCATATATTATAGCTAACACACAGCCTTCCCACCTAGGGACAGACATTCAAAAAGCCTGAGCATGAATTTATTCAGTCTTTGCAAGTTAGTCTAACTTGGCTAGGCTGAAGCAGTTTGTAACTGCACAGACATCCGAGAGACTTGCAAGCACATGCCTGCAGTGGCTCAGGCTAGAAGTCGGGGGTGCTACAGCAGCCCTCCCATCCCTTCCACAGAACTGAGCTGAAGGGGGCATGGCTAAACCCTGGCAGGACACTCTGATTAGCCCAGCCACTGTCACCTTAGCCCCTGCTCCTGCCTGTGCTGCACTCCATCCCTCACCACATGGGCCTCGATCTGGTCCCCACCCATTCCCTCCCCCACAAACTGACCTGCTGGGCTTGGTGGGGCGGGGGGCAGCATGCAAGCACACATGTGCTCAGCCCCACCCAGCCTCAGATCAACTGGAAGAAGCTGTGTGATTGACCAGTCGATTGTAATCGACTGGTTGGTGACCACTGGTTTAAGTGTGGTGTGTAACTTCACCCTTAAATGATCATGAAGAGAATAGAACATGACCCTAATGGTCAAAAATGTCTTTTAACTTTGGGTTTGAATTGTCCAAGAAATTTAGCCAAATATTCTTCTAATTGGGCTTTGCTTTGTAATTGATCAGTGAGGTGTAATTTATGCTTGCTTATTTTTTAGGATACCGGTACAGGAGCTGATTATGTTTGCATCTGCAAGTTGGACCAGGTGCTAACAGGCCAGAGCATTCAAACATTTATATATTAACTTCATTATTTAGGCTGGACATACTTGCAAGAATTGCACTTCTCTTCAGGATACATAGTCAGTAGGAACATTTCTTTTTCAGTTGACCAGTTCCAAGAGGAGATATGTCCATATGCTTCATTGTCTGACCTTCAATTCATTCTGTAAAGTCTGTTTGTTTCATCTAGGAAAGAAGTGAGCAGAAAGGCAGTGATTTGTCATATTTAATATCCCTACTGACTCTCCCTTTACATTTCATTATTTTGTGAAACACTGGGAATATAAAGCTTGTTTCTGTACAAGTTCCCTTTGCCGTATGTGATTATGTACCTAGGTGGCTTGGTTTTGTCTGACACGTTTTAAAACATATCAGTCTTTTTTTTTTATGGTAGTGAGACAATAATAAGTGCCCTCAACATATATACATTTTTTTTAAATCATGAAAGACATATAGCCACACAGTCAATTGACAGATAATTGCTAACTAAAATGTCATCTGATATTATATGCATCTCCAAAAAGAACAAAGCCATAATGTTCATTAGAGGGACTTCCAGCTGGAAAAAGTATAGGAGTGTTTGCCTTGTTCTGCTCTGTTGGCAGATAAAACACTGTGACTTTTGAAACCATAGTATACATATGCTACTATAAGAGTGCATGGATATTCGCAATCCAAGAGATTTGCATAAGCTTCCAAAAATATTCTTTTTGAAGGGGTTTTATAATATTTATTTATTTTTAAAAATCTAATATTATAAAAACTTCCTCTACGTCAAACAACACTCTCAATATTTCCAAGGTACATCTACTACAATTTCCCAATAATGTGTTGGGGATCATACTGAATCATACCATAGTTTGAAAATAACTTTTACTGCTATTTGGATATGTGGAGAGAAAATCTGAGCTAAGAGCAGTTATTAATCCTTTTATTTATGCTTTTCAGGATGAATGCAAATGATTTTAATAATTAAAGATTGTCCCTCATTTTTATAATGAAAAGTACTGTAATTACCCAAACCAGGAAATATTTTGTGTAAGCCAAGAACACAGAGTTCTTGGGGATATTGCAACCTTGAATTTTATTTTCAAACCTCAGATATGAATAGAGATATGTAAATGATCCTGACTATTATGCCAGTTTTGGCTGGTTTTGCAAAAAGACAAATACTTATTTGCCTTTCATTATATTGTTCACATTTTTGTTGTGAGCAAAATACAGTTTTTACTCTAGTAATGTGCATTCTGGGGTGTAGAGTTTATCAGAAAACCTTAAAAGATGATGCAAATGAGATTTTTTACTCATACTTTAACAATTCTCTGGCAATCAAGGAGGAACTCTATATTTGTCACATTTTGCATATCATGGACACTTGTAAGGTCACCGCTACAGCAGGAATACAAATTACAGCATCTTGGTCTAAAAGCATAGAGACATGTTACTTGAGGATAATATACAAAGCAGTACAGAGCCTCTGATTCAGAGCTGGATGTTTCTGAATCTGTCCTGCCTATGGTAATAGTACCAGCACAATAGTTAGTACAGGACTATCTAAATTCTGAGGGGCCAGGGGACACTGGCATGCCTCCCAAGTTGCATGCTGTGCAGGCCAGATGTTGTGGTATGTGGGCACCCCCTGCTGAGGGCACCTTCCCCACTGCACCATGTTGGCTCCCCTGCACCACATCGTATGGGCTACCCCCACACATTGTGCTTCATGGTGCACCACACCAGTGTTTCCATGCCTCATGAAATCCATGGATGGTCCTCCCTCCTGAGCTTCCCAGCTGCAGGCTTCTTCAGCCCCAAGGGCTGTGCTGCCCTATCCCTCAGAGGTAGAGGTAGGTAGCAGAAGTCGGAGGGAGGAGAATCCAGAGACCCTAGCAACAACAGCGAGAGAGCAATGGGGAGGGCGGCATCAGGCCCAGGGGTCTGGGACCTGCAGTTTAACCCCTCAGGGGCTGCATACAGCTGATATGCTGCATACAGCTGATATGCTGAGACAATGCTGAGTTAATATATTATAATGTTATAGGTTTCCAAGACCACTTTTCCTGAGATTTTCCTCCTATTGTTTTGAAATGTTGAAGTAAAATATGAATTTGAGACTGAAATTCAACTTTCTATATAATAAATCATGAATTTTCTCTTAGTTTTTCTGATTAGGAAAACACACAATAGAGGAACCAAAGGCCTCATGTTCTCATGCAATAAATTCAGTAATAAAACTCCAGTTATGTAAATATGAATAGGATGAGACTCAGTGTTGTCTAAGCTGTGGGAAGTTTTGACCACAGATCTAAGCCAGGTCTGGAGGAGGAACTATTCTGCATTACTGATAAAGTTTGGTTGTATGATGCTTAATGCTTCAGTCATTATGTTTTTTCCCCTCCCTTGAGCATCAAAATTCACCAAATTGAGGTGGGGGGAAGTCTTAGGATCATCACATATTAGGGTATGTATCCTATTATTTAATTTACAATGTATTAATTGTAGGAATAATTAGCAGTAAATAAAATGGTAATATTTTATCAATTATTATTTTCACAATAAAACAGGCTTCAGCTAATATTCTCATTTATCTAAAAATATAGTATGAGGCAGTCCTTGTTTTAATGTCTTTACTCAAATTTAAAACAAAGTACAAAGTACAAAAGTACAAATGTTGCTATCTTATATGTTAGAGAAGCTCCTGAGGTAAGGAAAACTGTTCAGCTATATTCAAAATTACAAAACTGAAAATACAGTTAAGAAGTTCATCACTGTTTCTGCATCCACTTGACTATATCTGGGCCACCAACATGCATCTGATAAGTCCTCCTTGGATATTTCCACTGACAAAAATAACCTTCCACAAAAATAACCTTTCATCCACAGTCACATAATAGATTGACTCTTAGTCCCCAGGAGTGCTTATTTTTTTGCATTTCACCATACCACATAAAAAATGGTTCTACTTGTTCTGTAACTGGTGTGGGAACCAGAAACTAGGTGGTGTCTCATCAAGGGTTGAGATGAGGAAGGAGTCCTTCATTGTATCAGTAAGCCTTTGCCATCCTGTTCTGCAGAGTGTTGTAGCAGCTGTCTGAAGTATGGGGATACTATAGTCTCTGTGTCAGATGGTGGCAGAGACCATTCCACAGGTCAGAGGAAGCATCGTATTTTCCAATTCCTAATAATTTGTTTATAAATTAAACAAGGCAGGTACTGAACCCCAAGGGAGTACATTTCCTTTAAATCACTACTTTATGTATTTCCAAGCACCATCTTATCCCAATCTTTGTGTTGAAGAGCTCCCAACATAACCAGACAGATTGGGCAACAGAAATTAAGTCAAGGGACTTTATATAAGGATACCCAACTGGTAAGTAATCCAAGACTCTGGATCCCCAGGCTGATACCCTGTTCCAGGGGTGAGCAAAATAGAGCTCATGGTGCTTTGCATGGGGCCGAGCCCAGCCCGCTTTGGCCCAGGACAGCCTACCCCACACTCCCACTCGCATCTGTCCCACACCCGCCAGACAGCACTGCCTGCTAGACAGTCCCAGCCAGCGTGCACAGATTCTCAGCAGAGATGCTCCTGGTATGGCCAAGAGTCCCATGAGCTGGGGCAGCAGCCACCTGGCTGCAGCTTCCCCCAACCTGGCTAGGCATCTGCTGCCTGGCACACATCCCCATGGCTTCCCTATATTATCTGCTGCTTGGAGTGGTGCAGCAGAGGCAGGATGAGCTGCTGGAGGTTGGGGGAGCCAAGCAGTACCTAGGTGGCTGCAGCTGAACCAGGAGCAGCCCCAGGGGGACAGGGCCGGGGTAGTGCTATCTGGCAGGTGTGGGTGGGAGTACAGTGCATTAGCCTAGGCAGGAGTGGGTGAGGTGAGGCCTCCATGCAGAGCACCGTGGAGGCAATTGTGGGGGGGGGGGGGCACACCTGCAACTACAACCTACCCAGGAGAGCTCTGTTGCATGTGTCCCTTGCTGCCCCCTGCATCCCTGGCCAGCTCCTGGGACCTAGCATGCAGGCAACCCCCCCACACGTGTACCCCTACCCCACAGTATATGATTTGTTTTTTATCTATAACTTGTTAAAATGGTATCCTCTGAAAGATTTTATGTATGCCACCCTTGAGAGCGCACCAAAACCTGTTAAGTGGCTGTCCATCATATTAAACTATGGAAATAATTGCCCACCCCTGTCCTATTCATTAAACCATTCTGCCCCGTTAATTGGAGATTTGCAGGATGGGAACTAATGTACAACTTAAAGATCCTTAGAAAGGAAAAAAAATCCTCCTCCTGCAGAAATAGGTGAACTGGAGTAGGGCTTCATCTCAGTAACTGCAGCCACTACCTGGCAAGTGTCACGAATCTAAACGAGCGGACTCAGATTTTTGTACTGGCATTGAACATTCAGCAGCTCTTGTTGACTTTAATAAGAGCTGTGATATGGTAAGCAATTTTTTATATTCAGACCACCCTGTGAGCAACTTTGCAATTATGAATTTAAGACCCTAATTTTAAGCAAATGTTTTAGAAAAATTGTCTTGGGTATCCAGAAGTAATTTGGGATCTGATTTGTAAAGGTTCTGAACACTTTCATCTCCCATTAATAATTTTAAAAAAGAGATAAGATTGCTTAGCACTTCTGAAAAATCAGCCCATTTGACGTGCTAAACTCGTCTCACCAGAACAGATTATATATTATGATATTCAGAATGCAGACGTTCATAACTGAAATTAGATTATCTCCAGCATTTGTTGATTTGTGCACAAAATCTCCACTTTGTATGCAGGTAGGTAGTTATGTATTTATTTTTCTTTATAATACTGTATAGATAAAACAAGAAATTTTGAGCCCTTTTGAAAAATTACTGTTTTCTGAGTACCATGTTTTAGTTACTCCATATCCTTTTTTTTTAGATTTGATAGTTTCAAACTGAGGTAGATTTTCTTTATATAACCTTTTATTTTAAAGCCAGTAAGATTGTACTTGTTAGGAATGGAAAGAACAGAACACAGGAGTAGGATGGTTCAATGGTGAAAATGCTAGCTTGGATCTCAGGGAAACCTGGGTTAGATTCCCTGTTCCTTTATTCCCTTTTCTTGTGACTTTGGTCCCTGTGTGCTTTGTTTCCATCTAATAGCATTTCCATACCTCACATAAGTATTGTAAGCATAACTGCCTTTAAAACATTGTAAAGTGTTTAGCTATTACAATAAAGAGGGGCATATGTATATCTGAAATATATAGATAGAGGAAATCGGGCTTAAAGTGGCAACCCAATTACAGATTTAATTACTGAATAGCTACTGTTCTTTGCATCTACATATGAAGCTCTTCTGCATATGCTATCTTCTCTGAAATCAGAGTGAGTTTCTCAAGTGTAAAGATGTGGTAGGTTCAAGTAACAGTCACGATAGCCATAGAATGTGCATATATTACATCATATTAAACTATCTTATTCATTCATATTAAATCATGAAAATGAATCCTGATTTATTGCTTTCATTTTCGAAATTTCCACAAGTGACAAATGAGATTGTGGCGGTTTCTCCCTTGACTTTAAATTTGAATGTGTGAGACATTTAGTCTTTGTTCACATCTGTAAGAATGGTGTGCACACGTGTATACCTTTAAGGTATACACACATCATTCTTCTTACAGCTGTATGTAAGGCACACAGTATATTCCTTAAAGGTATCTGGGGACAGGGGCAAGATTAAAGATCATGCAGGGGGTTCTTCTCTGTTGGTAGATTGAAGGATACTGGACATGTTTTGAATGTTTTCTAAGAAACAGAGTTTCACAGCTTAACAGTAGGTCACATGCGCAAAGCTGCTCATCATTTCTGTGTGCCCAAATGCTAAGGGGCATATGGTACAATCTAAATACAGTTCTTCCATTAGTGAACTGCAATGTAGATTATGTGCTAAAAACTATGGGTTGTGAATAGCCATGCTCCTACCAGAAACCTGACCAAACTCCCACAAGGCATCATGAGTTCTATTTTATCTTAGTTTACCAGTTTGCAAAAATATGTTACTTCTGTGGTATCGAATCACACCTTGGTGTACTAGTTTCTTTTACTATTTTTCCCTAGCATGCCATAATGAAAGATATTTTACTGACAAAACAACAATAAATATGCAGTGCAGTGTTTGTTTTAAAAAAATGCCCCCTTGCCAAAGAGCTCCAGATTTTACAGTTAAAGGAAATGGTAATTTCTCTGGAGATAAAGTGTAACTAGAGCTGTGCTTGTTATACCAAAAATACCTCCTTTCCATTCCTGGTAATTTCACAAAAACTAAATTTCTCTCCTTTTACATAATTCTATGCAAATAGATATTTCTTCCTTCTTTCCTTCCTTCTACAAAGCAATGTAAAAGCTTTAAAAGCCAGTTTTATTCGTGTTCTTTTGAAGTTCTAAAAATGAGTAGCATTTCTAGCAGATTAGCTATTGGATGAAAAGTTCTGATTTAAGGCCTTAGGCTTGCTTTAGGCCTTAGTGTTAGTGAATTTATCCTGTGTAAGCAAAACTATTTTTATTTGCTATGAACAACTACTGTACAAATTGTTTTTAACTTGTTAAAAGTATAGATTAAGCACTGTATTGCAGAAGTCATTAGGTCAACTAATTGCACAATTCTAAAAAATTATTAATAACAAAACTAAAGCTCACAAACTGTTGCTAATTAACAATTTTTTTTCCCTGAAACATGAGACAGAATGCCCCAAATGTGATCTCCAGACATGACACCATCAAGTCACAAATTTGAGAAAATATGTTAGCAATTTTTTCAGACCCTGTTTTTTGCATTCCCATGATTTTCCTTTAAAGGCCAAACACTTCCTAGGTTAATTAGAGGTTCAAAAACCCCAAAGTGGAATTGATTCAATCTTTGCAGGTTTTTCTAAGCTGTGGAGCTTGAACCAGTAACAAACTGAACTGATGATCAGTATTTGGTTGGCCAAGATGTGCAGAAGCCTGCACTGGCCAAGGCCAGGAGCCTGGGGGAGCTCAATCATACCACCCCTCGTGGCCTACTGCCTAAGGCTGCTTAACGCAACCCAGTGACAGCCCAGGCCTGATTGGCTGCTGGGCACATGCCATCTCTTCCCCCTGCCCCCACCCTGCTGTCAGCTGCAGGGAAGGGGGAGCCAGCAGAAAATCTCTTCCCAGCCCCCATCTCTGAGAGGGAGGTGGGGAGGGAGAGCACACCACTTGACCCTGGCCCCCCAGAAGGTGTCTGCCTGGTGCAGGAAAATCCCCCACCAGGGACTTGTCACCCCCTGCAAGCTGGCTAGCAGTGCTCCACTTGGCTCAGCCCCATCCCTTCCCCAGCGCCACACCTGTGAGGGGAGAGGTGGAGGGCAAACACACACACACACATGGCCTGGCCCTAGCCTCCCTAGCTGTGTTCTGCCTGGGGTGGGGGAAAGACAGCACTGGGGTATTTTTGCTTCCCTGCAGTCCAGCTCATTAAGATAGGATCAGCTCAGTCGTGCTCCCTCTGTGAGATGGGGCTGAGCTGATCCTTGCCTGGCTCACTGGGCTGCAGGGGAGCAAAAAGCTCCCAGTGGGGGCTTTCCCCCTGCACTAGGCAGATCCTGGCTGGGGGGGTGGGGGCTGGGTTGACATGTTCCCCCATTCTGCACCGCCCCCACCCGCAGCTGGGGCCTGGGGAGGGGGCAGGGCTGAGCTGATGCTAGCCCTTCTGGCTTGACTGGGGGGCAACCCCCCCACTGCTGGAGCTTTCCTTCCCCTTGTCCTGTACAGATGGGTGCTAGAGGGGTCTTTCTGGGGGGTCCTTTCCCCTGCCCTCCATCCCACTGGGCTGATAAGTGCTGGCAGGGAGCAGAAGCTTTAGTGCCTTAGCTCTGTGATAGCTGAGAGAGGGACCAGCCCTGCTCTGCTAGAGCAGACAGCACAGCCCAGGGCTGCAAAGCATTCTGGGATGCTGGGGGACTGCAATTTAACTTGAATTGGGAAGGGATCTGGGACAGAAGTTCCATAAACCCATTCAACCTAAATCAGTTAAGTCTGAACTACACATGATCTTAGCCTGTAAAAGGCCAAGAAGTGGCATCCAGCCAGGTTTATCTTAAATTGGTTTTGGCCATTTTGAATGCAGTTTACATGCACTGAACTTCTGTTATGTTAAAGGTTTAAACCAGTTTCAGATCACTTAAACTAGTTTATGTGTAACTTCTGTCCCTAGCCCTAAAGACATGATTACTCTTTTATCATGTAAGTATCAATTAGCAAGAAACCATATTATGCAGTGAAGTGCCACACTGGAAACTGGGAGGAGTCAACCATTGTGGTCCAGAGGTCACCTAGACCTTTCCTTCTCAGGTGGTGTGGATATCTTTACTGGTCCTATTATTAGGCATCTTTCTGTACTCTTGATACTTTGATTGAATACTGCTTAGCCCTGAGTTTGGCTTTGCAATGAAGTGACTTTCTTGGCCAAAAGGACAGGTTTGCCGTAGTCTCTATTTTAGAAAACACATTACAGAACAAAAAGATGAGGTCCTCGTCCTAATCACAGGTTCTAGGTCTTCCTAACTTCATTAGGCTTTAGTACAGATCAGGTAAAACCGTGGTTTTCACAGAGCTAATAAAAATAACTTCATTTACAAGTGGGGGTATGAGGTTATACTTGAAGTTTAGTTTGCCTTTGAGGATGGCAGAAAAATTCCCAGAAACAAACATGAAAACAAGTCAAACAGCAAGAGTATTCTCATATGTGTGTGCTAGTTTAATTACTGGTATTTAACTGCTTGACTCCATTGTCTAGCACAAAGAATCTCCATATTTTAATATTTTCTTTACAACTCCAGGTAAATAGATATACAATATACAACAGTTAAGCAACAACTCCCATTAGAAATAAAATATAAGGTGCCACCTACAAAACATGAGGTGTCTGCATGCCCTTTAGTGTATCAACATCACTGTGAGTATTGGAGACTCCCCTTTGAGGCTAGGATCCTTTGCACTGTTCCAAAAAGATGAGAAGGAAGGGGCCCCAGAACCTCTCAGCCCCTTGAGGGTTTGCCAGGGACCCTTTCCTCACAGGGCCATGTGCTAGCCCCCCTTCCAGGGGCTTCCTCCCCCGTGGGAACCCTTTTCCTGATAACTCACAGCTCCAATGGGCGATGTGGGGTCCCTTTCACACCAGCTGGGTTTTCCTTCAGCTGACACAGACACAGGCCTCTGGCTCCTGTGGTGCTTCCGATCCCCTCGCAGCCCTGTGCCCGACTTCAGGCACCAATGGCTCTGCCTGCTGCTCATGGTTGGGGGCTCAGGCTGTCTTCTGTGACTCTGAGGCCTAGGTCCCTCCCTGGGACCAGCCACACACCAAGCATGCACATGAGTCCTGGCCACATGCCAGGAAATGGTGGACCCAAGCCACCTTGAGCAGCTCCCAGAATCAGGGTCCTACCAGACAGTGCCATGCCGTGCTGCCAGCTCTAGGTTCCCGGCCTCATGCCAGGGGTTGCAGACCTGAGCTGCTTCATGCAGCTCCCAGGGCCTGAGCTCCATGCACCACTGAGTACACTGGGTGACTGGAGACCCGAGCTGCTCACACAGCTCCCAGGGTCTCACTCCACACGCTGCACTGTGCACCAACTGGGGCTCAAGCTGTCCGCTGCTCCTGTCTGGCAAGAGGTGTCTTCAGGGGCTCTTCAGGGCACCAGCATCCACTCGCTGGGCTGCTCTTCCCCCACCGCTTCTTAGCTCCGCTCTCTTCTCCGTCCCTCGACGCATCTACCTGCATGTTGGGCACGCTGTTTTTTTATCCTCTCTGGAGGCTCCACCCCCAGGTTGTAAAGGGACCAATCAGGGTGATGTGGAGCTGGTCTACAACCAGGTCCAGACTCTTCACCTCACCCTGGGTAGGGGCGGGCCAGCCCCTCCCCAAGTGTTACCCAATTGGTGAGAACAGCCCACCAATCAGGATCAAGCTTCTCTGAGCCTGGCGCAGAGGGCATTAGCCAACAAGCCTGCCACATAAGGAAGATATATAATAGCCCAATAGTAACTGGATAGGTAGGAATGCTTGAAAATGCAAACAGCAGCGTATTGGTGAATTGAGACAATTTACCTACCTCAGGGATTAAGTAACCAATGAACAGAGGTTTTTTGGTACTGTAGTTTTAAACATATTTACCTGGAATCTGCATAAGTCTTTCTTGCGATTGCGACCTCAGCTTGTTTGTTGTTCTTGTTGTTCTGAATTAGAATATTCATATATCAATTAACCCAAAATTTGTCAGAATGTTTGTACAATCGTGCCATGGCAGGACATCATTCCACTTCAAATACAGGTCTGCTCCAAAGTGCATCAAAGTAAACGGGAGGGTTCCTATTAATTTCAGCTAGCTTTGTATCAGATGTTGTGGAGAATGGTCTTGGTCAACCTATTCACCATGACAACCATTCATCATCAACAAATATTTTTTTACAAATTCCAAAGAAGCACACAATGATTATAAACAATAAAATATGTGCAATTTTGAATGACACTGACTTGAAGATGGAAAAATTGTGGCCAAATTCTGTTCTACTTATTGGGTGTCTAAATGGACTCAGGCACCCAAGTATGATTCTGTTCTACCTTGTGTAAGTCCTGAAATTTCATTAATGTATCTACTTTTATCATATACCATCACCTGAACCTTAAGGCTGAGTCACAAAAAAGCAGTAAGGAGCAAGAGGACTCAGCCCCATTGTATTAATTCTTTTTCAGGGACTGGTGCCAGGTGGAATAGAATTGCACTTAGATATCTAATCCCATTTACATGTCTAGCTGTTACTGTCTTTTGCAGCTGACATTGTATCAGTTAATAGCAAGAAACATGATCCCATACTTTGTCACCCAACTAGCAGCAAGCAGACTGTAATGTAAAGGTGCTATAGAACACAGCCAAGCAGGGATGTAAGCAAATTAAGTATGATGTGGGGGCCATGACAATCAAGGATTAAAATGAGTTTTCAAACTTGGCCAAGGAGCTGACAGAATTCCAGGAATGTTCTCTTTTAGGTATCAAGAGACTGTTGAAATGCTGGAGAGCTGTGAAAGTGCATTTTATTTTAGAAGGTTAAGAAATATGCATGCACCGATATGGGGCTTCATCACTGACGAAGAATATGAGCTGACAAGTGATAAAGATCTGTCTCTCCCTGAATGCTTTTTGTACTGTGTGCAGCTATATGATTGCTTTTCTCATGACAATCAAAACGCTTGATGCATCTCAGGCCACAGATGCATCTGAAGTCATGGAAAAGGTAGAGAGCTTTCCAATTGGAGAGCCAATTTGAAGAACAGGCTGCAGGACAATTTTATTTGTCCCACCGTAAATGAGAATTTGAAGACATTTTTAACTATTCATCAAAGTGCATTTAAGTCATATGCATTAAAGGTATACAAAAATGGAGAAATGGTTCCCCTTTGGTGCAAGTCCTTTGAAATACTTCTCAGTGCTTAGTCATCATGCTTAGTTCATATTTGAAGATCTGATGGATGTTGTCAAGGCTGCAAATAGAGAATCATTGTGCAATGAATTTTGCGTACACCATGAAGTCATGTCAAAGCTCTCAGACGGTGCTCAAGCTCCAGCTCGCAGACCAGACCTGGCCCACAGTGCTGTGTTGTCTGGCCTGCAGGACATCCCACAGTTCTGGAAATTTGGCAGCGAGAGAGTGGTGGCACTGTTCCTCTGCTGTTAAACCTTTGAACACCCTGGATCAGGCACCCAATTCCAGGATGCAGGGCAGGGATGGTACCAGGCCCTGGGACCCAGTCCCAGGGCGGGGGGGTGGTGCCAGGTCCCCAGGGCCCAGTCCCAATGTATGGGGTAAAAAGAGGGGTGGTGCCAGGCCCCAGAGCCCAATCTGGTCCACAGACAGGCCTATGTCACCTGCTTGGCCCGTAGAGCCAAAAAGTTGAACACGCTGCTCTAGGATGTTGAACAAATAGATCACAAGGGGCTGATTTCTTTTCCAACTGTGAGTGTCCAGCTCTTCAGACCATGGTAAAGCATGTGATACCTGTAGCTGTGAGCACCACTACAAATAAAAGACTATTCTGAATGAGAAAGTATGTATGGGCAGATGAGAGAAATAGGGTGAAACTGACCTTGTCAAGAGGGAACTGTGTGTTCAGGTCCACTTCAAGAAATCATATAGTAAGTGCCGCAGATTTATCTTTGGAGGAAAGGATTTCCTTACAGCTACAAAGAGGCTTCATGAGGAGGGTTGGAGAGAGGCTTGTGTAATTCCTAACCTGTGGCCTGGTGGTTAGATCTCTGTGGGAGATATATGTTCAACTGTCTTTTGGTTAAGGGAGTCTAGAACCTGTTCCCTTGCCAACAATTTGACTTGCACCATGGCCAAAAGGGACCTTTGGGTAGGGATTGACCATTGCATGAATATTAGCCAGCAGTGCGATGCTGTGGCCAGCAGGGCAAACAACATGCTGGCATACATTAACCGTTGCATCTCATGCAAAACTAAGGAAGTGATACTCCCACTGTACTCTGCACTGGTGAGACGCTGGAGTACTGCATCCAGTTCTGGGTGCCACACTTCAACAAGGATGTGGAAAAACTTCAGAGTGTTCAGAGAAGAGCCATCCATATGATCGGGGACTTGCAGGAAAAGCCATATGAGAAGCTGAGGTACTTGGGCCTCTTCAGCCTACAGAAGAGAAGGCTGAGAGGGGACTTGGTAGCAGCCTACTGCTACATCAGGGGAGTACATCAAGAATTCAATGAACAGCTGTTCACCAGAGCACCCGTGGGGAAGACTAGGAACAATGGATACAAACTCCTGGAAGGCCACTTCAGGCTCAATTCCAGGAAAAGCTCCTTCACAGTCAGGGTGTCCAGACGGTGGAATAAACTCCTGCCAGTGGTGGTGCAATCACCTACCATGGAAATCTTCAAAAGGAGACTGGACAGTCACCTCACTGGGGTGACTTGGCCCCAGCTGTCTTTTCCTGCCCAAGTACAGGGGGTCTGGACCCAATGATCTTCAAGGTTCCTTCCAGCCCCTAACAATCTATGAATCTATGATGAGTACCCTAGCCATTAGTTTTTGGCCTAAAACAAAGGAGGACCTTCCTACTCGTACGGAGGGACACCTCCAACTGGTATGGCTGCAGGATAAACTACAATCTGAAACTTCCTAGGTGCTTCACTCTCAATGCATCGTAAGTGCCATTTAGGCATGTAAAGTGGAATAGGATTTTGCCATGCCATCCCTTTTGATCTCTAGGTACCCAACATTGGCAAAACAGCTGCATCCTTTCTGGTCTGGAGCCTCAGAGTAGGATTTTCACTGCAAGCAGTTTTATTGTTACCTCTAGTTGCCAGGTGTTCAGTGGCAGGCTGTTTACCTAAAGTTACTGTATTGCCTTTCTGCTTCTTTTCCTTTTATGCTATACATAGTATTCTCACAGGAAAGTCTCCTAAGTCTCCTACAGCTATATAGTAATTTTTCTTCACTGGTCAGATCACTCTCAGAATTTATAGTTATCACAAATCAGTATTCTTAGATTATACCACAGCAACTCTGTGCTTGCTTAACACACATCTTGTACCCAAATAATGTGACTAATCACCTTCAAAATTGAAAGATATATATTTGTCCTTTTAGAACTATCTGTAAATATAGCAATAAAAGAGGAACTTCATCTCTTACATTACAAAGTTTGGCTGGATGGCCTCCACACTGATAGATTTGAGTTCTCTGCAATAACAGAGAACCTATGAACTCATTTTTTCCTGGACAAGAATATCCCATTTTTTTCTCCCTGAAACTCCAAAGCTACTCAATCCATTTTCTTCCAAAAAATCAATTGAAATAAAGTCTGACAGGATAATCCCTCCATATCCATGGATCCCCTGAGGGGTGAGAGCATGAATACATGTCATGCAAATAGGAACAGCTTTTACAAATTTCAACAGCAGGTCACATTTTTATCAATTCATAATCAGCAAAGCATATGCACACAGGTGTTTTCATTTATTTTCCCTGCCCCCTCACATTAATTTATATTCATATACACAAATACATATATATGTACATGCATGTCTGTATGCATATATAAATGTATAAATGTGTACGTTCATATACTTCATGCATTATATATAACGTTAAAAAATGCTGCCCAGAAAAAAAAATTACATGGGTTTGTTGCTGGAGAATGAAAACAGTTATGCTCCTTCTTATGGAACTTTTTAAGTCCTAACAGTTATGAGCTGCTAAGCAGCTGTCCACCACTTATACTTCCAGCACTTTTAATACAGTTTTGTGTGTCCCTGATCCTGCATTCAGGTCTTTGTCTGTTCACATAGATTTCTGTTGAAGTCACTGGGCAGCTAGAAGTCTCAGCTGGTCCAGTCCAGACCAGGGCCTTAGTGGTTAATTTTCCCACAAATATATTTTAGGGGGAAAAAATGAAGGAGTCTACATGGTTAGGATTTGTGCAATAAGTAAGGGAAAAGTGTTATAGCTCAGTCATGATACTGCTGAGCAGGTTAAAAGAACAAGTGGGCTTCTAGACTGTAAAAAGTCAAACACAGTTTGAAAGTCCTTCTTTTTCATCCTGTCTCATGAGGTTTGTTCCTTTCTACACGCCATTAGTGGATATTGACTTAAATAGGACTAAACCTTTCTACTGTACACAAATAGCCTAAATTTCATCCAGATTGCTGAATCTTTTTTCATTCCAGGCAGTAGTCCCTCTCCTGAGTATTAGAACATTTTGTAACGATAATGGGGTGGGGAGGTAACCTCATCCATTACATGGTAATGGAGGTCCAAGGTTATCTTTTATACCCATTACAGTTTAACAGAAGCAGTGAATAGATATGTTACAGATATAGATTGAAGTCAGGCAATGAGAAGCAGTGTTTTTATCCCTATTAGCCTGACATTCCTAAATGTACTTTAAGATGAGTCACTTTTAGTGAAGGAGTAGTGCGACGTTTGTCCCATAGAACTGGAAATTGTGATGCCTTTTAGGAGTGGATGAAAGACAACTTATGTTTATAAATCAGAAAAACAATATATAAGTAAACTTGCATATTTGTATGTATATTTAACATCTGCTCAAACTGATTAACCTGTCTAATATGGGAGGTATGGTATGTCGTAAAGGTTTTAGCATCAATTTCTGATTTCAGCTTTAGAGTAGGCCATCCAAGTCATCCCCCAGAAAGGGGTGTTTAAATGTTTGTCAGATAACAGCTGTATCTTTATCTTCGTCTTTCACATTTTTACAGAAAAAGCAACTGAAGGAAGTTTGAGTTTTTAAATACTCATTTCATTTCCCTCCACTTATAATGTTCAGAATACATACGTATTATATTTCTATCTCTAAAGAATGAGTGCGCATAAATACCTAAGTGTAATTTCTACAGATATGAACTCTAACAGTAAAGTGTTAAGCCTTTTAAGCCATTGACACTGAATTTTTTTGTGTTTGCACAGTGAAAAGCATATTAAGTGTGCTCTTGGAAATAGAAAATAATTATTATTTTGTAACAGTGGCATGGAGAATGTGTAAGTGCTGGGAAAACACAAGTTAAGTTCCCATCTTGCTTTCCTTGGAATGCAGATCTGTTGATTGTAATGTGAATTTTGTATGTAAGTGGTCTGAATATACAGGGCGCGTCTACATGCACTTAATGTGCAGAAGCCTAATAAAGCTGTGCAGTAGTGTGCTGGGCAAAAACCATGTTAATTTGCTACTGTGCAGTAGTATTAGGCTGCTGCACAGTAAGCATCACTAAAAACCCATGCACCAGTGCTACTGCACAGTAGCACAAGTTACTTTGTGTTTAGTTAGTACTTCATTAAGTGAGTACTAAATTAAATGCACAGAAACTACTGTGCATTAATGAATATAGAGACACACCCATAGGGCTCTAATAGAGTAATCATTATCATTACTAATACCTACCTCTTTGTCTTGTGTTGTACATGATGCCAGCTTTACTTCTATTTCCATGTTGTTCTCGTTTCACTTCTTTAGTCTCAGATTTTAGAACTCAAAGGGTGCATCTACACATCACCCTACATCACCATACAACATGTTATGGCAACGTAGCGATCATGTGAATCTACACATGACTGACAGCTCCTTCACCGTAGTGGTGCACTCCCCTGTTTGCCAGTACATCAAAGTAACAGCACAAACTAACTGCCTGCCTCATGCATGGAATAGTACAGGCAGTTGCTAAAGCATGGCACACTACCTTTAGGAAGTACTAAAGCATGGCACAGTAGCAGCGTCACCATCAGGGCTGTGTAAGCGCATCCAAAGTCATGGATATTATGGGCTTAATCCAGTCAACTGAACCGTGACCTTATTCTACCTGGCTCTAGTCACTGATGCAAGAGGTGGCTGGGTCCTCCTCCTCTTTTACTGCTTTTTGTGGCTTAGTCTTGAGGCTAAGATAATGGTGTGTTACAATGTGGGTGCATTGACGTATTTCAGGGAGTTGAGCAGGATGGAATCCAATTACTCTTAGCATCCTACATACACTTAGGCATCTAATAGACAAAATAGGATCTGGACCTATGTTCAGTACAAGAGCTTTAGGACCAAACAAGGAGATAGTTATCATAGGAGGTTGAGAGAGACAAAGAATGAATATTGGACAAGAGATAGAAAGAAGGATCAAGTGAGAAGGATATGTGGGAGGCATTTGTCAGTAAAGCTGCCTGGAAAATGATATTTCTATCCCATGGGGGAAAAAAATTTTTTAACAATGATCCCAAATCAAAACAAGAGTTCAGAATTTTGTAGGACTGAAATTCTTGCCAACACAAAGCATGTTCCTCAAAGCTCCTCGGTCTGCCTGGCTCCATGTCTGTTCACCAGATGGGATGCAGGGCTTCAAACTACCCAGTCTCCCACTAACCAGTCAAACAGCCATGTTGCCTGGATGCCTGGGTAGGTAACAGTTGCCTGGCCAGAGAGTTGACTGCCTGGGAAGAACCAGTCATCCAAGGAACATGGTAGCCTCCAGACTTGGGGAGTTGGTGGCCACTGAACCTGGCAGTCTGACAGGTAGACAGCCAGTTGGGAAGCTGGTCAGTTGGTAGTTCTGCTCATTGGCTGAACTGAATAGTCCTGGGATCTGGGCAGCCAGCTGCCTTCCATGATGTAGAAGCACATTGTGGTCAGGCTTGGGAGACTAGCTGGACTGTAAGAAAATGGACATCCGGTTTAAGGAGCCTGGCAGCCCACCATCAGGCAAACTGGCTAGTCAGAAAGTCAAACAAGCTAGCTGGGAGCTGTGTGGCCTGCCTCTCCCTCACTAGGTAGGCAGGTGCCAGGGAGCTGTTCACCTAGGGAAACAGGCTGCATCAGAGCCTGGTAGCCTTCCAGGCAAGCTATGGGGAACCAGAGGAACCTAGGAGCAAGGCAGTCCAGCAGGCTACCAGGAGGATTGGCAGAGGGGCAGGGAGTGTGGGAGTCTAATGTGCTGTCAGGTGGTTTCAGGCAAAACTTTTGATGGAATTGTGTCCAGTCAGCATCTTCCAGTACAAGCATTTTCTGCTGAAAAACATTCACCCAGATCTACTTAATAAAGTTATTTGAGTGACGTGCATCATAGACAACATTCAGATAAAGGCTTTTAGAATGAATATTGGAATTGAAAGCAAGAACTCTTACCCCATTCCCACTCTAGGAACATCAGCATTTTACAATTAGCCTTTTTTTCTCTAGAGACCATATATCTAATTTGTCTTTTCTTTTAAAAAACTCAGCAAATTGTCAGCCTCCTTCAACAACCTGGATACTATTCAACCTTAGTAAACCCTACAGGAAATGTGCCATATGCCCATTATTTCTGCTGTCCATAATTTCTGACTTCACTTTTTCTTGCAGTAGTTTATTCCTTAGTTTCTGATTTCTTAGATTACTTTTTTGTATTGTCTGATTTCTCTATCATGTTTTCACTTTTGCTGCCAAGTTAAGTCTGTTGCATCAATATTTGTTTTTTTTTAAAAAAGAAAAGAAGACAACAACAAAAATAGTCCAAAATTATTGCAAGTTTTAATGGAGTTAGTCTCAATTCAACAGTTCCTTCTTTGTCATCCAAGCAAACAAGTACTTGCTTAACTGCTACACTGAAATCAGTGGGAATTTTACCAATTTTGTCAATGAGTACAAGCTCAAACCCTTTCTGACTAGGGTGAAATAGACTCACATGCTTGTCAAGATCTGGTTTCCTACACCAAACTATGATTAGAAGTTGTTAGGTTTTTGCAGTCATGTATTCAGTAACTACCTTTTCTGTACTCTGCCTGGAATGTCCAGAAATGCAGAACTGTAGGATGTCTACATCAGCATCATTGTCATTTCCTTTATTTCATCACAGAAAAATAGCAATAATGTTCGGATTTAAAAACATATGCTTTGTCTTGCTTCTGTATTTGGTGAAAACCTAGCTTCCATGTAAGGACAAGCATATGTATCAACTGTACATGATATCTATTTCCTTTTTTTCTCCAACTGTTTTCAGAGCCAAATTTTGTCTCATCCTATGACATTGGGAACTTCACCTACTTCTTCTTTCGAGAGAATGCAGTGGAGCATGACTGTGGGAAAACTGTGTTCTCTCGGGCTGCTCGGGTCTGCAAGAATGATATTGGTGGCAGATTTTTGCTGGAGGATACTTGGACCACTTTTATGAAGGCTCGTCTGAACTGCTCGCGCCCTGGAGAAATTCCATTTTACTACAACGAGCTACAAAGTACTTTCTTCTTGCCAGAATTGGACTTGATCTACGGAATCTTTACCACTAATGTGTATGTAAATTGCATAGTATTTAACAAATGAAACATTTTTAAAATGTCCACATACACACTCCCCTTATTCCACATTACTATATTGCAGTGTGTGTGTGTGAAGGGTCCAAAGATGTCCTGTTCTTGTGTTAATGGACTGGATAGAGAGTAAAGAGATTACAAAAATAACCAAAGTGCTTCAAACCAGTGACCCATCTGAAGGTGCCTTGCCTTCAGCAAAGAATGAGCAAGGTCAAATGCTTCAGATGTGAGCTTCTGTGGAGTGTGCTCTCAACACAGGCAAGCTTTGCCCTTAAGGGCCCCTCTACATATGCAGGTAAATGTGTAATGGGATCTAATCACAATCCACGCAATCACAACTCTGGTCATGCCACGTGTGCATGGCAGAAGGCGTGATCGTGGGATTGCAAATCAGATCTCAACATCCCATTGATCCCAGGCTCCGCCTGCACCGGCAAGAAGCAAGTTCCCATTGCTAGGAGGCTCCTCAGCTGACAGGGCTCCCAGGCATGGGGGTGCTCCACACATCCCTGTTGCTGGGAGACCGCAGCTGCTGCAGTCTTCTAGTTCCAGGGGTACACCATATATACCCTCGTGGTTGGGAGACCATAGCTGGCAGACCCACATACTGCCACAGCTGGGAGATCCTCATGGTTGGGAGATTAGCTGCTACAATCTCTTAGCTTCAACCGCTCACCCCCACAGCTGGGAGATTGCAGCAACTGGGCTCCCAGCCACAGGGGTGCATGGGATGCCCCCATGGCTAGGATTGTGCAGCAGCTGGTCTCCTGGCTGTGGGGATATGTGGGTCTCCCAGCTGTAGTCTCCGAGCCATAGGGTGTACCTCCACAGTTGAAAGATGACAGCAGCTGTGGTCTCCCAGAACAAGAATGTGTGGGGCACTCTGAGGCTAGGAGCCCTGTCAGCTGATTGGACTCCCAGGATATATGCTCCCATGGTTGGGAGCCAACATCAGCTCAAATCTCCCAGGCTCTGGAGTGCACATGGGTCTCCACAGCTGGGAGCTCTGATCAGCTAATAGGATTCCCACCCATGGGGGCACAGGCCAGCTATAAAGTTATTACACAGTTTCCAGCAATAACTTTATAGCTGACTGGATATTTTTAAAGCACTGTAGTTAATTTGCATGTGTAGCCAGTCTAAATTAATTGTACAATTAACCAGGTAATTGCATAATATGTGTACCATATAGACAGGCCTAAGATTTGCATTGCCATCTTGCTGTAGTAAGGAAAATATCACCTGTTTTGTGGAGCTTGGCAAGGGGAAAGGTCAAAAGGGGAAGAAGATATTCTTAGTGGAATACAACATTAAATGTAGCTATAGAAAAACATTTTAGTTATTGGCTCATTTTTGAGCATAACAAGATCATTGCTCATTTTGCTAAAAAGTGCTGTTTTCTATGATTTTAGCAGCACTGGAATCTGGTATAAGTTATTCCAAACGATCTTGCAGCCAGTTTTAATATTTGTTTGAGTCCCAGAAAGAAATCTTAATCAAGTCTAAAGCTCCATTATTATATAAAAAAGTAAAAATGTAATTGTTAACGTTAGCAAATAATTTAAAAAAAGAATCTCAAACAAATGTCAAGACCTTATCAATATTAAAAAAACAAAAAAAATTTTTCCATTTCTGACAGTTGGGAAATGAACTTGCTAACATGTCAAAATAAAGTAGTTCAGAATTACGGTTTAAGTACCTTGAAAGAGTTTTGGCACCTTTAAGGTTGTTGGGAGCTTGCGCATAGCAGCCTGCTCCAGTATGTGGGACACTGGAAGACCCGGACACAGGCATGAGCAAACCGGGCAGCTGCACAGGGCCTGGACAAAAAGGGGGCCCAAAAATGAAAAAAAATTACGATTGCAAAAAAAAATTTTAATATTGTGCATATACAGGACTGGCAATGTTATCAATTGAGAGCGAACTATTTAAAGACATTGAAACGAAAGATGTGATGAAGACTTTTGTGACAAAAAAACATTATCTCTGGCAAAGGGGGGCCCTGATACTAAAAGTTTGCACAGGACTGGCAGGAGTCTAGGTATGGCACTGGGCACTGATGTGAAATGTCAGGAGCGTTGAGCTGTTTTCCCAGTTCTAGACTCATTTGCTGTGCGGCTATGGCATAAGTCATTTTCAGCCAGGTTTTTAAAAGTATTTAGATACCTAAAAATGGAGATAGATGCACCTAACTGTATCTTTAAGTGCTCAAATGCCTTTAAAAATCTGGCATTTTGCTTCTCTGTCTCAGATTTTCCAACTATAACACAGGGACAATATTTTTTATACTTTTTGTGTGTGTTTTGAGCTAAAGGTAGTATATATGAGCAAGGGCTGCATTCTACAGAGACTTAGGAATGTCAACACTCAGCATTTAATTCTAGGAGTCACAAACCCAAGTTACGTACCTGAGTTTCCTATGCAGTGATCGGAGAGCTAGGCATCAAGAGATACTATTCATAACACTCAGAATCCTGAGACAGCCAGTAGGAAATGCTGAAGAAAAGGGCTGTGCCTAAAATACCATCTTTCTGCAGAGCTTATCCACTTATATCCCCAAACCTGAATTAGACGTTTGTATGAGACTGGAATTCACAGCCAGGAGCCGTCTCCTGATAAAGGCACCTTAGCTATTCCTTTGTCTTTTTTATTTTAAAACAGCTGAAACAGACCTCACCTTTTTAGAGGCCATATTTATTCACCTACCCTTTCCCCAAAATCATCCATCTAAAACTGATTTTCATATTAGGATGAGGCAGGAGGCCAGCCAGAACTGAACCCTCCAACCTCATGGAGCAGGGGCAGACTCCCATCCTCAGCATCACTCCCTGTTCCCCTGCTCTAGGACTGCCAGCTATTGGTTTAATTGTCTAACAGCAGCTGTCAACTTGGCAGTAGATGGTTGGCTGAACAGCAGTGGGAGATGAAGGGGAAGTGATGCTGAGTATGAGGCTGTACCTCTGCTCCATGCCACTGGAGGGTTCAGCCTTGGCTGAGCTGGGGGCAAGGCAGGGAAGACTGGAAAAATCTATTTTTTCTTCACTCTGCCATTCCAAAACATGGCGCGTGACTTCTTCAGGGGTGTGCAATATACACATAAATGTAATAGCCTAGTTGTTATAACTTCCTCCATTTCCTTGTAGACCCAAATTCAGTGCCTGCATGAACATCCAACCTCTAGTGTGGCCAAGCCAGGCTGGGATAGGAGCATTTTGCCCCCATCTGGTTAAAATTTTACAACCAAGAAGGGTAGGTTTGTGGGATGAGAGATGCAGCAAACAGGTGGGAGCCTATCTCTAGCCCAGTAATGAGAGCCGTTTCCTGCCGGCTTCTCCCAGGTGCTGCTCATGCATTTTTTCTAATGACTTTTTAATGAGTTTTGGGAGCAGAGACCAGAACTCAAGATTCCCCACTGCTTGGGCTGCTTCTTGGGCTCCCTCTTGCTTGCTTTCCTCTTAGGTCCGTAAGACTTGCATTTCTGACTGTGGAGAATACCCCAGCCCAGGCCAACCTGGTGGTCAGGGCACTGTTCTGAGAGCAGGGAGGTGGAAGGTATAGGCTTGAGCTGTCTCAGGTACAGGAGGGGTGGAATCCAAATCTCCCATGTCCTGAAGTAGTGCTCTAAATAGCTGGTCATTTATATAAGGTGGCCACGTCCTTGACTCCCCCCATGTCTGAGAGAAAGTTGCTGTGATTTGCAGTAAACTGAGGACTGTCCATGTGTGTTAGATATGCTCAGAGCAGGTTTCAGACTCTCAGGACATGAACACCAGGATGACAAGTTTGTGAAGCTTAGTCACCAAGATGCTCAGCTCAGCCAGGATAGTGGTAACTCTGCACATGCACAGTAGCAGAACATTAGGTATCTGAGGAGCTCTGCTGGTGAAAACTAGGTGCTTATGGACTCTTAGGTGCCTGAGCACGTAGTCATAGGGTAACCATCTTTTCAAAGTGCAAAAACAGGACGCATGCCATTTAAAAAAGAAATGGGGGGAAGGGACAGTATTATACCACTGGCGTTGCCTGTAGGAGCTCTACAACAAGAAGTGAGTGTGGTGGGGTGGTGACATAGGGCACCAATGGGGACAGCTGGAGGAGTGAAGGAGGCTTGAGGACAGCTGGCTGCCCTTCCTCCCCAGCCCTGCACATGTGCACATGGTAGGAGCGGGGGCAAGCACCACTTTCACTTGAGGGGAGGGCATTCTGAAGGTGGGTTCATGCTTTTGGAGCATGTTGGGGGCAGGACCTCAGACTTTGTGACGTCTCTGAATGACACGTGCAGCCAGGGGGGCAGAGCCCTAGAAGTTGGGGGAAGGGGAGAGAAGGGGGAGGGAGTGACATGGGAACTGTGCTGAGAGGAACCCAGGACAAATGCTGTCCTGGAGTCATTCCATCTGGGACCAAGACTTGGTGTTTACATTTTGGGACTATCCCACCCAATTGGGGATGGGTGGTCACCCTACTTAGGCAGGGTTTTGAGGACTGGCTCCTTGGACTTAGGGTTCTAAATTCCTCTAAAATCACACTATCTAAGATTTGGTTTGGGTTTGATCTGGCTCTGAGAGTTGCTTTTTTAAAATAATAATCTGGGGGCTGGGAGTGTTGGGTAGGGACAAGATGGATGATTTTTTCCTTTTAAATGACTAGTTTCTGAATCTGCCTCTTTGTTTCACTAACTGCTACCAGTTGCCACAGACATTTCTTGCATAGCTGATGTTCTATGGCAGGGTTCAACACATCACTACATGATAGCTCCACATAGACTTTAAGGCATCAACACTCCTCTTCCATTGGGAAAAGAAACCCACAAGAGAGGAATACTATTCCAAAACCATCATGAGGATCCTCTTATGAACTTGGAGCTCATTCCCCCTCACCCCCAGATCAGAAGAGTTTGCCATTTCACAGTGTGGTAAAGTGGCATGATCTACAAATGATATATTTTCTGAGGATCTGGAAAGGGAGAATTAGAAACGACTCCACCCTTGGGGTCACCTTTTCCACATGAAAGCAGGCTTTGTTTAAAGTTGCTGCTTCTGGTGGCTGTGTAGGAGGCTGTGTCCCAGGATAACCAAAGCTGCACGTAGAACCTCATCAGATCATTATAGAATTTTTTTGCTTAAGAATTTTTTTCCTCTGAAAAATGTCAGTGAAAAATACCAATATGTTGTTTATCTACTCATGCAATTTGTTTACAAAATATTGGGGTTTTACACTGAATAACTCCACAGCTGCTTTTCCCTGCCAGAGCTCTTACCTACTGGGCAGTGGTTGTTGGCCATCTTGTCCCTATATGACCCAAAGAACTTCAAACCTGCAATCTGCCTGTGGAAGATTTAAGTGCTTTACTAGAGAGTGTCCAGAATGCATTTATTTCCATCAGTGTAAATGGTGGGAGCACACTGTGTCCTACTGGGCTACACTCAGCGTTCCTTACACGTACAGTGATTTTTGCCTGAATTATTTGGAAAATTGGCCCCAGTGGTTGTTTAAAAGTACTGTAAAACACTTGATGGGGAAAAAGTTAAATGTTTCTCTTTGTAAAAACTGAGACTCATAGCAAAATCCTCCCCCTTTGTTTGCTGTGACCACTGACTCCAGTACCACTGCAGGTCCACAAAGGGGACAATTTTACTTCTTTCATACAATAGCAATCACAGTGCCATTGCAAATATTACGAGTGAGTTGCCTGTTATGGCACTTTATGTCAACAAGGTTTTATCACATTTGAGACTAATTGTTTCTGCACATGTTCATAATATAAAATTTCCTTTCATGCACTAGGTTTTGGGTTTTTGCCATAACATGGGCAAATAGAAGGAAGCAAAGTGCTCTTTTGTCAGGGTAGTTTGATGTTTGTTTTGTTGTTGGCAGATTGGATCCCCAGGGATTATTTTCTTTTCCCTGTAAGTTTGTAAAATATCAATTTGAAGCTTCTACAGTAGATTTTGCTTTCTAATACCTTATTTAAACAGCAGAGTATTATGAAGAGATAATGCTATGTGGATCAGTTGTCAGCAGTTTTGCCCACAGTGGAAGTTTGTGGAACTGTCTGCCAGCTTCATTATCTATCCATTTATCTAACATTGTGAAAAGGGACAGCTCAGGAGTTTAATCCCGGGAGTTATGTGCATTGTTAGGAGAGCAATTCCAGACCTTAATTTACTGTTAGCTGTTGAACATTCTATTTGTTTTGCTCCTGTTAAAGGCATTTTTACAGATATTTTATAAATCCCAAGTGCTGCACTTTTTTTAGAGGTAATTTTAGTTATGTCTTCATGTCATTGCAAAATAGTAATTTGCTATTGAGTCCTATATTAGAAATTCTGATAGTCACGATACTCAGAATTATGTTCTCACAATATAAACTTAGTAAACTGCACATATGTTATATTTCAATATCAGTAGAGGAGACTGGAACGATTTGCCTGACTAGTGCTTAGTTATTTAAGTGTGTGAGCTTACATTGTGTTAAGTTAAAATTACCTGGTCATTTATTTCCTTCTGCTAGTCATCTGGCACTTGTGAGGCATGTTGGGAATGCCACATATTGTCATTTGGGCTAGGGACAGAAATTGCACATAGACTGGTATAAGTGACTGAAATCAGTTCAAATCTGTAACACAACGGAAGTTTGGTGCACGTAAAAGCTAGGGACAGGCATTCAAAAAGCCTGAGCCTGAACTGATTCAATCTTCTCAGGTTAGTCTAACCTGGCTAGGTTGAACCAGTTTGCACAGACAGACATTCTTTCTGGACTGAGGAAATACTGGCACATGCCTGCAGTGCCTTAGGCTAAAAGCTGGGGGGCGCTAGATTATTCCTCTCTTTCATTCCACAGTGCTGAGCTGGGGGGGCGGGGGCAGGGGAAGGGAATGGCCTGGCCCCAGTAGGATGCTCTGATTAGAAAAGGGTGTAAACCCCCACCCTTCCTGCACTGTCTCAGGCTTTTCCCTGCTAGCTGCTCAGGGGCGGGAGTGTTGCCAGACCCCACCTCCAGGCTAGCACTCTGAGGCAAAGGGTGTGTGTGTGCAATGCATGTATCTGTTGATGATACTGAGCTTTTCAATCTGCCTCTCCCTGCTTCTTCATACTGTCTGCAGATCTGACAGGTGAGGGAGCCAGCAGGAGGCTGATAGCAGTGTTTATCAGCCCATCAGTAAAACAGAAGCCTCTCTCATTAGTTCAATCTCTTCTTAAACAGATTTTTCCAAGGAAGGAATGGGAGTACATTACCAGTTGACCTGTTGATTAGCTCCAAAAAGTCTTAAGCAGACACTGTTCTGTCTGCCTGTCCCAGTGAAATTGGAGACACACACACCTGCAGTCTCTGTTGGAGCCATGGCTAGGAAAAGAGGGGCAGGGCCAGCTTTGTTCTCTGGAGCAGACAGCACAGCCCAGGGCTGCAAAGCAGCTGGGATGCTGAGGGGACTGTGGTTTAACTTAAACTAGGAAGGGTCTGGGACAGACATTGCATAAACCAATTTGACCCAAATCAATTAAGTCTGATACTACATTCAACCAAGTTATCTTAAACCAGTTTCAGCCATTTTAAAGCTGGTTTATATGCACTGAACTTGTATTCTATTACAGGTTTAAACCCGTTTCTGATCACTTAAACTGGTTCATATGTAATGGCTGTCCCTAGCCAAGCTGCTTTCAAAATGGCTGAAACAAGTTTAAGGTCATTTGGAGGGATGTAGTATCAGACTTAACTGATTTAGATTAAATTGGTAGGGCTGTGCGAAATTTCAATGAGTGTTTCATTTCAAAGCTGTTTTGATGTGTTTCAAGCTTGAAACAGTGAAATCGAAATGAAACAAAAAGCTTTGAAACACCTTTAAAATAAAATAAAGACACTCGAAACGTTTTGAGTTTTGAAACAACCCAGTGGTGGAAGGCAGGGGAGAGTCAGGGGTGAACTCCAAGCAGCTCTGCAGCCCCATGGAGCTCAGCCCAGTGGCAGGAGGTGGAGCGCAGTCCTGACTCTTCCTGCCCCCCCCCCCACCAGTCTGAGCTACATGGTACTGGTGGAGCTGATCGGAGCAGAGTCCTGGCTCTGCCTGCCTCCTGCCACTGGGCTGTACTCCATGGGGTTGTGGAGCCCCATGAAGCTCAGCCTGGTGGTGGAAGGCAGAGTGCAGCCCTGGCTCTGCCCACCTTCTGCCACTGGGCTGTGCTCCATGGGGCTGTGAAACAGATATCAAAACAAAACAATGGTGTTTTGCACAGCCCTATAAATTGATTTATTGAACTTCTGTCCCAGATACCCTCCAGATTCAAGTTAACTTAGTCCCCCCACATTCCAGGATGCTTTGCACCTTCCTTGTAACCCCCTCCCCCCACCCCCTTGCAGGGTGAGTGGACTAGGGTTGGCCCAAGCTATCTACTCCAGCCAAGCAGGAAGACATGCTTTAGTGCCTCCCAGCTTCTGGCCTGATCCATTGCAAGGCATGTGGCTGCAACCTGGGAATCAAAAGTGAATGTCTGCTCACTTGCCTATCAGTTCAATCTACATAACTTAGTGTATCCTGCCTCAGACTTTTTGACTGTCTGTACTTAGCCTTGGAAGATCTAGGTTTAGTTCAGCTCTCCACAGGCTTAATCCAGATTCTAGAGGAACTAAGAAGTGTCAGGCTGTGCCATTATCTCAGTGCATTATCTCATTAATGGACAGGAAGACTAATCCAATCTACCCCTCCTTAGCTAAAGAAAGTGACTTTGATATGTGGAATCCAGTGGTGGGGAAAAGTGTATGAAGTAGTTCGATCAGAACAGGACTGGGTTGCAGGACCTCCTGAGTATCAACCCAGGCTCCCTCAATCATCCTGGACAAGGTAGATTTTTTGTTTGGGGTTTTGTTTCTATGCTTTTGTTTTACAAAGTATAAAATGAATACTTTCTGGATCCCTTTCCTGGGTGTGTTGTCAGAATAGGGTTAGTATAAAGTGCTTGGAAGATGAAGGTCTTGATCCACATGGTAGGAGACATGCACAAGCTGCCACTTGTGGTCATGGAGGCTGCTGAATTCATGCATGGATTTACCCTGTCTCCCAATTACCAAGCAAGCACCATTCTCAAAACCAACGCAATGAGAACCTAAGAGGAGCTGAATCCTCACAGCATCTGAGTGTTCTGGTTCTGACCACCCTCTGGCTGATCCGTTCCTGTTTTTTTAAGAACATCTAGCGTTGCAGAGTTAACTTTTGAAGTACTTTTAGAGTTGCAGTGGGAAATATTGTTTTTCATGGTCAGTAAATGGATTCCCCAATACCTTTATTTAATTTTTTTTCTTGGAATCTTTTACAGGAACAGCATAGCAGCATCAGCAGTTTGTGTTTTCAACTTGAGTGCCATAACTCAGGCCTTCAATGGACCCTTCAAATATCAGGAGAACTCTCGCTCTGCCTGGCTGCCTTATTCCAATCCTAACCCTAATTTTCAGGTACATATGGACAGGAGATGTTATCATTAGTTGCTTTCCATTTCTGAAGTATAGGATGGTTCACGGGTATCAAAATACAAAGCAGGAAACAAGAACCTGATATTTCATATCTAGAGTCAGTCTGGTTATAAGCATCTGCTCAGATAGATATCAGTGAAATAATTTACATTGCATAGACATCTGCTTACTTTATGATCAATAATACTGATATTTAGCTAAGTATATCCTCATATTTTCATCCAAATTGGCTAAAGGGAGAAAAGATACAGTCTAAGAATTTCATTTAGTAAAAATGGTGAACTTTTAACAGTAGTGTTTGCTGATGAATGTTTTATCAGCTTTTTTGCATGACTTCCCACCTCTAAAATTTTATGGGAATTTTTCACAAAAAAGCAAGCTTAAAAAGGAAAAAATACTTTCAGATTACAAATTATATTTGTGTATTCAGGAAAAATTACCCTCTCTTCAGTTCATATCCTCCTAATATACACTGGTTCAGTTCTACTTTCTATATTTTTTCATATTACAAAATGGTATTTCACAAAAAAATGACTTTTTTAGTATTATCAAAAATATAGTACATAGTATTTTTCCAAAATATTTGATATTTTTCTAAAAATTATTCTTCTAAAAGTGTTTCATGAAAATAAGCAATTTTTGACCAAGGTCTCTTTCTAACAAAGGGCACTTACACACATGTGGGGAGTCTGCTCCAATGCACTGGAAATCCAGCACATTAATCGAGTCTGCTTGAGCATGTAAGTTGACATGTGCTGGCAGCCTTGCACATCACATGCACAGCGGTGCAGCACATGTCAGCCCTGAGGAAATGCTGATGGTGCGCTTTGAACTAAAACACATTCAATGTGCTTTAGTTCAAAGTGTACTGCCGTGATTTTCTCAGCACTAATGCGCACTGTGACACTGATACACCTGCTCCCAGTACAGTATCGGGTGCTTTTAATTAGCATGGCTCACTAATTATAAGTGTCCAGCACTGCATCAGAACCACATGTATATGGGACACATATTACTTTAAATTTTAATTAGGATAGGCAGAGGTATGGTGTTGATGTTATATATATAAAAAAAAAAAAAAAAAAAAAAAAAAAAAAAACCCAAATTTTTTTTG
>NW_017728992.1:15245733-15267912 GCF_001723915.1 Gavialis gangeticus | reverse complement strand
AAAAAAAAAAAAAAAAAAAAAAAAAAAAAAGCAAGAAAACCAGATTGTCTTTGGACCCAAGCAGATAGATTCATGAACCTTGATAGAGCCATGTTTTCTTTCGTAAGGCTCTATGGGATTACATGAGTGCACAAGGCTGACTGGAGGATCTGGTCTCCACGTTTGCATGGTGTTATAGCAACTAAAACATCAAAATCCCATCCGTCTCATTAGACTTTATGTACACAAGGTGTGTTCTCTTTGAGCAATATGAAGTAACTGAGGTTTTGAAAGTAGATATGTTGTGACTTGTAGCTCCATTAGGCCTCAGGTTGAGTTTTCTACTATTTACAAGTCTATTAAAGTAGAAAAAGGGGTTTATATGTGAGGCAAACGCTGACTTTCTGCCATAATATAACCATGCCGTGGTTCTCTTGTCCAGATCATCTGTGTCAAAGCATTCTAAAAATGAGGCTTCTC
This sequence comes from Gavialis gangeticus, assembly GCF_001723915.1. Taxonomy (NCBI): domain Eukaryota; kingdom Metazoa; phylum Chordata; order Crocodylia; family Gavialidae; genus Gavialis; species Gavialis gangeticus. Next base: position 15,267,453 of record NW_017728992.1, on the reverse strand, counting down.
TCCATGCTAGTGACTTAGGGTAGGTGATCGGTGCCAAAGTGTTTGCCTGGAGCCTGGTGTGTGTATTTGGGGTTCCTCCCACCCCACTTTTTCCCCTGTGGTGAGTGTTTGCTTTTATTCATGCTCTCGCTCTCTCTCTTTTTTACCCCCTTTTCTATCTTTTCCCTTCTGGAGTGACTAAGTGACAGGATTTGCTTTGTGTGGAGCTGGTTTAGGTAACTAAGAGCTGAAGCTAGGATAGGAAACCTAATCAAAAGGCAGCCCCCAGTGAACAGTATGAACAGTAAACAGAGGGCTGCAAACAGAGAGGGAGTTTGCTTAGGGAGTTTGCCCAAGGAGGGAGCCAGGGTGCAGGAGACTGTGCAAATGTGTGAGAGTGCATGCAAGGGCCCTGGTTTGGGTGTTTGGTGTGCAGGTTGTTGTGGTCTTTTTTCTGTCTTTCCCCTTCACTCTTTTGTTTTCCTTCTCCTTCCAGTGTAGGTGTTCTCCAGGGAGCAAAGGAGGCACAAATGGAGTCTGGGTCAGCTGTTGTGACCCGCATGGGGAGTACTATGTTTGTGGTCATCTCAGAGTCAGGGACACTTCAGCTACACCAAGTGAAACCTGGTGCCTGCAGCGGAGAAGAAGATTCAAAGATTAGAAGCTGCATTGCATCAGGGACCAGGAAGATTACTTGGACATGAGTTACAAGAGGCTGGTACTAGAGAGTCCAAAGGGCAATGAGGAAAAGAGCCAGCATGGGCATTTATAGACATGCTCTGGGAGTGTGTGGCCAGAGGGTGAGGAGGGGTGAGAGGGGGGCTGTGCTTTTATTAGAGCAGCTAAGAGCCACTCTAATTAAAGTACCTAGAGCATCCCTGTGCTGAAAAATGGCAGTGGGGGTGCTTTAAGTAAAGCTCGTTGGGGATACTGATACACATGACACCAGAGTCTGTTGGAGCGAAGTAATTACCATGCTCCAGCAGACTCAGTTAACTGAGTCTGCTCTGACATGCTGTAATTACAGCACATTGGAGCAGCCTCTCTGCGTGTCAGTAGGAGCCTCATGTGACTACTCAAAGAAGTAGGGTCCTCAGGATTGAAGAGCAGCAGACTGAAGTCAGCAACTGCTTTCAAGCACTCTATGGTAAAACTGCTGAGGAAAAGGCAGAGAACATCTGCAGGCATGAGGTAGAGGAGGGCAGGAAGTGCAAGGCCCCAAGGACAGGGGCTCCAGGACCACTGCACCAAGAAGAAAGAGAAGAGTGGTGGTGTCTGACTCACTTCTGTAGGGGACAGAGAAACCAATTTGTCATACAGATCTGGGGGCCCAGAAGGTGTGCTGCCTGGAGCCTGAAATCAGGATATCACAGAGAGACTACCAAAGCTCTTTCATCCTTTGGATCACTACCTTTTACTGCTTGTCCTTGTAGGCAGCAACAATACTGCCAGAAATTGCTCTGAGCAGATCAGGTGACTATGAGGCTCTTGGCAAGAGGAATAAGGAGTTTGGAGCACTAGTGGTGTTCTCATAGATTCTTCCAATGGAAGGCAAGATCTAGACAGAGACTATCATATCCTGGAAGTGAACCTGTGGCTGAGATGGCAGTGTTGATGTGAAGGATTCAGCTTCCTCAACAATGGACAGATGTTATTGTGAGGAGGACTGCTATCAAGAGATGGGATCCCTCTGATGAGAATGGGGAAGAGCATCTTTGGGCGTCATTTGACCAACCTAGCAAGGAGGGCTTTAAATCAGGTTCCATGGGGGATGGTAATCAAAACCCTCTAGCAGCAGAGCACAAAGTCCAGTGGGGAAAGGACTCAAAGAAGCAACTTAACTCTGGGAAAGGGCCAAAGAGCCACAGGACTGCAGCAAGTGCTACAAAAGGGAAGTGAGTAGGTCAAAATGCAAAGTATATCCAATGCATATATACAATTGCAAGACATATGAGGAATAAACAAGGCGAGCTGGAAGCTGTAGCTTACGAAAAGACCCATGATCTGATTTGCATTACAGAGGCTTGGTGGGACAGCTGTTATGACTGGTATGTCAACAATGAGGGTTACACTCTATTTCAAAAGGATGTGGTCGAGAGAAAAGGTGGTGTTGCCTTGTATGTGAAAAACACTAATATTTATTCCCTGGTTCAGGAGGAAGATGATGACAAAGCAGAATGAATTTGGGTGAAGATGAAAAGTGAAAGATGCAGCAATGATATCATGGTTGGGATTTATTATAGGCCACCAAATCAAGAGGAGGAGGTAGATGATGCACTCTTCAAGCAGATGAAAAATCTATCCAAAAGCTATGGGGTTGTAACTATGGGAGACTTCAATTTTCTGGATACGTACTGGAAGATTAGTGAAACCAAACATAAACTTTCAAGCCAGTTCCTATCTTGTGTGGAGGATAATTTCTGTTCCAGAAAGTGGAGGATACAACTAGGGGATCATCTGTCTTGGGTTTTGTCCTGGCTAACAGGAAGGAATGGATGGTGGATGTGAAGTGGATGGGTAACTTGGGAGGAAGTGATTACGATACAATAGAATTCCAGATCCTGAGACAGGGAAAACATGAGGTCAACAAAATTAGTATGATAGATTTCAAAAAGATGTATTTTTCTGACTCAAAGAGTTAATAGGCATGGTGTCATGGGAAGATGGATTGAAGAATAAAGGCACCCAGGAGGGCTGGGAGCTTGTAAGGGGCACAATATTGGAACTCCAACAAATAACTGTCCCAGTGCAATGGATGCACAAGAAGAATGGCAGGAGACAAATGTCGCTGCCCAAAGAGGTTTTAAAATGCTTTGAAAGCAAAAGGAAAGCAGACAGGCAATGACGGAATGGGCAGCTCACCAAGGACGCATACTAGGAAACAGCAAGAACCTTCAGGGACAAAATCAGGAAGGGAAAGATAAAGAACGAGCTGTGCCTGGCAAAGGAGGTTAAGGACAACAAGAAGAGGTTCTATAAGTATGTTGGCCAGAAGAGAAGGACCAAGAAGCTGTGGGTCCTGTGTTAACAAGCCAGGGGGAACTCCTAACCAAAGATGCAAATAAGACGGAGCTCTTCAACAGGTACTTTGCCTGTCTTCACAAAAAAATTAAACTGAAGCCAGGCACCTAATAAAGATTGTCTGGATACGGAAGGGACCAAGGTGAGGGAGGAGATAACAAAAGATGGTCAGAGAGATTTTGTTGAGTCTGAATGAATTCAAATCAGCAGGGTACTGAATGAACTGGCAAATGAAATCTTGTAGCCCTTGGCAATGATCTTTATGAAGTCATACTAGAAGACTGGAAAAGGGCCAGTATAGTGACCTTCTTTAAACAAGACAAGAAGGGGATTCACTGGAGCATATCCTAAGGAAGGCCATTTGAAGCATCTGGAGGAGAAAAAGCTGATCTCAAGCAGTGAGCATAGATTTATGAAAAATAAATCATGTAAAATAAACTTGATCTCCTTCTTTGACAAAGTGAATACTTGGATGGTTCATGGGAATACAGTGGATATAGTGTATTTGGACTCCAGCAAGGCTTTTGGCAAGGTCCTTCATTACCTTCTTATACACAAAATTGAGAAATGTGGGCTAGATAAAAATACTATAAGGTAGATAGGTGACTGGCTCAATAGCCATAAGCAAAGGGTAATTATTAATAGGTTCATGTCAAAATGGTCGGAGGTTTCAAGTGGAGTCCCACAGGGGTCTGTCCTTGGCGCAGTGCTGTTCAATGTATTTGTTAATAATTTGGATGCTAGAATAGAAAGCTTCTCAAGCAAGTTAGCAGATAACACAAAACTGGAAAGGATTGCAAACACATTGGAGAATGTGATCACCATTCAGAAGGATCTTAAGAGATTGGAAAGTTGGACTAGAACTAACAAAACAAAGTTCGGTGCAGACAAATGCAAGGTGCTACACCTCGGGAGGAATAATGAAAAACACAAAAATAAAATGGATAACATCTGGCTGGACGGCAGCATTATGGAAAAGGACTCAGGAGTCTTGGAAGATTACAGACTCAATATGACTCTACAGCATGATGCTGCTGCACAAAAGGCAGATATATGGTTTTGGGACACATCAATAGAAGCATTAGGCACATGACAAAGTAGGCAATAGTGCTTTTCTCCTTAGCACTGGTTAGACCTTGTGTGGAGTATTTTGTGCAGTTCTGGGCTCCCCACTTTAAAAAGGACATGGAGAAATTAGAGAGGTCCAGAGGTAGGCAACAAAAATGGTAAAGGGCTTGGAAGGCAAGTCATATGAGGAAGGGCTGAAGCAGCTAGGTATTTTTAGCTTGCAGAAAAGGCTCTTAAGATGGGATGTTATAGCCCTTCAAGTATTTGCTGCTATAAAGGAGAAGGAAAGAACCTTCTGTCTCTGGCTGCAGGGAGGAGGATATGCACTAATGGCTTGAAGTCACAGCAAAATTAGTTAAATTGGGTATCAGGAAAAACTTCTTCACTGTTAGAATAGTAAGGCACTGAATAGACTGCCTAGGGAAGTTGTGGACTCTTCATCACTGGAGGTGTTCAAGTAGCAGTTGGACAGCCACTGGTCAATGATGATCTAGGCATGGCTCTGCCAGTGTTCTACTATGGATATTCTCCATGCTTCTGGGCTGTGTTGGTTGTCCCCCCCCCTCCCCCACTCTCCCACCTTTCTGCTACATGTTTCAGGGTATTTTTAAACTTCTGTCAGAGGCATTTGGTGTTGACTGCAACAAAGGCTGGGTTTGGGGTGTGCCATTGTTCTTGCTGATACCAAAGCCAGAGGTTCCTTGTTGACCAATTGCCATATTTGGGGTCAGGAAGAAATTTTACCCCATGGTCAGATTGTTATGGACTGTGTGGGGGGTTTGCCTTCCTCTGTAGCAAGGGGCATGGTCCTCTGCTTGGGGTCTCTTGAACATAGATTAACAACCTTTTATAGAGGCAGGACTTTAGCTGCCATGGTTCCCTTGCTTTAACCATGGCTGGTTAGGGTGTTATGTCTTGTGTTTTGTCAGGTTTGGTGGTACTCTTATGGAGAGTTTAGAGTGTGGATTGTATAGGATGGTTTGGTTAGGGATGATCCTGCCTCAGACAGGGTGTTGGATTTGATGATTTCTGGAGGTCCCTTCCGGCTCTGTTTCTCTATGATTCTATGACCCATAGCTCCATTAAGCCTCAGGTTGAGTCTTCTGCTATTTACAAGTCTATCAAAGTGAAAGAAGGAGTTTATGTGTGAGGCAAGCACTGACCTTGTAACCATGCTATGGTTCTCTTGTCCAGTTCATTTGTGTCAAAGCAATCAAAAAACAGAGTGCTATCTGACAAAGAACAGAAGCATTTGGCTAAATCCTTGTCTAGAAACATCTTTCTGCAACTTTCAGGGGGCAGAAGATGCATAGACCCAAAAAAGGACGTGTCTACACTTAGATGGAGACATATCTCCAAGCACCCCCCCACTCACCTGCTGCTGCACATATGCTAAAAATAAAAATGGACATATGCCACAAAAGCTGTCCCAGGGGTGTTCCAGCATCTCCTCAAGTGCACTGGAGAAACCAAGTCTTGAGAGAAGCTGGAAAACACTCCAGGAGTCTTTCACCAGAATATTTCCAGGTATGGAATGTGCATGCAGAAGTAAGTGAATGTGACACGCTTGGGTGTGGCCTGTCTGGGCTAGACTGGCACCATTGGGTAGGTGAACCCTAGCAGTGTTTAACCTGCTTTGAGGCAGCAACTAAACCTAACCCCTGTGGATATAAGGAGCACCCTACTCCACCCTGCAAAGCCCATTTGCTTGACATACTTATTGCTAAGGATTTGTGTTTCGGCTTAGCAAAGAAAGGAAATGGTTTTGGAAAAGTGTGCTGATTTAAACCAATCAGCTAGAGTATATAATCCTCCGAAATTGGACTGACAAATTTGACTGTATCTTGTTCAAATCAATTAGTTTCAGGTGAGTCATTTTGTGAAACCTTCTGCAAAATGAAAGGGAATTTGCAGAGAGGGACAGATGCAGGTCTTTATTGTTCTGCAGAATAAGACCCACTTATCTTCCCAGTAGATTGTTACCAACCAGGTGGCGCTGACAAGAGAACTAGAAATGGAAACCACATAAAATCAGGACTTAAAGCATCAACTTCACTGAAATACTTCCATAGATGGTGTCTTTCTATCTACTGTGTTACTTGTACATGCAAGTTCTAGAATTTTGAAACACTCCTGACAGAAGTCCCTCTGATTACCTAGCACAGGAGTTTTCAGCCTTTTTGGATCAGTGTACCCCCAGCAACCAGACGCAGAGCAGGAGGTGGGGAGGGAGGTAGGGGTGTGGTGGGGCAGCACGGGATGATGTGTGGCAGCGCTCTGTCCCCGCTTTCCCACGCATACCCCTTAGGGCCTTCTCAAGTACACCTGGGGGTACGTGTACCCCCGGTTGACACCCCTGGCCTAGCATATCTTCTTGTAGGAGGTATAAAGTATTTACATTCATGAAGTAGAAACCGCAGTTGGAAATTGTGAGTGGTTTCCATTTCCTTTGTGCTTCCTAAGTGGTGTAAAGGAAGCAGAGCAGAGCATAATATCTGCCCCAAGTTGCAGACTGGGCCTTGTAACTTCTTGAAATGTTTGGCCCTCAGCTGAAGTGACTGAAGACCACTGTATTCAGCTATCCTGTGTAATAAGCAAGTTATATTTACATATAGGTCTTAAGCTAGTGGTGGTTTCAGTGTGAAGATGTCGCATTGAGCTAGATGTATAAAATAGCCTGCTGGCTTAATACATAATCCTATTCTCATGCGTACTTGTTCCTTATCTCCTAGTCAGACCATTTGCTGGGCACTGAGATTTTTTTCTTTTTATATGGTCGATACTTAACCACATGGTTTACAGCAATTTACATGAAAAACAACACCACCATTTATCGTACAGTACATGCCAAAATGAAATTGCAGCATATCCCATTTTGTGCAGGCAGCTTTGCAGCCAACTTCCAGGGCTTAGGGCTACATCCTGCCCTTTTGGAAGAAATGCTTAAACTGTAGATTTTAACAGATGTCCATGTGCCACGAGTGATGCCAAATGGCTACCTTTGCTCAAATGAATCTTTTGCTCTGCAGATTCAGCTAGCTGTAAGTGGGGCATGTGGCTCCATGCTTCACAGATTTGAAATGTCAGCATCCATCAAAAAGCTATCCCTGTACCCTGAGCTAGAGCTAACCACTTTTTGTAAGTTCAGAGTGCCTCACTGCAGCTTCAAAACCCACATTGGACACTCAAATGATTTATTTCTCGGTGAAGCCCCTGATCTCCTTACTGAAAAGGAATACTGTTTTCTGTAGTATATTTATGTCTGTGGTAAAAGATCAAAGGTTTTTGACATATAATCTAAAAGATTGCTCCACAGTGGATTTATTCTTGACACTAGTCAGAATGTTATAAATAACAGCCAGAAGTATATAATGGGAAGGCTGACTATGCTCACACTAAATTAGATGCATCAAATGCTGTGTCCTAGGTTTCTGAGAGGTGTACACACACATAGCTTCAACAAGTCTAGTACATCATTTATGCTTTCAATACCAGGTCCACAAGATGCTTCCCAGTATTGAATTTGATGGCCAGACAATGAAGTGCCTCTGAGCTTTCATCAGTACAATATTGTACAGCTGAGGATTACAATATTGTACAGCTGGGGAGGAACAACCGGCACCACACCTACAGGTTGGGGAACTCCCCTCTTGTCAGCACGGAGGCAGAAAAGGATCTTGGAGTCATCATTGACTCCAAGATGAACATGGGTCGGCAGTGTGGGGAGGCAGTTAGGAAGGCCAACCGTACCTTGTCATGCATCCACAGATGCATTTCAAGCAGGTCAAAAGAGGTGATCCTCCCCCTCTATGCGGCACTGGTCAGGCCGCAGTTGGAGTACTGCGTCCAGTTCTGGGCGCCGCACTTCAAGAGGGATGTGGACAGCATGGAGAGGGTCCAGAGGAGGGCCACTCGCATGATCAGGGGACAGCAGGGCAGGCCCTATGAGGAGAGGCTACGGGACCTGAACCTGTTCAGCCTCCAAAAGAGAAGGCTGAGGGGGGATCTTGTGGCCTGTTATAAACTAGTCAGGGGGGATCAGCAGGCATTGGGGGAGTCACTGTTCCCCCGAGCACCGCCAGGAGTGACCAGGAATAACGGTCACAAGCTGGCAGAGGGTAGGTTTAGGTTAGACATCAGGAGGCGCTATTTCACGGTCAGGGCGGCTAGGGTCTGGAACCAACTTCCAAGAGAGGTGGTGCAGGCTCCTACCCTGGGGGTTTTTAAGAGGAGGTTAGATGAACACCTTGCTGGGGTCGTTTGACCCCAGTACTCTTTCCTGCCATGGCAGGGGGTCGGACTAGATGATCTGCTCAGGTCCCTTCCGACCCTAGAAACTATGAAACAGTCAGTTTGGTCATTTTAGCTTTTCCTTGATCCAGCTTTCTGCATGCTTGTAAGGTGTGGCAAGGTAAGGTCCCTTCCTCCAGTCCACTGTTTTTCCTCTGTCTCCTTCCTAAACCCATAAGGAAGAGCTGGCAGTTGTGAACTTGGGCTCCCTTTGAGCTTCACTTTGGGAGTTTGAACTAGTCTGATGCTTCAGATGCAACCCGCTGTGAAAATTCAGAGAAACCCAAACTGTTTGAACTAACAACACTTAAAGCTGAAACTGGGAAATTTCTGCAGAGCATGTTATTTCGGCTCTGCTGTGATTCAGCTCATTTCTGGCGTAGTATAGGTTTGGTTTTTCAATACAGTAAAAATATTCTGACTATGATGCGCTTTGCACAATGCTGACATGCCAGATACATGCTGCAAATATAGTGTTCTCATCTCATATATAGCTAGTCCGTTTTCCATTTGAGTGGCTGCTCACTCACACACTTAAAATAAGCACTTTCTGTATCCATTTTTGTATAATTCAGAAAAATGGGAAGTGGTAAAGCAATAATAAGAATAAAATCATCATGTATTTTGCTCAGTTTATTCATGGCAGGAAGTGCCCCTTTTGTAATTTTTTATGTTGGTTGGAGGAAATGTTTGTCGTTTTCTTTTGTATAATATAAAGAGTTCTGAAGCAAATATTAATTTGTCACAGATTAAAATATTATTGTTAGGTCCCCTTGTCCATTTTTTGTTTTATGAATATGAAGTCCTTTAGGAGCTGCAATAATTCCATGTAAGCTTCTTCTATGCTATGTTTTTCATGTGGACCTTTATGGTCTGATAATAAGACATGATTGGTCATGTCTTCAGGATTGCATTGATATTGATATTCATGAGACCACTGAACATTAAACTAACCTTTTGAACTTTTTCTTTTTTTCTGAAGTTATGGTACAGCTTCATGTGATATTATTATGGCCCCATTTGCTTTTGCTCAGGCTGACCTCTCACACTAGAAATGAAGATGACATTTTGTTTTAGAGACTCATCCACTCTAGACTGTGTTGTTTAAGTGTAACTCTCTCAATTTTTTTCTGTAGACCCCAGACAGCTGTAAAACACATAACTGAGGCATAATTTTGGAATTCTATGAAACAGATGTAGGACTTTCATGTTGAACTTTGTTTTTCTGTAATGCAAACAGAGAAGATGTGTTATTGATGGGAACAAATGTTATTTTTCTGTGTTTGCAGTGTGGTACCATGGACCAGGGTCTCTATGTGAATCTGACTGAGAGGAATCTTCAAGATGCCCAAAAATTTATTCTAATGCATGAGGTGGTTCAGCCTGTCATTCCGATTCCTTACTTCATGGAAGATAACAGCCGGTTTTCTCATGTGGCAGTGGACGTGGTGCAGGGCAAGGAAATGCTTTTTCATATCATCTATCTGGCCACAGGTATATGCTTAACGGTGCTAAGATAACTGTAGAAAGTCAAGAAGCCTTTTCAGTGGTCAGTACATTAGGTCTCAATTGCCTAAACCAGGGGTGCTTAACTCCCAGTATGCAGGACAGATCTGGCCCTTGGCACCATGTCATCTAGTGTGGTAGGCCATGGCCCTGAACTCTAGATTGGGTGTAAAGGGCAATGCAGGGCCTGATCCTAGGGCACGGGGGCTGGGTGGGGGCAGCACAAGTCCTAGAACCTGATCCTGGCTGGGCAAAGGCAGCAGAGGGCCCTGGAGCTCAACCCTGCCTGAGCAGAGGCCGTGTGTGGGCCCCTGGAGCCTAATCCCAGCACACAAGTGTGATATCTGTGATTCTGGCCCCTGGGGCCAAAACCATGAGCACCACTGACCTAAACCACCTAGGGCAACTGATTGGTCATTTCGACAGCATTCATTTGACCTTTCATCTTTTCCAAAGCAGATCAGCGGAATGGTGTGTTGGGCATGTAGATCTTTTGAACAAAATGTTATAAACCAAGGTTCTCCCTCAATATCTAGAGGTTAATTTTCAGTGTTTTAATAACTCAGGGGCTCCAGCCCATCAAGATGAAAAGGACAAACTCAATTTGAAATGTGTTGATTCTTGCAGTCTAGAGTATGACCTTGCTCATAGTTTGTAAAAAGCTTTAGAAAATTTTAGGATGGGAGATTTTTGTATCAGTGCCAAATATTATTATCACTATGGCTATTTTCATCTCTTCTTCAGCCAGCACAGATTTGCTGTCTATTCTCTTTTACAGGCCATGTTTAAATAATTCATTCTTAGAAATTTTTACCCCCTGCTATCCTTATCCTTTTACCCTGAAGTTTAGGAATGAAAGAAAAATATTCCTCCATTGAGAATGTCACTTCCTGGACTGTAAGGGTTTTAGGACAGAACGAACTTTTGCCTGAACTTTTAAAAAAGTGGTTGAACTATTTTTTACTGCAGAGTATTTTTGAAGCAGGTCACTGGTTATTTTATGCCACTGATCAAGATTCAGATACAGACTAGTGACAGTAAGCACAGTCTCAACTTGTAAACTTTCATTCACACAATTAGCCCTCATGTAATTGGTCCCAGAGGCATGAGTAGGGACTACTGTAGTTAACAGTGGTTTGCAATCTTTGCCTCTTTCTTACGGCTAATACAGTAGCAAGTATGGAGAATTTAAAAACTATTGGTTTTATCCTACTTTCATTTAAGTTGATGAAAACCACTCATTGATTTCAATAGGAGTGGGATCAATGGCTCATGTTATATTTCACCACAATTACAGCTTCTTAATAAAAGCAATACATTTTATAGCCTCCTTTTTTAAGGGTTGTGATGAAAAACATACTGTTTTATGGAGGACTGTGTTTCAATATATGGCTTAACTTTCTCTAGAAAATGTGTTACTTATGAATCCAAGCAATAAACTCATCTTTTAGCAGGACTCTTGTTTCTTTTGGGCTATTACTAGGAGATATTATGATCTTATATTGTCAGCTGAGACCAGGCTACTTGGGGTATTACCACAGCACAGCAAGGTTACTCATTGTTCTGGAAACATATGTAGCAAAATAAAAACCTTTAAGAGATTATAACAGCGCAAGGATTTGGCCAAGAATAGTCAAAACAACCCAGTGTTTGGTAAATTATAGTATTTTAAGTGGAATCATAGCCATACTAAGTGTTGTTTATACTGTACAACCCTCCTGATAGAAATAGGCTTACAGAAACACATTTTGAATTGTTTTCATACTTGGTTGCTATTGCTGCACTGAGATATTTGATCGCATCATAATGGCAGCATTGAGCATAATGTAATTTCTCATAATTCCTGATTGTCTCCAGGTTTTCAGTTTTGTTCATGGTGTTTTCTGTTGCATTTGATTAGGTAAAAGAGCATTCAGAGGTTTAAGTCTTTGAGACTGGCTAATGAACCATCCTCTCATTAAAATATATATTATGCACCTTCTGTGCGGTAGATTAGGGCTAGATCCTCTGAAGTTTTATTCAGCCAAAACTCTCAATTAATTCAATAGAAATTGAAGTCACTAAGACCCTTACAGGAGTCTGTAGGTGACTTGTAGGATTTAGTCCTGCCTAACACATCCCGTGATAGCTGTATGTTAAACATATATGGTAGGAAAGAACAAGTATGCATATAACTAGTTAACAAATGGAGTCTTAGTGTTAATTTTAACAGTGAGTCCAGCTTCGTTTAAACATGAATTTTGCATTAAATATATTCATTTTTTTTAAGCTTTCATATACCTCAGAGATCAGGTAGAGAGAGTCCTTGCCTTATCAGTTTGCCTTTAGCTAGTATGTCATGTTTCAAAACTAGTTTTTAAAATTGTCCCATTTCCACCGGAGGGCTATTTTGTAAGTTATAACAAGGGTGAATTTGGAACCAGAGTGCATGGTGTGTCATAACTGGGAAAATCTGAACTATGAGGCATTAGTATTGAGCCGTGTTCTTTTCTTCCTATTATAACTTTCTTCACGCAAAGAGTTTTGGTTTTGGTATTTGGTTTGAAAGAGGTAGATCATATCAACTTGCACAGGTGCATAGATGTTGGTGAGTAGGCTGGGAGCTTTCCCATATATTGCCACAAAATCATTCATACTAGGATATTGTGAATTCCTGAGATATGGAAAAATTGTGTGAAATGCTTGAATTTTTAAATAACAGTTTTTCTAAGTTGTGACATGTTTCCAGTGTATTCCTGGAAACGTAGCAGAGGCTTCCTGTAGCAAATTTAAAACCTGTAAATCCCCATAGTTTTAGGAAAGGCTCTGTTGCCATGGGGAACAGACTCTGTTTGCCCTGTGTTTCAAAGGTCAGCGCTCAAGTCCTGTGAATCTGATACTTTTATTAACTTTTATTTTCCATCAATGAAATGGTAGATGAATACTTTCCACACGGAATGCTAACTAGGTTCCCTGCTTCTAGGGTTCATAAACCAGCAAATGAATGGGAGCAGAAGGATCAAATTAGGTCCAGATGATCTGAGTAATAAAACTGCTAATGATTTCTTATTATGTACTGTAAATGTCACAGTTCTATGTGTTTGAATAATGCCTTTTATAATTTGGCTACTTTTCTTCATGTGCAATATCCTGGATCAAAATAGGGGTAGGAGCACATGAATAAATTACTGTGATTCTAAAGCAGGGCTGTCTAACTTTGGTGTAGCTGGGGGCTGCAGGAGGTGCTGCCCTGGGCTTCATAATGCACAGACCAGGGGCTATGGGGAACGCTTCCCAAGATCCCTCTACAGCAGTTGCTGTGTTGGCAGCATGTGACTCCCCCTGCCTTCTCCACCAGTAGCACATACTTCACCAGTAGCACATACCCCATGCTCCCCTGCCCCACCACGAGCACAGTGGCACACAGCTCCCAGGCCCCAGGGCCTGTGGGCTGCATGTTAAGCACCATTTGGACAGCTCTAATGTAAAGGAAGGTAGGGATCTACTGTATGTCAGCTCTGTCACACTAATGGCCAGCTCACATTCTTACCCTGTAGTAAATGAGTGCTAACCTATGGTAGCCAAGCCCTCAATGGCAGGGTACTTTGGTGAAAGAGAGATAAGCTACCATGAGTTAGCCTTCCTATACCACAGGATAAAAGTGTGCTCCCAGATGGTCACTGAGAGGTACGTGACACACTGTTAATCCCTGCTCTTGTTTATTTGGCTGTAAGCTGTATGTCCATGCCCTAAGTACTTTCTTGGCCACCTTACAGCTTGTAGGTACTTGGCTTCATTCCCCTGAGAATGATAGACTTCTCTTTAATCCAGAGGTGTGAACTAGAGTTCCTCTGTATCAAGAGATGGAGAAAGAGTGCTCAGAGATGAGACCATAACCTCTGTTATCTTAAAAGTCACAGATTTTAAGACAAGGTTAGACCATTAGCTTGTTTACTCTGGTTTCTCGTATATTGCAAATTGTATTGACTGCTGACAGGCCTGAAAAAAACAAACAGATTAGTGCCTTACCAGAAGAGGAAGCATGTTAGTTCAAACCAGCTCCACAGCAAAGCAGGAAAAGCCCCTCCTCATCACTGTTTTCATAGGAAGGGTTGAGGAAGGTAGGAGACCAAAGCAGCTTCGAGTGGCTCCACTCCCTTCTCCCTCTCGTGGTTGAATGAGTAACATAGTTGGCTTCTCTTCTTGCCCCTCCAGCACAGACAGAGGAAAGTTTGTTTTCGTACCTGCTGCCTGGAGGGACTGGAGTCCTGCAGGGGGTCTGAAGGGCAGAATTGATATGGTGGGTGGGGACTCAGGGCAGTACTGCTTTGCTGGGGACCAGAGGAACAAGACTGATTTGGAGGGTGAGTAGTGGAGAGCAGAAGTAATACTGGGTCAAAGGGCCAAAATCACCTTAAAATCTGGGGGAGGGAAGGAGTGAGGGGGGGATAATGAAGGAGTCTGCATGCTGCCTGGCCTGGCTGTGGCTGGAGTGGAGTGGAGTGGAGCAGTGTGGGGCACAGCTAGGGTGGCCATCATAGAGGACAATCCGGTTGTCCTCTGCCCTCTATTGATACAAAACCAGGCAGCTTTATGTCCTCTGTTTTTCTCTTGAAGGAGGTGCTGCCCTGGGCTTCATAATGCACAGAGCACATGCTACGGGAAACGCTTCCCAAGATCCCTCCACAGCAGTTGCTCTGTTGGCAGCAGGTGGCTCCCCTGCCTTCTCTACCAGTAGCACACACCCATGCTCCCCTGCCCCAATTTTCTTGAAGAGAAAAATAGAGGACATAACATGCCCAATTATGTGTTTTACAGCTGTGGGGTCTCGTATGAATAGAGGACAGAGTAGCAGAAAACCGGAATGTCCCCTATGATGGCCACCCTAGGCACAGCCCTCCCTCCTCAGGCTCAGTGGCCCCCCAATAGCTCACCAAAACTCCTTAAGTGGCCGTCCAGCACAAATAATTGCCTGCCCCTGTTGTACCACTACCTATCATGTCTAATAACTGATTCTGCATGCATTGGTCCAATACCCCTTTGAACCTGGTTAAATTCTCAGTGCCTACAACAACTTGTGGAAGTCATTACCACAAGCTAATTGCACATGGTGTAAAAAAAAATTGTCTTTTGTTTGTTTCAGTGCTGCTCCCTAATAATTTAATTATATACCCCTTAGTTCTATTATTGTGAGGAATGGTAAACAGTAAGTAAAAACTATTTACTTTCTCTACACTGTTCATGATTTTATAAACCTTGACCATATTTCCCTTTAATCATGTTTTCTCTAAGCTGAAAAGTCCATGCCTGTTTAGTCTCTCCTCATAGGGACATCTCTCCATGTCCTTGATCATTTGTTTTGCTCTTCTCTGTATGTTTTCTAGTTTGCTTCTCAGCCTTTTGGATAAGATCAAATGTAGATCCTTTTGGAGGTGGATGGACCAGAACTACAACCAGTGTTCAAGGTGTGGGCGTACCATTAATATAGTGGCAAAATGACATATGCTGTTTTGCTTTCAGTTCCCTTCTTGTTATCTAACATCCTGTTTGCTTTTTGATGGCTGCTGAGCACTGGGCTGACGCTTTTCAGAGAACTATCCAGAATAATTCCAATTGCATGTTAAGTTATTTTTTCCCCACATGTATCACTTTGGACTTAGCAGCATTGAACTTCCCTTTGCCATTTTGTTGTCCATTCCCTCAGTTTTTGAGATCCTTCTGTAGTTCTTCAGAGTCCGTTTGGGTTTTCATCAGCCTGAATGCTTTGGCATAATCTACAAACTTGGTCACTTTGTGCTATTCATCTGTAACAAAGTAACAGAAGCCTTCAGTAATCTAAGGGTGAAAGAGCAACAAAGAGAGTCTCAGGCAGGGAAAACTGCTTATTATGAACTTCCAGAAAATAGGTACTTCGGGATTTACCTGATGCAAGCACTCAGCACAGAATTAGCTATGCTGCAGTAGTACCATGGGCTAGAGCCTTGCATAGGAGATAGGAGCACAGATGAGACAGTAGTAGTAAGTCACCCTGAGGCTGAGCCAGCAAACTGAATCAGGAGACACCTGACTAGCAGGCCAGGGAAGGATATAAACAGAGACCCTGAACCAGGAGGGTCAGTTTGACCCTGGAGGCTGCAGAGGCAAGGGGAATATAGGGGCTCTCCTAGCTAGTACCAGGGCTATCTTGAGGAAGGGAAACGAGTGGTGATGCCCCACAGGGAAATATTACCTGCGGTATTACCTTGTTATGCAGGCAGGGTAGCCATTGCTCATGTTTGGACCCAGGGGAGGCTTAGTTTGTGTTTGGCAGAAGGCCTACTCCTGGATTACAGTTTCTTCCAGTGGTCTGGGAGTGGCTGAAAGGTGAGTGTGCAGAGGCTGCGATGAGGTACCTGAGGTGTGTACAGTGAGGTGCCAGGTGCACAAGCAGTGTTTAGAGCCTAGCTAAGGGTCTTGATTCAGGGCATGCTAAAGGCTTAGGGTTAGGCCTGAGGGTGACTTCAAAGCCCAGAGAGAGAGAACTGGTGAAGCCCAACTTGGGCAAGAGCCAGGGGGGCCCAGTGTTCAGGAAGGGCCCAGCCAGGGCCAGGAGGTCATGTGCATGACAGCCAGCAGGGCTCAGGAGCTGATGCAGGCTCAGCAAGTGTATTGCCCAGGACTGGGCAAAGACAAAGCTGGATTCAGTGGCCCAGGGCTGGAACTCAGAAGCCAAGTCAGACACGGTAGGCCTAGGCTAAGGAAATCAGCGAGAGACAAGGGGCTGGTGCCAGGAAGCTTAAGGCCCTGACAAGGGTATAGAGGCTTGAGATGGCCTGCCATCAGTTTGGGGCCAAGTGCCCACCGAAGTCATTAATTGGTAGCACCTGTGAGGTATAGGCCTAGCTGTAGGGGAGGTCAAAGGCCGTGATTAGTCTTTAAGGTTAACATGTGGCCTGGGAGACCTAGCTGGCATGTAGAGGAACTGTGGCTCACTGTAGGACCCATTAGGCAGCCTCCCTTCCAGTCAAACAAGCACATCAAGTTGTGGCAGGTGAGTGAGAAGGGGAGGGTACACTAGAGCTGGAGCAGGGTAAGGGTTGCATAGCCGCCAAGGGGCATTCCAGCTACTCTTGGAGCCCAGACCTGGTTATATCACCCCTTTTCCAAATCATTCATAAACTCTGTTAAACAGCACAGACCCCAGCAGAGAGCTTTGGGGACTCCACTACATATCTCTCTCCACTGTGAGAACTGACCATTTACAACTACACTTTGTTCTCAGTCATTAGCAAGTTACTGATTGTAACAGGGGTCCAGGGATCCTGTTTCTTTAAGAAGAGAAGTGCAGCCACCAAGACCTGAAGTCTGGTTTGGGCAGCTGTAGAGAAGTAAGCAGACCAGGGGAAGATAGGTAACAAAGGTAAATGGGTATAAAGGCTTAGGCTGTAAACCCAAATCAGCCAGTCTGCTAACTGTAGGTAGCAGACTGTTAGAGGGCTGATAAGGCAGTTAGCCCTAGTACGCACTTCAGGGGTCTGGCTGACTGGAAGGGGTAGAGCCAGGCTAAGGATATATGCAGAGCTTTGGGGCTACAAAGGCATTCTGGCCCTAATTCCTGGAAAGGAAGGAAGGAGATCTGCAGAAAGGCCCATAGGGAGGTAAGTGGTTATGTATTATATGCATCTGAGTTGTAACCAGAGGCTTCAGAGTGGCTATAGGAGTGGTTTGGAGGCTGCAATAGGGTGTCTGAGAAGTACCCTGCATGTTGAGCCCAGCAAGGGCTGGAATAGGAGGCAAACTGGAGCCAAAAGGGTAAAGCCAGAGCAAGTGCACTGAAGCCAGTGAATGGAAGCTAAGACAGGGGCCAGGGTGAATGGAAACTAGTGCAGAACTGGAGGGTCCAGTGAATGGCACCTAAGATATACCCACAAGGTATGGGCATGGCTATAGCAGATACTGGAGGCCACAATTAGGGTTAGTAAGGTCTTGGTGAGTGCTTGAGAAGCAGAGCCAGAGGCCAGTTTGAGAGGCAGGGTCAGAG
Source organism: Gavialis gangeticus (assembly GCF_001723915.1). NCBI lineage: Eukaryota > Metazoa > Chordata > Crocodylia > Gavialidae > Gavialis > Gavialis gangeticus. The sequence goes on along the minus strand of NW_017728992.1, from coordinate 15,249,590 downwards.
GCCCAGTGAAGCAAGGAAGGGGAACTTGGGGCCCGAGCCCAAAAGGACTTTGCCCTGAGGGGCCTGATCCTAGGGCGTAAGTGATGCTGTCCAGATTGAGAACTGAAGAGGTGTCCTGCTTGGGTGGGAAGCTGAGAGCCCAGTGATAAGCAAGGCCAAGTGAAGCACCTAGGAAGCTTATGCTGGTCTCTGTGGGTGGTCTCAATTGTATAATAACTTCACCATCATGACATAGCAGGCAAAACAGCAGGGTGACAACCTGTGAGACCAGAGTGGAGCAAGAAGGACAAGCGGGGCTGCTCAGGGGCACCATGGCCAGGTCTGAAGGTTGGGTCCTTTTACTCTGATCCACAAGTGGACTTTGCCATTACAACCAAATTTCATTAAGAGCCTTTAGTGAAGGATGTTGTAGGTGGCAAGTACATTCCCCACCAGGGAAAGTATTAGTGGTTCCCTGGACCTGTCCTCCACTGAGGAGAAATACTTGTACAGTTCAGCGAACAATTGTCAGCTCAAGTAGGATGGATAAAGTGGGATGGATTTTTGTCCATGCTGTGTAACTTGTTCTGTGCTGTAACTTTAGTAAGCAGAATCCATTATCTAGTGCTTACAGAATATAGAGTTTTAAAATGAGCAGTGCTGATTCTGTATAGGCACCAGTGGTCTCTTAGAAGTAATTTGTCTTAGGCTCAGGTGGATTGAATGCAAATACACTCCATGCTTCCTTTGTCATCAGGAACAAAATATGCATGCTTGGTAGAACATGGAAAATAGTCAAAAGAAGACACCTTCTCTGTCCCCCCATATACATAACATAACCCTGTTAGCTGAAATTCAGACCTTGCAGAGGATGATGACCCTGCCAGTATGATCCATATTCAATAACATTTTTTTTTTTATTAGGAACTAAATAAAGATATTTCTACTTGAGAATGAGAGTAAACAAACTAGCAACAACAAAAGCATTAACCCAGTCACCTGATACCTCCAAACCTTTGCCAAGGCTTCTTGCTAGGTGATTCTATGTTCTGGGATTTAGCAGCTACTATTACTTTCAAAGTACATTTTACTATTTCAAGTACAAATGTTAATATTTTATAGTTCTGGTATCAAATGCAGAAAAATAGGTACATGAGTTCCTGCACACCTTATTTTACCTCATGTCAGTTTGACTGGGCTGGCTTTAGACAGAAAAATTATTCCTCAGTTTTATTTGAATGTGGCCGAAAGAGTCAGCATGATTATTTCAGTACTGGACTCTCCTTATGTTCTTTGCCTCTATGTCTTGCAAAGGAAATTCAGGAAAAATCTCTGTAAAAGTTTGGAGGAAATTAGGCCAGCCTCTAACACAGTGGGCACATGTACAAGTGAAATTAATGTAACTGAATAAACTCTGGAGAAGTCTTCACATGTGCCCAGGAGCAGCTGACCCAGAGTAGGAGCCCTGGGAGTCATCCCTGGGCTCTGGGTGGCAGCAGCGGGCAGTGGAGGGGCTGGCTAGAGTGAAGGGTGCTACAATGCAGGGCTAGCCAGCAGGCAGCCCCTGCACCCTAGTACCCTTGTGCCCCAGTCAGCCCCGGTCACAATCTATAGGTGTGTTTGAGTGCACATAAGTACTCTGCCATAGAATAGTACTTGTACTGGCAGTACTATCCTATAGCAGTTTAATTAGTTTACTGTGCCCACATGTAGACTGTCATGCTTTACTGCAGAACTAATTAGTCGGCTCTCATATGGGATGTAGTTATTGTGGCAGTGGTGGACATATATTGGCAAGTTTTGCATTTCTTGTCCTGGCATGGTCTGGATCCATTAGGTATGGTTTGGGTCCTAAGGAGTTTGCTTCTGGTGATGAGGTTGGTGAGGTTTGGTGCTTGTTTAAAGGCTAGGCTGGGTGGTTCCAGACAGATCTCTTTAAGAATTTGATCTTCTTCTAGTATTGGTTGCAATTGTTTGAGTATTTTCTGTGTAGGTTCCAGGGAAAGGTGGCATGTCATAACTAATGCTGAGCAGTACATGGGGATTTTCTTTTTGCACTGCAACATTTATTTGTGTGGTATCCAGGTGGTTCTTTCAAAAGAACGATCCATCTGTCTTGAGGAGTGTCCGCATTGGGTGAAAGCCCTTTTGAAATTTGTGAGGTGGCGATTATAGGTATTCTCCTCAGTGCAGATTCAGTGGTGTCAGAGAGCTTGGCTGTAAATTACAGCTTTCTTGGTGTGTTTAGGGTGATTGCCGGTTCTGTGTAGATATGTATATTGGTCCATGGGTTTCTTATATGTGGTGGTTTGTATTTTACCATTTTGGATACTGATCATGGTGTCCAAAAAGGAAATGCTGGTGTTAGAGTATTTAAGAGATAGTCTGATGGATGGGTGATGACTGTTGAATTTTTTATGGAAATCAATCTGAGACTGCATGGTTTCGGTCCAAATTATGAAGACTTCATCTATGTATCTAAGATATAGCATGGGTTTTCTTGAAGTGATACTTATTTATAGAAAAACTTTCACTAAAAATATATATTTTAAGGAAAAATTGCAGGCCCTGAGGTGAGAGAGACAGATGCATAAGTGGACTTTGTAAACAGATACAAGAAAAGCGGTAATGCACATTAACAACTTTGAGAGTATCTCATTAACCTTCAGTTACCTAGAGAATTAGACCATGACATTCCCCTCTCAAATTAATTGTTTTCAGGTTTAGCAGAACATGATTTCCTGTCTGCTCTGGAATCCACATAAATCTTCACTGATCTTTACAGTAGACGTGTCTAGGAGCAAAACCAGAATTCTGGCTACTATTTAAATAGTCCTTTTTAAAGGGAAACTATCAAGATTTAGAGGTCTCTTGACCTTTACAAAAACTCATCTTGGGTTGGAAGGGACCTTAGGAGGTCATTTTGTCCAAGGCCCCATACAACTGCCTGCTTAATGAAGGCTTGTCCCTGACTAAAACATCCCAGCCAAGTATTTGTTAAACCTTTTCTTAAAAACTTCCAAGGATGGAGATAAAAAGCCCCTCTGGGTAGTCTGTTCCAGTGCTTAACCACACTCACAGTGACGATCCCATTTTCAAACTGGCAGTTTTAAGAGTTTAAAGGACATTGAAAGTGATTGTCTAGTGACTTTGAGACAGAGCCACAGCCTTTTTTCTTCAGTGTTCAGAAAGCATCTCTCCTGTCTTGGATGCTCTGCCAGTATGAATCAAAGATAGTAATACTAAAAATGATGCTATTGCAGCTTTGTGACTTCATAACATGGTGACCTTTGACTTGCAGTTTGCACAAATGCTAAGTATACAATTTGTGCATAAAGGCAATACCTTCTTGGGCGTAAAGACAAAGAAGATACCCGGATCACAGTCATGATACTCTTGAAGCTAGTGTTCCAACTTTCTTTGTAACTAATAATGCTGTCACTGTATTCTCTAGGTGTTTGTTCAGTATATGGAACTAGAGGGTGCACTGTTGTAGTGTTATTCAGTTGCAAAGCAAATCTGAAACATACTAAAGCTATCCCCTGTACATTTTTTTTCCAGCTTTGACAGTGTTCTTTTGTAATGGAGCTGTAGAAAACATTGCCTTTGCATATTCTGTCATGTTTATCTTTGTTAGTCTTTCAAAAACAGTGCATATCAAAACAGTCCAATTATAAATGCCATATGAACAGCAGTCATCAGACATTATGTAGCCTTGGTCTCTGCTAATTTCACAATAAACATTTGAACTGTTGCAATGAAATGTAGCTTTGGGGAAGCTGAATTAATAGATTGTTTGCATTATTGATTTTTCCATAATGCATTTATCTTTAATGCTTAAACATAAATTACATTCTTTTGTCTAAACAATGGGTAAT
>NW_017728992.1:15232840-15240733 GCF_001723915.1 Gavialis gangeticus | reverse complement strand
CTCTTGAAGCTAGTGTTCCAACTTTCTTTGTAACTAATAATGCTGTCACTGTATTCTCTAGGTGTTTGTTCAGTATATGGAACTAGAGGGTGCACTGTTGTAGTGTTATTCAGTTGCAAAGCAAATCTGAAACATACTAAAGCTATCCCCTGTACATTTTTTTTCCAGCTTTGACAGTGTTCTTTTGTAATGGAGCTGTAGAAAACATTGCCTTTGCATATTCTGTCATGTTTATCTTTGTTAGTCTTTCAAAAACAGTGCATATCAAAACAGTCCAATTATAAATGCCATATGAACAGCAGTCATCAGACATTATGTAGCCTTGGTCTCTGCTAATTTCACAATAAACATTTGAACTGTTGCAATGAAATGTAGCTTTGGGGAAGCTGAATTAATAGATTGTTTGCATTATTGATTTTTCCATAATGCATTTATCTTTAATGCTTAAACATAAATTACATTCTTTTGTCTAAACAATGGGTAATGTTCACTCTAGGACAGTATTAACACCGAAATTAAGAAAGTTAATGGTACCCAACACTTAAAATTATGCTTTATTGAGATTATTTTCCTTTGGAATAGGAAAATCAAACAGGAGAATGTATTGTAGTGACAATTCATTTTGTATTTGGACGCTTAATCATTTCCCCCCCCGACAACTGTTAAGATATAATTTTCAAGTGTATGTACATAGCAATTTCTATTTCCAAGGCACAGTGGAGACATTAAATAAATAATCGTAAGTTAAAAGTTAAAATAACTTTAAACATAGATGGCTGAATTATGCTTCCCATTGTGACAATGACACGGAAATTGGCAAGAGTACAGGAAAACCATTGACCCTTAGTGCTATATATATGGCCCAGACATACTCTTGTTCCCAGGGCTGGAAAAGTACAAATAAAGTTGCAAGCAGTATAGTTGGCCAATAGTGGTAGAACTATTAGTGTAACATCCCTAGTAAGAGTGTGTCTGGATAGGGCTGCTATGTATGAGCATACTCTCCCTACAAATCAAGGTGACTGCATTGAAGAGAGTGATGTCTGCACCGGGGGCACTCCCAAGCACCCCAGTGGCTTCTGCTTTTCAAAAGTTAACTATGTACAGTTATCCACAACCCCAGAAACTACCCTTTCCTTTACCTGCTTTAGATATAAAGCACAGTGATACAAACCCTGTGTGCTATGTTCTTGTTCTGATATTGTTAGGTTAAAGAATATATTTTTTTAATATTCAGCTAAATGTGTTTCAAGAATATTGGGTCTAATAACATTTATATATCTCATCACATATCCATGTCACGGCATCTACATTATCTTTTACTTGAAATAACCTTTGAAACAGAAAGGAATAATATATTGAAGGTATATTGAGACTTCCATCCAGGTCCTGGTTTGGTGCTGTGCAGACTGCAGCCTGCATATTCCTTCCAGTGTCAGTCAGGTCAGGGAATGACTGCAATGTGAGCAGTGCCTTCTGGTGGTGTCTCTCAGGGAGAAGGCAAGAGAGCTACAGGAGGAGGTTGCAAGGATCCTCTGCCAGGAGGACTTCATCAATTCCATGCTGGAGAAAACCTCTATGACTGTGAGGAGGGACTGTCAGAGGTGGTGCTAGAAGAGGAAGAGAGCATGGATTCCCAGGAAGGTAGAAGCTGGAAGCTTGTAACTTCTGGCAGCAAGGAGAAGTTGTCATCCCCCATATGCAGTGGTTTGCCTGGAGCACAGATATGGAGTGCTAGCAACAGAGGAGGAGGAGTGCATTGCATTGGTGAAAGAAGCCAGGCCAGGAATCCCCAAGGTGTGGAGGATTGAGACCACTGCCATGAAGAGGAAGGTATGAGTGGTGGTGGTGATTGAAGACTCCTTTCTGTGAGGGATGGAGGGACCCATCTGCTGGCCTGACCTGTTATCCTGGGAGGTCTGCTGCTTGCCTGGATCCCAGATCTGAGATGTCATGGAAGGATTAGTGAGACTTGTCCGACCCTCTGACTACTACCCCATGCCTCTCATCCATGTGGGCACCAATGATATTGCCAGGGGTGACTCTGAGCAGATCAAGAGTGACTAGAGGGTCACTCTGAATTCTAGAGGGCTGGGGCACATGGCTTCTGAGGAGAGTCTGAGGGAACTGGGCATATTTAGTCTGCAGAAGAGAAGACTGAGGGGGGATTTGATAGTAGCCTTCAACTACCTGAAGAGTGGTTCCAAAGAGGGTGGAGCTAAACTGTTCTCAGTGGTGGCAATGAGAGAACAAGGAGCAATGGTCTCAAGCTGTAGCAAGGGAGATTTAGGTTGGATATTGGGAAAACGTTTCTCACTGTGAGGGTGGTAAAGCACAAGAACAGGTTACCTAGAGAGGTGGTGGAACCTTCATCCTTGGAGGTTTTTAAGGCCCAGTTTGACAAAGCCTTGGCTGGGATGATCTAGTTGGGACTGGTCCTGCTTTGAGCAGGGGGTTGGACTAGATGATATCCTGAGGTCCCTTCTAACCTTAATTTTCTATGATTCTATAGCAAACCTGTTGGCCTGGGTAAGTTAAGCATAGGACTGATTTGCCACTGCCTTTTATGCAAGGTGAGAATAATAATGCTATAAATGAGAGAGTTAATTCTGGGTCTGCTTCTTCAGTATTGTGGGTGGAAAGTGAATCTCAGACATTAACAAAGTAAACAAACCCCCCCCCCAGTTCTAGTAATTGTTCAGTTTTATCAATTGAACAGAGATCTAGAATTCTGTCAGTTATGGATACTGTAAAAAAAATAAAAAGGCCATCTATCAAATAGTTGACACTAAAGCTGGTAACACTTTTTATTGGAAATATCATATTCTGCTTATAAATTGTCCCTGCATTAAAATCAATTCCACATTTTCAGGTTAAATTTCAGGGAAAAAGATATTAGCTTTTTCCCTGATTACGAGATAATAAATACACATGAAGATCTCAAGCTCCTAGTGCTAATAGCATAATGATGGGTGGGCAAGTGGGGCATGAGCCCTGGATGCTGCCTAAGGGGTATGTGGGGGAGAGAGGAGCAACACAATGGAGCTAGGGGGACACCTTCACCTTCCTATACCTGTTCTCTTGGTTCCCACACCATGTACCTTCCCTGCAGTGTCTCTCGTTCCTGTTCTGGCAGCAGGGAGACTAAAGTAGCAGTACCAGTGTCTGGTGTCCTAGGCAGTGGCAGTGAGCAGTATAGGAGCAAGCAGCCCAAGGTTTACTGCTGCAGGCGGGAGATGTCACCTCCTTTTTGCTGCTGAAAATTGGAGTGTAAATGGCCACTCAATGACAGCTAAAAAGGACATATCATCCCCTTCCTCCTTCCACCCCAGCAGCAAACATCTGCATCAACACCCCCCAGTGTGCAGAATTGGACAGTTACCTCTCTAGCTATTGTGCTTATAGAATACTACAGGAGAATCAAATAAGCAAGGAGGGTTGAATGCACTAAAATACTAGAATAAAAATTGCACTAAAATATGATTTGGTATTTTCATTATATGTACAAATGCACTTCATGTGCAAAGGTCCAGACTATCAAGGGCCTGATTATTGGTCAGTTCAGAATATAAGCAGAGTACAATTTTTATGGTCTTTTTGAGGAGAAAATGGGAAGGACAATACAGTAATCAGAACAATACAGTGATTTTCTGATAAGTGCCAGCTTTTATTCTGTTCACAAAGTATCTGTGTCTTATTCAGTCTCTTTTTTTCTTTTTGTAAAGTACCCACAAGTAAGTCAAAGGTTTTATCTTTTGCCGTTGCAAACTCTTAAGATAGTTTACACTCCAAATTTTAGTCTGGTCATGAACTGGTCAATGAATATTTGGCTGTTCTCACTCACAAATTTTCTGTCTTGTAATTGGTTGAACTTATGCTCATTAAAGAAGAGGAATGCTTTTCTCTTCACAAATTATCCAGAAGTCTTCACATTGTTACCAAAAAAAGTGTGTGTTGGGGGGGGAGCTTTGATAATAGTCACAGAAGCTTGTACAGTATAAAAGCTAGAATACCTGCAAGAAATCAGTTCCTAGATAAAGAGCACCTGGCTGAATCTGTACTCAAACAAGATTGAAATGATAAGGGTTGGGTAAACTTTTTTGAAGACTTTGGCCAAGATATTGTCTCCTGCTTCCACTGGAGACATACAGTTCCCATCTGCTGATGCTAAGCCCTCCTGTCTGAATTCTCTTTGAGTGTGGAATGGCCAGGTGGCATCAGCTTGCATCAATGTTTTCTTTCACATCCAGGTTTCTAGGACTTTTGGTCCTAGAAACCTGGAACAGGTTCACAAGTTCAGGTCACAAGGACTTCAGAACTGTCTCCCTCTTTCCTTACACCCACCCAATCAATTTCTGATGCCAGTTTAAGGTCCAGGTCCTAATTTTCCTAACAGATCATGGAATCAAACCCCACCAACATCAAAAACTGTTTTTGTTTGTTTTGTTTTCAATTTATGAACCACCATGACAGCTGTGCTCCTGTAGGACTTTGTAAATCACAAAGCCCAGACAGAGTGGGTAGCAGATGGAGGAGTATGTAAGAAATCACTCTTGATGGAAGGAATCTGACTGTGGAATCTGAAGACCGCAGAGAACTGCAGAGCTTGGCTTGACCAGCCTTAGGACATTTGGCCAAACCTTCCTCTGAAAAAGCCTTGCCATTGTAAGAGTGATAGGAATTACCTGGAAACCCCAGCTAGCCAAAAAAAAGGGTGAGAAGTGAGAAAAAAAAATCTAAAAAACCCAAACATCCCACCCCAGGAAGAGCTTTCTTCCTAAAACAGAGAGAAATGCCAGAGAATTCATTAAATCTTTTCACCTGATAAGTATACTTTTTGCACGCAGCATGCACTTCATTGATAGTTTTGGTGGCAAGCCCAACACCCAAAGGCTGTTTCAATTGTCAGTTAAATCATGTATCCATCTTTTATTCTCTACTATACTCCTTGAATTCTAGGTCACACATTTAGAGAGACTTGCTCATTTTGCCCTATTTAGGGCTTCTTACTGAGCAGACTTCTTGGCAAATCTCTGCTGCATGGAAATGTTTTATTCCTGCTGTTCTTGTGGCTGCTGTAGTGTCCCTTATTTGAGCCTGAAGTAAACTGAAACTCCAAGTCTAGTGGTTTCAGTGGAGACCTTGATCTCCACCCATTTCAACACTGCTACCGTATTTGGTAGCAATATTTACAGTTCTGTTTCTTTTTTCCCTTTGTACGTGCAGGGAATCAAAATGCCAAACCTCTTGACAGCTATAGGATTTCTCATTCAAGACTATTAAAATTTAGATGGCTTTTGTATTCTTTGTCCCAAAGCTTTTTTTTTTTTAAATACAGTAAAGATATTGGGTGTTCCCAACAAGACCATATTCAAATACAGTTTTACGCCAAACAGGCACTCATTAAACTATATCCTATATATACCAACCTTTTGATATTGAATCTGCTTAACTATTCTCTAACTAGCCTTAGTGGGCTTGTACTTACTGGGCACAGTAACAACTGCAGAGTTGGCCACGCCAGTGAGTAAAATGTTTAATGCTTGGGAGTGAGGGTAGTTACAATGTTATTCCTGCACACATTGTGCTCAAGCACTAGAAAAGAAATCCCTAATTCTGATTTTTCAAGACCTTGATTTTCAAATGGCAGTAGGTGTGTCTAACTTCTCAAGTCCAGCCTGGGTAATTTTCCATGCAAGCAGGCATAGAAGCCCACATCTATGCTTCCTGCATTCCCAAATACAGTTTTCTGACGGTGCACTTTGTCTTCCTATTTAAAATAGGCCCTTAAATTGCAAAAGAAATAGCCAGCCTTTAGCCTAGATCCCAAACATGATTAATCAGGCAGAAAAAGCAACTCAACATCTTGTATATTAGTGAGATTTCTATTTTGTGTGGAATGCATCTATAATCAATAAGAATATCTGAGATTCTTAAGATATAAAAAGATTGATTACAGACTATTCTACATATTAGAAAGGCATGTGAGTTTCCAGTGAAGTAACTTCTGTTATAGACAAAATATATAATTATATATATTTTCTTTTAGTGGTAAGTTTGAAAGGCAAATACAGTCCAGACCCAGATCCTTTCTTTATTGATATTTGTTACCTGTATCACTGATATATGTTCTTGTCTACGCTGTAAGGACATATACTGTTTTTTTTAATACGTGCCAAGTTCTTTTGGCACCCTGTAACTGAAAACCAAATGATACTTTATGCTGGCTTGCCACAAAGCGATTGCGTTAATTTCTCATAGAACTTGTAAAATATATATTGCTGAGGAAATTTGTAGCTATAGTCTTTGGAAAACTAAAAGCAAATACAAAAAGGAAATACTGCTTTGGCGAGATTAAAGTTCTTGATGTCAACATGAACCATATTTTTGTTATCTGTTCCCTATCTAAGACTACCTGATGTTTTGAACTAAAAGAAAAAAAAAAAAAAGCAGTGGGGGGATTAAAGCAAAGCATGAAATTGCTGTTAGTCAGCCATTAGCTCCAGTCTGCCAAGTCATGAGAAACAGATTCCTATTCCTCAACTTGGCACAGCTTGAATTAAAGATGTTTTCCTATTATACCATAGTTTCAAATCATATCCTTCCCATCTGAAGCATCTATCCAGGTCCAACAAAATGATTACAGCCAAGTTTGTTGTTACACATTTCAAGGGCTGTTATCTTTGTAGTACACCTTTTAGGTGTGAATGTAAAAAATATTTTAGCATAATATAATACTAAAAATTGAGAAGTTATGTCTTTTAAATGTTGCTTTCTTTTCAGTGAAGGTGGTTGTTTGATTTCTTTATTTCTTATTTGTGGATAATCCCACTTCTATTAGATAACCCTGTCAGAGTATTCCCCCCCTCCGTTTTTCTCCTTTTCTTTCTGTTTCTCTTTCTATTCCTATATCTCCCTTTCTTTCTTACCTTATTTCTTTCTATCCACGCTTTCTTTTCCTTCACAATGTATACCAGCATAGTTGCTACAACATCTATATGAATTAAATCTCTTATTCTGGAGACCAGTTCCAGAGGCCAGATCATGGGGGTTGGTAGCTCACTCATGTAAAACATTTCAATTACAGTCTACAAGAGAAGAAAGAAGATGGAAAAGATGGTCTGAAAGCACTGAAGTTGAAACAGGCAATGTCGTATAATCCATAAAGTGAAGATGATGATGATGACAAAAGTTTATAAAAAATCAAATTAATCTTCCCCAGCAAAGCACGGGTTCAACTAGTATTAAGATAAAGTCCATACAACTTCTATAACTTGCACTAGAGGGATAAATATTTGGATGGTCCAATTTGGGTTCAAAAATTATAAAACATATTAATTTAAGTTTAGCCTTGAAAATCAAAATTATAATAAATATTGTGTCTCTGTCCTTGCTAACATGCAGACATATCTCAGCCATGTTGTTGCTGTGTAACTCAGTACATATCTTGTACCTAAGTCCTACCCCAGTATGGTCCTACACCATCTACAGCAATGCATTCTCCCACCTAGATGTCCTGAAGGCTGATGTGCTTGAGAGTGGTTAAAGCCACTGGCAGACATTATACTTAGAATGCAATTAACCTATTAATTATGCCATAAATAGTAACACTACTACACATTTGGGGAATTAATGGTATGACAAAATGACAAATCAGCTACAAAAATGTTCCACAAAATATGGGCCATTTTTATGGCTGGTTTTCATTGTGCCTTCAATTGAACATGTGGCAGGGTAGCCTCACCATGCAGCCCAGTGCTGTGGTGTGGTTTGGTTAACAATCGTGTGGTGCAGCTCTTCATGGGAATGCACTTCCTGGTTTTAGGTGCAAAGCCAAGAGCCCATCATCTGACGTCTTCCCCCTGTCAGCAGGATGACACCTGTGCAGTGCAG
>NW_017728992.1:15212800-15227840 GCF_001723915.1 Gavialis gangeticus | reverse complement strand
TGAACATGTGGCAGGGTAGCCTCACCATGCAGCCCAGTGCTGTGGTGTGGTTTGGTTAACAATCGTGTGGTGCAGCTCTTCATGGGAATGCACTTCCTGGTTTTAGGTGCAAAGCCAAGAGCCCATCATCTGACGTCTTCCCCCTGTCAGCAGGATGACACCTGTGCAGTGCAGCTCTAGAGTAGTTTTCAGGGTGCCAAGCAAGGGAAGCCTATCAGCTGAGCCAAGGTGATGGGTCACGGTGAGTTGTAGGGCTCACCATGACCCAGCAGGATGCTTCTCTTGTCCTGAAGCTCCCTCAGGTTGTACAGAGTAAGGCATGTTTAGATGCTGGGTAGAGGTGAGCCCCATGGCTCACCACAACCCAGAATAATGTTTTCCTTGCCCCACAGTCCTGAGGTAGCTGGGATATGGGAGACCCAGGTATGATTCCTTCCTCAATGTGAGGAGGGTTCAGAGCTACATTTCCCCCTTTCTTAACAAATATCATAGCCACCACATTTTGCACCAAGCTGGGCAGGGAGCACAATCAAGGTATCTTTTTGTTGATTCTGAGGCCAACAAGGACCATTATGATCACCCAGGCTGAGCCCCTGCTCACCCAGGATCTCTGCCTCAAGGCCATGATATCAGGTTGAATCACAATAGATATTTAAATTGACAAGGGATCCTTTAAACAGATTTCAAGTAGTGTTTGAGGCTGTTCTACTTAGCATAAAAGAATTCAGGGTTCTTTGGGCCAGAGAGGAGAGTGAGCATGACTGGGCAGTAGTTAGGCCACATTCTCCTGGGGGAGAACACATGTGGTCCAAAGGGTTCAAAGTCCAAAATCACTTTAAAGTCAGCTACATAAAGAATTCCAAATGTGTGCAGGCAAAGAAAGTCATGCAAGCATAGGGCAATAGCAGAAGCAAGAGCTTTGAAGAATAGAGAGATGCATTATTTCCTCCCCAACTCATTGTCTGTATCATGCACCTGAGGTTGTGGATGCTTTGCTCCTCAGCCCAAGCCCCCTGATACTCTTTTCCTCGTTTTTCCAGACCTCGGATCCCCACTGACCACATGGACTCCATGTCTTTTTTGTCTATTGTGTCCTGCAGTCCCAACCCCAATTTAAAGCATGGGGCTAAAGAATCTTCATTACTTTTCCGCTGCTTCTCACTATTGGCAGCAAATCCTTTCTGTGTACATAGATGCAGCAAATCAAAACAAGTTTTGACACCTTAGGTAGCAAAATAATACATTTCAAAGTTTCTTTAGTTTTTTTACTAATTTATGTGTAAAACGGTTTTCAGAAATTGTGGCTTTTAAATTTCCCTTTAAGTCATCTGCCTTTTTTAATTGTCAGGGTCATATAATGGCTAGGTGAAGATGTTCAAGAAGTCCAAGGCAGAATCTAAGTTATGCAGTTTTCTGTAAGTGGGGTAGTTTAGATCAGTAATGAACAGAACACACATTGGCATCTTAGATGGGAGTGGAATCTTAGTCTGGGTTTCATCATTTTTAACCAGTCTGTGTGTGCCAAAACACTGGTGATGCATATGGGGTACACATGGGTGCACGTGCACCCCCTGAGCATGGTGGTGCACCCCCCTACAAAAAGGCACCTGCGGGCACTTGCCACTTGCCACACTTTCGCCCTGTGGGCAGTCGGTAGGTGGTCAGCGATTACCACTGGCCGCTGTGGGTGGTGTCAGCGGGTGGTCGCTGATCCCTGGTTGGTGCTCACCACCCCACCCCCCACCACTGGTGGCATCTGTGAGAGCTACCCACTTTCTGTCACTGTGCTCCTGCCGCTCCTGTGGCCCACCCCCACCATTAGCTGCTGGAGGCACACATCATTCATGTGCTGAACTTCTGTTCAGTTATGGGAATACACCGGTTTCCAATCACTTGTATGAGTAAAAGTGTCTGGCCATGAAGTCCATGGAAGCTGAAACCAGATCATGAGTCTCACAGTGTCTGAACCACAAGACTGTTTTCCTTCCCTGATGCAGTCTTGCAGTTGATCACAGAACTGGTAGCTAGACATGTTGTTTGTGACAGCCTGTGTGCTTTCTAGTCTTTGTTAACCTTTTCTGCTTCTGGAGATAGAAAGCACAGCATGTGGTTAATGCTAGGGTTTTTTTTTTTCCAGAGCAAGGAAAGAAAGAAGAGAGAGAGAGAAAATCCCTCCATTAATTAAATGCTTGACTTTCCTGCATGATAATTTATTGAAGAATAGAAACTAGACCAGTTACACCAACTCTGTCTCTATTCTTCTCAATTTAACTCAGATAGCCAAATATAAGACACAATTTAGATGATGTAAGACACTGTTTTGAGGGTAAAAGGACAGTTTTATTTAAGTGTGTTGAAGGGGGAAATCTATTATTTATGTAGCCTAAAATTATGTAAAGATATAGCATAGACAATACTTTGTAAATATAGCCAGTATAGATTGTGATGTGAGTTAATTAGTATTTTGGATCTACCATATCCTGCAAAACAGCTGTAGTTATTTGAGGTTCTGTTTATAATTATTCCAATTCAAATTATACCTTTTAGTGAATTCAGTGCATGAACTTTGCTAATGAGAGTGGGTGAAAGCCTGCTGCATCAGTACAAGAAGGAACTCAAGATAGACCTTTTCACTGACTCCTGCAGGCAGAAATCCTACTGATAGCAATGAAAAAGCCAGTAGAATCAGATCTTTGGTAACCCCAGCATCCACCATGATGCTTGTCAGATTAGCTGAGACTTGCCCCCACCCCGTGTAATTCAGACAAAAATATTACCCTCTGCTCTTCCTAGCTGGTTTTATTGGCACTCCTACTGTACTTGAAATAACATTAAATCAAGAGTACAAACAGTGATTATCAGCTGTTGTCTTCAGCAGGAATTCCTATATCATGCAGTTAGGATAACGTAGCTTTAGGGAGTATGGCTATGTGGCACATTATCAAGAGCTTCTTGGGAAAAATAAAAACTTTTTTGTTCTCAGTGTAGCACTTGTGAATGCTTTATTAACCAGATAGAAACTGTATATTTCTGGGTTTTCTTTTTCTGAAAATAAAATGCCATATATTGTTCGATGGTTCTGTATCTGTAATTTTGTTCAAAGCCTTTTGGGATTCAGTTTGCACAAAAGACCTTATAAATAAAATTAAAATCTATACTTGGTTTACTATTGCTGACTCACCATGTTCAATCCCTTCAATCTGATTTCTCTGAAAAAAGCACTAAAATATAATCCTTTGGCAGCTCCTGGTTTAGACAGATATGCTTTCTTAAACACTTCCTTGGCTACAAGTCGGGTAGGTGGCAGGTTTTTAAGAGTTAACTCTCTATCCACTATTTATGCTTTATTATTACAGGCATCAGACAGAATCTATACTAGGGAATTCTAGAAATCTACCACTGCTGAGTCAGAATGTGGGTAATCCATCACATCTGAGTTTTCTCAGAAGACTATACTGATACAGGCTCTATTAGCAGATATAAGTGAGAATTTAGGTCAAAGATTTTAGTGCACAGTCTGTGTTAAGAATATTTTTTCTTCTCTGTTTTTTTGCTATCTTTTCTTTGTTATTTATGTGTTTCTACATTATTGTGCAACTGTTTTTTCATGTTGTCTTCAATACCTGAGTGTGCACCAAAGTCAATAGGAATATACTGGATCAGGCTAAAAACAGTAATGCCTAAAAATAGATTACAAAAGCAGTTGCTGTTTCAATTGGATGTGAGCTATGTGGATGGGTACTTTCTTGGGTATGCACACACACATATGTATCATATGCACTTGAAATAGCTATTGCTTTTTTACTGTATATATGTATATAGATATAGCTGTGCATATGAGCTATGTCATACATATAAAGTGTATGAATGCATATATGTAAATTTATGTATATGTGAAAACATATATACACATACCCTATACACACACATATATATACATGCACATCATATGACAGATATATAGATATGTGTGTGTGTGTGTGTGTATGTATATATAATTAGTATTGCATTTTTGCCTTTAGCAAAAAATAACATTTTTACTGATATCAAGCTGCTTTGTTGGTTATTTTTCTGTTTCTTTCTAGCCATTTTCTCTACTGAAAAGGAAAGCTCTTCTTTAACCTCAATAGTGATTCTGAGAATAATGATAAAGGCCTGTCTTATAATATAGTTTAGTTATATTTTTTAATTAAACCATTGCTTTAAATATAGTATGCAGCCATAGATAGTGTGCAATATAAAAGTGCAATCTAAAGAGCAAATAGTAGAAGATAATATCTACCTATTCAGTTGGGGAGGGTTTGTTTGTTTTTTGTTTTTGCATGGTGATCTATTTGGGACTGCTGCTGTTAATGTAATTATGCTAGTTTGGGTTTCCTAAATACACAATAGTGTATGGCTTCTCAGGTATTCTGGTTGCTTCTTCAGTCTAATAAATCCTATAAAGATCCTTAACTTTTGGCGCCTGGGAGAAATGCTTGAAATCCATGCTGTATGTGGAGTTTTTGTCTATTTGTAACAATGGTCTAGATCAGTGGTCCTCAAGCTTTTGGCCCTGTGGGCCAGATGAGTGGTACAGAGCCAGTCCACTGGCCAAGTTGAGCTCCACATCTCAGTATCAGACTGTCCCCATGTGGGCTACCATGTGTCAGGATCAGGTCTGGGGGACACTGCCACTGCCACCTAGACACCCACATACTGGGGTCAGGTATCTAATCCAACATGCAGAGACCTGTGGGCCCCCCACAAGTCTAGAAATTTGGCAGCAGGGGAACAATACAACTGCCACCAAATTTGCAGACCTGTGAGGAGCACTTTGGGCTGGATGACACAGCCTGTGGTCTGAAGATTGAATGCTCCATGGCTAGTTAAATGCATATGTTTTACTGCGGGGAGGGGAGGGGTGGCCTTGGAAAGGAAAAGGAAATTCAGTTAGTATATACATCAAGTAAAATGATCTATGATGCACTGAAGGGTCGGGGAACTGTGCTTCAGTTGGATCATCCTCACTCCCCTCAACCTCAATGGAAACTCTCGTGTGAATTTGGAACACAGTGGCTGGATGACCTGTGGCACGTTGTAAAGAATATGTATATATTCTTGGGCCATTGGTAGAAGTGTGCCTCCTGCGAGAGACCAAGGAAACAGCATCAGTTTCAGATCTGTGGGGAGTGAACATCAGCTGCTCGTGTTCAACAGTTACAACCTAGCAGACTGAGAAAAGTGGCAGTTTGGTTTTAGTCATCCATTATAAAGGAAAACGCTTTAGTTTTAAATTAATATTTGAAGGGCACACAAGTGCTTAACGTGGTTGTAGTTAAAATGTCTCGGCCAAGGCCTACTGGGATCAGACAAAACATAAATTCTATCATCATGGGTGAGAGGATAATTTATTCTTCGTGTTTATACACAACGTCTTTCTGAAAAAAGGCTGCTAGCTTTGCCAAGCTTGTGGTGTTTCATACTTTAGGCTAAAATAAATCTAAAGCAAGTAATTTCCTTTTAGAACCTCGAATTGCCTCCTTAACAGAATGATTTCCAGCCAGTCTGACTGGTATTAAATTTAAGTTCTGATCCTAGATAAGAGGCCTGGAAAGGGCACCCAGAGGAATACACTAATTGCACTATTGTTTTAAATGTAATACTGTTTTTATTCACATGAAACACTAGGGGTAGAATTCGTAAGAGTTACCTGCTTATAGATTTATTGTAACTTTAGGAGTAGTAGACCTTTTGTTTACTATAGTAGGTGCTTTATTTGTTGTTCCTTGCATGGGAAATCCCAGCAGTTTACTTCCAAGTGGGTTTGTGTTTGATATCTGCTATATAATAAAATAAATATTTGGTGGTCTAATTGATGTAAGGTATGCTTAAAAAGATAAAACAGGATAAAATAAACAGACGGTGGAAATGGAGGTGGTTCTACACATTTTGAATACAGACATTTTGTTGTAGTTGGCAACTCGGAAAACTTAAGTTGTTGGTAGAAACATTACAATATTCTGCAATAAATAAATAGTTTGAATATTCCCAGAAAGATGCTCAAAGTCGAGCCTTTTTTTTCTTTATATCATTTCATTGCTGAGCTGGAAGTGCATATATCCATTTTTTCATTCATTCGTTTACTTGCTCTTTGAAGTCCTACCAAGCAGGTGCTTTTGATTGATGAGAATGCTTTACTTTAGGATAACTACCAACTAAACCAATGCATTTATCAAAAGAAATAATGTGACAGTGTAGTTCTAGCTGAAGTATAGAAAAGGATAAGTGTAATTATCCCCATGGTGAAGGAAATGCATGTAGAAATTATACCACACAGTTGTCAAATACTCTTCCATTTATGAAGGTACAACTGCATGTCTCTTGGGATTGCTGAGAGGGCATTAAGATGCTACTCTCTCTAATAGCTGTGGAAGATATTCAAGTGGATTATCACCAAAATTGTACCCTTTCAGATTCTGAACAGTTTGAAGATGAATTCAGTTATCTCTCCAATTTAGAAATCTAGGTGCTGATAATGGACCATCATGTCTTCTCGTTGACAGCCATTATCAACAGTGTATCTCATTCATTCAGAAGTTTAATTTTCAGTACTGTTCACTCAAAAAGAGCATCAACATTTACTTGCAATATAATAAAGGGAAAAAGACAGAGTAAAAAGGGGCTGGAGCAAAAGATAAAATAGATAAGTCTAAAATTTTATAATAATCCTGGCTTTTTATGCTCTGTCTTTCAACACTAGTTCTTGCTATAACTCATAGTTTAAAAATGGATCACATAAATACTGAAGCTTTTCCACCATATGAATGGTATTTTAAGTTAGGTTTTTTCTTCATTCTATATCTGTTGCTTTCAGTACTCTCAAGGAAGAGCTAAATATTCTTGTGCTTTTGCTAACCTTGGTAATGTTCAAAATAAATACTGTCTGGGTTTTGGACCCTTTGTATATTTAAGAGTGCAATATGCATAATTGATTGCATACCTTTCACCAAATTTTAATTAATAAAGATAATAGCTGCAGTTATCAAAACACAGAAAAAAGGAATAGTAATTCCTTTTCTTTTAAAATGTAAAGATGCTGTAAAACAATGTTTAAGAAGATGATATGAAGCAGAATGTTGTAAGAAGAGGAAACCTAATTGGTCCCAGAGGACAATCATGTATTTAACACAGTGGAATAGGTAGTATAAGAGTAATGTAGCTGTGATGGTCCAGAAATTATGCAAGAGGCAAAGATTTTTGAGGGTGATATCTTTTCTTGGACCATGTAACAGGGTCCCACCCCAGGGTTGTGTGTATGTAACAGGAGGACCATGTAACAGGGGTGGCTGTGACACCACTGGAGCCACTAAAGCCCTTCTCATCTTTACTTTCTTTGGGCAATCTTACCTTCAAGTCATATGCCACACCTTGATGTAATTATGCTTTTAGAGAAAAGGAAGGCTGCCCCAGGGGTCCTCAAGTGAGCTCTCATACTCAGGAACACAGGTGTCACTGCTCATCACCTTAAGGACTAATTACGTGGCCTCCTCATCTCTCCCTTAGCCATGCCTAAACCTTGCAGATGTTACCAGTCATTAGGCATTAAGCCCCATTGTCCAATCCAGTCATTCTCATCCATGGGCCTTCAGCCCCAGTGGGCATGTCTACACGTGCACCCAAATGTGCAGTTGTTACTGTGCAGTCCTGGCAGCGCGTGAGTAGTTTCCAACCCTAGTGCGCAGTAGCGTTGGCATCATGGTTCATGCCTGCTGATACTGTGTTACCATAGTGACAAGCTGTCATCGTAGCTAATTGCTATGCCAATGTAGCATCTCATGTAGATGCACCCAGTGTCAATCCAGTCAGTGCAGGCCTCTAAACCTGAAACAGTCTTCTCCACTGTTGGGGCCTCTGGCCTTGGTGCCTTAAACCACCCTGGCCCCTCCTGGGCTCGGGCCTCTGTCTCTTTAACTATACCTCCAAGAGACACCATCCCTCATGGGCTATGGTCCCCCTTGCCTTGCTTGTTCTTGCCCCTCCTGGGCTATGGGTCCCTGACCCCACCTGCTGTCACCACTCTATGACTGTGGCCTTGCTCCTCAGCCTTGGTTTCTCTCTCTCAGGCCATGACCCTGCTCATGGGTCAGTTGAGCCCTCCACTGCCCCTACAGTTTCAATCCCTAAACCACCATTCTTGCCTAGCCCAGCTCAGGTGCTAGTCAGGAGCCCAGAGGGTGGTGGTGGATGGGTCGATGTCGACCTGGGAGAGTGTGGGCAGTGGAGTCCCCCAGGGCTCAGTCCTTGGGCCGGTGCTGTTCAACATCTTCATTAGCGACCTGGACGAGGGTGTGGAGAGCATCCTGTTCAAGTTCGCTGATGACACCAAGCTGTGGGGTAAAGTGAATACACCGGCAGCCAGGGACCGCATCCAGGCAGACCTGGATAGGTTAGAGAAGTGGGCGGATCTGAACAGGATGTGGTTCAACAAGGACAAGTGCAGGGTGCTGCACCTGGGGAGAGGGAACCAGCATTATGGTTATAGGTTAGGGGCTGACCCTCTCGGCAGCACAGAGGCAGAGAGGGATCTTGGAGTCAGGATTGACTCCAGGATGAATATGAGTCGCCAATGCGACGAAGCAATAGGCAGAGCCAACCGCACCCTGTCATGCATCAACAGGGGCATCACTAACAGGTCCAGAGAGGTCTTGCTCCCCCTCTATGCGGCGCTGGTCAGGCCGCAGCTGGAGTACTGTGTCCAGTTCTGGGCACCGCACTTCAAGAAGGACGTGGAGAACCTGGAGAGGGTCCAGAGGAGGCCACTCGTATGGTTGAGGGCCTCCGTGGCCAGCCCTATGAGGAGAGGCTGAGGGACCTGAATCTCTTCAGTCTCCGCAAGAGGAGACTGAGGGGGGATCTTGTGGCTGCCTACAACCTTATCAGGGGCCAGCAGCAGGGACTCGGGGAAAGTCTGTTCACCAGGGCCCCCCTTGGAGTCACCAGGAACAATGGCCACAAGCTGAGGGAGGATAGGTTTAGGTTAGATATTAGGAAGAACTACTTCACTGTAAGGGTGGCCAGAGCCTGGAATAGGCTTCCCAGAGAGGTGGTGCTCTCACCTTCCCTGGAAATCTTCAAGAAGAGACTGGATAGGCACCTGGCTGGGGTCTTATGACCCCTCCCACCCCCAGTGCTCACTGCTGCCCATGGCAGGGGGTCGGACTCAATGATCTGTCTAGGTTCCTTCCGAATCATTGATTCTATGAATCTATGATTCCTGTAGCCCTTCTGCTCAGGAGGTCTTCTCTCCATGGCTACCAGGTTGGATTGCCTGTCGAGCTCTGACCCTGAGTTTATATCCTGTAAGCCCAGCTCTTTTGAGCTATGTGGCTTCTTTGATTCCCTTCTGCTCACCTGCAGCCTGTCATCCCTCAAAGTTTCAGGAATCCCAAGCTCCCTGCTACAGACCAACTATGTAGTTGGGATAAAGTTGGACAAATTTTCAAATGAAGGGGATATTCTTCATCAGGTATATGATCTCTGGAAGCCAGGCATAGATGAGAGTCTTTAATTTTAGAAGGGAATCTTCTCTTCTGGTAACATTTTTCTTTCTGCTAAGCATTGATTTGGAATGACAGTGACTTTATTTTTGCCTAGACTTCCCAAGAAAGACTTTAAGCTATAAAAATGTGAGTACCAGTATGATTTATGATTCTTGGGGTTTGGAGTTTTCTCCACAAATGTAAAAGATGCATAAGGCAGGAAATCTTGTGGGTGATATTTAATATTGGACCAATTGCATGGCTGGGATAGACATAGAGCAGTGTAGTTAGTTGTGTTAGTTTGAAGTCAGGCAGAAGGCAAGGTAGATTTGCACCTTTCACCTAGGGACAGAAACTACATAATTCTGTATAAGTGATTGGAAACCAGTCTACACTTGTAACAGAACAGAAGTTTAGCACACAACCAGTTTCAAAATGGCAGAATCCAGTTCAAGGTAGACCTGGATGGATGTAGTATCAGATTGAATCACTTTAGGTCAGATTGGAACAGAAGTTCGATAGACCAGATCCCCTCCCAACACAAGTTAGGTCTCAGTCCCCCAGGATCCCAGGCTGCATTGCAGCCCCTGAAAACCCCCCATCACCAGGGGGACTTTTCTTTACCCCAGCTCCTCTGCTCCAGCCAACCCAGGCCACCCTGCCCCTAGGCTGTTACAGAGATGAGGCAGCAAAGCCTTTTTCCCTCAAGCCAGCCACTGGTGGCATGGGGGGCAGGCAGGGGGGAATGGACCCCTGCCCCCTTCCTTGATGGGGTCTGCACAGCAGGGGGTGGAATCCCCCAAGGCAGGGCTTTCTGCCCAGCTCCACTGGGCTGGATATGCCCCAGCCCTGTCCCCTCACCTGCACCCTGCCTCTCAGCCTTGTGGGGCTAATGAGGGGATGAGGCTGGGGCATTCACTGCCCAGCAGAGTTGGGAGGTGTGCAGGAATGCCCCCCACCTGGCCTTGGCCAGAGCAGGCATCTGCCTGCCTTGGCCAATGGACGAAGACATGAGTTCTGTTTGTTAACAGTCCAATCTATGCAGTTTAAAGAAATCTGCATAGATTGGATTGATTCCACCTCAGGTTCTGGACTTAGCCTTATAGATTAAATCAGAGATGTATAGCATAAGTTTTCATAAGCAGGGGGCTTACTTTAGAAGATGCTGTGAAAGGACTGTGGGAAGCAGAGCTGCTAAATAGAAAGCAGTGAGTAGAATACAAAGGTTAAGGAAGGGGAGAGGAGAAAGGAAGGGGCACTGATGAGAGAGGCAAACTGGGAAGGAAAAAAAGACAAAACAGTTAACTCATTGAGGGATGTAGGGTTTATAAATGCTAATTCAGGTAAAGGGATCGTAATCCATAGTCTCGGTTTAGGCCAGGCATAAATCAATCCAGTCTGTAGCACTGTGATGCCAGAAAGCTTGCTTACATCTATCCCAACCATGCAGTTGGTCCAATAAAAAGTATCACCCTCAATAAGTTGTGCCTCTTGCATATTTCCTGGATCATCACAGGAACAATATTATCTCATCACTACTAAAGATGCATAAACCATTCTCTAAAATCCAGTGGCCTTACAGTATTGATATGGGGAGATTAGCTTTAAAGCAAATGATTTTAAAAACTCCCTATGATCTTAAAAACTCCCTATTAATTTGATTCTGATGTCAAAGATTCAGAACTAACTGGGTCCTGTTTCACCATTCACTTCATGCATGGCCAGAAACTCATTAGAACAGCAGGTATTGCAAGAGTTTCACCATATCAGGCTGGAGTCTCACTTGAACAACTTCAGTAGCAGTGAAATCTCATCATCCCTTATTTGGTTCACCTCGCAGAAAGATGATACTGTGCTCAATTCTTTGGGATGCTTCAGCGGCCTTATGGTGCTTCAGTGACACAAAACAAATGGTGGTAAATGCAAATTGACTGGTGCTTTCTGCGGATGTATGGCTGCTCTGCGTTGTGAGAACTTTGTAAACCATCTAAAGTCTATTTGGTCTGGTACCTCCAATTGGGCAAAGATAATTTCTGGGAGCTTAAAATGTTTTCACCATATTAGAATGCTTACTCTTTATTTGTAATTCAACAGTTTTTGAGCAATATTTGTATTAGTTTTGACAGCACCAGCTCAGTCATGGATTACTATGGCATGTTTCTCAAAATTTAATTAAACAACTATGAGGAATAATTTGTTTCCCTGCTTGCCTGTATAATTTTTTCTCCAACAGAAGGAAATCTCTTGCAATACACTGAAGAAAAACTATGAGGGACTTCTGAAAAAACAAGAGCTAAAATTTAATATTATTGTGCAACCCCACCCCCCACAAAAAAGGCATTTAATTTGGCCTATTTAGAGCACACCTCAGCCCCTCTCAGGCTGTTCCAGGTGATAGGGCAGTAATCCAGGTGTGGAGGGACAGAAGAGGCAATTTGGGAGCTGCAGGCAGCAGTCTAGCAGCTCCCCACCCACCCACATCACCCTCCCTCTTCTCCCCTCCAATTCTGCCTGCACTTCCCCTGGATCTCCTACCCAAATTCACCCCTTTTTCCTCCCTCCCCAGTCACCCCACTGAGTCCTGGATGATAGCTAATCCACTTGGATTACTGGAGGACTGCAGATTGGTGGTTTTATTTTAGGTGAACACACAGAGGTTAATTTAACTCAAGCTAGATAGCACAGTTCAAAGATAACCTCTGCTGAAAATAGCTTAACTTTTAAGTGCCCTAAAGGGCACTTAATGAGCCTTTAATGTGTGATCATTCAAATTTTAAGTGTTCCTAACATGATCCAACGGTAATGTGTAATTTCACCCTAAGTGCATTAATGCATCTGACAGGTGGAATAGAATCTGGCCTTAATATTTAAAAATAAATCAGTGTATTATTAAGATAGGATCCATGACACATGCCTTTGCTGATTGCTCCCATGACTTATAACTTTGCTGCTTGCTACATGGGGCCCAGGAAGGATTTTTTCCCCCCACTTCCTGCTGCTACATGTGTTAGGTGAGGGAGTTGAGGGTGGGGGGGTTCACCTTCCTCAGAAGCATTGGGTGTTGGCTGGGGATTTTGACTGGGGTGTGCCAGTACCCCTGCTGGGCCTTAAATCCAAAAGTTCCTGGCTAGAGGGTCTTGCCTTTCCACTCAGGGTCATATCAATCACTATATTTGAGTTCATGAAGAAATTTTACTCCGTGGTCAGACTGGTATGGACTATGGTGTTTTTGCTTTCCTATGTAGTAGGGAGGCATAGCTCTCTTCCTTGCATGTCTTGAGTATATTTTAAAAACCTTGCAGCAGCAGGACATTTGCCACTGTGATCCCCCTGCTTTACCTGGGCAGGTCAGAGTGCTATGTCCTATGGTTTGTGTTAAGGTTGACAGTGTAGTTTGGCTAATAAGTTAGACATTTGTATAAGCTGGTTTGGATAGGGATGATCCTGCCTCAGGCAGGAGGTTGGACTAGATGACCTCTGGAGGTCCCTTCAGGCCCTAATTTTCTATGATTCTGTGGTTCTATGAGTTTTTGCAGAAAATCACAGCCAAAATCTATTGTTAACGTGCTGATATTCCAACTACTCCATTTATCAAGGATCTATGTTTTATGGCTATGCAATTGCTTTTATAAACTAATAAACATGCTTTATATCTGCATTATTGTTAATATCTGTCACTGTCTGGTCTTGTTATCCACTTCATCATGATAATGAGTTGTGGTGTCAATGCCTTTTAATGGCTTAAAAGCCTTCAATGATTCAAAATTTGTATTCTCTATGAACATTGAAAAATAGAAGATGTTAGATCTTCATTCTCAATTGATGCTAAACTGAAGATTGTAAAGAAAACAAAATGTATATATATATTATTTATTATATTGTGTCAAGTATTATTTTAAAAAGAAGAAAAAGGCACAATATAGCCTAATACTCACATTAGCTTATTTGAACAGGCTGAATTATAAATAAAATAAGGGGGGCAGATTACTACTGTGTAGAAAAATCTCTGAAAACAAAGAAAAGCACAAAATTGGAATTCATGCTTTGATAAAGCAACATAATCCAATGAAAACATTTGGATGTACTTTCTGAAGTAGCTGATGATTTGGGATTCAATTTCATTATCTTTCAGTGAATGTTTACAGTTAAAAACACGAATTTTTGTATCCCCACATTTGCAAAATTTGAAATCTCAAACCCAAACAGTGTTCTATTTGATATTGTTTAATCATATAATGACTTCTAAGATATCTGTAAGAAAGGGCTTAGCTCTTCAGGGGCTTGGAGCTCAGCCACAGATCAGCAGAAAATAGTTTGCCTGGCTAAGAGCAGCTGGAAGTGATGACAGGTGGAGCTACAGAGAGAGTCCCGAACCCTTGGTGGGGAAAAGGAGAGGGCAAGGGAAGGCTGCTGTGCTGAGGAGAAGCAAAATATTGCCCCTCTCCTAATGTTTAGAAAGGGCAGATGGTTTTGGTTTTTGTTGGGGTATTCTGTTGTGGACTCAAGGTTGTTTTTAAACAGTAGAGCTGGTCTGAGATGCTGACAACAGAGCTGACTTACCTGTCCAAGTCAGCAAGATAAGAAAGGCACTTACAATATCTTACTGCACTTGGAATTCAGAAGACGTTGTTAATGCCTGACAAACGTTGATATTTTTGCTCATAGAAAGGCTGTTAAATCAGCCACTTGAATTCTACACATGCCATCAGAGATATTTATTCATCTGGAAAAAAAACTACTCCAGAGACTATGCTCCCCCTTCTACATGTTACAGGTACTGCGCAATTAAATAGTTAATCATGAATTTACTTGGAGACGAGCTCCGCATGCAAAGTTGCTGTCACACAATAAAAAGCTCCAACCCACTATAAAGTTAGACCTAAAAAATGTGTGCTAACTTTATAGCTGGTTTTACTATCAAGCTTTGATTTGCTCACGTAGCGCGGTCTCCCCCATCAGCTGACAGGGCCCCCAACTGCAGGGGTGCACCATGTGCAGCATAAAACTCCTAGACCCTGAGCATAGAGGTAGCTGTGATCCCCAGGGCTCAGGGAGGGCAGGAAGCCCTCAGGCCCTGGGAATCACAGCAGCCCTGGGAATCCCCAGGGCCCAGGAGGTTCCTGCCCCCCAAAGCCCTGAAAAATCACAGCTGCCTCATTTTCCACACCCTTGGGGCAGGGAGTATTGCCCTGTAGCAATCATCAGCATGGAGGGTTTCCCACAACCCTGATAGAAAGAGATCATGATCACCCTGCTCCCGAGGCTGGAGCCCCTCAACTGGTGTCTCTGGGGCTCCCAGCCATGGGAACTTGCTGTTTGCCAGTACAGGGGAAGCCTGGGATCAGGCTCCCATTGCCCTGACAATAAGGCATGGTGGGATCTAATGCATGATCCCACAATCACGTGTGGTGTGAATGAATCACGCTTTAGATCCTATGGTGCCTTTACCTGCACAGATAGAGGGAGGCTATGAGCCAGATACTGTTTCATAGTTTCATAGTTTCTAGGGTCGGAAGGGA
>NW_017728992.1:15208758-15212789 GCF_001723915.1 Gavialis gangeticus | reverse complement strand
TCTCTTTCCCCTCGACTGCCTTTCACTCTAACCCAAAGCATCTACTAGGCCCATCTACTAGGCCCATAATTGGACTTATGTGCCTAAGTGTGATTTTATTCAACCTATTCATGTCCCAGAAAATCCATTAATACATTTACTTTTGTAACATTTTGTCATCTGATCCTTAAGACTGAGTCAGATAAAAGCAGCTAGGGGGAAGAGGACCTACCCTCCTCCTTTATTAACTATTTTTGCAAGGCTCTATGTTACTTCTTTTCTTTTGATGTTTTATTTGTGATGTGGCTATGTTGTAAAATGAATTCTAATATCACATCTCACTCACATAATCATTGAATTATTTTAAAAATATACAGATTTTTATTTTTAAAAAATATGATGCTGGTTTACATTTTTCCTTTGACTGAACATTGTTTTTCATGTTAACTCAGTCTTTTCTTTATCGTTTTATGCCTTTTGGAAACGCATCTGGAATAGCACCAGTAACACATCAGGAAAAATGACATATGATGAATTGCCAGATTAAACAATTATCTGGGCAATACTGCTGCCATAAGTATATTCAAATTATGCCCTGTGAAAAGCTATGAAATACGTATCTATTACTTTTCTGTTTTGAATTAAAAACGACACTTGCTAATTTGAAACCTGTTATTTACAACAACATTCTTCTTATGTTGACAAATTTTTAAAAAGATTTAAACAAAGGCTATTTTTACATACTTGGAAATATATCGAACAATTTATTTCTTGAAGATGTAATTTATTTTCCATCCTTCAGTCTGGATATCACTCTAAGGACTATTCAGAACTTCAGTCACTACTCTATCTGTTTTTCCTCACTGCTATTTTCTGGTCATAGGTGTACCATTTCTCCAGTTATTAAATTAATCAAGTATACCTCTAGATAATCAAAAGTCACATTTTATTTTGTTTTCTTTTAATTGCTGTTTTTCCTAAATAGCATAGGGATGCTGTGCGTGTCTTCCAGTAGTTGATGTATGATTTTTCTTCAGCTTGCACAATTCTGCTCTGGTGTTAAATAAAGCCTAGTGGGTTTTGTTGATACTATTTTTTCTCAAAATGTATGCATACAGTGGAACATGCTATTTGCACAAGTAGTTAGTAGAATGGAGAGTGTAACGCCTGTAAATCCACATAATCAGGTATACAACTAGCCTGAGAGTTCATTTGAAATCATTTTCAAGTGTCTGCTTCAGACAATCCTTGTAGTTTACAAGACAACTATTTTTTTTTCATAAAATGATACTAAAATAGAATCATGGTATAGCTGTGATGGTTCAGGAATTATGCAGGATTTTTGTGGGGTATTTTTGTTGGTTCAATAAAAGACATCACCCACAAAAAATCCTTGCCTCTCACTAAAATAAATACGTGAAATAAGGAGTTGGCGAGATGTTGAATTGCTAATTTAGTTACTTGAGTATGCTCATTTTAGTAAATGAGGCTACTGTCCAAGGTCCTAGGCAAAATACATTAAAACAAAATTTTGTTAAATAAGACGCTTTAATAATAAGTGGCAGGTCTTAAAAATTGAGATTTCAGGTGTTTTCCTCCAGAACTAAGGAGCAGATTTTTTACACTGTCTCATAAATAAACATGAACAGTTTTATAGGGTTGCATTTTTATATATGTATGCCTTGTGAAAAACAATTTTGCTCCGAGGACTCAGTAAGCTTTCACAAATATGAGCTGACATATAAATGTTTTCTTTTTCTTCAGCAAGAATTTGTAAATTCTTCATTGTGTGTCCCAGTTTTTGCTGGAATCTTTCCAGATAAGGCAGGTTTGTCCGTTTGCTTATGTTTGCCTTGCAGAATTATTTCCTACTGTCTTTTCTAAGTTTCACTCAAAGCTTGATACTCATTTAAATACTTCCTAGTTTACAGACTATCACATTTTAATTCAAGTATGGTATTTTCTAAAGGTGCTAATGTTTTGTATCACTTTGTACCACTTTCATCTCAAACACTGTTGTTTAGTTTCAGTGACTTTCTATAACTTTGTCTATTCATCACTGTGTTCACTATGGACAGTGTGCTGTCCAAATCTCATTTCCCCAGTCCTCACCTTGAAATTTCCGTTTAATTATTAATGAACTGCTCTGTAGTTTTGTAGACTTCTTGGCTTCACAACCTGCTGTTTCAGGCAGAAGTCTTCCTTGATTCTTCATCAGCTTCATTCAGGGTGCCTTAGATATCTGCTATGCAGTTCCTAGTTCAGCAGGTCTCTTCAAGCAAGCGTTGCTTCACTACTTAAAATATTTTTTCATTGACTCAGTTCCATCTGGGAAATATCAATATCTTTTTCTGTGCTTCTACAAAGTTAGTCATCTTTACAGGAAACCAAACCTGTCAGCTGCCTGGATCCATTCCAGCCTGTCTTGCTTACTCTCAAAATGCGGCAATGCTACTCGTTCATTTTCTTACATAACTTCGGAAACCATTGTCACCGTTTGTGGCAAAATAAAAACCTTTGTCACTTCTGTAGAAGTGAAAGTCGCATCCGTTAGGAAGAATTGCATTCTTCAGACAGCCTTGATTACTGCAAATATAGCTCTGAAATGAATTTTAATCAGGAACTCTGATGGAGAAGCTGTAAGGTCTCCTGTCTACCAAATAGCGCTCAGGAACATTTTCTGTTCCATATTTTCCCCTCTTCCTCCCATCATTTATTTCTGTATTCATTTATTTATTTAACTTTATAGTGGCCAGGGCTGAATAGGTAATGCTGTTCAACGATTTAATAGATCTCTTCTCTGCCCTGAAGCTGGTTCATTTGGGGTCCTCTTTTCCCCTTGTTTGATTTAAATGTACAAGGATACTTTACGCCAGCACCAGTAACTGAATTGGTTCTGTTGAGTCATAACCAAGCAGGATACTTACAAAGGCAACCTATTTCAAACAGAAACAGTTAAGTTGAGAATATTTGAGAAGACTATTAAGAAAAAAAGGTTTTTATATAGATTTCATAGACTTCATAGACATTAGGGCTAGATGGGACCTCGGAAGATCATCAAGTCCAGCCCCCTGCCCCAGGGGCAGGAAGTCAGCTGGGGTCATAGGATCCCAGGAGGTAAAAGTCCAAATGTCTCTTGAAGGAGCCCACAGTAGGTGTTTGCACCTTCTCTGGTGGCTGTCTGTTCCAGTCCTTGGGGTCTCGGACAGTAAAGTTTTTACTTATGTCCAGCCTGAAATGGTCTTGGAGGGATTTGTGACCATTCGACCTTGTCATCCTTTGGGGTGCTTTGGTGAACAGGCATTCCCCCAGATCATGATCTACATTTGATCTTTAAACAATATGCAACCCTTGGCAATGGTCAGATATGCTGAACCTACTAAATTGTATAGGTTGCTTACAGAACTATAAAATACTGGAGTATAGTATTTGGCTTTGGTTTTGAAAGTACACGGCCAAAATACATGTGATCTTCAACCATCATGCAAACCTTCTATGTAAAATATTTCATCTTGTACAGCCTTTAGGAGATTTATATATATACTTCTACAAATCAAGCCATAAACTTGTGGGGAATTACACCAAATAGTTGTCCTGTATCTGATTATTTTTTTAGTGAACAGATGTGTAGTATTAACTTTTTCTGCCAATCAAACATAACC
Source organism: Gavialis gangeticus (assembly GCF_001723915.1). Taxonomy (NCBI): domain Eukaryota; kingdom Metazoa; phylum Chordata; order Crocodylia; family Gavialidae; genus Gavialis; species Gavialis gangeticus. The sequence continues at coordinate 15,209,148 of NW_017728992.1, read as the reverse complement.
CTAAATAGGCAGGAGAAGTTTACAACAGAACAGAGAAGTTAGATACATTGAAGTTTATATGCACATGTGAGAAGGCAACTCTCTAAGTATTCAGCTGTTGGATTTAAAACAGGGAGGAAGCTTCTTCTTAGGCCTGTGTGAATAGGGAAGTATTTGATTCGGATTACAGTGATTCACTTTGGAGATTCAGATCACTGTCCTAAATCGATTCAGCCAAATTGGCTTCAGAAGATTTGGCAAATTTGGAGAGATTTGGTGATTTGAATCAGCCGGGGAAAGGCAGGCATGTCCAGGTGGCTGCAGGTACTCCCATGGCTTCCAGCACTGCCGTGCCTGCATCCTGCCCCCTCCCCTGCCCCCCCCTTGCCGAGTAATGCAACCCCCTGCCCC
>NW_017728992.1:15199026-15203758 GCF_001723915.1 Gavialis gangeticus | reverse complement strand
TGCAACTCTCTAAGTATTCAGCTGTTGGATTTAAAACAGGGAGGAAGCTTCTTCTTAGGCCTGTGTGAATAGGGAAGTATTTGATTCGGATTACAGTGATTCACTTTGGAGATTCAGATCACTGTCCTAAATCGATTCAGCCAAATTGGCTTCAGAAGATTTGGCAAATTTGGAGAGATTTGGTGATTTGAATCAGCCGGGGAAAGGCAGGCATGTCCAGGTGGCTGCAGGTACTCCCATGGCTTCCAGCACTGCCGTGCCTGCATCCTGCCCCCTCCCCTGCCCCCCCCTTGCCGAGTAATGCAACCCCCTGCCCCGGCTCAGCAGCTTGTCCCAGTCCCAATTCCTCCCTCCCCCATATCCTTTCCCTTCCCCCTCCCCTAGGCTCAACAAACTTACCAACTGGAGGCAGCTATGTCAGCCACCTGTTTAGTCTATGGCCTAATCTCTGAAGCGGCCGAATCCTTTTTGAAGCTTTTCCGAATTGATTCAGATGCTTCAAATCAATTTGAAACTTTTACTTGGTCTCCCGATTCGATTTGGCTTTGGAGATTCAGTCCCTGAATCGGGCCAAAATTCCTCTGCATCAAATCATCTACTGAAGCTTCACACAACCCTTTTTCTCCTTCAGTTTGTAATACCCACTAATCATGGCTTTTTGCCAGGTAGAGTTTTAGGACTTACACGCACCTGGCATACATGGACGCTTATGTGTCTATATTGCATGGGTAATAGAATTGCAAACTATTTGTAAGTGCCAATAATGCCACTTTTGCCAGCTGAAAAAATTGTCATTTAGATGGTTAAGGTGAAATAGGATGTGGTTCTTCATGTATTAATGTTGCTTATAGGAAAAAATCAGATTTTCCAGAATCTGTTTTCATTTAAAAGAAACAAGAAATTGCGTATTTTTCAGAGCTGTGAACAAAAGTTTCTAAAGGTGAGCCAAACATGAGATGATTCTATGTTTTCTTCCTGAACCTTCAGGCTCCATAAAAAAATGACTGAGATGCACCCTATCCGCTCCTCCCTGGAGTATCATGAGCATGAAGTACCATTTATAACACCTGAGTATTAAATCTCTAATCACTGATCATTTTAACAGGCAGAATGGGAAAGGGGTTGGGAGTGAAACTGTGGAAGAGACAGGAATTCTAGGAGAATCACATACACATATGGGAAAGAAAGAAGAAGGTAGTAGCAATGGTTTTCTAGAAATGAAACTATTTTAAATGGATTATCAGTAATATTCATTCCTAAATTTATTACCCAGGCCATGGAACATAACTGAAAAATGGAGTATGACATGATGTGATTTAATTATCTCTAAAATGCAACTGTAATATGAACCTAAGCAAAATATAGTCAATGCTTGTGAGTTTGACCATGTGGATCTTTGTCTTATGAGCAGTCCTCACTCCCACAGGTTGCTTGTTCATCATGGATTACTTGCATGAATAACAAATATACATGTACATAACGATTTGCAAGCCTTGTGGGCTAAGTCCTGCTTCACTTTACACACATAAACACACGTACACATCAATGCAACTGTGAGTTTGGTCAGTTTGCCGCATACTGCAGTCAGGAGTTCTCCGTAATGTAAGAGCACACTGCCTGTGTGTGCGCTGCACTGGGGGTTTTTTTGTGGTGCTTTTTGACCCCTGGCTAAACAAGAGTTAAAAACAAAAACTGCAGAATAAAACCCCTGGAGCAACGCATGCTTGGCCAGCACGTGCTGCTGAAAAGTGGAGCCAGGCTGCCTGGAGCCCTGCTCCGCTGCCAGCCAGGCTCTGTGTGGCAGAATCGCCATGGCTGCAGCCTTGGGAAGCCCCCAGGACCCCAGATAAGGCTTCTGGGGCCAGCCCAGTGCTGTCTCCAGCCTCCCCTACCCACCCAAGGCAACTTGCCTCATGCCAAAGCGCATGAGCGTTCCCTGGGGACAAGTAGCGGCAGCACAAGGTGCGCCACTGCTTCTTGTCCCTGGGGAACCAAACATCCATGCACATCTGGACATACCCTGAGAGGCCATTCAAGAATGTCATCAACAACTGCGATTGACATTGGTTGAATGTGATTAACACTCCTTGCTTTGAATTGACCAAAACACGGCAAAATGAAAAGTTGAAACAGTGTATTTCTCAGCCCTAGAAGAAAGGTGATCACTTTCCATGTGTCATGATTAGATGTGGGTGAAGCAATGGATTGTTATTGTTTTGTTATACCAATACTGAACAAACACACCCAGCCCTCCCCATACACCCTCACCCTTGTCCATTGTATTTTAAGAAAGTAATATTGCCTTCTGTAACATGAAGTGCCCTATTTGTTCATACACTTTAGTTGTAAAACAGAGGCAGCAATAGACTTCATTAAATGTATAGATTTCTTAAATGGTGTTAACTGTACCTTAATCTCATGAATTAGAAATCGTGGGAATGCCTGTACATTTTGAGAGATGCATTTTTTGATGTCTGTTCACAATAGATGAGCTGTGATTGCCCATCTTCCAAGTGTCCACTATTCAAACGTTTGTCTTATGTCTGTAAGCTGTTTGTGTTTATAAAACAATTGAAGCTATTATTCATTTTTCATTTGTTCATATAGTAAGCCTTGTACCCTAACAGGAAACCACACTTGAACGCTACAGATTATAAGGCCTCTTACAACAGGGTGATTATTGAAGGTTATTGAATTGGGAGTATTGCCTGCATGAGTGCCAATAAGTAAATCTCCCTCTTTGCCTTTACAGACTATGGCACAATTAAGAAAGTTCTCGCCCCAATGAATCAGACTTCAACCAGCTGCTTGCTTGAGGAAATTGAGCTCTTCCCGAAGAGGCAGAGGGAATCCATCAGGAGCCTGCAGATTCTGCATAGCCAGAGTGTTCTGTTTGTGGGCCTTCAGGGACATGTGGTAAAGATACCCCTGAAGAGGTGCCCGTTTTATAAAACACACAGGTACGAAGGATAAATGGGCTTTGTCTGCTTGGGGGAAGGTGCATAATGAAAGGTTTCATAAAAGGAAAAGTGATAGTTATAGGCATCCAAATTAACTGCAGCCTAATAAGTGGACATAAAACTCTTATTTATACTACTTAAAAGAAGAATCTACAGGACCATTTTCCAGTAGATAATGTGTTTCCATTAGAAAAACCTCCCAAGGCATGATAACAATATTTAAATGTCAGCATATAGAATTTGAACTATACGAATGAATCAATAAGCAACTATTGGTATTGAAACAAAGTGTCTAGTATTTTGTAGCATAGATATTGATATTAGAAGAGTAAGAAGGATGACTACCCTGGAGCTAAAGCCAAGTGTATGTATTTGAATACAATAATCCATCGCTTTTAAATGCATTATCTGTCTGAGAAGAAGTGAGACGTCTCCCATTTTTACCCCACAGTATATTCTAAAAAAAATTGTATTTAGTAAATGCCTTGAACATTCACATTCATGTGCTGGTTTGGTCAGGATTAGACTTTGTGTGATTACCTCATCACACTCCAGGCCAACTTTAATATAACAGTGGGTATTTTTCTCTTTTTTAAACTGCTGCAGTGCAGTAAATGGAATGTCTCTGGGACTTCAGAAAAGGAAATTTGATGGGAGTTGAGGAAAAACTAGTTGGAGAGATGGCTGTTTGGGTATGATGTTGATCAGGAAACCAAAATAAAATTAGATATGCCTGTTCAGAAATGACTGAACACCTGAGCATTATGTCGGTAACTAAAAGGACTTTGGTTTGTAAAAGTTGTCACATTGAGGCTGTCTTATGACAGCAAACACATTCAGAGTTCAGCACATAATTCTTCCTGTGTTTCACTCCAAGCAGTTTCTGTGCTGCTGCACATTTATTGTTAATAGGCTCATACTTTGCCACATTTTGACAATATTGGCCATATATCTTTCCTTGCTGTAAATCAGCACAACTATATTTCCTTCAGTTGACTTATGTAATTTTACAAAAATGGGGGATCTAGTACTTAAAGCAAGGATGTAAAACCAGGTTCAAAGATGTTTGATTTAGCTAGCTAAGACTAGGGTCTTAATGCTATCATAACCATCATAAGCAACTCTATTTTGAATGAAAGATGGATACATAGACAGGAAAGGTAAATGCCCATTAGCACAGTCTCATCTTTTTGTTGCTCACCTGTCTCCTGGACCACCAGCATGCCTGTCCCCCTTGCAAAGAAACTCGGAAATACATTCTTCAAGATCCCTGTTTATTTCAGACAGTGAGAAAAGTAGCACAATGTAGTAACTAGTCCCCTGCATTCTCTCAGGGACCAAAAGTAGGTGATCATGCACAACTTAGTATTGTGGGGTCCTGTGATTTTTGTGACCCAGTTCAAAACCATTCAAGGCTGAATCCACAAAAGGAATTAGGCACTTCAGTGCCACCCAGCTCTTACTGTAGACACTGGAGACAAAATGTAGATCTTTAGAGGCCCTCTTTATCTGTCATATAACCCTGGAGGCATCTAAATTCCCTTAACGCTGCCGATTTTGGCAGCAAAATTTAATAAGTACCTCAAGGCCTATTTCAGGGCATTCTCAGAACTGCCTACATCCTGATAATATTAAACACATAGGTACCTATTTCTCATCCAAGCCTTGCCATTATTCAGAAATAGAGCATTCCACTGCTTGTCTTGCCTCTGATGGTGTGGTTCTCAGGGCACAGCTGCAGGACTGGACCCTGCAACACGCCCCCCCCCCCC
>NW_017728992.1:15186024-15198940 GCF_001723915.1 Gavialis gangeticus | reverse complement strand
TCCCCCCCCCCCCGCAAAAAAAAAAAAAAAAAAAACCAGGAAGAAGAGAAAGCACTGGCAGTCCCTGTTGCACACACTAGTATGTCAGTTGGAGGTATGCTGGACACTGAGGCTGACTTACCAAGAAAGTTTGAAGCCATATCCCTCACATGCCAGGTGAATGTGTGACCCACTAGGCTACAAACCATGGAGAAGGGGGTTGTTTTCTCAAGTCCACCTGTTGAAGCTGTTCCATTTTGCATATGTATTCTGCAGACATTCTGGAGGGTAGAGTTAAATTCCTGAATAATCTGGATAAACTAAAGAAATGGTCCACAAACAATCAGGTGAAATTCATCAAGGACAAGTACAAAGTCCTGTGCTTGGGAAGAAGAAATGTTGTGCACAAATACAGACTAGGGAATGACTAGCTAGGCTACGGTACTGTAGCGAAGGACCTGAGGGTATGGTAAACCATAAGCTGAATATGAACCAAGACTCTGCTCTTCTAGCAAAAAAGAAAATAAAAAGGCTAACAGCATACTGCATTGTATTAACATGAGTGTCACTTTCAAATCAAGAGAAGTGATTCTGTTCAGTACTGGTGAGGCCTCAAATGGTCTGATTTTGTGCCCTACACTTCAAGAAAGATGTGGACAGAATGAAAAGAGTCGAACAGAAAATGACAAAAATGGTTAGAGGCCTGGGAAGCATGATTTATGAGAAAAGATCAAAATAACTTGTGTTATTTAGTTTGGAGAAGTCAAGACAGAGTGGAGATTTGATAACAGTTTTCAAATACCTGAAAGGCAGTTATAAAGAGGATGGAGTTGGGGGGTTTTCTCTGTGTCTATAGGGAACAGGACTAGGAACAATGGCCTCAAACTGCAGCAGAGGATATTGAGGTTGGAGATTAAGAGGAATTTTCTGACTGTGAGGATGGTCAAACCTTGGAACAGGCCACATAGAGAAGTTGTGCAATCTTCATCCCTGGAAATTTTTAAGAACAGGTTAAACAAGCATTTGTCTGAGATGATTTAGTCAGGGATGATCCTGCCTTGAGCAGGGCACTGAACTAGATGGCCATATGAGGTCCCTTCCAGCCCTTCTTTCCTATGATCTTGCACCTATAGCATGAAAAGCGCATGTGTAAAAAGGTGGAAAAGTATCATGAGCGATCATAGATGACCTCGTAAGGTCCCTTTCAGCTCTACTTTTCTATGATCCTATGATGCCAATATTCATTGTGTCATAGAGAAGAGGCAGTGAGTATGACTCCTCAACTTAGGGGAGCATTCATCTAAAAATGGAAGAGGCATGGGCTGTGGTCCTTATTCCATTATCTGTTGGGTAAAATGGTCCTTGAATCATTTTGGTGAGGACCTCTGGCCATGTTCTGTAACAGATGTCTTCCCTAGGTGCGTAGTGCTAGGAGAGGATCCACAAATACAAATCCTCAGTGACACAGGCCAGAGGTAGGTACCTAAATCCCTGAGACTTAGGAGAGCTAAGGGGGTTTCCTGTTTTTCAGATCTCAGTCTTAGGTATCTGACTTTTCCTATGCACTATTTACAGAACCAAGGTACCTTACTGGGGGCTGTGAAGCCCACTAGGTGCCCAGACACCTGGAAGTTAGATACTACATCACTGGACCAAGGAGTCCTCAGTCCTTTTGTGGCTCTTATCCTCAGGCTGAGAAGCACTTACACCCCACAGTGATGGGAGCTCATAGAATAATACTGAGGCCAAGATGTAGATACTACAGAGTCATAATATGCTATTTTCATTTGCCTCCATACTTTACCAGACTTAGAGCTATATAACTACCATCGTTCTTATATGTAGAATTTCCAAACCATGTTAACTAGTGTTCCACCTAAAGAGCCGGGGCAGTATTTGATGTTTAGTGTAACAGGGGACCCAAACCCTGTTACTTGGGTCTAATGCAAGGGGGAGGAGTGGGGACTGTAACAGGGAGCCAGGGGTCTTCTCTTCCTTTAAGAGGAGACAAGAGGCTAAGATGGTGGTGTGTGACCACAGCTGCAAGAGGGCAGGCTGGTCTTTAACTAACAGTGAAAACCCCTGTGCAGAGCTCGGAAAGGCACGTGGCAGAAAGGGGGCATGGTTTCTAGGCATATAAGCCTGGGGCCTGAGCCAGAAGGGGAGACTGGGCCTGCATCCTGCAGGGAGAGGAGCTCCTGAGTGAGATGCCTGCAGCTAAAAGACTAGCAGGCACCTGAGCTGCTCCCTGTAACCTCCAGGAAAATGCTAAGAGGAGTTTATGGCCTGTAGAGAGGTAACAACCCAGAACAGGGTGTTTTTAGTTGGAAAGCAGTGGCTTCTATTTATGTTGTGACTTAACCTTGAGACCAGTGGGGTGGCTCTGGCTGTAAGGGGTGAAGAGTAGACCACACAAGGACACTGGAGGGGCTAGTACAAAGTGCAAGACAGGAGGGGCCCAGAGATGCAGTGATGGCTGAGGCCAAGAGATTTTGGCCCAAATCTGGCCTGCAGCCAGAGAAAAGTGGGGCTAAATTCAAGGAGCCTGAGGCCTCTTCACAAGGACAGAACTGTGGACAGAGTAACATCTGCAAGGCATGGGTGTGGCTGTAGGGGTGGAAGGAGGTCACAAATCTAGCTCTTAAGGCAAGTAGGTCCTCAGGGAGCAAGTACTGAGAGAGACAGCACCTGAGGCTTACTAGCCACCAAGGGCAGCCTCCCCTCATTACCCTTTAACATCAAGGCAGGGCAGGCGAGGAAGCAGGAGGTATTCATGTGTGAAAAACAGGATCATAGAAGGTAAAATAAAAAAGACTGATTAGATCTTCTATGCCATCTCACTGGCAATGCAAGATTTTTCGCATAGGTTTATTTCCCAATATTTTTTTCTACTCAAGTTTTAAAAGTGTCAAGCAATGGAACTCTAGCCCCTCTGTTTGGCAGACTGTTCTACAGCTGAATTTATCTCAGTGTCAAGAAGTTCAGTCTAATTGTGTCTTTGTTGTGTTCATCCCATTATTCCTAGTTACATTCTCATCAACCAGCCTACAATAACCATTTTTCATTACTTGATTTGAAATGTTCTTCCATCCTTAATTATCACTAAGTTATACTGTACATATTTGTCTCATTAATATTTCCTTGTGCATTAATTCCGCAGCGCTCCTGGAATTTTTAATTTTTGATGATACTTTCTCTGGCCATCTACCATTTCTCTGTCACAAAGTGCACTCTCCCACAAACTACCCTTCCTCCTTTAGAGGGCCTTGACTTCTGCTTAGCCCCAGACCTCCTTCATCCAGTACAGGTTGAACCAACATCCAAGTGAATAGCTCTAACAACCAGGACATGAAGTAGGTATTCCCCTGAGCACTCTGCAGACCCCCCTTTGATGCCAGCATATTATAGTCTTGGTCCAGTGGCTTTTTTCTACCTTTCATTTAATATTTGCTAGATAAAATGGATGATTTGCTTGATTTGGGGTGAAACTCAAATCCCTCCCTCCTTTCCCCCTCTGTCCTTCAAGTATAACATCCATCTTACTTAGGCAACTTCTTTTGTTTACTCTCATTCCTCCCTCTCCCTCCCTCCCCACCCCCCAGTGCCCAGTGGGCCATCTTCAGGAAGAAGGCTAGAGGGTGCCTTTGGGCAGTGGTGGTTGCCCAGAGCCTGGTGGATGGAGCATAGTGCTAGAAGTGAGAAATGTGAGTTCGAACCCATTCTGGCTGATAGGGCCTAAAACACGGATTTCATGCTCTTTGGATATGTGACCAAACCACTGGAATTTTGGGCTAAAAGATGAGAAGGATTACCTGCTTCTCTGTTGTCAAGCATTTACTACCCTCAGGTTTTACATAGACAAAATTTTGGGATTTGCCTGCCATTATACGCATGCCCAGCCTATTCTGTTCTTTCTGTGAGCCTACATGGCTAAAGTACAGCATGTACTGCATACTCAGAAGGAAAGCATGTGGCAAGTGTCACAATGCAGGTGTAAATAGCATTCAAACTATGCATATGTACCAAAAATGCATAGTGTTAGAGTGATATTGTAGCCCTGGTGGTCCAGGAATTATAGAAGAGATACAAATGCACTGACATAGATACATAAGTGTGCCTTAAGCACATAAAGGTGAGAGAGGATTTAGTCCCCATTATTTAAAAACACTTTCCTTCCTTGCTGCTGTCTTATACCCAGCCATGCTCCCCCTACCTCCTGCAAGCTCATGAAGTCCCGTATTAGAAGGAGTTTATATGAAGGCAAGTTTTAGGGAAGGGCTTGAGGGAGGTAGGTTCATTGGACAATATAGTTAGGTGGTGGTTTTAAGCAGTTCCCATCAGCTTTCCATTGTGAATATGAATTAAGTAAGGGCAATAGTGCTTTATGTTTAAGGGTAAAATGTGGAAGGTGTTGTGTCTCAGAGATGTTTTGAGAAATGTTGTGTGTATGTGTTTGTGAAGTTTGTAGTTTGGGATACTTTTGGTGAAAAAGAACAAAAGCCAAAAAAAGGCCTTTAGAGGAAATTCAAAGAAGAAAAATTTTCAAATGTTTAGTGAACGTGACAACAACAATGTAAAAAAGTCACGTGCCATCTGAAGTTTGATTCTGTTAAATTTTGAATTGAGTGCTAACTACACAGGGAAATTACTGAAAAAAAAGGGACAGGGGTGAGTAAATTTACAGTGGTCTGGTTATTCAGCATTTAATGTCCCATCTGGACACCCTCAGGGTATAGCTATACCACCTCAGGATTGCATCAGGGAGTGCTGAAGTGAAGAGTGCCAGCTCCATACACACTATACACCAAGATGGATGTAATGGATTTGCCAGCATGCAGCAGTGGGGGCTTTCCAATTAATTCTCCCAAGACAGTGAGCTTACTAATGCCCTCCAGCAGCTACATAACATCCATCTGGGGAAAGAACATGCACAGAGCAGGCATGGCATTCTTCAGTCTTGCATTCCTTAAGGCAGGCTGGAGGGCCACTTAGGGAGTTTTGGTGAGCTGTTGTGGGCTGGTCATCACCTTCCCCTGGGCCTACAACAGCTCACCAAAACTCCCTAAGTGTCTGCCCTGGGGCCTGACCCTGCACTGTCACCATCCTGCAATCCTGGCACCAACGCGGGACCCACATATGTAGGGCACCCTCAGCCAGGAGGATGGGATGGAGCTGTGGGGGTGCATGGAGTGCCGTTTGGGAACAGGATACACAGGGGGGACTGGGACCAGGGCTGGGATCTGGATTGCAAGGCTGTGACAACATGGGATGGAGCCTGGGGCAGAGCCCCAATCCACTCCCTGCACATCCCTGCCCACAGAACCGGTGCCCGTTGCAGACACAATAGACTTTGTCTAACTTCCAGAATAGGTGTGTAGCTAATCTCCTAGCACAGGCAAGCAGAAAGATTGGATGGTGAACACTGGTTTAGATCAGAGGTGATTAGCTGTGTTAGTCTGAAATCACACCTTCTGCCTGATTGGTTTAGCTCTAAACCAAGAATCAGCAGTGTTTTCCAGCACTGGGCTGGAATGACAGCTCTGGTCTCAGGGAGGCCAGCATTAGGACCCAACTACCTCTGCTGCCCAGCTGTGGCATGACATGGGCAGAGCTCCCCCTCCAACAAAATATCTGGTGCCCAGCTGCAGTTCAGCCCTTCCCATGAGTGTCTGGTGCCTCTTGAGTGCACCCCCTATGCATCGCCCCTGGCCCTTCCCCTCCATGCAGAAGCCCACAGTGCCCAACTGTAGTGCACTGTAGCATGGGCAGCCACCCCCCCTGCCAAATGACACCAAAGCCACAGCTCTGTAGGCTAGATACAAAGGCTCCATAGGCTGCATCTGGCCACTCATACCCCAAAACGCATACATTGCCAACCCCTGTTTAGGTATTGTTGGAACAGATCTTCCAGTAATGCAAACTATAGTAGCTCCATTCAAGTCAATTAGTAATAATGAAGAATATTTGCCAGTAAAAGATATGAAGCTGTTAATCTTACACTGGTGTTACGGAAGACCACTGTTTTGTGTCTTATCTCTAAGGTTTAGTGCCCTTTTTGAAAGCTTGATTATCATACCTGAACTCAGTAGTCTCAGCCCTCCATTCTCTCACTTGGCAGGATTGCTCAAATTCCCTTCCACCAGGCCCAGACAACAGGCAGAGGCAAACTAGTTAACTTCCACTCATCCCAGGATAGCTCATCAGTGTTTTCAGCTATTTGGTAGTGAAATATGTGTGCGTGCAATTTATTGTAAACAAATTCTTTTGATAACGAGGAATTCTGAAAAACTCACAGATTTTTATGGGCTGCTCAGAAGATCTTTAATGCAATAGCCTCTTGGGAATAGAGAAATAAGTTGGGTTTTTTTCCTCTTTAGCATGGCCAAGTTATGAAAAGCAGATGATCTCAACTACATAATTTTATGTAGTCTATTCTTTTAAATGAGAAGTTAGTTAAGGAATAGGGGGAAAAAAGCATGTGGTTTTTGTGTATTCAGATATATGATATGGTTAACTTCTTTGTTTTAATCTGTACAAAGAGATAAAGTTGAAGTCTTGGGGGATATTTTAAGTGCAGTGGAGTTATCTCTAACTTGTAGTGTTTGAAATTCAGCTGCAACATTTATAGAGCAACACATTTTCTTCCAGGAAGTCCTTTTACTAGTTACCTAATGTTTAGGAATGTGTTCTAAAATAAAAATTTGAGAAGCATCTGAAAAAAGAGGTTAAAAAGAATGCATAGGATAAAATAAATTAATGTGAAGCTGAGAAAATGAATGGTTTTAAATAGGTTTTATAATACTTTGCATTCCACAGACTTGTGCTACTTCAAGCAGTCCAGAAGGCACAAGGCAAATGCCTCTCAATATAGCTTCTACTTTGCAGTACATGCCAGTTGTATTACCATGACAAATCTTTACAAAATGTTGAAGCCTCCATTGCCAATTTTAGGGAAAGTATATTCTGAAAGTCCTAAGGCAAAAATACTCTCTTTGTTTGGAATTTACTAAACATTTGGGTAGATGCAAAATACAATAGTCTTGATGCAAGTATATGAACTGTGGCCAAGAGTCTCAAAAGTGGTTGTAATTACTCCCGTTTTGATTTCTTAATCTGAAACATCCTAAAAGCTTAAAGACTTTTGGCTAAAGCAGGCCCCTTTAAAAAGTTTCCCAGTGGTTCTCTGAAATCACTCATAACTTTTGAAAGCCTTGCCCTAATGTTTTTGTAACTAAAAGTCTTATATTCAAAATGTTGTTACAACAGAAATTAAAAACTGAGTTTGCAGAACACATCTTCTCTCATATTAGTGTCTCCAAAAGTTGTGAATGCTTTTCAACTGAATATAAGCGCCTTCATTTCTTTGGAGTGGGACTGTGAGAAAATTGTTGAATCAGAGACAAGGAGCATTCCTGAAATAATGTAATGTGAAGTTAAGACAAGCAAATAGTTCAGATTAATTGCTTCATCCCCATATCTGCTGTAGCAAAATTGTTTATAGCAAATGTAACCAAATCGGGGTGTCTCAACAAGAAAGTCAAGCACTGCAACCTACACTTACAATCAGTGTGTGTGTGTGTGTGTGTGTGTGTGATTCTGTCTCTCTGTCTGTCCTTCCTTATCTTCCTGTTTATAGATCCATCTTTCCAGAGTCAAAAGTAGTGTACTTGAAAGATGTATTATAAATTTCCAGTATGGTTCTGAGTGCCATTATTCATTCCTAGAAAAGAAAAATATAGAGAGCAGTCATATTTTCTTTCCTTACTGTGCCTGTGGTACCTGACAGGTTGTGATATTACCACTGCATGCCGTTCATTCCAAGTCATTTTCTTATGATGCACAGCATCATGACCATACTTCTGACATGTCCAGCACAGGCACTTTGCTTTCATGCTCAATGTTAAGCATTTCAGATATAAATTGCAATTGACCATTTTGCTAATGGTAGCAGACAGACATGATGAACTGATCTAATCCAATGAGGATGGTTCAACCTTTAGGGCTAGGGACAGACATTACACATAAACCGGTTTAAGTGATCAGAAACTGGTTTAAACCTGTAACAGAACAGAAGTTCAGTGCACACAAACCAGTTTGAAGATGGCTGAAACTGGTTTGAATGTAGTATCAGACTTAACTGATTTGGGTCAAACCAGTTTATGTAATGTCTGTCCCAGACCCCTTGCTGGTTTAAGATAAACCAGACACCCCAGCCATCCCGGCATGCTCTCTGGGCTGGGTGGGGCTCTCTGCTCAACAGCAGAGCTGGCCCTTTCCCTCTGCTCCCTGGCCAGAGCTCCGGCAGAGACTGCAGGTACAGCAGGGTCTGCCTGGCTTCCCCCTGCCCTACCCCTGCCCTCACTGCTCAAGCAGGAATCCCCCCCTCCCTCTCTCCCTCCCATCTCCCACAGCATAGACCCCAGCCCCATGGACCCTAGGTATGTGGTATGCTAGCTAATGCTGAGAGGTGTCTGTGTGTGTGTGTTTCTCCAATTTCACTGCGGCAGGCAGGCAGAACAGTGACCGCTTAGGGGATTTGAAGCTAATCAACAGGTCAGCTGGTAAACTGTTTAAGAAGAGTTTGAATTAATGGGGAGAGGCTATTGGTTTTCTGATGAGGTGAAAAACATTGTTTTCAGCTTTCTGCTGGCTTGCTTGCCTGTCAGTTTACTGCAGACAGTATAAAGAAGCAGGGAGGGAGATTGAAAAGCTCTGTATCATCAACAGATGCATACACTGCACATCCCAGCTTGCCTTAGAGTGCTAGCCGGGGAATGGGGTCTGGCAACGCTCCTGCCCCTTGACCAGCCAGTGGGGAAAAACCTGAGATCGTCCAGGCAGACCTCCCTAATCAGAGGTAATGTCTGTCCAGTTACAAGCTGGTTCAGCCTAGCCAGGTTAGACTAACCTGCAAAGATTGAATAAATTTGGGCTCAGGCTTTTGAATGTCCATCTCTAGCCTATGGGATCTATGCAAGATGAATTTTGGAGCATCTTTAGACTTGGAGAATAAATGGAAATTAAGGAAGTGTTTCCTGCCACCATTCTATTCTTTTTTAAAATTAAGTTTACCTGAGAGTTAAATGTGCCATAATGATAGCTAAGTTAAATACCCTGTATGGTTTAGACATGATCAGTTAATGTGCTTTGACGCTTTTACTTAACTCAAGAATGTAGCTTCAGGAAAGTGGTCACCATTTTGGGTCATGCTCTCTCCAAAAGACACTTAAGTCTGATATGTCAAAGTGGCCTTTACTTTTTGGATAGATTTGTTTCTGGTGCCCAACATCAGACACTGAGGGCCTGATGTTCAGGAGTGGGGAGTATCCACAATTCCACTGCAAATCAGTCTTATCTTTCTGTACCTACTAAATCATGCCATCCACATCCTGAGTGAGTGAGTGAGTTAGAAATGGGTGCCCTCAAAAGTACAAAATGCTATGTTTTTAAAATGCAGACACTTGCATTAACTTGAGAGTAGGCCCCCAGAAGAATTTCCTAGAGATATAATAGTTTCAATCTACAGGTTACTTCCATGTTAACTCCAGTTTAGGATACTCTGAAGGTAGCCCTGAGTATGTCTATGACAGAGTGAGAATATTATTACGCTTAAAACAATTTGGGAAGTATTGCTAGCAGTCTAAACTGTCTAAACTGAAGAGTAACATAAAATAACAAGTGGTTGTAAATAGTCATTGCTTGGAAAATGTAACACCACAAGTCAAGCTGCCACAAAGTAAAGTATCCAGTTCTTGGGAAATTTCAGACTATTTTGGGGTGGATGGGGCTTTGGAATAGGATAGAAACCAATGGTTTGCTTTGGGCATTGCTTGTTTGTAGATTGTCCAGGACCCACACACCTGGAGAGGCTATCACAACATTTTCAGGCCCCAAGCTTGGGGTCCACAGCACTGAGCATGGCATCCCTGACCTGGCTGGCTGCCCCGACAGACCCTAGAATCCCATCAGATGAACTGTCCCAGAACCAGAGATCTGGGTCCCTAAGTCAGGGGCAGACCTGTCAGGAATCCAAGCATGTTCTCTCAGAACCGTGCATTAGATACGCCGATGCATCAAACCTGAGTTCTTTCAAATGAAACTTTTTGGGCTTGATGAATTGGCATTTTTGGATGAAACTTTGTTCATGAAAAATTTCCAACCAGCTCTACCCACGAAGTTAGATCTGACCTATTTAGAAAAAAGAAAGAATTAACACTGCTCCCTTTACATATTTATGTGAAATGAGTTGAAAATAATGCCATTGTAGACAATGAAGTGTGTTTCTTGAAACGCTGGAAGCAGAAAATTAGTTATGGTTAACATTTAAAATCTCCCATTTCTTGGAAAGAAGAGCTGAATGGCAAACTTGAGTGTTCTTGTATAGCTCTTAAAGTAGCCTTTATTATTATACCCCAGGAATCACAGCAGGACCACTTGAAAGCATTTATATTCAAAGAATTATGTGGTATAAACAACCTCACTAAATAAATAATACATAAATCTCCAGCTCTGTCTTTGAAGGGAGCTGTCTGTAGATTTAAAGCTGGCATTGTCAGTGCACAGTACAAGACTGAATCAAACCCAAATCTGTTTTGATTGTCTTAGTGAGATGGAAAGAAGGAGAGGCAGAAGTGCTCCCTGACTTAGATGCTTTAAGGTTTTTGTTTTCTTGAACAGCACAGGAAAGATTTAAGCAGGATTCTGAATATTTTGATGTGCATCTTAATTTTAGCTCATAGATTGTCACTCAAAAGCTTACAGTATTCCTAAAGATAGGAATCCTGGCATATACATTGCTGAAATAAATGTCAATTGATAATTTGAAAATATCTGTTTGTAAAATGTCTAAGATTTTTTGTAATGTATCTAATCATGGTATGATAAGAATGGCAACAAGGACTGCATACTATGATTATCTCTGTGTCACTGTTTCAAAATTTGCCCTGATTTTATAGTAAAGAATCTTTGGACTGTATGAGTTAAGTTGATGGTCTTAGCACAGTCATGAATGGACAAAGTGCCCACATTACAATTGACAATGAGTGGAACCCTGTAGGTGTGATAGTCTGAGCAGAAAGGTTTGAATGGGAAGAAAACTGAAATTCCTTCTGACATGTTGATGTAGTCTCCATAGATCAGGGCAGAGACATATCTGTACAGGGAAATGTACATAGATGTTTCTCAGGCTGTATACACTCTTTGGATAAGAAGCCAGAAATCTGCAACTAAGTCCTGGCCTCATTGAAATGAAGTATAAAAGTCTCACTTAAGTCACCAGGAGCAGGATTTATCTTTTCACTTTACAAGTGTCTATCTTTCAGTGTCTCCCTATGTGTGATGCTTTCTTTCTAGGCCAAAATTATGTACATTTGGTATACTTGGCTCTACTTCAATGTTCATTTCTGACTTAAGATTTGAACATTGTACACATTTACAGTGGTGTAATTGGCCCTTACAACAGTTTAAGAAAAGAGCAGACAGATGGCATACCACCTTACATCAGCATAACTGACTCAGATCCAGAGTGCAATAACACTGAGGAAAATCTGGGTTAAAATCAGAGGCAGAAAACAAAAGTTCTGTAGCCTGAGTGGTTGTAGTTGCTCTGTTTTTGCATCTTCTTTGAGTTGGTACTTGGGGCTCATGCTCTGATGGCTCACCTGTAGTTACACTGCTGGATAAAACTATACTAGTGTAAGAAACTTAACCTGTGGTAGCTATTTGCTCAAGAAAGCCAGGCTGCTGCTTGTTCCCTCAGCAACTAATGGCAAAACACTGTAATAGTACCTACTGCAAACAGAGGTGCTATTGCAGTGCCTTGTCATTAGGCATCCCAGGAGAAGTGATCCCTGTATTCAGGTGGACTTTTTATTCTTGTACAGAATAGATGGAAAGTACACAGGTATAAATGAATCATAGAAGATTAGGGTTGGAAGGGACCTCATCTAGCCGGGTCTTAAAAACCTCCAAGGATGGAAATTCCACAACCTCTCTGGGTAGCCTGTTCCAGTGTTTTACTACCCTCCTGGTGAGAGAGGTTTTCCTAATATCTAACCTAAACTTCCCTTGCTGCAACTTGAGACATTGTTCCTTGTTCTGTCATCTGCCACTACTGAGAACAGTCCAGCTCCATCCTCTTTGGAACCCCATTTCAGGTGATTAAAGGCTGCTATCAAATCCCCTCTCAATCTTCTCTTCTGAAAACTAAATAAGCCCAGTTCCCTCAGCCTCTCCTCAGAAGTCATGTGCCTCAGCCCCCTAACTATTTTTGTTGCTGTCTCATGGACTCTCTCCAGTTTGACTACAGCCTGTAGTGGGGGGTCCAAGGTTGGACACAGTACTCCAGATGTGGCCTCACCAGTGCTGAATAGAGGGAAAGGAAGAATCACTTCCTTGATCTGCTGACGATGCTCCTACTAATGCAGCCCAGTATGTTGTTAGCTTTCTTTGCAACAAGGGAAAACTGTTGGCTTATATTCAGCTTCTTGTCCACTGTAGCCCTTTTCTGCAGAGCTGCTGCTTAGCCAACTGGTCCCTAGCCTGTACCTGTACTGGGTCATGTGCCTAAGTCCTTATTTTCTGTCTTGCTAAACAGGCCTTTAATTTTGTTGAACTAGAACAATTATGCTAACCTGTTCTGAACTTATAATAGGCAAGGAAGATGTGTTAATGACAAAATAGACTGGATTAGATTAAGTTTCTTTTATTAGTCAACAACAAACTGTTGTTTAAACATTATTTCACCAGATGTCCTGGCTGTGATTGACAATTGCATGACTGGCAGACAGGATGCTCAACTAGCTATCATTCACTTTTGCTAATTTAATAGAAAAGCAGCAGTACAAGCACAGACATTTACAATAAGCAATGGGGGGCATATTCTATTCCAGCTGTTGGGTATCTAAATAAACTTGGTCACTGTGCAGCAATATTCCAC
>NW_017728992.1:15174685-15181024 GCF_001723915.1 Gavialis gangeticus | reverse complement strand
TGCACTTTTGCTAATTTAATAGAAAAGCAGCAGTACAAGCACAGACATTTACAATAAGCAATGGGGGGCATATTCTATTCCAGCTGTTGGGTATCTAAATAAACTTGGTCACTGTGCAGCAATATTCCACACTGTTCAAGGCCATGAAGATCCATTAGAGCATATACATTTTTGACCATTAGAGTACAGCCACAAGAAAGTGCTGAGGAGAAAGAGGATCCACCCATATTTTGCACCACCTGTTTTTTAGAGATTTGAACAGGGTGGAATAGAATCACACTTAGGCATCTAAGTCTACTTATGTATCTAATAGGTGGGATAATATCTGTCCCCTACTGGTCCAACAGCCACAGTATAAGATGCACTAGAAGAAATGGAGTGTGTTATAATGAACCAATTTATTGTTTTTTGTTCCTAGATATCCCTAATTGCAAAGTTTTTTGGTTGTGTCAGTTATAGTAAATAGTGCAAAGTCTTTGAGATGACTATGAATGCCCACTGGGGACTAGGTTGAACAAACTCATTTTCACTTCTGATAAAACTCCAGAGCAAGCCTAGTTTTTAGAGATGCAGGGCTGCTAATGCATTTTCCAGGCCTGTGAGCTAGGCAGTGCCTGTTTAAAAGACCACTCAAGTTAAATCCCCGATCCTGTTGAAAAGATTCACCTTTTATTCCTACCATTGCACCAAAGATTAATTTAAATGAATGAGGTTAGAGAGGGAGTTGTCAGTTCTTTCCCCATTTTCTTACTCTACACTTTTGACAGCCCTTTTTGCAGTTAGTTTTATTGTTTCCTATGTACAATGAGGTAACTTCCTGTTTTCTTAAATGCATATTTTTCATACTGTAGCTTGGAAGTGAAAAGGATAAAAAAAAAGATAAGGAGTAAGGAAAATGTAACTGCAAAAAAACAAAAAATGAGAAGATTTACATAAAGACACAGGAGCTGGAACTGTGGAAAATTAGTATGTGATATTGTAATTAAAGATGGTATCATTATGTCCATGCAGTAAATAACTGAATTCAGGATGTACAGGGAACCACAAATCAGATATTTCCTTGCTTTTTGAGTGTTTGACTTGGCAGCCTAAATCACATGCTGTTAATGTAGCTTTTGTATATATATTTCCCAGGCATTTTTAATGTGATAACTAGTTTCAGAGTAGAATGAAAGCATAGGAAACCTGCCTTCTGAAATCTAAACTTAACAAGCTGACAACATAGATTTTTAAATTACTGGCTGCTGCACTTCAATGATTACTAATTTTCAGTACATACTCGATACAGAAGGATAAATTTAGCTCTGTATTTGTGAGAATCCAGCTTTTTGTTCTTGTCATTTATTACTGCAGTTGGCATTCTTCCCTTCTGTCTCCCCATCACTCTACCAAAGCTCATTGTAATAATTACTAGTGTTTATTTTGCTGTATTTCTTTAGCTTTATAAAGTATGAGGAAATGCTTCCTTTCAGGGACTGTTGGCATGTGTAGTGAAAGGTGACTGTTCATACTTTTGTCTGATTGTTCTGGTTTGTATTTTCAGTTCATGTATTGGATCTCAGGATCCTTACTGCGGCTGGGACATGGTGATGAAGAAATGCACAACCCTAGAAGAAAGTCTGAGCATGAGTCAGTGGGAGCAAAGTATCACTGCATGTCCTGTAAGTCCAAGAAAATCTGCTGATCTCTAAAAGTTCTCTGGGTTCATGTGGATCTCACAAAAACAAGACTTTGTAAGATTTCTCAGGCTGAGAATATTATTATACTCAAAGCACACTGCCCCAAGCGTTTCCACTCATATTTGAACCGTGTACTTAGCTGGCTTTCTAGTTCTTAGCAAACTGATTTGCATCAAGGACAGTAAACTGTTTGCAGTTTATACAAGGCAGTGAGCTTTCTCCCCCCACTAAATGCTTTTCCACTTTGAAGATTAACATTCACAGAGGCAAATTATACCAGTATGATTTTCTTTCCAGATTTTTCCCTTGCTTTGTACTTTAAAGCCAAGTGTAATTGCCAGAGTCGAAATCTTTCCCTCTGGGGTTGTTATTGCTAATTTGAAAGTCCCATTAAAATTTTACAAAGTTCATAAACTGAAAAGGTGTTCTCCTTCCAGAGGCAGAGAAAGAATTGTATAGGTGCTGAGATCACATCTACATAATGGTAAATGAAAACTGATCTGATCAAGCACAATATTAATATTTGATTGCTCACATTTTCTTTTTTTATAAGTATATTTCACACTAGAAAAGTTGATACACTCTTTTTAGTCTGACTTAAATGTTATATTAATATAACATTGGAAATATTTAACAAAATACTAAGCAGAGCATCATTTGTTTCACACACGGAGCATCACTGGTATGGATGGCTGTGGCAGGGCACCTAGGGTGCCTGCCACTGTAAGAGTAGCAAACAGCCAGCAGCCAGATGCCTCATGAGAGCAGCCATTTTGGCCCAGGGATATAAACTGAGTTGCAGTTTGTTGCAGGAAGGAAGGAAGAAACATCAGGCTGAGAGGCTGCTCCGGCCAGAGTCAGGAGGTAAGAGCAAGGGCTATGGGAAGGAGGTGACCCCTTGTCCTGGGTAAGACATAAAACTGCACCTTGCTGAAAGGGTGGTCTGGAGGGGCTTCTAGTCGGGTGGGAGCCCCAAGGAAATGCAAGGCTAGTTACCTCCCTGGTGAAAGGCATGTCCGGGTGCCTTAATAACCCCAACCCCAAATCCCTGGTGGTGTTCTAGCAGGTGGATCCCAGGGCTCAGTTAAGGACCCTGGGGCAGAGCTCAGGCCAGAGGAGGGACCTGGGGCTGCACCCAGGTGGCAGAGGAAAGTTTGGGGGCGTGAGTCAGACCCTATGTGAGAGGGGTAATGAGTAGAGCGGCCCTGTGTGAGAGGGTTGTTGAGTAGAGTGGCCCCGTGAGTGTGAGTGAGTGAGGAGACCCAGTGGGGGCATAATGGCCTGGCAAGGGGCTAGGAGAGAAATAATCCTATAGTCATACAATCGTTCAGTCAACGCTCAGGTTAGCCAACAGAGATAGCCAACAGACTGCGCCAGGGCTGACTGAGAAGAGGAGAGCTAAGCCTGAAGCCAGGTGATGCTGGGTGGCATGTGTGGCCCCTGGCAGAGGGCAGTATGAAAAAGGCTGGGTGAGAGCTAGTGGAGTGAGTGGGACCCCGGTGAGAGAGGGGTAGCATGCGAGTGGTTCTCTGGGACAGTGAAAAGAGCTACAACTGTGTGCCCAGGCCAAAGAATTAACATCTGTGAGGCGTGGAACCTGTGTAGGGGCAGTCAGAGCAGGTATTAGGCCTGGTCGGCAGGGCAGTAATGGGTAGCCTCCCATCTTAGTAACAACTCTCATATTTTTCCATCAAGGCATGGCAGACGAGTGAAGCAGAAGGTTACCCCAGGAACAGGACAGCCAGCAAAGACCTCATGAAGAGGCCACCCCGTTACAATGGCCACCCTGTTACAATGAGAATGCAGAGTAGACATGATTTTTGAAGAGATGTCCCAGTGATTTTGCAGACCAGGGGCAAGATTCTGCTACCTTTGTTCACATTGCATAGTAGATCGTTACTCAAACCCATTACATTCAGTGAGATTCTCAAGGAGTCAGATATTATGTAACTTGAAGTTGGTAGAATGAAGTTCAAAATTAAATGGGTAGCATACATATGGCAAACCCAGTAGAAGGAAGGACAGTCAAGAGAAAACTAAGGAAATGCAAAGTCTACTGTATGAAGGGACTAATTTACAAGAATTTAGATACTGTCTCTTTTTTTTTTAATCTATTTTCTCTAGGCTGTATCTGAATACAACTGTGAAATCACAATAGTAAGAGTGCTAATTGTGGAAGCCAAGGTGCGGGGGGAAGAATAAAAGGAAAAAGGGTCAAAGGAAATAAGCTGTTTGAGGTGGATGAGTGGCTAAAATTGGTAAAAAGTCCTGATTGGGAGAAAAACCATCAGGAGCAGTAACTATACTAACTGTGGAGGGATAGACAGGAGGAAATTGAGGGAAATGATAACTAGAATAGTCAGGGAGAGAGCTGTGCAAGTATCTTGAAAGTGGGAAAAAGGAGACTGACCTT
Organism: Gavialis gangeticus; assembly: GCF_001723915.1. Taxonomy (NCBI): domain Eukaryota; kingdom Metazoa; phylum Chordata; order Crocodylia; family Gavialidae; genus Gavialis; species Gavialis gangeticus. The sequence continues at coordinate 15,176,932 of NW_017728992.1, read as the reverse complement.
AATGCTCAGGCTTTAGTGGAGCAGTGTCGCATGGCAGGATCAGTGAGAGAGGAAGGTGATATTTATTTGCAGTAATTTGAATGGGGGAGAAGGAGAGCAAAGGAGGAAGGGAGTTGTGATAGTGAAAATTAAAAATAAGTGGTGCCTGAAGAAGGGTTTTAGCAATAAAAACACAAAGGAGAAGTCAGACTTTTGGTGTGGTGTAAGGAAAAAAAATGGAAATGATTTTTTAAGTACCTCCAAGTTGTGGGAGAGAAAATTCCAAACAGGACACAGCGCTGAGCATAGGGAACACAGTTCAATTGTTACTGAAAAAATGGGGAGAGGAGAGGAAGTTGGGAAACAGAAGAAGAATAAATGGAGAAAGTGTTAGCTTTGAATTTGTAGAACTGTCTGAGAAATCTTTCTTCCTACCTGATCTTCCTACCCACAGCTGCACAAACAGGTTTCAGTACTCAGAGGCAAAGCATTCTAAGGCTCTCAGTGGGCGCATCGACATGTGCCTCCATGGTGCAGTTGCTCAGTACTAGAGGTTCACTCATACATCAGTCCCATATTGGATTGGCACTGATATAGGGAAAATTAACGGTATTGGGAATCGTTTTTTTTGCCTGATGTGGCCAATAAATGCACCATGCATGCACACAGGTGCAGTATGCACACAGCCAGGAGTGCAGTTCAGTGGCTTGGAGAACAGCATCTGTCTGGTAAGGATGTTGTGTGGGGAGGGGGAAGGTGGGGGGCAGGATTGGATCGAGATGCCTGCAGTGAGGGAGACAGTGAGGCTGGGACAGGCACTGACCAGCCAGGGCAGGCCATGGGGGAGAGCTGCGAAGGGCTCATCTAGGGGGTGCCGGGGTCGGGTGGGGGCAGCTCCCACTGCTGCACATACCTCAGGACACATGGGGGCATGTGGCCTCAGATCTGCACATGGGGCAGGGTGGGCTGCCACTGTGGACTGAGGGCAGTGCCAGGCTCTTCCTGATGTGGCCAGTTTTGGGGTGTCTGCACCCCGCTCCCTTCAAGCACTGCCACCACCCACCCCAAGCACAGCTTCCTGCCGGGAAGCACCCAGTGTGGCCCTGGCCCCAGCCTGCAGTGGTAGCCCACCCCATCCCACATGTAGATCTGCAGGCACACACTGCCCCCCATGCCCTCTTGTGGTGCGTGCAGGGCAGGAGCCGCCCCCCACCTGCAACCTCCAGACGAGCCGCTTGCTGCTCCATCCCATGCCCTGCCCCAGCTAAGCAGCACCTGCTTCTCACCATGGGAGCCTCAATCTGCACCCCCATGCCCCTTCCCTCCCTCCACCCCTTCCCCTACACCAGACTTACCAGCCCAACACTGGTCTTCAAGCTGCCTGGCTGCATATCAGAATCAGATCAGTATCGGCTGATGTGGCTGCTCTAAAAATCAGCCCCAAAAATCTATCAATGCACTCCTATTTAGTCCTTGCTAAAGTACTAAATGACAGTGTAATAACAGCTATTACTGCACCATCCCGGTGGAACATTTTTATTTTTAGCAGCTACATCACCATAATGACATGCTATAACAAGGTAGCTCATTGCTATGGCAACATAGCATTGCCATTACCATTTGTACCTGCCACTGCTACATTGCCATAGCTATAAGCTATTTCACCACGACAACATAGTGTCTCATGTAGATATTCCCAGTATTAATTTGACACTGCTCCCACACAAATTAGCCATTAATATAAGTAGTTAGGCTGGCACTAAACACTTTTAAAAATCCTGCTGTTTACCTAAACCTGTAGTGACCACCTTTAGGGGTTAAAAATTACTTGGAAACTTGCACTTCCCTAGTAATCAACAGTTAGCACATTTGCACCATCTGCACACAGATCTCTTAGGATTTTTTTACTGGAAAAAATACCGAAGGAAAGAGATTTGATTTCTATTTTGTGAATATTTTAAGCTTTTCTGTGGTGCAAAAGTATAGCCATGTATTCTGAGCACCATTCTCACATGTTTTAAAATACTATTTAGCCCTCAAGTCTTTAGGCTTTTCCCCAGGTTGTTCATTGTGCTGTATTGGGAAGATTATTATAGTTTCATAGTTTCATAGTAGCTAGGGTCAGGAGGAACCTGAACAGATCATCTAGCCTGACCCCCTGCCACAGGCAGGAATGAATGCTGGGTTCACAAGACCTCCCCCAGCCAGGTGATTGTCCAACCTCCTCTTGAATTTACCCAAGGTAGGGGCGAGGACCACTTCCCTGGG
>NW_017728992.1:15155870-15174375 GCF_001723915.1 Gavialis gangeticus | reverse complement strand
TTTTCATCTTGGAGTCAATAATGACTCTAAGATCCCGTTCCGCCTCTCTGCTTTCAAGGAGGGAACTCCCCAGCCTGTATGTGTGCTGTGGATTCCTTCTCCCAAGGTGCAGCACCCTGCACTTGTCTACGTTGAACCCCATTCTATTCTCATCTGCCCACTTTTGTAGTCTGTCTAAATCTTTTTGCAGCCTCTCTCTCCCTTCAAGTGTTTTCCACCTCGCCCCATATCTTAGTGTCATCAGCAAACTCAGACAGTGTGCTTTCCACCCCCTCGTCCAAGTTGGTGATGAAGATGTTAAACAGTGCGGGCCCGAGGACCAAGCCCTGGGGTACCCCACTGGTTACATCTTGCCAGGTTGAGTACAACCCATCTACCACTACTCTCTTGATGCGCCCCATCAGCCAATTTTTTTACCCATCCAACTGTTCAGGCATCAATGCCACAGTTGCTTAATTTATTGATGAGGATGGGGTGAGAGACAGTGTCAAAGGCCTTCTTAAAGTCTAGTAAGACTATATCCATGGTGACATCATCATCCAAGGATTTAGTTATTTGGTCATAAAAAGCAATCAGGTTGATCAGGCAGGACCTACTTTTGATGAACCCATGCTGATTGCCCCTGAGCATGACCTCCCCTGCAGGCCCCCCACAGATGTGCTCCTTAATGATTCTTTCCAAGATCTACCTGAGCACCGAGGTGAGGCTTACAGGCCTATAGTTACTTGGATCCTCCTTCCTCCCTTTCTTGAAAATTGGGACCACATTAGCCAGTTTCCAATCCCCTGGCACCTGGCCAGATGACCATGAATGCTCATACAGCCAGGCCAAGGGCTCTGCGATGACCCCTGCCAGCTCCCTCAACAGTCTTGGGTGGAGGGCATCTGGACCCCTGCAGATTTAAAAATGTCTGGCCCTTCCAGAAGATCCCTAACTACATCTGTACTGACTGAAGGCCTGACAGAGCTATCTCCAAGATTGTCCCTATCTCTGGTAGGTGAGATATCCCAGTCCCTGTTCAAGAAAACAGAGGCAAAGAAACTGTTAAAAATATCAGCTTTCTTGTGTGGTGTATTATTTGCTATGGATGTTTCCTTCAACTCCCACGTTGTGCTGAACACTTTCCAAATCACAAAGAAAACCTAGTCTTCACCCCAATGAAGTTGCAGTCTAAAAATAGACAAAAATAGAGGCAAGAAATATAACTTACAGAGTGATCAAGGTGTTGCTCAGGGCATGGTTTTTCCTAAGGCTATGTACATCATTCCCACCTTATTCAACAGACTTGTCAGTATAAATCATGCAATTTCCCTGTAGGCATCATGGCAGAAGTGGGTCTTTAGTTCGATAGAGAAAGGAGAACAACCTTACAGACAAGCCCAGGAAGGACATTCCCTGCAAAGGTGGTGACATAGGAGAAAACAGTGAGGTGTGTGAGACAAGCTGATGAATAGCTTAATAAATCTAACATTGCTGGTGGGGCCAACAGAAATGGGAGGTGATGTGGAACAAGACAAGGTCAGATAAACAGAGAAGGCAGAGGTTTATAGGATTTTGAAGGATGCAATAAAAAGCCTTCACATCATGTGATGGAAGAAGAAAAATCATAGGAAGGGTACAAAGAGGATGATGAGATAACAAGAGTTGAGGGGAAGATGGGGAATAATGGTGTTTTATGTGAACCAGAGGTGAGCTCCAAGGACATTGGAGAGGCCAGTGAGGTTCAGTAGTTAAATAAGACTTGAGGATCACCTGAATGAGTTACAGCTGTAGAAATGGGAAAGGATGGATCCTAGAGATGCTGTAGAAGAAGCAGCAATATAGTATGGACCCAGCTTGAAAAAGTAGGGCCAGAAAGAGGAAGTGGTTAGAATAGCTGCCAGGTTAAGAATTATGTGATGGACTGGAAGATGATGTCTTAAACAGTAATGGAGGCAGAAAAAAGTGGAGACCATTTGAATGGAAAGGTAAGGCAATTGATTTAGAGAATGTGAAATTTAAGCTAACAACAAGACATCCCAGAGGAGACATCAGAGAAACAGACTGAGAAGCAGGATTGGATGCAATTCAGTCAGGAGAGACTATGTAGAGCAGTTTGTAAGCAGAGCAACTCTAAAGTAGTTGTTCATTAAAACTAGCTTGCTAGAGGAAGAGATGACCAGAGCATGTAGTAGAAGATAAGTTATTTTGAGGTCCTTCCTTCCTTTTTGTGTTCTTGTTGTGACAAAGTATTTAGCAGAATTCATAGATTCAGTGGAATCTGACAGGGCCACATGATGAGCGTTTTTTTTGCTGTGGCCTCAAACTTGCAACCTCTGGGCTGTCAACTGTGTGCCATAGTACCCATTCCACCCCAGCCCCAGTTATTTAGAGGTAGGGTGATTGCATTTTAAAATTAATTGTTTTTGTACCTCATCTCAGTCACTCATAGTATTAGTATTGTATTAAAATGAAAAGTGAGAAAAAACACAGAGCCAACTGTCAAAGTCCTGCTTATACTTTTATTCATAAGCCACACAGTGCCTTGTTTAAGCTGGGGCAACTTCATTGGTTTCAAATAAGAATTTTGTCCACTTGTGTCAGTGGTGAATTTGGACAGTCAATAATAGCAGGCATTATATATCCAATTGAAAATATGCTGCTGGAGGGTATAAACTAAATAAAGAAAAAGTGGAATTAAACTTAAGACACAGAGCATGTTACAGGTAGCTGCAACATGCTCAAACTTAGCCTGTGTTAAACACTAGGGATATATATGAAGCATTATAATAGTTGCTATGTAATTCCTCATAATACTCTCTGACACATGGTACAAATATGGCTGCAGAATATCTGCAATTAACAAGGAGATGGCCAGACTAGCTGAAGTGGTAAAAATAAAACCACTATAAAAAGAATTGAAACAAGTTTTGTTATTTATTTTAGTCATTTGCATGTATAAACTGTATATCAACTTCCTTCTTCCATAAAAAGAGTTGTAGAAATCAGTGAGTTACTTGTCTCTCAGCCTTCACATTTTCACAGCAGAGGGGTCTTACAGCCTGTTAGAACCACATAGAAAGATGCTCTTCATGTCTCGGTTTCCACCATCTTACTCTGTTCTAAAGTACCCTGGTACTAGGCCTGTGTGAAGCAGATAGCGTTCACTTTGGATTTGGCCAATTCAGGGGACAGTGATTTGATTTGGTGATTTGAATCACTGCTCTGAATCGATTCAGCCAAATGAGGGAGTGAAAAGTGCACTGATTAAGTTTGTAGATGATACCAAGCTGTGGGGACAAATGGGCACATCAGAGGACAGGTCAAGAATTCAGGAAGATCTTGACAGGTTGGTTCTATGGGCTGAACAAAACCATATGAGGTTAAACGGGGACAAATGCCAGGTCCTTCATCTGGGTAGGAAGAACCCTCACCATATCTATACAATGGGTGGTAGTCCACTGGCTGGCACTGCATACAAAAGGGACCTAGGGGTGTCAGTTGACCAGAGAATGAATATGAGCCACCGGTGTGACAAAGTTGCCAACAGAGCAAATAGAACTCTGGCGTGCATCAGCAGGTGTGTTGCCAACAGATCCAGGGAGGCACTCCTTCCCTTCTCTTCGGTGCTCCTCCCCCTCTACACAGCTGGATTACTGTGTCCAGTTCTGGGCACTGCACTTAAAGAAGGATATAGACAAGCTTGAAAGGGTGCAGGGAAGGGCCACCCACATGATCAAGGGCCTGGGGGGCAGGCCCTATGAAGAGAGACTTCAGGATCTGGGTTTGTTCATCCTGAGCAAAACAAGGCTGAGATGTGACTTGATAGCCACCTACAAATATGTCATGGGAGAGAACACCAGGATCTAGAAGAATAACTAGTCTAACCTGCAAAGCTTGAACCAATTTGGAGGTGGATAGACATTCCCTTTTCATTTCAGAAATACAGGCACATGCCTGCAGTTGCTCAGGCTAGAAGCCAGGAGGTGTTAGAGAAGCCCTCCCTTCCCTTGTACAGTGCTGAGCTGAGGGGGGCTGTGGCCAGGCCCTGGCAGGACACTGATTAGGAAGGAGCTTAAACCCCCACCCTGCCTGCACTATCCCCGGCTTTTCCATGCTTGCTGTTCGAGGGGTGGGAGTGTTGCCAGACCCCAGCCTGAGGCTAGCACTCTGAGGCAAAGGGAGGGTGTGCAGTTCATGCATCTGTTGATGATACTGAGCTTTTCAATCTCTCTCTCCATCTATAAACCTGGTAGTGCTTGAAACCAGCAAGGGAGCTGATAAAACCACAGTGTTATCAGCCCATCAGCAAATGAAAGTCTCTCCCATTAGTTGAAACTCTTCTTAAATAGCTTGTTCCAAGGAAGGAATGCAGGTACATTACCAGCTGACCTGTTGATTAGCTTCAAAAAACCCTAAGCAGACACTGTTCTGTCTGCCTGTCCCAGTGAAATTGGAGACACACACAGACACCTCTCAGCATTAGGTAGCATAGCACATGCTTAGTGTCAGTGGAGCTGGGATCCATGCTGTGGGAGATGGGAGGGGGTAATGCCTGCTTGAGCAGCGAGGGAAGCCAGGCAGACCATGCTATGCCTTCACTCTCCCTGGGAGATCTGGCTAGGGAGGAGAGGGGCAGGGCCAGCCCATTCTTTGGAGCAGAGTGCATGGCCTAGCCCAGCCCAGGAAAACATCTGGGGTGTTGGGGGACTCTGATTTAACTTAAACTGGGCAGGGGTCTGGGAGAGACATTACATAAACCAGTATGATCCAAATCAGTTGAGTCCGATACAGTCAACCAAGTTTATCGTAAACCAGTTTCAGCCATTTTGAAACTGGTTTGTGTGCACTAAACTTCGGTTCTGTTACAGGTATAAATCAGTTTCTGATCACTTAGACCAGTTTATATGTAAAGTCTATCACTAGCTTCGATGGGCAGCAGTGAAGAAGTAGTGGTGTTTCATGGGCCACCTCAACACATTACATCTATTGTGCAATTACCTGGTTAATTGCCTAATTAATTTAGGATGGCTACATAGGCAAATTAACTATAGTGTCTTAAAAATGTCCAATTCACTATAAAGTAATTGCTCAAAAATGTGTAATAACTTTATAGCTGGCTTCTATTCAGCTTTAAGTTGCATGTGTAGCTTGTGCTGTGTGGCTTGGAGACCTCAGCTGCTGTAATCTCCCAGCCACGGGGTGAACCATGCAGTCCTGTGCCTGGGAGACTGCAGCTGCTGTGATCTCCCAGCTGCAGGAGCACTCCAGCGCTGCCCGGACTGAGAATCCCACAGCTGGCAGGACTCACCCCTAGCTGCATTCCACACAATCCCACCTCCTGCCATGTGTGAGTGGCATGGCAGGAGGCACGATTGTGTGGACCATGCATTAGATCCCATTGTGGCTTTACCTGCACATGGAAAAGAAAGCAGCAGAGATGTTTTCACAGCCCTGACACTAATTGGGCTGGGGACATGTTATCTCTGATTTACCGACTACACATTCTTCCAGCTAACAGCATAAAAGAGACTGACAGTTAACAAGAAATATTTATTTCCTGTTTTGTGAAAAACAGCAGCACATATACAGTATTAGGGTGAGCAAAGAATGGTGAGTTATTTTCAATAAACATGTCTCAGCAGTATTTTGAAATAATGAAGTGTAGCAATGTCAGTTACAGGTTGCAGAAAATAAGGCAGTGTGTTCTGTAGGGCAATACTGTATGTGAACGATGAATCTTGAACAGTATAATTAATAAATAAGTTATGGAACCTCTAACAGAGTGGCAGGAGATTAGCTAGAAGCTAGCAATACAGTGAAAACATGTTGCCTGCAGTTATTTCATCTCTTATACCTTTAAATAATCAGTGAATGCATACTTTATTTCTCCCTTACCCCCATTTAAATATGAAGTCTGTTGCTCACATCAGTTAGCCAAAGAAGTCACCATTTTACATGATTCGCAGCAGCTCTATTAGTGTTGCTCATAGTCAGCGTATAAACAGATGTTGGGACATTCTGTTCTGATGCAATTCCTCCCCCGCCCCACACACACTTTTGACAAAATGCTTTAAATATATATTTTTTTAATTTGGGGGGAATAAATGGGGAATAAATGTACTAGTTAGTTATAACCTTATCTGCAGTTATTATGTGATTGATGGTTAAAAGCTGAGCTTCAAACTATCCCAATCCATCTGCTCTCATGTCAGAAATTGGTCATCCCTCCTGTTTATAGCAGTAAATATATGAAAACATGCTTTTAGTGAAGGTGAAAATTAGTTCTCTCTTTAAAATGTGTGATTTTAAACGTTATCACACCCAAATACAAATCATTACAGTTCAGCATAGGTTTCACCAGAATCTTACGTTGACCTATGCTTCTTCCACCTTTCAATCCAGGTTCCCATTTCTGGAAACATATTTGCACATTCTATTTCACATTTAGAACCTGGACTGTAAAAAGCAAAGTTTAGGAGAAATGGGAAATACGATCACAGAAGATAATTGACAAAATGGAGCTGCAATTCCTTTTGAATTAATGTTGGTATTGTCTGAAAACAAAACAAACAAAACCCCGGGGCTATTGCAATATTGTTTGTAGTCAGGAGCTATTGTTGCTTTTATTATAGTAGCACCCAAATGCAGAAAGAGATGGTTCCTGCCAAGAAGGACCTTCAGTCACAAAGGGTATATTTCTTTTAAGATTAGCACTGTGGTATTTCTAAAGCATGGATGGTTGAAAGTCAGACTTCAAGAAGATGTAAAATTAAAGTTATATCCAGTTTTATGATCTCTCATAAGACTTGTCTTTCTGCCTCCTTCTTAAAAATTATATTCTTTTAATTCTAGACACGGAATCTGACTGTGGATGGAAATTTTGGAATGTGGTCACCATGGAAACCCTGCACCCACACAGATGGGACCAGTGTTGGCTCCTGCCTCTGCAGAACTCGGCTATGTGACAGCCCAGCTCCTCAGTGTGGAGGCTGGCAGTGTGACGGGCCCGGCATGGAGATTGCCAATTGCTCCAGGTACAGCCAAGAATTGCAAGACACAAGCAGACCTTCAGTGGTGGATGTTTAATATGAATCAAAAATCAAACACATGTTAATTTATACAGAATTTAATCTCCATTGCTATTATAACCTGTCGACCATCTTCCCATTCTCTTCTTAGGAAACTTCTTGTAATGTTAAGCAGTGACTTGGGTCCAGCTTTCAGGATTTGTCAGCACAGGGGTTAGAAAAAAATCCATTTTGATCTTTGGTTCCAGAAGCTACAGCCCATAGTACTGTTGCCTGGACCACAGATCTGGGATGCATAACTGCCAGCCCTGGTGATATAGAACAAGAGATAAGTAGGGAAAATACTCCTCTGCAGCAAGGAAAGTATATGTCCACTCTACCCAATGCTAGCACCATAGCATTCAGATCTGTGACCCAGACAATCTGCCTTGCTGCAGCTTCTTTTCCTGTCCTCAACATGCACATACCTGAACACATCCAGCTACAGAAGATGAGAGCGTATTATTTTTCAGCTTGAGTTCAGACACAGAGTGTTTGTTGATTCTGAAGTCCTTTGGACAAGCTAAAGGCTGTGGGATTGGCAGGCATGGGCTGGCAGCTGGTGAAGGAGAAAAAATGGGCCTAATTTGATCTGGAGCTCGTGTATCAAACATTGTTTGCACCTACGACTGTCAAGATGAAACTTGTCAAAGGGTCTGTTCTGCTCATTTTCAGTGACTCCTTTTGTCATTTTCCTCTGCTTCACCACTTACTCTGAACAGGGAGGAAATATTTATCTTCCAAAGTATCTTGTGATATTTTTGCACTGAATCAGAAGTAAAAGTTATTAGCTTGCCTTCAATCAAACACCAAATGATTCAGAGAGATATGAGGTGTGGTCATGAATCCAAGTGTAAACAGTAAAGGAAAATCAATATGTTACTCAACAGCAACATCAGAGTAGAGAAATATGAGAAGTGTTGAAGATGCAGATGCTGTGTGATGCTAACCAGTTATCAGTCGTCTGCTGCACAACTATGCATTTGGGGACTTGGAGGGGAACTGAAAGCATGTTCAGATTTTCAGTTCAGAAGTCCCATTAATTTGAATATCTCAGAAAATCAGGACAGTAATACTGATCTTCAGAGAAATCAACCCTTTTATCTAAATCCAAATGTGGTAGCAATGAAACCTGATTTTTTCAGTAAGCCATTTCCCAGATTGTTACATTCTGTATCTGTTGAAACAAAGGAAGATAACAAACCACAATTTGTAACCTTAGTAAAAGTTTTAACTACAGTATTTTTAACCAACTTCTGAAGCCATTTAACAAGTATAACATCTTGCTGATTATTTGAACTAGTCAAATTTTAAAATATTTTAATAGCTGTTCAGTAGAGGAGGACAACTTTTTTCTTTTTATTTGAAACTTAATATTCCTAAAAAACATGATGAAATCTCAAGAACATAACATACTGCATTAGATTTTCTTGGAATTCATAGTATTTTGATAGTAAAACTCTTCAGATATAAAGTTCACCAATTAACCAACACAAAAGTCTAGGAACTGTTGTAACTGGGTTTTTGGTTGTGGCGATGTTAGTCTAAGGACACAGGCAGGCAAGGTTGTTTGTGTAAATATGTTACGTTTTATTAAACCAACTGAGTAGTTGGAAACAAGTTCTTAGCAAGCTTTCAGGCAGTCACCCTTCATCAGGCATAGGGGGAAGAAAACTTTTAGCTTCTCTCATTCCTTGGGGTCTCAGACCAGCAGAGTCCCTATGCCTGACAAAGGGTGACTGCACCTGAAAGCTTGCTAAGAACTTTTTTCCAGCTACTCAGTTGGTCTCATAAAAGATATCACATCTATCTAAAAAACCTTGCCCAGAACTGTTGTAGTGCACCGATTCATTTGCTTCAGGTGGAGTTTGAAATTCCTTTCCAGAGATTTGCAATGATGCTTTTTGTGATGAAGTCAAGTTTGTATTGACTTTAATGGAAACATAACCCTGCCTTCTAGTGATTTACAAGAATAAGGTATCCATATTGATTCTGTTAGCTTTCAGCAACTTTTGGCACATTACACCCATGGTATTGTTACTTTGCCTGAGGATCTTGTGGAAGTTGGAAGCTGATGTAACTGATTCATATTAAAACTCTGAGTTCTCCTGGAATTTGAACTTTTATCTAATCTTGTTTTAGTTTTTTGTCATTTTCTTTTCAGAAAAGGAGGGAAAGTGAATATGAAACTTTAATCTTTCCTAAATACACACAGGCCACATCTACACAGAGATGCTCAATGCAGTCATTACTGCACAATCATTTAGTACTTGTTATGATCAAGTACTAAATGACTGTGCCATAACCTGAGTTACTACACAGTAGCAGTGATGAATGGCTTTTTCATGATGCTCCTGTGTAATAACTCTGAGACTTCTGCACAGTAGTGTCATGTCACAGGATCTGCCATGCAACATTACTGCACAGTAGTCTCAGGCTACTCGTAGTCAGCGTCTCGTGTAGACATGGGCATTGTAAATAATATGAAATCTTTAAAATATTTAGGAAAATGCACAATTTTTAAAATTCTTTCCCTAAAGCTTGATGTGGGAATTTAAATATTAAAATTGTCCAGAAATTACAGAGTGACTGTATCTTCCTGAGATGTGAAATGAACCTAATATATCTATATATCTATATAGATATAGATATATACATATACATATATGTGTGTGTGTGTGTGTGTGTGTGTATTCCCTTCTCTCTCTCTTCCCTACATAATTCCTGAAAGAGAGCTAAAGGTATACACACATACAAACACAGAGAAGTGTAACAGGAAATTATATAGGGTGTGTGTATGTATATATGTATATATATGTGTGTGTATCTATATAACATTCCTGTTATATTTTTCTCTCTCTCTCTTTCTCTATATATATAACATACATACGAATGTAGTTTCCTTTTATATATATATATATATATATATATACATATATATATATATACACATATATATATATATACACATATATATATATATATAGCTATAGATAATATCTATATGTATATCAAATATAGTTTCCTGAGACAGATAGAGAATATAGATTTATCTATATGTATCAATATAGATAGATCTATTTATATATATCTATATACAAATATAAATATATATACATACATACATACATACATACACACAAACACACATACATACACACAAACACGGTTTCCTAATCCACACACACACAACTATAGTTTCCTAATTTTTATATATCTATAGAGAGAGAGAGAGAGAGAGAGAGAGAGGAATATCTATCTATATCTATCTATATACACGTGTGTGTGTATAGCTATAAATACACACACACATGCACATATGTGTGTGTGTGTGTGTATTCCTACTATATCTATATCTAAATATAGATATATTAGGAAATAATACACACACACACGCGCACACACACACACACACGGAAACTAATTTTATAAAAAATATACAATAAGCCTTTATGCTGAGGATAATTAAAAAATGAAAATGCAAATTTTTTTATTTAATTGATTTTTATTACTTTTTAAGCATAACATATTGCTTCAGCCTTAAATGTTTATCAGACATGGCCTACATCCAATGAGGATTGTTAATAAGAGGTAAATACTATTGCTTAGGCTATACAAAAATATTTTAAGCCCAAATAGAATAATAATAATAATACATGAACCCAGTGAAGTTGAGGTTCATCTCTTTAAGTATTTGTAGTGAAGCATTTCTAAACCTGTCTTGATTCAAATGTGTTTCCACAATCAGAGAATGAATTTTATGGATTCTGTATCTGTTAGGTCGTTGTCCAACAGGCCCATTTTGATAGCAGTATCCACAAGGTATGGAAAAGGGAAGCATCAGAGAAACTCAATGTTTTTTTCTCATCTACTCCTTAGAAAGCTTAACTGAAAGTGGTACAAGGAATCCCAACCTTTGCACGTATATTAATGAATCAAATTCAGCTCTTAGTAACACCCATACAGTCGTACACTTTCTATAACAGCTGACAGAACCGTAGCTTCTTATTCCAGAAATGGAGGATGGACTCCATGGACTTCCTGGTCACCCTGCAGCACCACCTGTGGAATCGGCTTTCAGGTCCGTCAGCGTTCCTGCAGCAATCCAACGCCCCGGCACGGGGGTCGTGTGTGCGTGGGACAGAACCGTGAGGAGAGGTGAGTTGCTTTTTCTCAACTGCTTGTATTAGTTTCTTCCACTTAGATTTGTTTACAAGTTATATTTTCTCCTTTGCCTGCCTTGTGTCCTTACTCTTTTTTGTAATTACTGCTAGCACATTACAACACCATTGCTCTTAGCAGGGACCTAGGACTACAGCAGCACTTCCAACTTTTACTTAACCAAGTCCTTCCTAAAGCAGCTAAGCTTCTAGCAGTACCAGTCAACTGTTTGTGCTGAGGCTATCCCCTCTCGTAGCCCCTGAGACCCTGAAAATTGATTTTACTGGAAAATTGATTGCACTGAGTATGAATTGTAACTTGACCAGACACAAAACCTGCTATTCAGAATAAAATATATAGTAAGGTCAAAGCACTGTATTACTGGTATGCTGAGTTCAATTTTTTTTCTCTCTTAAATAAATTAAGCATCTTTACTGCACTTGGGAAAGTTTCAAGGACTCTGATGTGTTCAATAAAAACATACCATTCTACAATCAAATATGTATTTAGTGACACTTCACAGTAGCCAAACTTGACTGTATATATATTAACCTCTCCATAGATCAAGTCAGCATTTTAAATCAGACGGTGATTTCACAGTTCGTTGCTTCACATAGCATTTTGTCACCCCATCTCCAAATGTACAGTTTTTGATTCCATACTATGTGCACCCAAGAGACTCTGATTTATGATTATCTGCCCAGCATAGAAATGAACATTTCTTTTTATATTCATAAAAAAAATAGACAAGTGACTGCATTGAAATGTATCATCATGTTTCCAGGGGCATCCTGTCAGCTGCAAAAGAATTAGCAAACAGTAGCACAATCATATGACAGTGTTAGCATTCTGAGTACCTGGGCCATCAGTTCTAAGAAATGTATATGGGTCTCTTTTCTCCTTGATACACACTTACAGTTTACTTTAGTGTTCCTGCAGAGTACATTCACATGACCAGTGGAGAAAAGATCACACAATATTAAACAGCAGGTGCTTTTATATTGCCTGCACATCAACACAGGAGTCATCTCTATTTTCTTTTCACCATGTCTTGTACTTTTAAGATAGCTTTCAATGAGAGTGATAATGAGAAAAATTCCGATGAAGTAATGTTGCTCTGCAACTTTTGGGGGTTTGTCATGCATATTTACCATTGTTTGGTCATAATGACCAAGATTTTGATTGGCTATAGAACACAGGCAATAGGTCAGGCAAGAAAAAGGCTGCCCCCATCCAAAATCTACTTCTAGAAGTAGAGTTATGACTGAAGCCTCACGGCTGTCCTTCAGCAGTTACCATGTTTCTAGACCTGAGAGGTCAGCAAGATACAAGGCAGGCTCTGAGTGGGTATTTTTGAGAAAGGAGTTTCGTTTGAATAAGGTGGCCATGGTACATTGTGGTATTTATTGTTCATTTTCACAAGTTAATTGTAATATGATTAGAGGATTAACAAAGAGATGTAATGAATGAATAGTCAGAGATCAGGAAAACATTAAGGATTTCTCTTCTCAAATCTAAAATAAAATGTCCGCTGTCAAGACAATGAATACCTCCCAAAAAATACCTGCGACATGGGCAAGGATACATTGAGTGACTTGAGACCATTAAAAATAAACCAAAAGGGGTTAACCTATAGTTGTACTTAATTGTTCTGGAGCAACAAAACAATGAAGCTTCTCAGTTACTTAAAAATGTATAACATGATTCATAAAGCTGTCCTTCTAAAGAACTTCAGCACTTTAACTGTGACTCCTTATAATAATTTTGGGGCAAGAAAAATTAGCTGAGGAAATCATTATGTGGTTATAGTCTTTCTTGAAGAGCACACCATTCTGATGCTAACACCATAGTTTCATATGAGTAAAATTGTTTCTCTGACCTTTGAAGTTTCACAGAATGGAGAATAGAGAAAAACTAGGGAATATACTGAGTAGTGTTACATCTGCCTCAAACTGAAGTAATTTGTTTGAGAATCAGGCCTAAGATATTTAGGAGAACTGAGCCAAGAATTCAAAACTGGTAGCTGACTAGAAGCCTTTAGCTTCTTCCTCTGCTTACCAAACATCTGCAAGAATCTTTCCTAAAAGTTAGCCACCCAATTGCTCAGTCAATGGTTTTATGTGTTTTTAAATGCATTGCTTCATTACAAACAGGCCTGTCTGCAAATTCAGTGTGCAAGCTCCATCTCACTTTCTATAGAAAGTTAACATAAAAGAGGCATAAGTGGGACTGAAGGGAACACACTAACAAATCTGAGCAAATATTCATTTTTAAGTATTTATTTTTTAAGCCTTTGGGGCCATTTTTCCCCCTCAGTGATATCCATACAAGCTTCTGGAAGCCCTTATTCTGGAAAGACTTAAGATTTCATAGACATTAGGGCTGGAAGGGACCTCAGAAGATCATTGAGTCCAGCCCCCTGCCCCACAGGCAGGAAGTCAGCTGGGGTCACAGGATGATTTATGTATTAGGCTTAACCTTATGTATGTGAATTATCCCATGGAAACCAATAGAATTACTTACCATATTAAAGTTGGGTTAAATCTTTGCCGGATGTAGGCCTAAGATGGTGGAATGAGCAATGGTTAAAAGATAGTTGGGGGGGGGGTGGAGAATGGGATTATGTGGCCAGTTCTCTGTATAGAAAGAAGATAAAATTACTGCTGCTCTTCAGAGCTTTTAGATACAATCTGAAAAATCAGTAAGAATAGCAATGTGCCAGAGCTTGCTGACACTAGAAAATGATTTGTTGTCAGCACTCAGAAGAAAAGCATCCTGATGAATTTTTGAAGGACATAAGAAAGTACCTCATTTTCCTGTATGTAGGTTATTCTTTAGAAGATCAGTGAACCTTTCCAAGTTTCCATTTATGGTGTTCCTTATTGGCTATAGTCTCTGTCCAAAGAGGGTAGTAGTATCTATCCCTTCTGATCTACTTCCATGCTAAATAGTTCCTACTTTTTAAAAACCTTTTCTCCTTTTAGGCAGTTCCAATGCTTCCAGTCATTTTCTTAGCTTGATTTGTTCCATTTCTACTATGTCATTTTTGAGTCATTCATCGAAACAAATCATATTCATTGAACATAATGTAGGCAGCAGCATCTGTGTTGCTCTCTATCTTTTCTTTACCACAACCTAATGCTTTATTGATCATTCACTGTATTTCCTCATTTTTTGACAAGCACCGAGTGATGTTTTGGCTGATTTACCCCATTCCTATGCTTAGACGTGTGTTCAGGGAGATTAATAATTGAGGGTCTACCAAATGAGGGGTTTAAACCATTCCTTTCTCATGTTTATTGCATTGTGCTTGTGTGCACCCTACTTAGTTATCATGTTTTCTGCTCCACACTTCTAATAGTTTCCACAGTCAGAAAGGAACAGAAACACTTGGATCCAGGCACAATATAGAGTGAGTACACACCACAGCATGTTCAGACATCCACTTTTTCCCGTGTCTCCTTGGGAATCCAGATCCATCATTTGAGGACGCGGATAAGAAGCAAGCTGCCAAGGACTGAGTGTACAGTAACCTGAGTGATGCCATGGGTGCTCCTTCACCTTCCAGAAGTGCCTTTGGAGAATTAGTGTTCAGAGATGCCATGGCAGCTGTGTTCCTTAAGGAGCTGTTCTGTCAAGTTGTTCAGGGTAAGAAGCTAATGGAAGTGCAGAGGACAGGCAACCAGGGCAACCAGCTTCTGGAACAAGCTGTGAACATCAGTTTATTAATCCCACAAATTCCCCGCTGATTTGTACAGAAGTTTATGTAGGAGACGGGAATGTTAATCATGGCAGATCAGAAAGGTCTTTACTGCCCCACCTTTTTCTGGTCAGGCAGCCAATATTCAGAGCCTCAAGAGGTGTTCCTCCTAGGAGGAGAAATTGATGATAGACTCAATATTTCTTTGGTGCAATCCTGCTTATTTTCAAAGAGTTTTCACAAAGTTCTCTGAACACAGTTTTTTTTCTCCAGAATGATGCGTCTCTGTTCCCCACCTGCTCTTCCAAACAGCACTTTGTTGAAAAAGCTCTCTCATACTTTGTTTTCTTGCAAGGCCATTGCACCAGAGGCTGCCTATACACATGCTCCTCAGCTTTCTAATTAGAATGCAATGGAGCAGACTCAATTAACTGAATCTGCTCTGCATTCTAATTAAAATGTTGCAGCATCTCTGCAGTGCCATGTGTATTAAGTCCCCATGTGTTTTAAAATGGCCACAGGGTGCTTTATCTAAACCTCCTCAAACAAGGTTTAAATAAAGCATCCCATAGCCATTTATAAATGCACTAGAGCTTTAGTACATATGATGCTGCAGCATTTTAATTAGAGAGGCTACCTGGGAGCTGCTTTAATTAATTACTGCCCCCGGCCCTCCCCAAAGGGCATGTATAGACAGCCAGAGTTTCTACCCTGTCTCTCTGCATCTGTGGACCTGTCTTCTTTAACACAGCTATAAACATGTCCTCTACATTTGTAAAAGCTCTGCCCACATAACTCAGCTTCTGAACAGTTTTGCCTCTGGCCTATTACCTTGAGCAATATTTTCTGTTGTTTCAACTTTGTTCGTAAAAATGCTAATTGCACATTTACAAGAAAAGGAGGCAGTTAGTCTCAAGGAGCTTTTTGTTTTGCCAGTCAAAGAAATACCTGCTGATAACCACTAAACACCAACAACCTTAAATATGAAAATATGGTGTAGGCAGGGACAAGAATAAATGGTATAGAATAGGCAGAGAAGGTTCTGGTAAATGTGCTATCTTTTATTAGACCAACTAAATAGTTGGAAAAATTGTTCTTTGTAAGCTTTTGGGCACAAATACCCTACTTCAGGCATAGGGAGAGTCTGGTGGTGTTTTGTGTGCTCTCTTGAATGGAATAGAAGCCAATATGCAAAATGCAGGTCTGTGAAAATACAGACGTGTGGCAGTGAGGATCAGAAGCCATGGGAGACAACAGGTGTGAGATAGGTGTGGCAGAAAGCCACCTTGGTTTCTCCCCAAAAATCTCTGCCCTGTGACACTGTGATTTAAATCTCTGTGCTGTGACCATTCAGTTAGGATGGGCCCAGCACACAGGGGACCACACCCTCAGCCTGTCTCTTTAGGGAACTGGAGCTGGCTGCATTCCTGAGGGAGGGGGAAACCTGCTCCCTCTGCCTACGTGACTTGCATCACTTACCTGGGTGAGGGGTTTCTACCTGGGGAGCTGGAATCTGCCCGGTTACAGGTGATGCATTTCAGATTGGTTGGCTGACAGCCAACTGGGGCTGACCTCCGCTGGCCCAGGTGAATGAGGTCACAGGGGCTATATAAGTTAGGACGGGGAAGGAGGCGGTCTCTCCTCTCCGGCCATGAGGTGACGCAGCAGCCAGGCAGGGGACAGAGAAGCCTTAACATCTGAAACTGGCTCTCTCCCCCCAAACTCACGAGCTAGGAACCGCCTGCCTCCAAAGGGAAACTTCACCTGCCTTTGGAAGATGCTTGTGAGTAAGCTACTCAATCTGATTAGATATTTAGCTGGAAGTATCACAGATGCGTAATCAAAAGGCTACCACAGCCAGACTGTTTGCTCTTTAGGATTTCTAGATATTGCTCTATCCTGTACCCTAGTTTACCCTACCCCCTGTAATCAATAAAGTTCTCCTTTTTGACTGGTGTGGGAGACTTATTGAGGGGTGGGTCTAAATTATGCCTAAGAGACCCCTTAGGTCTGTGGACTAAGGGAGACTATACCTTTTTGCCCCCGGACTTGGGGAAGTACCCCAAGTGCCTGTACTGGGTTGAGTACCCGTGGGAGTTTAGGTCTGTGTTACCCCAAGGACACAGGGCCACGAGACAGTCCATTCTTGGGGTGGTGGCGGCACGTTACCCCCAGACTAGCGAGTGTGCTCCGGGAGAGGGGTCGGCTGGACATAAGGCGCCCCTAGGGAGGCATTCGGAGCCTGGAAGGTGGTCGGGCGCAGGGAGGTGGGTGGCTCAACTCAGGAGCACCCCCTACTGGCCCGCCTCACGTGGTGGAAACAGCGGAGGGATACGAATACCCAGCTGTGTTCCTGAGGTGGGATCTCTGCATCCGCCACAATAGGTAGGTTGAGGGAAGAAGTGGGGAATGTTGACCTGGTGATGGAAGGTAGCTGGTAAAATGTAGAGATGTTACCTGGGGTTATCGGATGACAGGCAGGTTGTAATGTGCCATAAATTCAATGTCAATGTTCAATCCATGATTTTTTGTGTCCAGTAGATTTATGAAGTAAACTTTGTAGGTTTGGACTCTCCGGACACCATCACATGGGGTGCTGCCTCCCTCAGGGTCCCTGCCCCCTTGCTGCTGCAGGGTCAGGGGCAGGGCCAGAGACTGGCTAGCAGGGGCCCTTAGGTGAGGGGGCAGGGAGGGGGGTTATTTCCCCCTTCCTCCAGCATCTGGCAGAGGGGGCAGGAGTGGGCAGACCCCAGCTGTGGTTCCCCGGAGACAGAGGAGGACGAGGGGGGAATAACCCCCCTCCCTGCCCCCTCTGCCTCAGAGGCCATGCTGGCCAGCATCTGGCCATGCCCCTGCCTCTGCCACTGCAGCAGCAAGGGGCCAGTTCACTCCAAGCTACTGCGAGGCTGGCCATGTCCCCCTCTCTTCCCCATCAGCACAGCTTCCCTGCAGCCAAGGGCACACTCAAGCACCACCCCCTCCCAGCTCCTGGCTTGAGCAACTGCTGACATGTGTCTGCATTTCCTCAGTCCAGAGGGAATGTACTTTCACTTGCAAATTGGTTCAATCTAGGCAGGTTAGACTAACTTGCAAAGTTTTCATAGACATTAGGGCTTGAAGGGACCTCAGAAGATCATCGAGTCCAGCCCCCCTCCCAAAGGGCAGGAAGTCAGCTGGGGTCATAGGATCCCAGCAAGATAAGCATCCAATTTGCTCGTGAAGGTGTTCAATGTAGGTGCTTGAACCACCTCCGATGGCAGATGTTCCGGACCATGGGGGCTCGGACAGTAAAGAAATTTTTCCTTATGTCCAGCCTGAAACGGTCTTGAAGTAGTTTATGACCGTTCAACCTTGTCATCCCTTGGGGCGCTCTGGTGAACAAATGTTCCCCCAGATCCTGGTGGTCACCCCTGATAAACTTATAGGTGGCCATCAGATCACCCCTGAGCCTGTGCTTTTCCAGGCTAAAGAGCCCCATGGCTCTCAGCCTCTCATCGTAAGGTCTGTTTTCCTGACCTCTGATCATGCTTGTGGCTCTTCTCTGGACTTTCTCAAGCTTCTCCACATCCTTTTTGAATTGTGGAGCCCAAAACTG
>NW_017728992.1:15154668-15155122 GCF_001723915.1 Gavialis gangeticus | reverse complement strand
TTTCCAGCCAGCAGATCGTGGTGGACCCAAGGGCACAGTTGGCCAGTTTTGCCAAGAGGTGATCATGGGATACAAGATCAAAGGCTTTTTTGAAGTCAAGATATATGACATCAGTCTCTTCTCCCTTGCCCAGGTGATAGGTCACCTACTTGTAGAAGGAAATGAGAATGGTCAAGCAAGACCTACCCACAACAAACCCGTGCTGGTGATCCCTTGGGATGTTGGCGTTGGCCAGTCCAATAGGGATGGCCTCTTCAATAAACTTTTCTAAGATCTTCCCCGAGATAGGAGTCAGGCTGATGAGTCTAAAGTTTGCCGGATCCACTTTCCTCCCTTTCTTGAAGATAGACACCACATTGGCCTTCTTCCAGTCTTCGGGCACTTCACCAGAGCACCAGGAGTTTTCAAAGATCCATGCCAGAGGCTGGGCTATGATGCTTGCCAGCTCCTTGAG
>NW_017728992.1:15142874-15154386 GCF_001723915.1 Gavialis gangeticus | reverse complement strand
TTGAGGATCGCTCCCTTGAGGAGCAACCACTCTTCTTGAATTCCCCTCTCCCTGGGGTCCTGGTCCCTTAGGGCCTGACTGACAAGCCTTCTGAGCTTGTCAAAGTCAGCTTTTCTGAAGTCAAGGACTTCCATGTTGCTGACTGACTTGCCAGCTTTACGGTGGATGGTGAAGGTGATCAGCTCATGGTCACTGTCACCCAGCTTCCCATCAATTACTAGGTCGCCGATTAGGTCATCCCCAGTAGCCAGTACCAAGTTGAGCAGCGCTTTGCCTCTCATTGGCCCATAGACTTCTTGAGTCAGGTAGAGGTCATCCACACACAAGAGGAAGCTTTGCGACTGCTCAGGTTTTGCTGAGTGATCCTCTCACAAGATGTCCGGGTAATTGAAGTCACCCATGACAACCATGGTCCTGGAGCATGTGGCCTCAGCCAGTTCCCAGGCGAACTCTTGGTCAAGCTCTTGACTTTGGGTGGGATGTTTGTAGTAGACTCCCACTATTGTGTCCCCTGTGCCGTGTTTCCCATGGATTTTAACCCAGAGGGTTTCCAGTCATCCACCCTGGTTGCCAACATCAGTCTGCAGGGACGCATAGCTTTCCTTAACATAGAGAGATGCACCCCTGCTCCTTTTATCTACACGATCCCTCCTGTACAGGGTATAGCCATCTATACCCGTGGTCCAGTCATGGGTGGAGTTCCACCAGGTCTCCGTTATCCCTATGACATCATAATTATTTGCATTGAGCAGGAGGACGAGCTCCTCCTGCTTATTCCCCAAGCTCCTGGCATTTGTGTACAGGCAGGCAAGTGTCCCCTTGGGGGCTCTTGCCTTGCCCACAGATTGTACCAGGGCTGGGGCAGGGGTGGGTTCCCTTAAGTGCCTTGGCCTGCTGGCTTTGCAAAGGTTGCTCAGCGGGCCAGCAGTGGCAGTAGTCTCCCCGTCCCTCAACCGGCTCAGTTTAAAGCCCAGTGGAGCAGGTCTGCCAGTCTGGCTGAGAAGAGTCTCCTCCCCAGGGGAGAGAGGTGGAGGCCATCTCTTCCCAGCAGCTTGCTGCTTCTCTCGCCAAAGAGCGGGTTGTGGTCATGGAAGCCAAAGCCTTCCTGATGACACCAGTGCTACAGTCCTTGGTTGACTACATGGATCCTCCTCTCCCTCCTCAGCCCATAGCCCAAGACTGGGAGGATCGATGAGAACACCACTTGTGCCCCCAGCCCCTTTAGCCCTGCTCCCAAATCCCTGTAGCTCCTCATGACCCAGCTGGGAGCACTCTGAGCCATGACATTGGTGCCCACATGAATAAGGAGCATAGAATAGTGGTCTGTGGGCTGGAGGACCTTAGGGATCCTCTCCACAATGTCCCTGATGCGGGACCCCGGGAAGCAGCAGACTTCCCTGGCTAAGAGGTTGGGGCAGCAGATTTCCCCCTCAGTCCCCATCAGGATGGAGTCTCCCACAACAAACACCTTACATTTTGTCTTGGGGAGAGCGGGAGCAGTAGCTGCAGTTAAGCCTGTGTAGCCTGCGGGAGCTGGCAACTCAGCAGGCTCTGCTGCAGCAGTAAGAGGTGCATATCTGTTGCTAAGCTCCAGTGGGGCAGGGGCCTTGGTACGGCGGGCCTTAAGGCCCTTGACCACCTTGGTCCATGCCCCTTACTGGACAGAGTGGGAGGTCCCAGAGTCCTCCTTTGTCTTGGAGGAAGACTGTGGTGTACCCTCTGGTTCCCGGGGGAGAAGGACCTGGCAGTAGGAGTCTATCTCCTGCTCACAGTCCCTGATGGCATGCAGTCTCTGGACTGTGGCCTGGAGCTCCTCCAGCTGGCGTGCCAGAGACCCCAAAAGGGAGCAGACCGCACAAGGAGAGGTGGCCATGCTCCCAGGCCCCAGCGCCTGAAACAGGGACAGGCAGCCCCTGCAGCTGAGAGCCAGGGGCTCCATCTGCGTGGAGCCCGGAACCCTGGGATCCGTCTGGGTGGCCGTCTCTGAGATGCCGGGGGGGGGCTGGAGAGCCCGAGGGGACCCTTGGGGTGCGGCGTGTGCCCATCCATGTCATACCTCTGGTAGGCTGGCTACGGCTGAGACGGTCTACCCTGGGGGGTTCGCAGGCAGGGTCTCGGGCGCTCCCGTGCACCCCCCTGCGCGTACTCCACGCTAACTCATGCACCAGCAAACAAGATTGGATCAATTATGGCTAGAAATGTGAAAGCCTGGGGAAAAAAACAGGTTTTTTTCATAGTTTCATAGTAGGTAGGGTCGGAGGGGACCTGAGCAGATCAAGAAGTCCGACCCCCTGCCATGGGCAGGAAAGGTGATTGTCAAGTCTTGTCTTAAAAACCCTCAGGGTAGGAGTGAGCACCACTTCCCTTGGAAGTTGGTTCCAGATCCTAGCCATCCTGACTGTGAAGTAGTGCTGCCTGATATCTAGCCTGAATCTATTCTCGGTCAACTTAGGCCATTATTCCTCATTACTCCCGGTAGTGCTCAGGGGAACAGGGACTCTCTTATAGCCTGCTAGTCCCCTTTGGACAGTTTGTAGACAGCCACCACATCGCCTGTCAACCTTCTCTTGTGGAGGCTGAACAGGTTTCCAAGGACATCTTTGGTTTTTTTCAAAAAAATTGGAGAAATTGAAAATTTGGGGGAAAATTAAAAAAACCTCTTATAAAATATTTTCTTTTAGAATGATGAATAAAATGTTTAAGACAAGGTATTCATATATTGCTACCCTTCACTCCCCAAAAATGTTTTCTAATAACTATGTACAGGCAACCCCTGCTTAGCATTCTTAATTGGTTCTTGAAAAAACGAGCATTAAGCAAAATGACTGTTAAGCAAAACTGATAGTATTTGATGACCCAAGATGGTGACCACAAGTGTTTTTAATGACCCAGGATCGCGACCAAGAGCATTATAATGAAACTTACTGAGCACTAAGCGAAATCAGGTATCAATTTAAAATGAGCGTTATAGCGAAATGGCGCTAAGCAAAAAAGCATTAAGTGGGGGTTGCTTGTAATAGGAAGACTTTTATATAAGACTACCTACAGTATCAGATCATTACAATTCCTGTACACCAAAGACAAGGAGTACAGTACAACTCTCATATGCAAGAACAAGATGCATTTCTACCCCCAGGGAGCACTGCCATTTTCACAAGAGAAGGAAGAAGGATTCAGTGTTTTTTTTGCTTGCGGACTTCCTCTATTGTTGACTTTGATCTAGAGATTGGTGGATCTGCTCCTGTCCTTCTGACTAGACCTCAAAGGACTGGGAGTGGACACTGGCAGCAGCATCCATTCATTCCTGTGGAGATCAGAAACTTTTAGAAGCTTTTTGCCCTGCTTGCTCAAAAGCCTCAGGAGAGGACACGGAGCAAGTCTAAATGTTTTGGAGTTGGAAGGAACCTGCCTCCTCCTGGCCCTGTGACCTTGAGATCCACAGAAGTATAGGAGCTGAAAGAAAGTATACTTCTTTATTGAAAGGTAAGAGTTCAAATTTCTCCAACTCCAGTATATTAAACTATATTTTAGCTGTATTAGTATATTTTCATAACCTATGTAATTCATAATTGAACTCCTATTAGCTGATGTTTTGTGACAAATCACCCAACCTTAGTAGTGAGGTGAGGCCTGTAGGGCAGGGAAGTTGTTCACAGTTAACTCTGAGGAGGCCTCTCCTCCATCCATTATTAAATTTGTACATGCTGTAGCTTAGAGTTTATATACGCAGGCTAGCCACTAAATTACATTTTTCTGTTTTCTCCCTCAGCAACATGGTGTGAGCAACTTCTAGCATATGGAAACATTTCCACACTGCAAGTTATTCTGAAAAAAAAGTGATTTGCAAATACCATCAAATGAAATATACATTTCCAAATGCTACTAGGATAACCAGACACATCCTTGTATGTAAGAAGTGTCCTGCAGACATTAAAAAATCCTTCATGGGTGTAAGTGAGGAGGAGGTAGATCATGATGTTGAAAGTGCAAGTAGCTCTTTCCAACATTCTCAATCCAGAAGCCCTCCTACAACCGGTTCTTCTATAAAATCAGTATCACAAAGGGTTTCCCAATCAATATCCTCAAGTAAACAAATATTGCAACCAGCTGTATACAAAAGACTTTCAATAGCTTAATTTGTAGACAAGATGACACCTGAAGATCAGTAAAAAATTGTCCAAGCTCTTGCAAAAGCAATATATTCTTCTGGGACGCCATCATCAAGAACTGAAAATGCATACTAGCAGGAAGCTTTTAAATTACTAAGACCATCATACCATTTGCCTAACAGACATCCTTTGAGCAAGCCTCTTTTAGAGTCAGAATATGAACATGTAATGCAATCTGTGCAAGGAAAAATCAGCGAAGCACTGTGTCTTGCAGTACTTACAGATGGATGGACAAATGTGTGGGGAGAAGGAATCATAAACTTTGTGATAACACCTCAACCAGTTTTTTACAGAAGCATTGAAACAGGAGAGAACAGGCAGAGTATATCAGTAGTAAAATATATGAAGTCCTACAGAAAATTGTGAGTGGTAAAGTATTTGCTTTGCTGACTGACAATGCAAGTAACATGAAAGCAGCATGGGAGATCATAATGGATAAATATCCACATATTATTGCAATAGGATGTGCATACCATGGGCTTCTTAATGACCTCATGAAGTTGGACACTGCAAAAGATGTATAGAAGAGCAAAAGAAGTTATAAAACATGTAAAAGCTATTCATATTGTAGCTGCAGTCTTTAAGAAGAAGGAGGAAGAAAAGAATGCAAAGAATAAAATAGTGACACAAACTCTGTAGTAAAACTAGATGGGGTGGAGTGGTGATCTCATTTAAAAGTTTACTAAAAAACAAGGAAGCTCTTCAAGAAACAGTAATAATTGAGGATCTTAAAGTACCCAGAAATGTAAGGATCGCTGTACTTGATGAGGATGTCTTCTGGGTTCAGCTGCAAAACTCCCTGAAGATTCTAAAGCCAATTTCTTCAGCAGTTACTGCATCTGAATCAGACAGTGCATTTTTGTCAGACCTTCCTTACCAAATGGCCTAGATAAAATCAGCTGTTTTTGAAATCTATGTGTATCTCCATTTCAAATATAGAAGAAAGAAAAGTGAAAGACTTCATTAACAGATGGGAAGAATGCTGTTGCCAAACATAGATTTCATAGACATTAGGGCTGGAAGGGACCTCAGAAGATCATCTAGTCCAGTCCCCTGCCCCAGGGGCAGGAATTCAGCTGGAGTCAGAGGTTCCCAGCAAGATAAACATCCAAATGTCTCTTAAAGGCATCCAGAGTAGGGGCTTCCACCACTTCTGCAGGCAGGCTGCTCCAGGCCTTTGAGGCTCGGACAGTAAAGAAGTACTTCCTTATGTCCAGCCTGAAATGGTCTTCGAGGAGTTTGTGACAGTTTGACCTTTTCATCCCTTGGATGTTGCCCCAGGTCCTGATGTGTACATCCCTTATATACTTATAGGCAGCCACCAGGTCCCCCCTGAACCTGTGCTTTTTCAGGCTGGAGAGTCCCATGGCTCTCAGCCTCTCATCATAAGGCCTGTTTTCCTGCCCTCTGATCATATGTGTGGCTCTCCTATGGACTTTCTCAAGCTTCTCCACATCCTTTTTAAATTATGGAGCCCAGAATTGGATGCAGTACTCCAACTGTGGCCTCACCAAGGCCGAATACAGTGGGAGGATGACCTCCTGGAATTTGCTTGAGAAGCATCTGTGGATGCAAGGTAGAGTTTTGCTTACTTTACCAGCTGTGGCATTGCATTGGTGGCTCATATTCATCTTGTGGTCAGTCATGACCCCAAGTCCTTTTCAGCCGTGGTGCTAGCAAGCGTAACACTGCCAAGCCTATAAGCGTGCTGCAGGGTTTTTTTCCCCAAGGTGGAGTAGCTTGCATTTTTCAGTGTTCATGCTGCTGCAAATCTCTTGAATCCAAGATTCAAAGACAGAAATCTTAGTGATAATGGGGCTTATACTGCATTTGACTGAATTACAAAACAAGTGACACACTTAGGACTTGATGTTGGAAAGATACTTTCAAATGTTGCAGAATAGAGAACATCTTCAGGTATTTGGTCCAGAAATGCAGTCCAGCACTTGGCCAAGCATATCCGTCCTGTAACATGGTGGCAAGGTACACACAGTTGCATAACACATCTGCTGCTCCTCTTGCTTGTCACCTGCTTCAGATTCCTCTATCTTCTGCAACGTGTGAAAGAAACTGGTCTATGTTTGGAAATACTCACAGCAAATCAAGAAATAACATAATGTGTATGAGTAGAGAAGCTTGTCTCAATCTGGGCAAACCTTCAGTTTTCAGAAGACCATGAAGATTATAAAAAAGAAGGATCAGAAGAAGCAGAAATTGCTGATAGTGATGGTTCAGAAAATGAGGCTGATTAGACAAAGTTTCATGTAGCAAAATTTGTATTCAATGAGTCTTGGGGGTTTTTTCCCCTTTTTTGTCAGCTCTTTTTCTAAAAATTAGTGTTTTTTGTATCTGCTTGACACTGTGGAGGAGCCTAAGTCCAGAATACATAGTAACTTTCTTCGTTTTACTGTAATGTTGATGGTTTCTCCTATGTTCAACTTTAATTTTTGCCTGTATCTCATAAACTGGCAAAAACTAAGAGATGCTAGATTTCTTACAGTTCTGCATCCTGTAGCCCCATTTGTAACAAAAATTAAAAACATTTTAAAGCAAATTTAATTAGTAAATTTGAAATTATTGTCTGAATAAACTATACTTTTAAATTTAATAAATATACCAAACATGATAATTTTATAAAAAAAACAAGTTAAAGTAGGAAAGTGAATTTAGATCTGTAAAGGGTGCTAAGAACATAAGTATTGCATATTCAATTTTTCCCAAAATTTCCATTTTTTCCAGGAAAAAATGTTTTTTTTTCCATGGCTTCAACATTTCCAGAAATAGTACATCTCTAATACAGGCTCTGGCTTTTTGAATGTCTGACCCTAGCCAATGAGGGACTCACCTGACCAGAAGAGGGCTCAGGCTTGAGCTATAAAATACCATTTTTAAAGCATTAGATCTTTATCCCAGTTGTACTAGTTTGAGTAAGAAATTAAAAGGCCCATCAACAGGTATTCTTTAGGGCATACATTTATTTCTACTGTGTTAGAAAGACATTTACCTTCATGAGATGAAATCAAAAAAAAAAAAGAGAGAACATGCTTTCCCTTTCTTTGAACCACCAATACAGAGCACTTCTGAAGGGAGGATGCTGGACTAGATTGACCTTCCTCCTCTCCCTCCCTCCCCCCGCCATAAAAATTCCCATGTTAGGAGAACAGAACTCAAATTCATGAGAAGGGAAGAGGGGAAGGGTCACTGCACTAAACTAGCATTTTTTCATGCCACTCTTCCTCTTGACCTCATTTTTGCTAGAGATAGGGTCAGTGCAAAGGGCAGCAGTTTCACAGATCTGAGTTCGTTATATTGCTTGTTTTGCTGAATTACTGTAAAATACAAGCCCTGTGGATCCTGAGAAAAAAATTGAAAGGAGGGAGGGAGGGAGAGTAAGAGAAAGAACACAAAAGAGGAAGAGCCATTTCTGGCTAACTTGAAATGCAGCCAAAAGGAGGCTTAATAAAACTTGGCTCAAAACCCCATGCTACAGCAAAGTTCTCAGAATCATCCCTGCTATTGATCTTTGACTGTAAAACCATACCTGATGTTTCTGGAGTTTGCCTGGATGAGATGGATATAGGACTGCACTTGTGTGGTGCAGTTCTTTCAAAGGGCAGTAAAAATGCAAACTCAGCTCCATGACCAATTTTGTTTTATTAACAACTAAGCAGAGTATATAGGCAATTTGTGTGTTTTGTAACTTCAGATGTTTCTTTAAATGGATTTGGTGAACAGAATTCTAGCACTGCTGACCTTTCCAGCACATACTAAATCAAGTGGTAAAATTTTGTCCTCCTATGCACTTTTCGGAGCAAGAGGTATGATGCATTGACATTTGAAAACAGGTATTAAATAAAGACACTTTGGTGAGAACATGTTACTCGACAAGTTAGTAACAGCAGTATACTCAACAAAGAGCAGACCTTGAGAGAAATATTCCAAGCTCCTTGACTCCTGGTTTTCAAACATCCTAGCTTGCCCAACTCATCATCAGAAGCAAACTCACCACTACCCAACAGACATCCAGTGGAACTCAGCCTTGGCTCAGCAAAACATGCTTAACCTGTCAACACATCTCCACTGCTACTACAATCCACACCCTCCAAAACAAACCAAATCATAATTCATGGTTTCTACACATACCTTTCACAAAATACGATATATCTGATACAGTGCACAAGATGCTCTCATGGCAACTACGTGGATGAGACTAGACAGCAACTAGACACCAGAGTAAAGTGTCACAGAAAAAATATAAAAATATAATACGCTTCATTAGAAGCACATTTCTTAGAGAACAACCATTCCCTCCCTGACCTCACTCTGATTGTACTAAAGGGAAATCTGCCTACCACCATTAAATGGCAAGCCTGAGAACAAATATTCATGGGCTGGCTGGACATTAAGGGTGAAGTTGCACATTACACTAAGACCATACTAAGAGCACTTAAAATGTGAGCATCTGCACATTAAAGCTCGTTAACTTGTGCTAAGTGCCCTCTGAGCATCACAAAGTTATGCCACTTCAGGTAAGGGTTAACTCTGGGCTTTGCTACCTTGCTTGTGAAAGAGTAACTTCATTCTGTTCCACAAAGATAAATAGAGCAATTTGCAGCCCTCCAGCATCCCAGGATGCACTGTTCCCATCCCCATACCCCCAGTTTTCCAAGTGTATTTTACTTTGTTGTGCTGGCTTTCACTTCTCAGACTTAATGAAGAATGTCTTGCATCAGAAAGCTTGTTTGACTCTATCCCAACTGTGCAGTTGGTCCCATAAAAGTTATCACACTAAAAGTTCTTGCCTTGTACACATTTTATGTAACTCCAAGGCCCTAACTTGTGGCTTAATTTCAAAGAAAGAGAGAGAGAGTCCCAAAGTTAATACCAGCCCTCTACCACGATCTGGAAGTGCACTGCAAAAAATGTGTTGCATTCATTGGCTGACTTCCTTCTGACAGCTCATTTGCTCCTATTTCTTCCATTTCCGTGAACATTTGTACAGGTAAACCTTTCAGTCCATATTGATTACAAGAGATGTCACGAACATTCACAAGGATGGTGGCCTGTGGCTGTTTTCACACAGGGAGCATTTGTGCCACTGAGGCGAACATTCTAGGGTCTGGAAGTTATCCAATCACAGGACAGAACATTACAGTGTAATTCAGAAGACCAATTACACACTGTGTACAAAGAATTAAAAATAGCTAGTGTGCAAAGGAATATCCAAAGAACAGTTTACGAGCAGTCCACGACTTGAAACACATTCACCCAAACTTCTAGATAATTCTGACTTGGCACACTAAAAATTCACAAGTAGAGAGGAAAAAGAAAAAAAGAGGTCAGTTAATCAAATATATTCTTTGCTCTTAGTTTGCCCAACTCCACTTAAACATAGCAGCATATCTGGCTCTCGTTTTCCCTATGTAACCTTTGCACATATCCATATATAAAATAGATAGATATCACTCTTCAAATTAGTCATTTAGTAGTGAAGAATGAGAAGTTGAGGTTGTTAGGGGTTAATACAAGAAAGGTTATTCACTATGTTTCTCTTGTAGGTAACTATGACTTTACTAGCCAATTGCCTGTTAAGAATGACTGGAGGGTGGGGTGCGAGAGGGAGCTGGGATGGAGTGCCGCCACCTAATACACCTTGCTGCCGCTGTTCTGCCTCTTGCAGGGAGCGGGGTGGGGGAACCGAGGCCAGCCTCAGCTCCCCCATCTCCTGTCCAATCTTTGGTACAGCTGCAGAATCATGGTGGTGCTCCCCCACGCTTGGAGCACTCTGATTGGCTGTTTCCATCAGCCAGTCAGAGTGCGAATAAAGCGTTACAGACAGACAGATAGACAGACAGGTAAACTTAGCCTTTTATAATATTAGAAAAATGTCTTTGTATCCAAATAGAAAAAAAAGAGAAACTAGAATATTAAAATGAATATTCTTTGCAGGACAGGATGAAGAGAAAGCAACTTCAAAAGCAGATAGTAGTAAGTAGAAAGTAGATAGTAATCAGTGCGTCAAAAGTTGAAAGATGGAAGGCAATAAAATGCCCAGTTTGATTTTTGTTTGTTTGTTTGTTTCTTTGCTTGACCCAGATTAACCTAAGTTTTAGCAGTCCTGAAGCAAACTTTTCATTAAACAGTTGGAGGGCCTTCTGAATCAGATTGCCTGAAGGCTACTGAGAAAATCCTTAGGTAAATTGTGATGCTTAAAAACATATTTTAGAGGTAAAAGCAACAATATGATAAAAGTATTTTGTGGAGCCCTTCTACTTAGAATCATGTTTTATCTTTGATGTTACCTATAAAATCAGGCAGTGGGACAGCTGAAAAGCCAACTCAGCTGTTTGAGCAGGAAGAAAGATGAATTATAAACAAGGCTTGACTTGCTTGTTTCTGCTTGCAAAATAATATCTACATAAATATTTGCCTTTCTACTTCATGGACACAGTTCTTCCCTCAAGTACGGGTGTTACTTCTATTGGAGTAGCAATCTACTCTGGTGTGGAATGTCTTTTACAGTTAAGTAGATAGACAAGCTAGATTGCACTCAGAGTGAAGCTGGACAATGAAGAAAATGCTGCACTCTCAGTTTGCACCAAAAATATTCCCGTCATATATTTGTGTGTCATATACAGTATGACAATCATAACTTCTGTGTTTCAAAAAATAAAGGGTTTAACAAATAAATATGAGGCCACCCATGTGAAACATTTCCATGTATAAACATCTGTCTAAATAATGGAAAATGTAGAGGTCGGGGACCTTTTTGCATTAAATCATTTCTTTTCCCCTGTCAGATACTGCAATGAACATTTGCTATGCCCTCCACACGTATTCTGGACAGGCTGGGGTCCATGGGAACGCTGCACTGCCCAGTGTGGTGGAGGGATTCAGGCTCGTCGCAGGACTTGCGAGAATGGCCCTGACTGCCCTGGCTGTAATGTGGTGAGTCACTTCTGGGATGTCTTGTCAGCAAACACTCACAAAAATGGTGATTTGTGACCGTGAGTGTATATCTACATTGTTTGAGTCTATTTATTATTTGCATTACTGAAGTAACTAAGAGCCCAAGTAGAGGACTAGGTGGAAACACAAGAAAACTGATATATTGATTAGCAGATCAGCAGTGGCCTCAGTGTACCCAGAGCTAACCAACACCAAAAATTTTGCAGACAAGGTTCTTTGGGAATTTTGCAGTCATTTCAGAATTTTGCAAGCATTTCAGTAATGTGTGCAAAAAAGAGTTTTAAGGTGAGCCTGAAAGCAATCTGTGAAATGGCTTTGTAGGTGTTTATAGGGAGCAACCTCAGGGGGAGGGGC
Organism: Gavialis gangeticus; assembly: GCF_001723915.1. Lineage (NCBI taxonomy): Eukaryota > Metazoa > Chordata > Crocodylia > Gavialidae > Gavialis > Gavialis gangeticus. The sequence continues at coordinate 15,142,894 of NW_017728992.1, read as the reverse complement.
AGCATGGGACATGGCATGAA
>NW_017728992.1:15110606-15137874 GCF_001723915.1 Gavialis gangeticus | reverse complement strand
GATATATTGATTAGCAGATCAGCAGTGGCCTCAGTGTACCCAGAGCTAACCAACACCAAAAATTTTGCAGACAAGGTTCTTTGGGAATTTTGCAGTCATTTCAGAATTTTGCAAGCATTTCAGTAATGTGTGCAAAAAAGAGTTTTAAGGTGAGCCTGAAAGCAATCTGTGAAATGGCTTTGTAGGTGTTTATAGGGAGCAACCTCAGGGGGAGGGGCAGCATGGGACATGGCATGAATGTGCTTATTTGAATATCTAACAAGTGTGAGATGAAGGGTGGCAATACAGGCTGGTCAGAATAAGGAGACAGCTTCTTGACTGAATGAGTGAGGACAGGCAGGGTGGAGCTAGGGATGGGAGGCTAGTGGATAGGTGCAAAGAGGAAACTGAGATATTCAATGCAGCAGGCTGGGAGAGTAATGTTTGGACCAGAATTCTGTATGAATAGGAAAATATTTCATTTGCCAGTGCCAAAGAAAAGGATGATTCATCTATCGAGTCACAGTATGAAATCTTAAATAGAGCTTGAGATGAGTGGACAGATAGGAAAGATCAAGTATTAGAGGTATTACACAAAAAGAATCTGCAAGACTTGGGCTGAGTGCTGACATGGAAACTTAGAAAAAATATTAGTCTAATTGTCCAAAATTACTGAAAAGGTCTGAGTAGAAGGATAAGAGCAATATTTTAACACAGTTGACCTTGAGCTGAACTTGAGCTGGAACTTGTTGGACATCCGCGTTGGGAACTATTGGTGCCTGTAGATATGCGTGATGTGTGTGTAATGACAGTGCATCTGACCAGACTCAGGTAATTTACATGCTCCAGCAGCCTCGGGGTCTCACGTATTCAGCATCCTACACTTCAAAATGGTGGTGGGGGGGTACTTTAACTAAAGCTTGTTGAACAAGCTATAGTTAAAGCACCCCCTGCCACCATTTTGAAGTGTGGGATGCTGAATACGTGAGATGCTGCGGGCAGTTTAATTAGAGAGGACCCTGAGAGCCACTTTAATGAAAGCCCTGCCTCCCCCCAAAAAGAACAAAAAACAAAACCTGGAGCACATGTAAAGATGCCCCGTGACATACTTTTTGGTCCTTTGTTTCAGAATGTCATTCAAGAAGATAAAAATAGAGTTCTCTAAATAGTGGGCTAGTATTTAAATTTCCTCAGTTTAGAGGATAAACTTGATTTAATTACAAGGTGTGTTATCATCCATGGCCTTTTTTTAGCATCGCTGGCAAACTTGTTCAAAACCAAGTAAAGGGGAATTTATAATAATCTCAGTTTTGCTTTTTTACATGCCCTCCCTGGTTCTATGCTGCTTTTGACACTTGTCCCACAACTGAAATTTCACTGTTGGAAGGAAATTGAATACAGTCAAAGCGTTTGTTCCCTTCCCTTGGCTCAACTTTAAGAATTAACCAAGCTGTCTTCACTTCTGCTAAATCTTCAAAATATTTGACTTCTGTTGAAGAAAGGAAAATCTCTTGCACAGATCTGTGGTTAAACCTGTGTGACTGGCAAAAAGAAGTTAAAGAGTGCGCTATGGAAGTTTTCTGTTTCCATCTTTCTTGTTAAATGTTTGTTAGCATTACTTGGCTCATATGATTGAAGAATGTAATCTGTTCCTGATCTGTAGTGAAAAGTATATACCCCAGATAGCTTTGGGAAATTCTATGAGAGGAAGAATATTATGAGGTGTTTTGTCAGATATTAGATCCAAACCAATGAGATTATTGTTTTGGGGATTTGCAATCTGATTTTCCTGTCATTTGTAAAATATTACAGCAACTGTAGCAGTGTCTAGTGTATTCAAACAATTCCTTCCTGGTTCACTAACCACATGTTTTGTTTAGGCAGTTTTGTTTGAACTTTTTCAGTAAAACTTGGAGATTTTTACTCCAATATACTTCTCAAATGTTTCAGCATGTCCTAAAATGGTATCAGCATACCAGAAATATGGTGCAAATTCCTAGTAAATACCAGTGTTCTTGGAAGACAAAGAAAGTAAGTCTAATGACTTAAGTGTGTGGTTTACTAAGTGACAGTGCGTATGCAGCTGAAAGCTGCTAGTCTTGAATTGAAAGATACTTTACATATAACAGAACTGTGTGGAAGCACACAATTTAGAAATTTATTTGATTATTAGTTAAGAAGAAACTGTTCCACTAGCGGAAAAAGACCTATTTGAAGAATGTTATGACTTTTTAGTTGTTGATTGCATATAATATTTATGTTGCTAGAATATCCTAATGAAAAAGGGTAATTCTATCAAGACTAGTATTAAGAAACTTTAATCATCTGACACAAATACATTTTTCAGTGTGAATATAATGCCAAGCTAATAGCTTGCAAAATAATTAAAACCATGCATATTTGTTACCACAAATGCATGAAGTGGAAATATTTATGATTTGTTACTAACTTTCTTTGATTACTTATCGGTAGTGAAGAAATGTTAGGCTTGGATTAATATGTGGTAGAAAAGTAAGATGGACTAGATTTTTTTCTTACTGTTTGAGCATCTAATGGAGTTAGATGCCCACATGCCATTCTATTTTACCTTATTCAAGTCCTGAAAATCCATTAATTAATCTACTTTTGTAACACGGCATTATCTTAACTTTAAGGCTGAGTCACAAAAGAAGCAGTGAGAAGGAAGACAGCTCACCCACCAGTTGTATTAACAGTTTTACAGGGACTCGAATGGAGTGGAATAGAATCACATTTAGGTGTGTAAGTGGACTTAGGTGCTTGAAAGGTAAAATAGAATCTGGTCCGATATCTACGTATTTTAATGAATGGACTGTATCTGCTAGAGTAGATGGTGCCAATGTACTTTAGTATCTTGCACAGAACTCCACACCATCAACCCAGATTGTAAAATATTAAATTTGGAGCAAAGAAGTGTTAGTGTTATGTTTCCACCCATTTCAAAATTAGTTAGTAGCAGCTGAGGTAATAGAATTTGGGAATTCAGAATCCTACCTCCCTCTTCTAATCACTAGACAGTATCATTTTTGGCCAGAACTAAGGTTTATCAAGATGTCTGTATTTTCTAAAGTAAGGGGGAATTCTGAGAAACCCTCACAATGTCAGATTCCCCAAGTTTCCCTGAGTGTCTTTTAACAGTGCTGATAGAGAATTAAAAATCCATGATTTTGGATACACGTGTTCCCGACAAATTCAAATTGAAACAGTGAAGAGAAGGGATACTTCATGGGTAAGGGAAAAGAAGAGCTTATTATATCACAGGAAATTACAAGAGCTTGGCTTGCTTAACCTAGGAAAATTAAGACTAAGAGGAGCTATGACTGCTGTTCACCAAGGAGGGAGAAGAGCTATTTAAGATAAAAGACTGTGTTGGTGCAAGGACACATTTGTATCGAGTGGACATGAATAATTTCAGGCTGGTGGTTAGAAACCTTTTTCTAATTATTTGATAAGTGTGGTTCTGGAATGCCCTTTTGATTAGCGGGATGTGTCATCTGTAATGCGTCTGGATTTCTGAAGATGGGCAATGTAGTAGTGGTAGGCTGGAGGTAGATTCAGTGTTGTTTGTATGAGTCAGTTGTGCTTTGTCCTTCCCATCTATTTCTGTGTTACTGCAAAACTGTGTGGAGCAGAGGCATGGCAAGGCAGCTCCCTTCCAGAGCAGCTGCAACACATGGTGCAGAGCTGGCTGCAACTCTGCCAGTTGGGGCAGCATGGTCAGCCACCATTGCTCTGGCAGCTATTTTTGTGCCCACTCACAAATGTGGTGCCCAGGACTGCTGGCCCAGTCACCCCCACTCGGTTATGCTAGTGATGTGGAGCTCCTCATCTCTCCCCTGAATCACTTCTGTTTTGCACAGAAACCTTGGTGTTGATGCCCAAAGAACTTTGTGATCCAAAACGGAGGTGGCTTAAGAAGCTTGTGGCTGTTGGCATGGGGCCACTTTGAATTGCTCGTTGGAATGGAGGCATCTGAATTCCCTCTCGGTCCCATTTGACTGCCTAAAAACCCAGTTGAAACATGCCCTGACAGTAAAAAGTCTCTCCTCAGTCTCAGCTGCACCTGGCCCATTCCAGAGATTTCTAAGGTATAAATAAAGGAAAAAATTGGCCGTCAACTGGGAGGATTAAAAAGCATCTTTGTCACCACCAGTTACCTTGCCTACTTTTGTTAGATTAAGTTTTTTTGACATGTTAAGCCTGGTACTTGCATAGAGGCATGTAGAACAGGATAACTATGAGCTTACTTTTCTCTTACCTGACTCTGAAAAGAATTTCTTCAGTTAACCTGTTGAGGAACTTACTTTAAAGGATGCTTTGACCAGATGCAATTTATACACTTGTGGGAGTTGGCAGTCTACAGGGATCCAACATCAAGAGACATAATTAGGAGTCAGAGCCAAATTCTGCCCTCAGTTACACTTTCACAACACAATTAAAAGGGGAACTGAAATGAGTAGGGCTGTAAATTTGTAAACCGTGGATAAATTTTGACGCAGTCATTGTAAAACCCTATAATTTTATTTTGGAAGATCCTAGATTTTCCTATGCATTTTCTCATTTTAAGCTTTAATAGTGTGCATTATTGATAAAATGACACCCTTGTTTTGCAAGACTTTTTGAAAGAATATAAAAGTTCTGTGAATAAAATGAGTTGCTTGCTGTAAGAAATTTATAAGCTTTATATTTCCTCAGTGTGTAGTTTACATAACTTTAGATTCCTTTACATTCACATAGACTCCCACCGGCTTAAATTAAATTAGACTTCTTGGTTTGAGTTCTTCCCTCAGCGACAGAAATGCAGTTACTTCCAACTTCAATAAGAATGACACTCTTATAAAAGAAACAAAAGTTCAGCTTCCTCACAACTGTGTATTTACTGACTCACATATAGTTCATACCACCTTAAAGATCACTTCTCAGTTTGAATCCTTGGCGTCCCCAAACCTCTTCCACCAAGGTATTCCATTCCCTTGCTACTGTTGGCTAAAGAGTATAAGGCTAGCACCAGTTGATGTAAGGCTGCATCTTTGTCAGTGCTTTTGCCTATCACAAGCCACTTGATACATAGAATATTATGTTTCATGGACAACTGTGGTCAAAGATGAGTTCCCGTAGCCTGCTGCTTTCTTTGGATTCTGGATTCCCTTATAAAGTGCTCTTTATATGCATTAAGGAGGAACTAATTCCTTTGCAAACCTCTGCTATTTTCATCTGCAGGAGCATTTTGTTGGTCACGGTTTAAGTTCCCATCCCTTTTCTTACGCAGTTTGGAATTTCTATTGAAATTCTTTGGAACATATTTTCCCTTAGTTCTCAGTTGGTAGGAACCTCCTTGGACCTTTAGGAAAAGTTAGTCTGAAGTCTGAGATTTCTGCTATGGAAATAGAGGACAATCTAAGACAGACATGATGTTTCTAGGAGACACTGCCAGGCTAACAGGTGCCTGATGGCTTTATTTAAGTCTTCCTTCCTGGTCCTGTGTAGAAACTGGAGGACCAGGAGTTTTGATTTGGTGACTTAAGTCCTCACCTTGAGATCAGGTCTAGACAAGTAAGGTTTGTAATTTAAGGGCACCATACAAAATGTATGTCCTTTACATTCTCTCTTACTGGCACAGTTTTCATTTCTTTTCAGATATCCCAATTGAGTTGAAGTTTCCATTTCATATTATATCAGTCTTATGTAGCTTATCCAGATATTCTTTGCTGAAGATTGTTTTATTTTGCCTGCTTGCCTAAAGCACAAGAAAGTGGCTACTAAGGTAGTGCTTTCTTAGTTGATTGAGAGACTATGGCAAGTGAAGGAGCCTAAAAATAGGCAAACTATTGGCAAAGTAAGTTTAGGCCAGGATTCTCCTTCCTGAAGACTAATTATAAAGTGTTTTAGGAAGATAGTGCTATGCCTTAGTGGAGGATACATAGTACACAGAGTCGCCAGTTGGATATCCCATCACAAATTTGACTTACTGGTATAACTGGCCGTTTGTTTGTACTCTTCCAGGCTCCTGCTGGGCCAGCAGGCAGCAGCAGCAAGGTAAGTTGGATACTTTTTCAGCCTGGCTTTTTGTTCTTCAGAATATAAGAATTCAATAGGAATTGTAAGTAGTTCTTGCTGGTCATCTGGGAGAGGGTGCGTTGTGCCCAGAAGATTGTCTAAGAACGCTCACAGCTATTGAGTTGGTCCAATGAAAGATATCACCCACAAAATTCACCCACAAAATTTCCCATCCTGCCTGTTTAAAATCTGACCAAACTGTAGAAAGTGAGAGTCTTTCAAGGATACTGTTTGGAGCAGGGATAATGATTAAATAGGACAGAAGAAAAGGCAAGAGCATTATTAAGTTTGTTAGAATGAGGATAGGTTTGGGACTTGTGGCCAGGAGTTGGTGTAACTTTCTATCTGCCTTATAATTTGCCCTATAATGAGAGGATCCATAAAGGATACAGCACATCGCTTAGTACAGGTAATGTGTATTCCTCTCCAGTCTTGCTTTAAGCTTCTTACTGCATTACATTCATTCCATATCCTGACTTGTATCAACAAAGACAGTTTATTTAAACAAATTTCCTTGTGTCAAAGTCTGTTCTTTATGGATTGTAAGACAATTGTTTTCAATATAAACTTTTTTGTATGATTAGAATGGTTACCAAAAGCCATAGTGATCACATCTGCATCCATATTCAGCTGCTAGTCAAATGCAGTTTGCTTTTTAGTAGTGACATTTACTTTAGACTGGGGATCAGATTTGAAGCCCCAGGCTTCACAAAGGGTTTCAGTTAGCAACTTCACGCTTATAATTCATCCCTGCATATGAGGTTGGGGTGTTTTGTGTTGAGATGCTATCATGATGCACTGTAGTCTTAGCATTTATAAACAAGAAAGACATAGCACTTACTAAGTGTTCACTCTTTTTGGTCTCTCTCTTCTTTTATTTCATCTAATCCCCTCCTTTCTTGTTTCATATTGTAATTTCATTTTTCTCCCCAGTTATTTTGTCATTAATTTCTTCAGTGTGTCCTTCTTAGGCTACATCAGGATAGCCAAACATCTTTTCATTCTATGTTTTACCCCCTCTTAGCTTCTCCTTCAGTGTGTTTATGCCACACACTCTGCCTCTCTACTCCACCATCGTACCATGCCAGCCTCTATTCTTTCAGATGCTTTGTGACAGTCTCTTTACTCTCTTATTAGCTGTCAACCTTTTGCTGCAACTTTTATTTGGATTGTTTTTGGCATGGTACCGATGCTGCAAAAGTTCAAGACCCACTCTGGATTTCTGCTAGCTGTAAATGGGTATCTGACCATAGGGGTTGAGAAATTAGGTAGCCAGGTGTGGTGTGTGTTATGAGCTATAAAAACAAATTGATGTGCCTTAACCACTAATCCTTTAAAAAAGACCGTTGGCCTTTTACAACATAGTATCCCCAAGAAGCATGAATCCAGCTGCACCTATTTGAAGAAACTTCATTGCCTTAAAGGCAGCTTCAAGACATTCTCAGTGTTAGCACTGTAATGTGAACTGCCTCACAGCAGGGGCAGATTAATGCATGAGTCTGCGGGGTCTGGGCCCAGGGGCCCCTGCCAATCAGGGGCCCCCTGGAGCATCAGGGGCAGCACAGCCCAGGCAGGCATTGTAGCCATGGGCATCTGGGGTGGGCAGCATGCACTTCCTCCCCTCCGGCTGGGCCAGAGCCAGGGGCTAGGGGTGGGTATGCAACTCCCTGAAGGCAGCAGCAGCTTCCCAGGACCATCTTCTGCCAAGATGCCCATGGGTGGCCCCGCTCCCTGCTGCCTACAGGTGGCCGCTGGCACCAAGGCCACTGGGGCAGGACTGGACAGCCCTGTCCCACCCCAACCAGATTGGCTGAGGGGCAGGCAGGCATCTGGGGGTGGAACTCATGCCCCCCTCCCTGCAAGCCAGCTCCAGCCCATCCCACAGCGCTGGGGGACCACAGTTCCAGCTATGCAATGCCCGCCGGGTGGAGAGGCCAGGCTGGGGCTGGGACTGTCTTCACCTTAGCAGCAGTCACACCTCCTGGCTCACCCAGACATGCTAAGGAGGCTGGGTGGACCCAGCCACAGCCCCCTGGCAGATGTAAAGGGAACCTGCCCTCTCCTGGTGGGGGGCCTCCTGTTTTCTGTTTGCCCAGGGCCCCAAGAAATCTCAATCTGCCACTGCCTCTCAGATACTTAGGAATAGAGTAGGCCCTTATATGCAATTCATGTTTTAAGCCAACTTTTTGAAAACTCATTATTTAAAAAAAAATGACTGGAAAATGTCCCTGCTCTCTCTTACTGATATTTATTTTAAAGCGTGTTTACATAAAACAGAAGGTTTGCTTCCTATTAATTTATCTATTCTGACTGATTGTCCCCCACCTTGGAACAGTCTCTTTCTTTTACAACACCATAGCCATAGACACTCATAGCGATGGTGTCACAATACATGTGGCTCTTGCATACACAGCTGTTTTTTCAACACAGTATTTTTAAATTTGCCCACAAAATGTTTCTGTCTGTCTTTCTCAAATAAATCTCCTCAAGAGAAAGGCATCAAAAATATCTCAATACTGTAAATATACTGTGGTATTTTAAAGCTGTATCACTTACTGAAATTTCACACGAGGCATTAAAATAGATGACCAAAGGCCATGACCAAAGGCATTGATGTGTAGTGCAAGATAACTATAAATTTTCATGATGTAAAGGAACTATGCCACAGAGAACCCTAGAGGTCAAAAAGAAAAACCTTGAAATCAATGCAGTGAGCTAAAGGGACCCCAGGAAGGTTAAGCAAAATTAATATCGTATGCCTGAAATTGTCTAATGCCAGATAGGATGACTGTGGTCAAATTTACAAGCAGCCTAAGTCTGGCAATAGGAAGCTTAGGTAGATCAGAAATCAGGTGTTATTGTAATGTAGACAGGATATACATGAGCTCAAGAAGGAATTGTGAAATTCTGTGGACAGAAATAACATGACTCAAAAGACAGACCTAAATGCCATGTAGAATTCAAACAGATAAGTTGTACATTTCCTTCCAGACACGGCTGTTTTCTCCTGAGAAACATAATCTCACTTGAATTTGCATCAGATGAGTAATATAAAAAAATAACTTTTTTTGAGAGATTTATTTCTAGAGTAAGAAATCCAGGAATGAGGTTCAAGTTTGATTTACATGTTTTATGTATCATAGACTTATCAACTTCTCTGTTGCATGTCATGCTAATGATATAAACCCATTGTATTTGTATATAATGGGGATCTGGAAAAAATGAGTACACTTATTAACAAAACCAAACTGGTCAGCTTACTGCTTTTGAAAAATACAAAAGGAAAACTATTATCTGCTTCTTAACAGAGAAACATTACTATAGCATTTGTGTCTTGTTTAATATTCAAGGATGGTGATGAAACCAAATTTCCAGCAATGAAAAATATTGGTTTCCTGATATTTCTGTCCTGAAACTAGTTGAAAGAAGTAGTACTTGAAAGACTGATGTCAGAAATGTTCTCTTTCATTCTTCTATTATGCCTTTATGAATTTGGAGATTGGGGTCTTATAGCATATCATCCACCAGACAGCATTCATTCTGTCTAAAGTATTTCCATAGTTTCAAAAATGAATTTCTAATATTTTATGTACTAAGAAAATGAAAATTATTATTACCAGTTTTTGTGCTTTTAAGTCCCTGTTTAACTTTTTTAAATTACAGAAAAAAGAAAGGCTACACATTATAACAGAAATAGGGAGAGCTCATACAAAATAATCCTTGTCTGCATGTGGCATTTGGCAACCTCATTGTTATGCTTTTTGTTCTACACATTTTCTGTAGAAAATTTTCAAGCCTTGGTTTTTCCTGTCTATTTAAAGTATAAATTCTCTAATGTATTAATTGTTACTTCTATGCTTTGGATATGTCTAGTACAATGGGACCCTGATTTCATTTGAAGCTACTGGCACTCCAGGTAACACTAACTGTAAATAATAATTTAGAGCAACGTGGGCAACCTTTTTGGCAGAGATGCCAGAAATTAATCTCACACCTCTTTGAGTGCCATTCCAGTCTCCTTCCTATGCCTGATCTGCTTCCTGCCCTGTGCTCCCTGCTTGATCTGGTGTTCTACTTTCTGCCCCTGCCTTCTCCCTGATCTGTTGTGTATCACATGCACAGTGGCCATTCATGCCACTTATAGCAGGTTGTCCACCCCCAATTTAGACAGTGGTGACAAATGTTTTATATTAAACAGTACAAAACTAAGATCACAAAAGAAGAATTATCAGGAAATCATCTCTAGTATTTGTGGAGATCCATTTAGAAACATAGCTGCTCCTTTGCCCTTAGAGTTCTGGACTCTACGTGTGTACTTATGCGAGATGTGACACACAACTTGGGCACATGGTGTGTGGATTCATATCCAAAAAATGGGCCCTGCCTGCAGTTCTTCACTTTACACATGATAGTAATCCAGTTAGTGAGGGATCTAGTTCATTTACTTTTCTTTTTTTAATTGCTTGCCCTTTTTAAAAAACAGGTTGTACCAATCTTGCATTTTGTGTAGACAGGTCTTGTTTAAAATCAGAGGAATAACTCCTCAGCTTGTGTAAACTGTCATACTTCTACTAATGTTGAACAACAGTGACAATCCATATCAGCTAAAGATCTGGCCCATTGTCCCCATATTGAGCTATCCCAGTTTCATACAACCCTTTTGTGAACTTTCTTTGTGGGCTCTAACTGACCGTTGGTTTGACCTTTCCACAGAACTGTAGGTAGAATCATTCTCTTAGATATTCTCATATCCAAGAGGTTTCCTCCTATTTAAACGGGTTTTTAAAACATAACCATTGCATAGTACTTCTGGGAATTCCAAAGTACTACTATTGCCATCTTTAGAACTCTCTTCTGATGTTCATCAAGAAGGGTTTTTTTTGATAGGTGTTAGTTGTGATTTAAACAGCAGTGATTTTGTTTGACTGTATCCTTAAGTACATAATGTTTCATGAACATTCCTGGCTTTGTTAAAGATTTGGCCAGTCTTTGTGTAATTTTTTTTTTTTTTTGGCACATTTCCAACCAGTTTTTCTTCATAATCAAAAGGCACGTGTTTTTTGTTTTGGCATGTTTGTGACATGTTGAATATTCAATAAGGATGTAATACTTGGCATGACATTCAATAAATCTTCTGCTGAACTGAAATATACAACTTGGTGACAGTGAAGGACAAATGTTAACACTGCTTCCAAAAGCAAAGGGTTCTGCTGTTGGCTGCTTGTCCTCCTGAGATAGGGGTTAAGTTGTGTAGCGATCAGTCTGTGGTCTGATAGAACACCTCCCGTTACAATATCTTGAAAATATTTTATCAGACTAAAGGAAAATGTGTCACAACACTGCTGGAGCTGTGGTGTGAGTGCAATGTGTGCTGCAGTCTGGTGCCATCTGTCTGCATTTGATCCAGTGGTTCCGTAGAGACCATGTGGCAATCTGGAAATTAGTAAACATAAGGCTGGCTTGTGAGCTCTATCCCCTGATGTCCTTAATTTTATACCAGATAAATTGCAGATCTTATTACTGCTTTTTATTGACATAATTTAATAGCTCACAAAAGAGGCATGAATGGATCGATGCGCTTAAAATTGAAGCAGAACAATGCATTTGTCAAAAAGCTTCAAAGAAAATGAAATGATTTAGACATATACTTTTAATACTGAGAAGCAGAACTCACAAATCTAACTATTACCATGTATGTTGGATCTAGATGCAAGTTTAAACCTCTCTGTATCAGTACATAGACTAGTGGGATAAGTGCCAAGCTGGAGATGAAACCAAAAGACATGAAGGGTCAAATTCTGCTCCTTCTTAGGAGTTAAGCCATTGGCAAGTCTGAGTGCCATTATTCATTCTAGACTAAGAAAGAGCTAAAAAGTAAAGACCCACCCTGGTTATAATTTGACTTACCTCAATGGTGATGAGAAGTTTATTGCAGCTTCTGCACATCTCCACATGCTTTATATCTTGGTGAAGCCATCAGTAGGATAGAATACCATCAAACTTAAGAAGTCAATTCCAGACAGACCACCACAGAAGATAAAAAAAATTGTGTAGATGTTCACAGAAGAAGACATCCAGTTCAATTGGATTGTGGTTGACCTCAGAGAGACTGGCCCACAGTTACTTTCTACTCTGATTTGTGAGTGACTGAGAAGAAACACTGCCATTCACGGTGGCAGTACCTTGCCCATGAACTGCTTGGAGCCAAGGAATCTGATGGATGCTTGCTTTGTCTAGTGTATGACTTCTGAATGATCAGCCTCAAGTAACGTGTACCTTTGCATAATGCAATAACTGGTTCCAACTAGTTCTTGAAAGAGGCTTTTAAAAGTGCGGTTCTTCACACCTAGGTTTCTATGATGATGGCCCCCATGCTGAAGATTAAGATTGCTAATTAGCATGGATACTGAGCTTCTGAGAAGATGCATATATGTTTATGAACAGGATTATGGGATAAGCGTGTCTATGAAAGCAGAGCCCTGGACTTGACTCGAGGTCCTATCATTCTCAGGTTCTGTATCTGTGTGATGAGGGTGATTCGGGTCATTCTGTTTCCTCCAGAGTCAGTGAAAGCAACCTATGAACAAGGGATTCAAGGATTCAAGATTCCACGTCCATAAGGGTCCGGCGTGATAATCCAGGCAAGAGATGGAATTGAGTGCATCTTTTTTAAAAGCGATATAATTCCTGCATTCATTCCTACATGTAACAAACAGTGAGTTAATCCCTTCACTGACAAGCTGTAGGAATGGTTAGTTAGCCTCACAGTGATCAAATTACACTATATTTTGAGATGGAATTTGACCAACTTCAACTTTCAGCCAAAGCATCTTTTTTGCCTTCTTCATTTTGATTGACCGCCCTCCCCACCCCCCAATTAAACATATCCTTCAAATGTGAGAGGTATACCTGTACTGCTCAGCCTTCTATTTGACAAACTGAATAAAATGAGCCCTTCACCCTCACATTGTAAAACATGTTTTCCAGTTCCTGGATGATCCATTGAACCTCCTGTGGACTCTTCAAAAAAGCAGACCAAAAGTGAATAAGTAATGGAATATAAATTAAAACCTTTGCATAAATCAATGGTGCAACTCTTAACTGTTTGTCACCCTTAAGAGTCATTTGCTTTTGGATTTACTGAGCTAAAGTTAAAATCCAAAGGTGTAAACAAATTTACCAGTCAGAAAAGTATTCCAAATCTAACATGGAGACATGAAAAGCAACAAAGTCGTGCTTTTGCTTTACATTTTGATCATTTCCTTGGTTGGATATCAGGAGTTTGAGAAATGGGTGAAGCATGCATCAGTAATAGTGTGCCATTGCAGTTATAGATTCACTATTGCAGGAGCTGCTGAAGTGTGAGAGAGCGATTTTGTTAGCCAGGCTAATTGGCAGCAGTCCTTAGCCATCAGAGTACAATTACATGGAACTCCGTCCAAACTTATTACATTTATCTGCTGCCATGTCTTTTGCTTTCACTTATTTTCAGAATATTGTAGTGATTTTTAGTTTATTAAGTTGTGATAGGATTTTGTTTTTCTTTGGAAATAATATCTGCTAGCCATTTCATTACCTTGGCTGTGGCAATTGGGAAACATAATTTTAAATAGTCTATGGGCTATATATTTATGTAGTTATTACAAGGAACTAATTTTCTCTCCTCATGGATTGATGAATCTCATCACTTTCTCCTTCAGCTTCCACTATTAAAAAAGTTCTACAGAAATACCATCTCTTCCATGCCAAAGGAAATTGCTTGTTCAAAGCCTGTGACATTTATATAGAGTAGCTATGGTTACATGCCTTTAGAAAGGGCAGCCATACACCTTGGATTGTTTAATAATAAGACCTTTAAGTGTGGCTGAGGTTATACATATTTAAGATATACTTCCTTCTGAATCTGAGTAAGTTTAGTCATCATGAATCAGGCCAAAACACAATACGTAACTCAGTGTCCTACCCTATTTTCTGTCCAGAAACTAGCTGAATTAGTTTGCCAGCGTTGTCCAAGGGTGAAAGCAGAGCTGTGACTTGCCCGTCTGCACAGATGACTGGGAAGTGTGCTGGGAGGAATGGGGACGAGGTAGAGCCCTGGATTCCAGGCTCACTTTACCAGTTAGTTAGCCAGCACAACCAAGGCAGCAACCAGCATGGGAAGCCAGTCATCTTCCTTATGGAGCAAAGAGGAATGAAAAAACACATTTTGACTTAGAGCTGCTGTTCAGTCCCTGCCCAGCTCCTTTCCCTCTACTCAGGCTAGATTGCAAGATGTACATCCAGCCCTTAGAAAATATAGCACCAAGACACTGCCACCTTGCTGACATTGGAGACCCCATTTTTCCCCACAAAACTGGTCATGGAGTAAGACACTGCTGAGGCTGAGCAGCAGAGGCATAAATAGCAGTCCCTGGGAAGGGCTGCTGACTGCTAGAGGGCAGGGGAGGGAGGGGGATGCTGAGCATCAAAAGGCAGGGGGGAGGAGTGCTTCTGGGGTGTGGAGCATTGCTGGTCCTCCCTCTAAATCATTGCCCTGGGTTGGTGCTCCCCACCCTCCCCATAGTTACCCTAAAGGTGAGCTGGGGTGTCAGAATCAATTCAACCTTTCACAAAACATCCTTTCCATTTCAGTGCTTGTGAGGACAGTGGGTAGCATTCCACCTCAGGGAAGCCCACAGTAGAAGTATGTTGTTGGTATAGCTTTACCAACATGCTATACCACAGAGTACTTCTAGGGTGGATGCAGCTCATATTGACAAAACTGTTTGCATATTGGTAGAGCTTCAACTAGCCCCCTCCAAAATGATGAAGCAAACTAGGAGGAGGCTGGTTTTGCACTTTTGCCTTTTTTGCCCTCTACCTCCCTAATTGACATATCTAAGCTGGCAGGAGTATGAAGAGTAGATGGGTAACCCATGATATTCTGTCCAGGCAATGAGGCCACATGTTCATTATTTGATTTTAGCGTGAAAGATTTAAGTGAAGCTTGGAAATGAGTTTGCACCATTTCTGGTATTTCTCTTTCAGAGTGAATAGAGATCTATGCATTCACATAGGATCATGGGTGTGGAGGAGTCCCTTTATGTACAACTACGTCACATAATCCCCTTCTTAAACTCCCCTCAATCCAAGATACGTATTAAAACTGGTTAGGGTTCTTGTTCCCACCAGCCCTATTGGAAGGCTGCCTGTTGGTATAGTTTGATGAGAATGTGTGTGAAATAGCTTGGCAGTTTTTGATAAAGGAGCTTTAGATTATTTAGGAAAAAAATAGTATCAGTGGACTTAATTTGCTTGTGCAGTGAAGAAGTATGAGACATCTATCGAAATTTAGAATCAGCAATTCTGGGATGAAGTATAAAAATGTTCCATGACACAGATAGGGAGGAAAAAGCAAATGTTGGATTATGGGAACTAATCCATCAAAAGCCTGTCTATAGGTCATATAAATACGATTCTAGTAAAAAATGAAGCCTGCAATCTTTTTTGAAGTATTTGTCTGGGAAAGTTGGTTTACAGTGTTTTTTACATGCCTGTGCATTTCAGTGTTTTACTATTCAGTCTACAAAACCTTAACCACAGCTTGAGCAACATGTAGTGACATGAAAGTCACGCCCAATGAACACAGCTATATATGGGCACCTGGCCAGTCCAGATGGGGAGTCAGTAATCATAGAATCATAAAAGTAGGGGCGGAAGGGACCTTGTAGATCTTCAAGTCCGACGCCCTGCCTGGGCAGGAGAAAAACTGGACTCAAATGAGTCCAGCCAGGTAGGCATCAAGCCTCTTCTTAAAGATCTCCAGGGTAGGAGCCAGCATCACTTCCCTAGGAAGTTGGTTCCAGCTCCTAGCCACCATAACTGTGAAGTAGTTCTTGCGGATGTCTAATCTAAACCTACTCTCCAATAATTTGTGTCCATTATTCCTTGTCATGCCAGGGGTTGCTAGGGGAAACAGTGTCTCCTCCAAACCCTTCTGGTCCCCCCTAGTGAGTTTATAGAGTTTATAATGAATAGATGCAACTTCTGGCATGCCTTAGCCATGCTATTTTTGTTGACCATCTAAGCTTGGGTAAGACCTTTTACCCTGACCTATAGAGAAAACAGGAATTAACTTTTTACTATAGGTATCATTTGACCCATCTGCATCTTCACAAAAGCTACTTTGCTTTAATAGGCAAAGTCCTCTCCCAGGATGAAATTTTCTGTAAATTAGAGACCAATTGCACAAGGAGCTTTGGATAAAAGTATCCCAGTAGTGCAAAAGTAAAAAAATGTTTAAAACATTCTGTTAAGTTTTTTTTGGCTTGCCATAATTTGAGAATGACTGGGCGTAAAGTAACAAAACAAATAAGCAGTCCAAAATGAAAGCTCATCATGAATGTTCTTACTCTTTTGGGTTCAACTAGATTTGTGCCCTAAATTAATTTGGCAGAGTTTATTAGTAGAATTATTTAATTCCTAAATTTGGTTGATACAGAGCATATAAACTTTGCATTCACACTTAACTTTTTGGAAATGGTAGAGAAAGAAGCAGGTATTGAACTCTTTTGAGAGTGGAGATGGAGCGGAATCCAGAGACTTACTTAAAGTCAGCATACAAAGAAAAACAAAGGTCCATCATGCACCATTTGTAAACTTAAGGCTAAGTACAGACAGTCAAAAAGCCTGAGGCTGAATTGAATCAGTCTTTGCAGGTTACTCTATGCTGCAAAGATTAAACTGAGAAACAACTGGATACATGTTTACCTTTGATTCAGGAAATGTAGCCACATGCCTATAGTGACTCAGGCCAGAAGCCAGGGGGCACTACAGCATGGCTGTCTGGCACACAGCCAGCCTGGGCTGTGTGTTCGCTTCCTCTTTTTGCTGCCTATGAAGTTTCTGAGATTTGCAGTCCAAAATTACAGCAGCAGGACTCTGCAGGGTTGCTCATCACTTCCTCCTCCTGCTTCCAGGTGCCTCTGGGATTTGTAGTCCACAACCACAGTCAGCAGTAACTTTTAGTAAGTTTAACAGTGGGGTAGCTCTGTACTTGGGGGAAGGGGGGTTTAAACCCCCTCCCTGGCTCCAGCCCCCAGTCCCTGCCTTCTCCTCCCCTACCCCCTGCCCAACACTTCTCTTCTGGAGCAAGCCCAGGGCTGAAAAGCATGCTGGGTCTGAGACAGAAGTTTCATAAAGTGGTCTGACCCAAATCAGTTAAGTCTGATACTGCTTTCAGCCGGGTTTATATTAAACCAGTTTCAGCCATTTTGAAAGTGGTTCATTTGCACTGAATTTCTGTTCTGTTATAGGTTTGAACTGGCTTCTGATCACTGAAATTGGTTTATGTGTAACTTCTGTCCCTAGCCTCAAAGATCACAAAAACTTGGTGTATTTATCTCACTGAACTATGCCCCTCCAACTTATTCTCTTTTTCCTGATTCCTGCACCTCTTTTGGCTGACCAAGGGGGCCAGCTTCAAAAGGAACACTGGAAAGGGGCCTGGATAATGCTTAACTCATCTTGTGGTGGCTAGAGTATTGCACCCGGCCAGTTGAAAAGATGCAGATTCAAAACTCCTGTGCATAGAGGAGACCTACAACCCAGGTCTCCTCATTCCTAGGCAAGGGTGTGAGTCACTCAGCTCTTGCAACTACAACATCAGAGACCCCTTGTCCTTTTCACACCTGTTAGGGTTTTCTTTGGCTACAGTTTTCTGACTTGGACATGTGTGTGTGTGCCTATTTGGCCAATGTATAGTCTTCTGAGCAGAGACAGCATATGTGCATTGGCTTACCTGTCCACACTGCATGGGTAGCAAAAAGGTAATAGCATCACAAACTCTGTGTCAGTAAGGCCACTTACACAGCTGGACAACTGCCATTTAGGTGCACAAAAGGAAATAGAGTTTTGTCCACGGTTATTGGAATAGATTTTTACTTAATTTAATCAGAGCTGGCCCTATATAGAACAGTCATTTGGTACAGTTTTGGAAAGCATGTATAGTTTCCAGTGTAAAACTACTGACTTGGGTGCATTTACACATTCACTTTACTGTGGAGTTGACTAATTAGCTCCACAGTAAAGTGTCACCGTCTATACATGCACTCCTATTAATGCAGTGGTTCTCAACCATTTTCTTACCAGGACCCATTTGCAAAGATTGGCTTGTCCTGACCCACACCCCCTTGGCCTTGCTGGTGCATGACCCACAGTGCCCCACTACCCTGTTCCTGCCCTAGCCTGAGTCTGGCCACCTGGCCCCCTTCCCCCCAGTGCTGGCAGACATGCCCTCCCCATCCCCCCCACACACACAGAGCCATGTCCCCCCCCTCCAAGTTGACAGTCCCCAAGCCTTGGCCCTTGAACCCCTGCTCCCCATACACTTCCCTTCATCTGGCTGCTGGGGCTGCTTCCATGACCCTGTCTGGATGCATGCTGGCCATGCCACAAGCAGCCCCTCAGCCTGGAATGCAGCCTGGGTAGAGAAACACTGTATTAAGGCGCAGTAAATTATTTAACTCTGTTGTAGGATAGTACTGTCCAGGGCAAGTGCTATCCTATGGAGGAATTATTTAGTGTGCCACAATGCACGTGTAGATGGTGACTGAGGCTGGTTGGGGCATGAGGATGCTACAGTGTGGGGGCTGCCTTTCAGCTAGCCCCACATTTGAGCACCCTTATGCCCCTCTAAAGCACATTGAGCCAGGGCAGAGCAGCTCTGGGCTGGCAAGCTGACCCCCATCCCTTTGCCAGCCAGGACTGCTCCATCCTGGCTCAACATGCTACAGTCCCGAGTGCACATGTAACCGCTGTGCCCGGGATCAATGAACACCAGTGCAAACTGCACCAGAGGGTATTGCTACATGCTAATTGCACATATGTGGATGCGCCCACTTACTTTAAGATTACATGCATACAGGTTACAGGCTGCTAGTTCCTTCATATCCTTAGCAAAACCTCCTTTTCTAAGGTTCCTCATCAAAATGACTGTTTTTCATGCACACTATTATGTGCTTGCAGGCTAGAAACTTATCAGAACATAGAATTAAACTTGTTTGGGTAGATATAATTAGATTTCTAGATTTGTTAATGTTAGCAGTTTTTTTAATGCAAATTCAATTTTGAATTTCCAGAATTACTAATGCTTTCAGAAACCTATTTTGAGATGTTGGCCCTTAAGTGAATATTGTCAACTTGATTATTTTTAAATAGGCTGCTCATGTTCTTTAAATCTTTTATTTGCTAGTGCCCTCTTTAACAGCATAGCCTTTTTTTAATTAAAGTATCCTTTAATACTTTGTCGTAATTTCTCAGTTGCTATTGATATTCTCAGCCACCTGCCATGTTGATATTCATAAAAATCTTTTCTTGGAGTCAATTTCTTCTTGCCTCATTGACAGAGTGCAATTGGGCACATATAAATAGTTTATAAAGGTGTAATACATGATTAATAGTTGTTATAAACATATCAGAGACATGATGTGTATATTATAGATGTTAAAAGCAGATACAAGCAATTTATTGATCTGCTGAACCCCACTGACAATCAATAAAAACTAAGCCATTTATTAGACCATCAAGAAATCAGTCACTGACCCTTTTAAACACAATGGTCTAAATGTTATTTCACCTTTATGTACCTAAATGGTACTTATCTAGCCAAGAGACAGCATCTTTCTTTTGGCACTTAGTTACAGTTTGCATTCTATCTCACCTGGTGCAGAAAAGGACCATTTTGCATACATATCTGCCAAATGGGGAAGTGGAGGGCAACTGCCCAGGGAGGGGGAAATTTGGCCTCTAGACCTTAAACGTAAGGGAATTGAACCCCTAACCACATGGCTGTGGAGTAAGTATTACCAAAAATGCTCTCCAACCTTTCCTTGAAGTGCCCTGGCCTTTAGGTTATTAGGCTACTGAGCAGACTCTGTAAGGAAATGCAGGGTGAGCATAGTTATGTGTAATCCAAATTGTGCATACATGTCAAGAGCTGCCATCATGCAGCCATGTAACTGTCACTTAGGTACATGGAGATGAAATAGGATTATCTCTATATAGAAATGTGCTTCTAAAACAAAATATGATTGTGTTGTTGAATTCACAGGATAGGAAATTGAAAAAAGATTTTTCCAGTTTTAGTTATCTTTAGTATTACTTGCATCTGCGATTTTACAAATTGTATGTATATATAACAGCCATTGATAAGTATTTACATTTTTACTGCAACTTAATTAAAGTTTATGTCTGGGGTTTGACCAGGGGTGGACAATTATTTGGGCCTGAGGGCTACATAGGGAGTTTTGGTGTGCTGTTGCAGGCTGGGTCAGCAACCCCCACACGCCCCACATGCAACAACTCACCAAAACTGCATATGAGGCATGGAGCCTCAGGCAGTGATGTTCAAGAGCGGGATGGGTGGGTGAGGACAAGGTCATGGGGCGGTGATAGTGTGGGGCTGGGGCTGGGGCTGCGCCAGAGCCATGATCCACTGCCTAAACACCCCTGTGATGGGCATAGGTTCCACAGGCAGGGATGTGCAGAGAGCAGATTGCAGCCCTGCCCACCCCAGCCCTCCACTGTCACTGCCCCATGATCCCGGCCCTGGCCCTAGATGCAGTTCCCTGCCCGCCTACTCACCCTGCCTGCACAGCTCTCAGCCAGTCTCCTTGGAGACCAGCCCCTGGCCCCAGCCCCAGCCCCAGTGCATGGCTGGGCAGGGAGCTGCACCTTGGTCAGGGCCAGGATCTTGGGGTGGTAACAGCACAGAGCTGGGGCAGATATTGAAGCTACTTCCAGGCCTCTTTGGAGGGTCATGGCACTCACGAGGGTGAGAGGAGGGCTGTGAGCCCTGCAGAGGAGGCTTACAAGGCTGAGGAGAAGAAGCAGGGGCAGGGGACAGCCACGTGTCAGTGCCAGGTGGTGGAATTAAATTGAGCTTGCCTTTGCCCTTCCCCCCCAGCCTGGACCACAAAGCCTGCAGGCATGGGAGGGAGGTACGTGGACCTGGCAGCAACTCCACATCACTCAGGATGGCATTAGCAAAAGCCCCACCATGCACTTGGAAGCAATGGCCAGGACTGGGCTGGTGCCAGTGGAGGCAGGTGGCGCTGGGATTCCCACCTCCCATGCTGACACTGGGACACCCCAGGATGTCTGTGCAGCAGCAGCAGCAGCAGCCTCCAGCACCGCCAGTTCAGCATGGGGCATAGGGTGTGGAGGGGAGTGGTGTGGAGGCAGCGGCAGCAGTGAGAGCTCCATTGAAGGCTCTGTGTCCAGGGCCGGGGCCAAGAGTTGCTCTCCCTGGAGGAGAGGAGCCAGGAGCTGGCATGGCGCATGGCCAGGCAGGGAGCTGTCCAGGGCCAGGGGCACGCAGGCAGGGTAGAAACAACTGCATGCACAATGGCCTGGGCTGCCCCCACATCTGGGCCAGCAGGGCTGAGGGACCTGCCCCAGGCCAGGCAAAAACTCTCCATGAGCTGTATTTTGCCCACCCCTGGGTTAGTACATGAGTTTAACTCCTTAAATTGGCTTTTAAATGTACATACTTCTCCTATGCGGTGACAATGTAATAAAAAGTAAAAAATATGGATGTTCAGTTACAAATTATTTTAATGAAATATTGAAACACACTCCTAGCTTTTAGAGAGACATTTCTTTAAAAATAAAGCATTCAATTATATCTGTGTTTAAAACGATTGTTTAAAAATCCCTTAAACATGTTTTATCTTCCTTTTTATATGTTAAAAAAACTTAGGGAATGTAGAGTACATGTAAGTGATCCACATAAAAAAGTTATTTGAATGAGTCATAATGTCAACAGATGAGCTCCAGCATTTTTCCTGTCTCTCAGAACCTACAACAGCGAAAAGCGAATGTCTCATAAAACTACCTTTTGTATAGCCTTTCTGTTTGATGTTAGGAAAATTCTTTCACAAGACTGTGTCAGTCACCTGAATCCCACTCTGCATCACCCTGCATATTCCTTGTCTTGTAATGTATTCCTATATGTGGGCTCCCCATGAGGTGTCCATCCAGGAGTTCATATTTACTTTCACCTCCTATGCAGTTAGGTTCCCTCTGTCAAATAGTGTGTTCGCATTATGATGTATACAAGTTTTGGTGGTAACATGAGAAACACTTATTTACTTCCTGCTATCTTAAATATTTGCATATGCTAATACTGAGTATCTGTAGCCATGCAAAAGGTTCCTAGAGGGAGGGTATGAAGGCAGGATGGTTGCAGGAATTGAAAGTAGGGAGAAACAGTGGCAATCAGCAACCAAGGGAAGTGGTGTCAGGGGAAAAGACAGCAGTGGCAAAGGGAATCAACAGTAACTGGTGAGAGGCAGTGGCAGGGACAGTAGGGTTGACTTACTGCAGTGGGGCATAAACCTAAAAGGTTTGGGAAACACTATATTAAGTAATATTTTTTAAACCAACAACAGTAAATCAACTTAGTTTGCCTGACATTCAGTAGCAATTTTGCAACTTATTCAGGATTAGTTTGAACTGGTTTGGCTGTACTCTTATCTGACTGTATTATTTAATTATAGATTATTAACCATTGATTCATATCCCAAGCAATTAAAGTATTTAAAAAAAGCTATTCAGATATTAAATAATTTGCTGTAGTGTGATCTGGCTCTGCTAGTGGGTTCTTCACTTTTCTTTTAAACAATGAATGGACCAAGGCGTAGCATTTTTAGTTAAGAGCTTCATGTGCATCTTAGACTGAAAAGAGGTTACCTCCATAATTAAGAAACTTTTGCAGTGGCTATCAAGAATTACCAGTGAGCTTTCAAAACCTTTAAAAATTCTGCAGAAATTGAGCTTATTATGTACTTCTTCAAAATCTTATTACACACCATACTGACTCACACAACTTACCCATAAAATAGGATTATTGCTTAATTGCTACCGCACAGACATGGCTTCATCCAAAAGCCATTGAGGTCACTAGAATCTTCCAACAATATCAGTGGGCTCTGGCTCAGGCATCAACTTTTCCACATTCTTGGCAGTTCTGTAGGAGATAATAGGGTTTGTGCATGAGTGGGGCATCTAGCACTCAAGAAGTGTGGCTTTCTATAGCCCTCCAAGAGCTTTGTGGGTGGCTTTTGGACACGGTTTAGGGAAACCTAACCATACTGTTAATATGAATATATTCTAATCCTGTAAAATTGTTACCTACTGAGCTCCAAAAAAAAAAAAGGTGTTCTGAATAGTTTTAAAATCAGCATGTTGCTTTGAGAAATAATAGTGAGGAGCTATGGGAGGGAGACTTGTCATTGCTGAATTTGTTCTCCAAAACTGGAACTGCATACAATCAAAAACTTGCTCGTCAGAATAAGGAACATAATGATTTAAGAAAAATCAAAACGAAACATCTGGAGCACAGATGCCAGTGAACAGAGTACTGATCCTTCATGGATGTTTTGAATACAAAGCTTATCTAATGGATTCCCTCCCTGCATTCTCTTTGGAATTGTTTTTTGTTTTTTTAAAGTGCTATGTAGGTTTCTTTTTTTCCATCCTCCTCCTCCTCTAAGTGGAGGGGTAATTGTACAAGACTATAAAAAAGCTTTCTAGTGAGTATGTATATGCGTCTTTGAATCCATTCATTAGAATAAATATTTTTAATTGCAAAATACAGTCTTGACTGTGTGGTTTTCCAGTCTTTTCCAGGAGATGACTGAAGGAACAGCATAATTATGCTTTAACAGAAAATTCTTAAAGCATTATTCTTTGAAGAGTTTGCAATCTGTCAGTAATTTCTCGTGCTTTGCAAGTCCAGGTGGGCACCTATATTATACTATAAAATTAAAAATTACTTAGAATAGTAAAATAGTAGTTACTAGTAGTTTGTGTTCATATGTATAATGTACAGAAAGAAAGAGAATGTATGTATATATTTAGAGTTATAACAGGGTACATATATAAATATGGATTCTTTACATATATTCTATGCGTGTATGTATGTGGTACTTTAGTATGGTGTAAAGCTTTTGCTGGGAAGCAGGATCAGAATCATATCAGGAAGGAGCTGTCAGTATCATAAGTTCTATAGAGGCAGGTTCAGGAAACATGGACGTGGGGAGAAGACAGGTGAAATGGTTGAAAGTATATGATGAATACAGTTAAAAAACTTGTAGTTGATCACGTGGCTTCACAGTTTTCCATATGGATACCATCAACACAGTACAGCTTTCATTGAAAGTTAGAATTTTGATAAAATTGTGTTACGGCTTCTATTATAATACTCTTTTCTCCAAGATCAAAAACATCTGTCTTCCTGAACAACTTATTTTGGGTAAGGGAGGGAAAGGGAAGAGAAAAGGCTGGAGCATTGTTTATTTGGTCTCAAAAAAAAAAAAAAAAGATAAATGATTTTGGAAAGCACTGAGAATACCTTCATCTGCTTTTGAATTAAAGGAAGGAGAGTGTATAGGGTGTATGGGAAGGTGAGGAGGTACACTTTTATGCACACCCATAAATCAAAGTCATCTGGAGAGAAATTTCTTAAAGTTTTCATATAAATAATCCTCACAAGGAACTCAGCCTTTAGTGAAGTCCTACAACAGTCCTCCTGTCTCAGTCTTGGGTAGTCTATGCCAGTGGTCTCCAAACTTTTTTGATTGCGCACTCCTATCAGTAAAAAATTTTTGAACACACCCCCCCAATATCTGTATATTTATATAAATGTAACTAGAAGTTCTAATATTTTCTTCCCGCACCCCAATGGATCATCTTGCACACCCCCTATGGTATGTACACCCCACTATGGAGACCACTGGTCTATGCAGCTGTGGCTCTGAAGCCCATGATCAGTTCCAGCTAGTCCAAATTATTTTAAACATTCTCCAAGATTTTGGGGTGATCTGACTTCTGTATTATTTCTCTTAATTCTGAATTACTGTGATGACCTCATTTTCTGTTTCCTTAGTCTAAATCAGGGGTCAGGAACCTAGGCTTATGAGCTGGAACTGGCCCATGAAAAAGTGTGCTCTGGCTCTCACTGGTGATCAGCAGCAGGGAGGATCAGCATTCTGCAACAAGGGGATTGGTAACACTTGGCAAATAGGGCACCAGAATGGAGGCCCCCTGTGGACTCTGTGGTCTCTACCGCAGCTGCTACTTTTCTCACCACCGAATCTACCATTGTCTGTTGCCACTTTCAGTGGTGGCACACAGTAACTGTGGTGGGTTACAGCAGCAACTTCAGTAGGAGACACAAAAGTGCCCTCCAGGTTTGGCATATACTGGTCCAGGGCAACCTTGCATGGCAGAATGATGGTAAAGGAACCAGCCAGGTCGCAAGCAGCAGCTTATCTTGCCATCATGGCAAGCCATCTTGAGTTCTGTCAGTAAAGACAAAGGAGTTTGTATATTAGTTAGCCCCATTCTTAAGGAAAGCTTGAAGGAGAAGTAATTACTGTTTAATATCCAAAGCCACAGTATTTCCCAGCAAACATGGTGATCCTGCCCATCATGATTTCAGCTTGTTAAATTCACACCTGTCATCTGTGAGACCTTCTGATGTATTTAATATTATAGTTCGCCTAACTACTATGCTCAAAACAACATAACAGGTGTAGATGCACCATGTAAATGTGTGGATGCACCATATAAATGACTCATTAACTTATTATTATGTTTAACTTTTTAATAGTTGGAGATATTGCTTGTTTATCATTTTTCTGAATGCTTAAGTTTACTCTTAATATTAGGTTTACTTATATTTTCAGTTGAATATTAAAAAGTGTGGAACTGATCAATCCCATTTTCTTTGCATTCTCAAGCCTTTGGACAGTAGATCTGACTTATGAAGAAAACACTTTATAACAAGGACTAGGGACAGAAATTACACACAAACCAGTATAAGTGATCAAAAACCGGTTCAAATCTGTAACACAATAGAAGTCCATTGCACTTAAATTGCTTTCAAAATGGCTGAAACCAATTTAAGATAAGCCTGGATGGATGTAGTATCAAACTTAATCAATTTAAGTTAAATCAGTTTATTGAACTTCTGTTCCAGATCCCCTCTAGATTCAAATTAATTCTCAGTCCCCCAGCATCCTAGGATGCTTTGCACCTCCCCCACAAACCCCTTCTCAGAGCTAGGGTAGGGGGATTTGTGGGGGAGCTAGCCTTGGCCTAAGCTGTCTGCTCCAGCCAAGCAGGGAGGTGTGCTCTATCACCCCCTGGCTTCTGGCTGGAGCCACTGCAGGCGTGTGGCTGCATTTCTGGAATAAAAAGTGAATGTCTGTTCACTTGCTTATTGATCCAACCTATGCAGCATAGACTAACCTGCAAAGATGGAATTAATTCAGCCTCCTCCTTTTTGACTGTATGTACTTAGCCAAGATGCTAATAGTTTCTTCCTATCTGTCAAACCAGCATATTCCTATTGTACTCATAAGCTCTTCACTGTCTTTAAAACATTTGCTATTATAGCACACCTTTGTGATTCTATCATCACCATTTTACAAATGGAAACTGAAGCAGAGAGATTGTCAAATGTATTTAGGTGCCTACCTCCCATTGAAATGAATGGATATAAGAAATAGAATACAGATACCTCAACTCTAGGCCAGTGTCCTATCCACTGAATCATCCTTATCATATATGATTTCAATATAAATATTACTGTATTTAACCTGTAAAATTGTCTCCTCCCATGAAATGTCATGGTCCTCTAGTTTTTCTTTTACGTTTAGGTAGTGTCATTATGATTACGGTATAGATAAGAAAAATGTATATGACAGTAGCACAGAATTAATACTGGACCAAGACTAAGACTATTTGCATCAGTGCTTCAAAAATACCTATCATCACATAGGCCAGATCCATCCCTGATACTTCTCCTTTTGTAACACTTCTGTCCCCGAGTTAATGGAAGCAGCAAATATTAGAAAAAATGCTATTCAGGAAAATGGTAAACATCAGGCCCACAAGAACAGTATTGCATCTTATATACCTTTCTATTGTGGTATCTGCATGTATTGTCAAGAGATGATGAAGAACTCATTTCCTCAACAATTGAAAAAGCCTTGGATACTATAAACATAGGGATTAGAGATATAAAACTCAGAATCAATTACCTGGAGGACATGATGCTTTTTATGCATCAAGAGATCTGTAATATTTTGTCTGGAGACAGTGGAGCTGAACATGTATGCATAGAAGAGGATAAAGCACTATCCTATATAAACCAACACAATTTCTA
>NW_017728992.1:15097995-15105606 GCF_001723915.1 Gavialis gangeticus | reverse complement strand
TTACACAGTAAACATTAACCAATAACCAAGGTCAAACTCTATGAAGTTAAAGTAGCACAAACCAGCGAAATGTCACCATTAACCCACTCGTACTGTACGTGGTGCTGGGTTTTCATTTTCTTCCTTTCTCTGCCATTATAACTATGCTAAAAGTTGGCTTTTCAATGGTGATCAATATGAAGCTCCTGAAAGCTTGCAGAAAAGGACAATTTTCTTGTGATTTCCCAGTTGGTCTAATAAAAGGTATCATTCATTTTGGAACCAAAAGTTCTAGTTTTTTGTATGTCCACAATATGAAGAATCATTCTCTTCCTCTATTATAAAATACAGAGGGTGCGTCTTCACTGGCTGTGCACTGTTCTCAAGACTTTTGGAGAAAAATAACTCCCATTTATCCACTTTGAACTAAAAGTATGGCAGTTATGATGCTTCAGGAATACTTCCCTCCACTCTTGAGATCTCTGTCTCTGGAGAGCTGCTTGAGGCAGGAACAGGGCATCTTTGTAGGGCCATGTCACACCATTTCTGGATGTAGAGCTGTCTATCCATTTTAGTCAATGATTACGTAATGCAAAACAGCAATTGGTCAGAAACAGGGGTCAGAGCCCAGGTACCCTCCTCCTTTTCAGAGCACTATCTATCTCACTGAACAAAACAGGCTAATTCCCACTGATTTATTCATTATAGTTCTTCTGCAATTGAAGTTTCAGGGTCTTTACATAGTTACATGTTTCCCAGGCAAAGTAGAATTGCAGCTGAGTGTTTAAGTAGCTATAGTGGATCATTTTTAAAGATTCCCAGAGGGATGGGCTGGTCATGGAGGTGTAACTAGGATCTCATACCAACATAAGTGACACTAATTGCCATGTCCATCTGCCTTTAGATGGCTAAACAGCATATAGACGCCTAAGGTGAAATATATTTTGGGCTGATGTGTTTTTCTTAGAAATGCATGAACATTTCGCTGCAGTTTCTGATTTTAATGGCTCAGCTAAAAGTGGTTCAGCACCTTTCCCTAATTAAAACAAAAAATCTGCTTCCTTCTGCATGTGGTATTCTATGTCACTTCCAGATGTTTCTTTCCAGAGTTACAATTTTAAAAAAATATCTTCAGATCCATCATAGGATTTTCCACAGATAAAAATTAGGGACTCTTTGTATTATTCAATGTGGTGGGAGACTTTCATATCACCCTGAATGACAGTCTCATTGCTTATGAATCCAGTGGAGTGGGGGGAAAAAACACATGTTCTTAGCATAAAAATACTTTGCCAGCATCAGCTGTTGCTCAAGAAACAATATATTCAGAATAGGAACCTTGACCTCCAACCACAAATGAAGCCAATACAGAGAGACCTTGATGTGAAGGGGAGAAAAGGACCTGCAGAATTATTTTATCCCCTAACCTGAAAATGAGGGCTGCAAGTTTGAATGTATTACTAGTTGCCTTTTGGTTTGAATGCATTGAAGGAGCAGGGGGTGTAGCTTCCCATTAGGTCTAGCAAGGTAAATTCCTACTGCTGTCAGGCTACTGAAACAAACAACTGATTCAGGGAATTTAATGCCAAATGGTACGCCTCCAGAAACAATTGTAGTCAGAAGGAAGTGATAAATTTCTTAAGTAAATGCAGGTTTAAAATGCAGTGCAGTGCAAAAAAAAAAGCTGTCAAGATGCCAAAAGAATCTGTAATGAAGTAACTTACACAATCAATACGCTGAACTCAGGGCATTTAGCACCATGGTAATGGGTGGCCTTATATAAACCTAGATGAATAGTTAGCAAGCCCATGAGTAGAAGCATCCCTAATGGCCTCTCAATTTGCTATGTAGACAGACCCCTTTCAGTAAGACACCCTACCTGAATCCTTTACGTCTCAGTCTGGCATTAGAATCCATTAGTCACAGTGTGCAGGCCTTATCTGCCAGGCACATTCCTTATTACTGCTGTTAAAATACATTCTAAAGCCCTTGCATCCTGCTTGGAGCCCAGTATCCTACAATTTGATAGACTGTAACCAAAGTGTCTTCATGCTGAAGTCTTTCACTATTCTTTGAATTATGGAAATTAGGGACATAAAAATATGTTATCTCTTTCATGTGTGCCTGTGTATTTTAGCTGCAAGAGTATGTACAGGTGAATTAATTTTTCATGTTTGATGTGGGGGGAAAAATACATTTCTTTCAATCAGTTGGATTTTTCTCTCTTTAAAGGAATTTGAGTTCTGTGACAAATTGATTTAGTGTAGCAATGTCCTAGCCTATGCCCTTAGAAGTAATTATGGAAACTAATAACCTGTCCTCCTCTTTCCCCCTTTCTCTCAGTATCCTGCTGGGCTACTTTCTACCACTCTCTTTTTTATCCTTTGCAATTAAACCTCTTGCTATATACAGTCATCATTCCCAGAAACTCTTGCCAATCCCCTAGATGTTCTTACCAGTAGTATCCCTTTATGCACAGATTAATTTGATTTAGCTAGCTGCAAATACATCTGCAAGAGGGCAGGCAAACTCAACTTAGTGTCATTACTTTATCATAGCTAGCTTGTTGATTTTAGCTGGAGAACAGTTAAAAAAAGAGCAGGCATTGCCTACTTTGCCCCCTTTGGACCGTGCTCTTTGCATCTTATTCCTTTATGCCCTAAATGCTTTTGAGATTTTGGTTGGTTAGTTCTTGGGTCTCCAGAAAAAAACACTAGTTAAAATCAGACTTTTTCCCATTAGAATCTTAACAATCCCCCCCCCCACAGTCCAACAGTTCAATAGGGTGGTGACACACTTTATAAAATCTCCTAACTACATGGATGGAAGGACAGATGAATCTACCACTTCCTTAATTGGCAGTTTTTAGTGTAAAAGTGGTAACATTTCTCTTGATATTGTAGTCTCAAAAAACATGTACTTAATGATCACCCTCTTTTGCATCCATGCCTGTCTTCCTTCTCCTAGTTAAATTATTTGAATAACACCTTCTACAATCTTTTATTCCCAACAG
The DNA here is from genome assembly GCF_001723915.1 of Gavialis gangeticus. Taxonomy (NCBI): domain Eukaryota; kingdom Metazoa; phylum Chordata; order Crocodylia; family Gavialidae; genus Gavialis; species Gavialis gangeticus. Next base: position 15,102,614 of record NW_017728992.1, on the reverse strand, counting down.
AAGCCAGGAATCTTGAATTACTCAACTTTGATTATACTCTTGGTCCCAAACTGCCTGGTCTGGTGCTGTCAGCCAGCTCTCCCAGAAAGTGGATTGAGGTTCCCAACTGAAAGGTACTAAATGGCCATGTCTACATAAGATGCTACTATGCAGTCATTACCGCACATTCTTTAGTACTTGTATTACATGTACAAGTACTAAATGAAGGCACATTAACCCAAGTTACTGTGCAGTAGCACCAAACAGCATCTTTTGTGTGATACTACTGCGCAGTAGCATCGTATCATGGTTTTTGCTACACACCACTACTGCACATTGGTATCAGGATACTGTGCAATCAGCATCTCATGTAGATGCAGCCAATAAGTACAAAAGTGTACCTTTGAGAAATGACCTGCAAGCTCGGACTAATGCTCCTCTTTACCAATTACTAATTGGCCTGAAGACACTGAAGATTTGGCCACATGATTTGCTTACCTATCAAAAGTGAGCCTATGCTACAGATTGCTGTACATTAGCTTCAGTCCCTGATTCAATTTGGTGGAGATTTGGCCTGATTCAGTGACTGAATCTTCAAGTATGAATCAAATCAGGAAACTCTTTAATCTCTCTGAATCAAATCGGAACCCACTGAATTGATTCAGAGAGATTTGGAAAGATTCAGAGATTTGGACATATACACAGCTTTAAATGTTTTTTCTACATACCTCAAGGTACCAGGTGGCTCATGAATGCTGAGATGCTGGGGCAGATGGAGCATCCCACAGAAGGGTGGGGGGCTCTCTAGCGTGCTTGGCAGCAGACATGGAAGTGGACCAGAAACATTTCTGGTCCATATCCATGTCCGGGTCTGCTGGGGAGTATGTGGGGGGTCCCCCCACCTCCCCCCGGCTCGGTGACTGGTGCCTCCTGAGTCTGGAGAGGCACCTGGGGTCCCCTGCAGTTGATCACTGAGCCAGGGGTTGCAGGCCCCTCCTTTCCCCCCCCTCCCCCCCCGCACGCTCAGCAGCAGACACAAAAGTGGACCAGAAGTGCTTCTGGTCTACTTCTGGGTTCGCTGCCGAGCATGCAGGGGGGGGCCCCCGTGCTCCTGTGGGACGCTCCATCCTCCCCCACCATTGAAGCATTCACAAGCCATGCTTAGTACTACTAGGTATGTAGAAAAAACAGTTAAAGCTGTGTCTATGGCTGAATCTCTGATTCTCTAAATCAGCATTGAATCTTCAGATTCGGATTCAGCCAAATCAAATCAGGACAGTGATCCAAATCAATTAATCAAATCACTGTTCCCAATTCAAGCCAAATCCACATCGAATACGGCCTGTTTTGCACATTTCCTATCCTGATCTTGATCTAAGATTCACCTGCAGCATTTCAACTCACCCATTCCAAAACAAATGTACACAGTTACTGGCAGTGAGTCTCCTCCGTTCTGTCTGCAGTTCTTAAGAGACATTCATCTTATCCCCAGTACCTGCACTCCCTATTTCTCTTGTCATGTAATGTTATGTAAACATTGTTTTGAATGATTAACAAAACACTGCATTTCCACCGTACAAGAGACATGGATCCCCTAATCTGTATGGCTTGTTTGAACTTAACCCAACTCTTATACTTTTGAAGGCTCTGGATCCCTTTATTTTTTGGATCAGTAAAAGGAAGCTGTGTATTAGACAACATGATGCATAAAGTATCACTTCCTTACTTCTAGTCTTCCCAAGGCAGCCTATGTTACCTGCACCACCTCTTGTGCCTTTATTTCTTTTTTATTTCAATTTTCCTTTTCTTTTTCCTTTATGCAACTGTAAGTAACATCTAATGCATAATATAATAAAGCTAATCTGCAGTCCTTATTCAACAAAAACTTTTCTTGTCCTGAGTGGATGGTGTTTATATGTAAGACCTGAGTAAAGGCTGCCTGATTTGGCCGATGGTTAAAGTCTCCTGCATAAGGAACACTGATACAATTAACACCTCTGTGGATGATGTTCAGGAGTGTTGATGATGATTTCTGTTGGCTTTGTATCCTCACCAGTAGATTGTGATTACTCACTCAGATGGAATAATTCCATTAATAGATGCAGCTAGATAGAGTTTTGAAGTAAGGAGGAATGGGGCAGTGCCAACTTACAATGAGATGACTCAACATAAGTTTGAGATGAGATGGGTGCAAAAAAGAGCCGAGTTCACCTGCAATGAGAGTGTGTTGCATATGGTAGTTATACACGCTAGCTAACAGGCATAGTGTTCTTCTAGGATCTGATGCACCTATGAGTGCAGTCCTTACTCAAGCTGTAGTGTGAGATCTGTCCCGAGTACTTGATTAGAAACCTGCCTCTCTGCTTCATGGACATGCCAGGGGGAAGAAGCTTTCCCTCTCCTCAACAAACACACAGACCAGGGCTGGATTTGTTAGTATCTTTCTCATTGCTAAATTGGGACAGTCCATGTAGACTTTCCTTTTTTTTTTATCCTTCCTTTGAAAATTAGAGAAGATGAAACCTAAGAGGGACAAAGTAGCAAAATGTTTTTAAGATCTTTATCTTGGATGCCAGTTCACATATTCTTTATATTACCTGGCGGAGAGACTTTTCTGATGAAGCCATCTCATCTTATGGCCAGATGCAGTTAATACCCACAGAAGGAAGTCAAAATAGCCCTGCAGTTTGCTTCAGCTGCTTTCTCCTTGAGAAGGAATATTGCTTTTCAACACTAAACTTGTTGAAAGGTCATAAAATGCACCATTTGACATGTACTTTTATTTAATTATACTGAAGAGCCTGCCTCCCTTCCGTGGTTGGTTTATTTTCATTACCTGTATCTTTTTCTTTTTTCTTGCCATTCCTACACTTCTGACACCTGAAACATACCTTTTTTTCTGGATTAAAATTGGCAGCACACTTCACTTTTATTCCCAGAAAGCTGTGTGCATGTATGTGTGTGTATTTTATAAAATATAAATAACAACTTCTTAATAGATGCAGCTATATAGAATTATATACAGACTTACACAGTGGTACTAAACATCTTGGCCCTGTGGCCAGAGGAGTGGTGCTCAGTTGGTCTGCTGGCTGGATCTAGTCCAGTAGCCCAAGCCTGTTTTGTGGCACCAGTACAATCAGAGTCCAGTCCTACAGTGTGGGCACAGCTGAGACCCAGTCCAGGTTTGTGGGCCTCGGAAATTTGGCAGCAGATGAGCAGTCACAGTGTTAATTGTCACCACTCCTCCACTGCCAAATTTCTACACCCATGGCCAGACCTAATGCTGATACAGTATCATTTCTCACAACAGTTTCCCCACCGTAGCAGACCCTTGAGGAATCACTGCTACAATCACTTCCCCCTTTCCTTTCCTTCATTAACCTGAATGCCTTGAATAGTGCCAGCATCCTCTAGTCAGTGCTTTGTCCCTCTGCTGTGACTGCCACTGATGAGGAAGACAGAAGGGTTTTGGTACTTTCCTAAGGAGATTCTCCATGGCAGATGTCATTGGAGGGCACTGGCAACAGTGGTCTGCAGAGCAGTGCAGATGCAGGCATTCATTTAAAGCCTGGTCTGACTTATGCTGGTGTCATGCCAGCTCCCTGAAAACCTGTATTTAGTGGGAAGCAAAAGAGGCCAACGTGATTAGAATAACAGAGACTTGGTTGGATAGCTGGTATGACTGGAGTATTGTTATGGATGGGTATAAATTGTTCAGGGAGAATATACAGGGAAGAAGAGAAACAGGATTTGCACTTTATGTAAAAATGCTGTATGAAACTGAAGACAGGCTCTCTGGAGGTCAGAAGGGAGAGCAACAAGGGTGATCTCATAGTGGTTATCTTCTATAGACCACCAGACCAGGAGAATGAGGTAGATGAGGATTTCTTTGAGCATCTAGCAGAAGTTTCCCGATCACAGACCCTGGTTCATATGTGGGACTTTGGTTACCCTGACATCTGCTGGGAGAGCAATACAGCAGTGTGCAGGAAATCCAAGAAGTTTTTGAAGCGTGTTGGGGACAGCTTCTTGGTGCAAATGTTGGAGAGGCCAACTAAGGTCCATGTTCTTCCTGACCTGCTGCTCATAAATAGGGAACAATTGGTGGGGAATGTAAAAATGGATGGCAACTTGGGCAGCAGTGGCCACAAGATAATTGAGTTCAGGATCCTGAGGACAGAAGGAAGGAGAGCAGCAAAGGACCCTGCTCTTCAAAAAAGCAGACTTTGACCCCCTCTGGGAAGTGATGAGCAGGATCCCCTAGGAGGCCAGTTGGAGGGGGAAAAGAGTTGAGGAAAGCTGGTTTAATTTTAAAGAAACCTTACTGCCGGCCCAAGAATGAACCATCCTTATGTGCAGGAAGACTAGCAATTATTGAAGACCAGCCTGGCTTAGCTTACCTTCTGTGAGGTAAAACCCAAAAAGAAAGCTTACAAAAAGGGGAAACGTGGACAAACAACTAGGGAGGAGTATAAGAGTATTGCTCAGGCATGCATGGATGAAATTAGGGAGTGCAATTGGAATGGCAGCTAGGAACAGACTTAAAGAGTAACAAGAAAGGTTTCTACAAGCTGTAAGAGGAAGTTCAGGGGAAGTTTGGGTTCCTAACTGAATGGGGGAGGCAACCTAGTGACAGA
>NW_017728992.1:15079155-15092995 GCF_001723915.1 Gavialis gangeticus | reverse complement strand
CGAAGTTTGCTTATGAGATGAGGCAAGGGGCAGCCTAGTGACAGAGGATGCAGAAAAGGCTTAATTACTCAATGCCCTTTTTATTCGTCTTCACAGGCAAGGTCAGTTCCAGCATCACTGCACCTGGCCACACAGTTTGGGGAGAAGCTGAGCAGCCAACTATGGTGAAAGAACAGGTTAGGGTCTAGTTGGAAAAGCTGGATGTGTACAAGTCCATGAGGCTGGACACAATGCACCCAAGGGTATGTGATTGCAGAGCCACTGGCCATTATCTTTGAAAACTTGTGGCGATTGGGAGAGATCCCTAATGATTCAAAAAGGGCAAATATAGTGCTCATCACTCAGAATCTGGGGAACTACAAACCTGTCAGCCTCACCTGAGTCCCTGGAAAAATCATAGAGCAGGTCCTCAAGGAATCCATTTCTAAGCACTTAGAAGAGAAGAAAGTGATTAGGAACCATCAGCATGGATTCACCAAGGGCAAGTCATGCCTAATCAACCTCATTGCCGTCTATGATGAGATGACTGGCTCTGTGGATGCAGGGAGACCAGTGGATGTGATATACCTTGACTTTAACAAAGCTTTTGATATGGTCTCCCATAAGATTCTTGCAAGCAAGGTAAGGAAGTCTGGGTTGAATGAACAGACTGTAAGGTGGATAGAAAACTGGCTGTATCATTGGGTTCAAAGGATAGGAATCAATGGCACAATGTCTAGTTGATAGCCAGTATCAAGTGGAGTGCCCAAGGGGTAAGTCCTGGGGCCAGTTTTGTTCAATATCTTCATTAATGATCTGGAAGATGGAATGGATTCCATCCTAAGTAAGATTCCAGATTACATTGAGCTGTGGGGGGAGTAGTAGATACACTGGAGGGTAGGGCTAGGATTCAAAGACCTGGACAAATTGGAGGATTGGACCAAAAGAAATCTCATGAGTGGGGATCCTGGTTTTCTCCATTTAAAAATTGCAAATTCTCTTATAAAAACCTGTGAATTCTCTGATTAACCCCCCCCAAACCCATGTTTTCTCAATTAAAATGAAACAACACTGTATATACAGGTATGAGTTTAACACAATGTTTTATTGATAGATTTACAATTCTAAAGCAATTTGGAAGCCATACAAGGAAAGGCTGACAGATATGGGACTGTTCAGCCAGGAAAGAGAAGACTTTAGGGGATTTTGTGGCAGCGTACAAATATACCAGGGGAGAACTTTAGGGGCTAGGCAAACAACTATTCACCAAAGCATCCCAGGGGAAAACCAGGAGCAACAGTCATAAACTCCTATAAGACGGTTTCAGGCTGGATGTAAGGAAAGACTTTTTCACTGTTCATGTGACCAGACTCTGGAATAGACTCTCAGCGAGGGTGGTGCAGGCACCTACCCTGGAGATCTTCAAAAGGAAACTGGATGCAGCATAGTTGGAGTGAACCCATAGGAGAAGCAGATGCAGGCTACCCACAGCAGGCTCAGGTTCCTCACCCTGCTGCCCTCATGGACCTTGCAGCTGTGCTTTCTGGCCCTGGACCCCAAGCCCTAGGTCCTATGGACCATCCCAGCTGGGCCCAGCTGAGCCCCCAGCCCTCCCCAACTCCCTCCTTCCTCCCTCCTTCACTATGGGGGCCTCAATCCCACTTCCCCCGACTTACCTGTGGGGAGCTGCTGTCTTGCTGCCTGGCTGCCATGTGCATGTGTGAATGTACACATGCACATGCCACCCCCAGCCTGATTGCCATCCTTCCACTCCCCCCAGCCCCTTGCAGTCTGCAGCTCTTCCAGCCTCCAAGGGGAAACCCGCTATTTCCTGTGTTTTTCTCCTTAAAATGAAAAAATCTGCATTTTACCACATTTTTCTATGATGAATGGAAAACCCAAATCCCTGCTCATGAGGTTCAATAAAGACATGAGCAAAGTCCTGCACTTAGGACGGAAAAATCCCATGCGCTGGTACAGGTTGAAGACTGATTGGCTAAGCAGGAGCTCTGCAGAAAAGGACCTGGGGGTTACAGTGGACAGTAAGCTGAATATGAGCCAGCAGTGTGCCCTTGTTGCCAAGAAGGCTAACGACATAATGAGCTGCATTAGTAGAAGCATTGCCAGCAGGTCAGAGGAAGTGATTATTCCCCTCTCTTCAGCACTGATGAGGCCACATCTGGAGCACTATATCCAGTTTTAGACCCCCCACTCTAGACAAACTGGAGAGAGTCCAGTGAGGGGCAACAAAAATAGTTGGGGGGCTGGGGCACGTGCCTTCTGAGGAGAGGCTGAGGAAACTGGGCTTATTTAGTCTGGAGAAGAGAAGACTGAGAGGGGATTTAATAGCAGCCCTCAGCTACCTGAAGTGGGGTCCTAAAGAGGATGGAGCTAAACTAGGGGCAGGCAAAGCCCAGTCCATGGGACAGGTCAGGCCCACAGCGGACTCCGTTTCCCAGCAGTCCCTGCTCTTGTTGCTGCAGCCAGTTTCCGTGGAGACCCCAATAGTGGCAGTGCTGTGACAGCATGGGGCCAGGGTTTCCATGGATACTCAGGGCATTCAGGCGGCAGATCAGAGCTATGCCCTGGCTTTGACCCACACTGTCACTGCTGCAAGATTCCAGCCGCAGTCCCAGAGCAGCTCCCTGCCCAGCCGTGTGCCCTGCCAGTGCTGCTAGGTCAGATTTTCATGGAAATCCTGGCCCCACTCATGGCACCGCCACTACTGGGGTCTCCATGGAAACCACCTGCAGCATTGTGAGCAGGGGCTGCTGGGAAATGGAGTCTGGCTGCTTGCTGTATCTGCCATTTTGCCCATTTCTGAGCTAAACTGTTCTCAGTGGTGGCATATGACAGAACAGGGAGCAATGGCCTCAAGCTGCAGTAAGGGAAGTTTAGTTTAGACGTTAGGAAAATCTTTCTCACTAGGAGGGTAGTAAAGCATTGGGACAGGCTACCCAGAGAGGTTGTGGGCTCTCCATCCTTGGAGGTTTTTAAGACCTGGCTAGATGAAGCCTTGGCTGGGGTGATCTAGTTGGGGATGGTTCTGCTTTGGGCAGGGGGTTGGACTAGATGATATCCTGAGGTCCCTTCCAGCCCTAATTTCTATGATTCTAAGGCCATCCTTGCACTGTTTATCTGGGCCTCTATTGGAAGTACAGTTGCAGATCAAAGCCCATATCTGCTAATTCAGTGCAATTAGACATATTTCCTACTTGAATTCAGGTGGAGAACACAAAACAAAGTGTTTTATTTACCACCAACAAGTTCCCAGCATACAACACAAAGAAATCAAGTCCCACATAAACAATTTCCATTATAAATCCAATAATACAGAGGGGGGAAAAATCCAGTAAACAAACAAGATGGTCTTTGTAAGATAGAAATTGATTTGTCATTTTTTATATTGCTGCAAATTAAATGGAGAAGATAGTGCAGTCTTTAAAATCGATGGGGTCACTTGGTATTGATAGGGTTCCAAACAAAATGTCTTCCTACTTATTCTTCAATCAGTACATTATCATCTAGACTTTTAGGAAAACTGACTTCGGAGCAATGTAAATTGTCCTTAAATATGCATTTCTAGACAGATACAAAATCATGAAGAGCAAAGATATACTTCTTTTCAAAGATTCTCATATAAAACTACAAATCAGGTAGCATCCCTGGTTTTTATACCTCTTATTTTATCTAGAACAAACTTATTTAAGGCAGTTATCTATGGGCTTGTTTTATGATAGTTTTACCATGGATGGTAATACTCTAAACTAAAACCCTTAGCTTGCTCTCTTTCCACTGTTCAGTGCTTGCTAATCTTTTTAGTTTTCCTTTTCATATATACAGTTTACTAGACTTTCTAAAGTAAAACTTCCCAGATCTGGCACAATCAGGTGTTTGCTGTTTCAATCCTTTTCTAAGCACTTAACAGATGATGATGATTGCAGAGCTAACCTGCCTGTACATATGGGGTCTGTCTGTAATTCCAGCTCCGTGCTGGTATGTCTCATTAAACAAATAGTTGATTGGTTGGTTCCAAATCTTCCCTCAAATGCACAGGTGTAAATCCAGCTGAACCTAATGGAAGTTGCACATGTATACCTGAGCAGTGATATATAACCCTACTGTTTACTCAGGCTTCTTCCCCCTCAAAGGAAAAACTATACGGCAAAACAGCTTTAACCCTATGATAAACTGTAGGTAAGAAAAATATGAGGTAGTGCATTGTTATGGTAGGAACTAAAATAGTAATAGCTAGTATACTTTTCTATATTATTTTCCCCCTACATTGTTTCCAAGCCAGAAAATATGGGTTTAACTTACATCCTCAGGATATAAATTACCATAACTACTGCACTGCTTTGCTCTAATTTAAGATTAGCTTGCCAAGAAACTGAGCCACTTCTGCCCACAGGAGTGCCACTATAGCTGCTCATCCTAAATCCTATAATTATAGGCAATAGGGTTTTTTAACCTTTTGTTTCTGGCTTTCTCAATTACACCCTGTGGTCACAGCCTTCTGAGTTAATGATACACAGTAGCAAACAAACCAAACTGAAAATCATCTGCAGATTTCCCCACAACTAAATTCAGTAAAAGGCATGTTGATTATAATTTGGAGTTTGCAACCAATAAATCATATGATAGGATTTATAGGAACTTTATTTTGGACAAAATTAGAACCAGAAACAAAACTTTCCTTTTCAGCAGTTAAACTTCTAATTCTTATCAGGCTGCTAAGTAGCAAATAATACACTTACTTCTGATTATTAAAATTTCTAGCCAAATTTCCAAACTTGCACACACCGAAGGGTGGGTACCCTGGTGAATTCTCAGCTACCCCCTTTCACATTGCTTATTGTGTTTCTGTGCTCTCTGGATCCAACCGCTTTCCTGTCTTGATAGCTATTTTCTTCACATCATCTGCCTTCTATTCCCAAACACTTCCTTCCTCCCACTTTCTACCCAGTTTTATATCCTGGTTCCATTCCAACTCTGTAATTTGCCACCCATCAGACTTTTACAAATTTACAAAAGCTGTTGTGGATCTCATTTTGTAACAGGCACGTGACTCCTACTGATATGCCAAGTGCTAAAAGGAGGCAAAGGAAACAGTAGCAATCAAAGTAAGGAATTGTAAGGAGCAGGACGAGCCAGATTTCCTGAGCTTTTACAAACCCATTCTTTTTTTAATGTTTTAGTCTTGTTTAGTTGAAGAGCTACCAGACTTTAGGTGCCTATGCTAAAGACTTGCCCATTTTTAAAGGTATTTGTAAATTTAACCTTCACTCTGAATTAATAAATATGTGGACCTTAAGTTTCGCTGTCCTTTCTGGGGTTTTTAAAACTCTTTTAATTTTCCATATATTTCCATCCTTAGTCAAATTTAAAAGAGATTTGCATCAGGAAATACGAAGTTAAGATGCTTCAAAGTGGTGGAATCCAAATAATACAGTGTAAGCTTCCTAAGTAATAAAAGTGCTAGAGAGAAAAAAAGACTAAATTGTCCAGGGATCAGTTCCCAGATAAATCTGAGAACCTAGGAGTTTTGTTTCTGTTTTCTTCAGACCGTTTCAACCTGCCCATTACACCAATTCAGGCTGACTCCCATTTTGGCCAGTATTTTTAAGATGACTTTAAGTTTCTACCTTTATAGTTAGGTGTTTAAATATGGATTCAGGAGTCTAAGTTTAAATACCCTAGTTTGGAAATGTTGACTTTTGACTCATTTAGACCTACACACATGTAACATGTAATTTACACTTGCTCTGACTTACACTCCACCGTCAACATCATGGCCCAGATTCAGAGCTGATGAGTAATGTGCTGTAACTGTAGCCTTGTTGACACACACAAGCTGTACCAGGATTACTTGAATCAGTTTTTATAATGAATTAAGCAAAATCAGTACAACTTTTTTGATAGTCAAGCCCTAAATCCCCAGGAACTGATTTTCCATTGTTCTGTCCTTTTTTCTGGTGGCCATTTTTCATCGTCTTCAGGGTATTTTTGGTATTTATACATCAAGAGGTTGTCTATTTCTGGATGCATAGCCTTGCTCGTTCATGTATGTATGTTCACTTTTTTGCACCCACTGAGCTTCTGGGGGTGTACGTAGATGAAACAGGAATCTGAAATTGAAGCGGTGGATTTTTAAGAACACCGCTTCAATTTAGGGCGAATTAAACCCGTGTGTCATGTACACCCACGTCTTACCTGCCTCTCTGGTGGCAGGGAAGGGAGGGCAAGCTGCTGGAGGGTGTAGTGGTCCCTGGGTTGCAGGGGGGGGCTGGTGATTCCCTCCATGGCAGTGGTGCCCCCCCCCCCCCGGCGGCACCCAAATGCAGGCACCTGGCTCGGGTGGTCCCAGGTGGCACTGCAGCTGCAGAGGGAAGGACTGGGTCCCCGTGCAGCTCAGGCAGGCAGGCTCTGGGGGGAAGGAGAAAAAAAAAAAGATCAGGCTTGCCACTTTTTTATTTTTTGGTGAAGCCTGCTTTCCCAGGCTGCTGCCAGGCTGCCTGCACAGTCCTTGAGCCACACAGAGCTTGGTGCTTCGCTGCGCAGCTGTAGGGCAGCAAACTAAAACTCCTCAGAGGTGTTTTAGTTTGCTGCACCCCATAATCATTTAAGGTGCATCACGCCACCAAATGTGCTACAGCACCTGGAATTAATGCGCAATACACCGCTGACACATGCAAACACCAACACCAGAATTAGCCAGTATCATAAAGCATTAAAAGAATTAGCCAGTGTCATAGCAGAGCCACTGGCACAGCTGTTTGAGCACTCATGGTGCTCAGGTGAGGTCCCAGAGGTCTGGAAAAGGGCCAGTGTTGTCCTTATTTTCAAGAAGGGAGGGAAGGGGGATCCGAGTAACTATAGATTGGTTAGTCTCACCTCCATCCTTAGGAAAACCCTTGAAATATTATCAAGAATTACATCCAGTGGGTAATATAATGCTGAAGGGCAACCAGCACAGGTTCATAACAGGTAGATCCTTCCTGCCTAACCTTGTTTCTTTCTATGACCAGGTCACTAAAAGCTTAGATGCAGGAGTCGAGGTAGATGTCATCTACTTGGACTTTAAGAAGGCCTTTGACACGGTATCCCATCCTATTCTTATAAACAAATTGGATGACTGTGCCATAGACGATTACAGTTATGTGGATGGCAAATTGGCTTAAGGGTCGTACCCAGAGAGTGGTGGTGAACAGGTCGGTATTGACCTGGAAAGATGTGGGCAGTGGGGTCCCACAAGGCTCAGTCCTTGGGCCGGTGCTGTTCAATATCTTCATCAGTGACCTATATGAGGGCGTGGAAAGCACTCTGTCCAAATTTGCAGATGACATCAAACTATGGGGCGAAGCAAATACACTGATGGGAAGAAACCGAATCCAGGCAGATCTGGACAGGTTAGAGAAGTGGGCAGAGAACAATAGGATGCAGTTCAACAAGGACAAGTGCAAGGTGCTGCACCTAGAGAGAGGGAATCACCAGCACACCTATAGGCTGGGGGTAATGACCCTGTCAGCAGCACAGTGGCAGAAAGATCTCGGAGTTGTTGTCAACTCCAAGATTAATACGAGTCGTCAATGTGATGAAGTAATTAGCAGAGCTAACTGCACTTTGTCATGCATTAGTAGGTGCAGCATGAACAGGTACAGAGAGGTGATGCTTCCCCTTTATGTGGCACTGGTCAGGCCACAGCTGGAGTACTGCATCCAATTCTAGGTGCCGAAATTCAAGAGGGATGTGGACAACCTTGGGAAGGTCCAGAGGAGGGCCACTCGTATGGTTAGAGGCCTGCAGGGAAGGCCTTATGAGGAAAGGCTGAGGGACCTGGACCTTTTCGGCCTCGGTAAGAGAAGGCTGAGGGAGGATCTTGTGGCAGTATACAAATTCACTGGGGGGCAGCAGGGAATAGGAGATACTCTGTTTACCAGAGCACCCCTTGAATAACCAGAAACAATGGCCACAAGCTGATAGAGAGTAGATTTAGGTTGGACATCAGAAAGAACTTCACGGTTAGGGTCACCAGTATCTGGAATGGGCTTCCGAGGGAGATGGTGCTCTCCCCTACCTTGCCTGTCTTGAAGAGGAGACTGGACAAGCACATGGCTGGGGTCACACGACCCCAGCATGTTTCCTGCCACTGGCAGGGGGTCAGACTCAATGATCCTTTGAGGTCCCTTCTGACCCTAGCATCTATGAATCTATGAACCATTAAAGCAGTGCAAAAGCATTTATTCCGCTTTAAAGTGCTGTGCACATATGCCCCTTGTTTCATCTATACACGCCATGGGGGTGGAGATAAAAGCTCACATTCTTTCTCTCCCTCTCTCTCTGCTATTCTGGTGATACATGTGTGTGTGTATGTATGTCTATGCATGCACGTGTGTACACACACACACATATGTAGCTGTTCATACATACAGGGCTATGTCTCTAGGAATAGAATATTCCTAGCCAGGTATACTCCCTATATACCAGGAGTGAACAACCTGTGGCCCATGGCTGGATTTGGCATACAGCCATTTGATTTGGCTTATGGACAGGGAGCTTTGGCATCATTCAGGGGTGTGGAGCTTCAGCAGTTGTCATTTTTCCCATGCTACTGCAGGGCAAAACTAGATATGCCTACACCATCTGCTGGCTGCCATGCCTTTAACAACTGGTGCTGTCTCAAAGTATAGTGTATGCCCTGCTGACACATATGAGGAAATGGAGCCATGCAGATCTTGTAAAAGCTCTGGAGAGCCCCCAGAGGCCACCTGGGGAGAGGAGAGGGGGTGCACTCTGGCATCCTGCCTGTGGCAGCTGCTCTCTGCCCACAGAAATATGCCAGTGTAGACAAGGCTTTAGAGTTCCCTGACCTTGTTCATGACCATTTCTGGGAGTCTAAAGTAATGTAAGGGCGTGGGAGGATCTAAATTGATCCTAGTATCTGAATTCTAATTGAGAATGAAGAAGTCTAATGCTGTGTCTACTCTACAGACTTATGTCTGGGATGTGAAGGTATGTGATCCAGAACTAACATAGCTGGACCAGCAAAAGCTGTGCAATGAAAGCTGAGCAGCAAAACTGTATTGTTACCAAGCCGAAGTATTTATTTGCAAGGCTAAAAAAACCTTAACTGGGAAGTTTTCCTCATTTTGCTGGGATGAGTCACACCCCCACTGGTTCTAGCTTATTTTACCAATATAGGATGCATATACACATGCAATTAGCATGCAGAAATAAACTCTGGTGCAGCATTTACATGTGCACCCAGGACCACAGCACATTGTCCTGGGGCAGAACAGCTCCAGCTGACAGGGGTCCCAGAGGGTCAGCCTACCAGCCCAGGGTTGTTCCACCCCAGCTCAATGTGCTGTGGAGAGCTGGCTGGGGCATGAGGGTGCTGTTGTGTGGGGCTAGTTGGCAGGCATCCCCCACACTATTGCACTCTCATGTCCCAGCCAGCCCTGGTCACTATCTACATATGCATGTTTGTGCACTAAATGACTGTTGTAGGATTGTACTTGTCCCGAACAGTACTATCCTATGGTGGAATTAATTAATTTACTGTGCCCTAATATGGGCACACATGTAGATAGTGACACTTTACTGTGGAGCTAATTAGTACAGCACACGTGTAGATGCCCCTACAAATACATCAAAAAAGCATGCTGGGCCTAGACCTGGTTTAAGAGAATCATAATCTTAGATTGTACTCCTTTCGTGCATAAATTATTCTAATTATAACTCCCATAACAAATCAGTAAGTGAGAGTAAGTAGGTGGAAATAAGCACGGATGTAATACAGTCTAAATCATAGTACCTTGAATTAGGCCCAATGTGTTGCATATAGCATTGCAAACTCCTGCAGTTTTAGTGCATTTCTCACATGATTTTTAGTTGTCTCAGAGCCTCAGAAATCTCACTTTTCATTTAAAAAAATAAGTTTATTGCTCTCACGATTCCAGGAACAAAATTAAAAGTTAATCTTAAAGCCTCAAGGAAAATAAAAATCTCCCAAACAGAAGGCAAATAAAAAACAAAAGAAATGTTTTATATTTACTTAAAGCATTATTTTTAAGCCAAGACATTTTGAGGCCTGACATTCCCTCTGAACATCTGAGGTTGACAGTTATATATGTCATATCCAAGACCTGGCAGAGCCCCAGTAATAAAATGAGAGTGATAAGAACAGGTGCCCTTATTACCAGTAACTAACATTATACACCCATACATAGAAGTAAATAGTTTCTCAGGCTGTGATGAGAAAATTGAACATGAAGTCTGTTAAAGGGATGATAAAAGCCCTTTCAGTTAAAGAAGTAGTTGCATGTTTCTAAGTCTAAATCTATGCCCTTAGAGGTGTCATGTTTGATTCTGGGGGGGAAAGCAGGGGTTGTTTTTTTAATTTCCTTTTAAATGTTTGAAAATGTAAACTTCTCTAGTCACTGGCACAAGATCTAGTAGCCAGTCATTCTTGGTGAAGACTTCTTCACTATGGAACTGACTGATAACTTTTCACACACCTTGCCTCTGCCACTTTTGTCTAGCAGTGATGATCTTAAGGTCATATCACAAGGCTCATCTATTTTAGCAAAATTTCCACAGTGCAGAGAAAGGGAGGAGAGAAAGAAATGCATAATGGAAGGCCTTGTTCATAATGTATTCAGTAGGCTTTGATTCCATAAGAGTGAAGGAAACAAAAAAATGTGTAGGGGCAGGGGGCGGTTATATATGCCAATCTAGGAAAAAGTAAGGCGTGTTATTCATAATCAAGTTGTCGTTAATGGGAAGAGAAGAAGTTTAAAATTCACAATTAACTCTCCTAAAAAAGTGTTAAGATAACTAAGTAAAAGATTGCAAATAGATAGCAAACAAGTCCTTGAAGCTGATGTATAGGTCTTATAAAAACAAGCTTAGTCTTGCAGCCTAAAGCCTCAGGCAAGTATGAAGTATCTAGTAATACATGCGTACTGGACATGCAAACATAGACATTAGGGAAAATGTCTGAGCCAAATTTCAGATCTTTTTATTTAAAAGAAACTTCATGCTAAGTTGATTTTGTTCTTGTGTTGAACAATCGTAACAAATTCTATGAGTTCTTGGAATAAGGAAGGAGAACGCTTTATTATTAAAAAATGTCATTCATATGTTTATAATTTATAAATGAGCAAGTCTTAAATTCTTAAAGTTCCAGTATTATTTACTTTTGCCCTGAGGTACAAAGCCCAAATATGTTTTTTGGGGGGGGGGTTATGCAGGAAGGGATTCAGGTTATGCCAGCTGGATTTGTGTATAGAAATAGGTTGGCAAACATCCTTCCTTTCTCCTGTCCTCATGACAAAGTATTTAGCCGAATTTGCAGATCCGTTGGACTCTGACATGGCCGTGCTGTGAGTGCTTTTGTATGGCCTCAAACCCTCAACCTCTGGGCTTTCAGCTGCTCACCCCTGTGGCCCTGCCTCTGACATGGGGTGCTCACAAACATGGTATGATCAAAAAAAAGTCAGGCAAATGATATTTTCAATCTTGCAATACCAGGCTTTGTGTATATATACGTCTTAAATGTAAATTAGATTCCACATGCATCAGGTGACCTATATCAGGGACTCCATCTAAATATTACACTTAAGGCATGATTAACTAAGTAATCACAACACAAGTTGTGACCCAGCTACTTGATCAATCAATTAATGGTGTGATAAAACAAGCAATGAACTACAAAGTTATTCCACAAAAAATGTGTAAGAACTTTGTAGCTTGTTCTTATCATGCCATTAATTGAACATGTGGCCAGCTGCTCCCTTGGAGCTGGGGGCCCCATTGACTAAGGAACTCCCCCCTCCCCCCCAGGGTGTATCACTTGCTGCCAGTCCCACGGATGACAAGGGTCACAGTGGCAGCAGCCTTCCTGGCACTGCCCCTGCTGCGAGTCTTATCAGCTGTGGGGCTCACAGGGGAGGAGCAGCAGGGAAAATGCTGCCCCTGCTGCAAACCTCATCAGCTACAGGGCTTGTAGCTGCAGAAGCTGGTGCAGACAGAGCCCAGGATCATGATCCACAGCTCCCCCTGCACCAGCAGTAAGGTGTGATTGGATCTGATATTGGATCCCATAATCATACCTCCTGCCATGCACATGTGGCATATCAGGAGACATGATTGTGTGGATCGTGCATCAGATCCTATCACACCTTTAAAGTTTCATAGTGTCTAGGGTCAGAAGGGACCTGAGTAGATCATCTAGTCTGACCCCCTGCCATGGCAGTAAAGAGTACTGGGGTCAAACGACCCCAGCAAGGTTTTCATCTAACCTCCTCTTAAAGAGCCCCAGGATAGGAGCCAGCACCACTTCTCTTGGACATCCAGGGGGGTTCTAAGAGAAAAAGAGGGGAAAGGAGACCGACCTTTTGAAAAGTGAACAGGAGTGAGTAAAGGCTAGCTTTTCATTAGGTAGATAGTGACTGAGAATAATTAAAGAGTGAAAAACTGCACTGGATTTCTAAGAGTTTTTAACTTTAGTCCTTCATTTAGAATTGTCAAAACTAGGTCTGTTTTCAGGGTAGCTCTGTGGGAGTACTTCTGCCTGCTGCTTTTATAAACTATCTCCTTATATGCTGTAAGACTCCTTTCAGACAGCAAGCAGATAGCAAGTTATCCTCCCCTGCTTTCCCAGAAATGGGTATACATAAGAGCTAATCAAGAATGACTTGAACCATGAGGGCAAACTTCTCCCCTCAGTATGAGCTTCCACGGAAGATTGGATTGCATGGGACATCACTCTCAGTTAATGCAGGGGAGCATGCATCTTCTTGCAAACTGTTCTGAACTGCCTCTGCCCTCATCCAAAGGCTGTCTTTTATCCCAATTATGGGATAAGGATAACAGGACTGCCTTGTTTTACAGGAGGGCAGTGAGGCCAAGCTACCTGACATTTCTGAGGTGGTAAACATATGTATTTTTTCACCTCTGGTTTGAGTAACACTCTGCTTGAATTCAGCCATCTCTCACACAACTCTTTGCTATTTGTTCCTTAAATTCATAGTGTGAAGGATGTCTCCGGAGGGCATGTCTTTTGGTAACTAGCAAACCAATGATTGTCAGAGTCTCCAAATCATGTATTGTATGTATTGTCACTTTCTGATGACCTTTGTTGAAATACTCATCAGAACAAAGCATTTTCCAACTTCCAAGATCAGATCAGATCAGATGGTTTTGAGAAACTGCTGTCCTATTACTGGAGACAGTCATGTGATGAAAGTTAACTTGGGAGCAAAGCCTGGGTTTGCCACTCCAAATGGTTCGTTGATAGCCGATTTAATGTGTATGCTCCCCTCTCAGCGAGGGGCACACCGGGACCATAGCTGCTCCATCATCTGTTAAGAGTGAAATCAAGACTCACCACAACAGGTGGCTGGCTCTGCTGGTTAACACACTACTTCAGTTGTTTCCTGCCATCTCTTTGCCCCTTCAAGAGGGCTGGCAAGGACTGATGGATTTTTCTTGTCCACTCATTTATTAGTCCAAAAATGTGGTTTGGGTGGACATGCAATACATTTTGGGGGCTAGATCCTGAAATGGGGTGGGGAAGGGAAGGTTAGGGTTGTGCCCCTCCCTGTCACTTAACAGTTATCTGGTTGTATCTTGCACCAAATAAATGGAGAAGCAGGTCCAGTTCCCTGCTCACTGTGTCTCAGGAAACTGGTCTAACCACCAGACCACAGGGTGTCCCTGGATGGTATTCTCAGTCCTTCCCGGTGATACTGTTCCACTTTATGCAAAACACGTGGATAGCAAGTGCTGGAACCCTCTCACCTCCCTCTTCCCCTCCATTCCATAGGCCAACTACATAGCCATATTCTCTGCATCT
>NW_017728992.1:15075561-15079144 GCF_001723915.1 Gavialis gangeticus | reverse complement strand
CATTAAGCTATTCTTATTACATCCTTCATTATACTGAACACCATAATCAGACAAAAAACCCTTCTGTTGCTACATGGTACTCAAGAACTATATCTATAACTGTCTTCTGCACTGATCCTTGACATCTTAGCTCCGTTAAAGTTAGTGGCAACATTCCCAATTATATCAAAGGAGCTAGAAATATCAGCTGAGCTCTCTATACTGTACAGTATAAGATACAACAAGAGGGTGGGGGTATGTTGGGGTGGGATATGTATATATTTATGAAATTTGCAGTATGGAAAAGTCTCCGTTTAAGGTAGGGTAAGCGTAGTGGTCTCAGCTATTCATTCAGACCATGTTTTTGAAGCAGCGTTACAATGGATGTCTTACTTGTAGAAGGTGACCCTAAGGAGGGTTTGTCTTACGATATGTATTGAAGTCCTGGTAAACAGTGCCTGTGAATCAGGTTTTCTGATTCTGTTTAGGTTTCACCCTCAAAAATCCTTGCCTCTTGCATATCTCCTGGACCATCATGGCTACTTCACTCCAACACTAATAAATGTTCATTTATAAGATCTGTTAGCCACTTTCTGGAATGCGTGTTTGAATCCCTTCAAAATCAACTGGTTCTTGAAAATAATCTGTTTCTGTTCTCTAGGGAGTGACTTGAGGAAGGACACTGTGGCCGCATCTACACAAGACCCTTACTGTACAGTAGCTTGTTTCTGCTGTGTAGTAGCTCACTACTACTGCGCAGTAGCGCCATGGGGCACGAACTGTGACGCAATACTACTGTGCACTACTAACAAGCTGCTGCACAGTAGTAACAAGCTACTGCGCAGTTACTATCACCAGGAAGCTGTGTGGGGATGCTGCTGTGCAGTAATGCTGGTTACTACAAAGTCACTTAGTACTTGGTTATGCAAGTACTAAACAGCTTTGCAGTAACAACCGTGCAGTCAGCGTCTTGTGTGCCCGAAAACTTGCTTACCATCTCTACTAAGTATACAGTTGGTTCAATCAAAGTTACTACCAAAAAACCCTTGCCTTTTTTATATTTCTGGGACTATCACAGATACAGTACAGGTTTCCCTTGCTTTATGCGGTATGTACATTCCTGGAAAATGGCACATAACTCAAATTCATATAAAGGGAACCCACTTTACAATGTAACAAATGGGGATATGTTCCAACACCTCAACTGTACTTACCCCCAGACCCATTTCTACCACTTTTTTAAGACAGTTTTGTTACTCACTGACAGCAGACAGTTGGAGATAAGCTAGCGGGATGCTTAGAAGCCATAATGGGGATGGGAACTACAGAAACACACATCACAGACAACAAGTGAGGAGCACAGATCCCCACAGGAGACTCTTTTCTGCTGTGCATCCCTCCCACAATACACCACACAAAACAGCTGATTGCGGGCTTCCACCACACCAATCGCATAAGAGTGAAAGAGAAGAGCAGCTTCCATTTCTAATGGTTTTATCATGAAAAATTCAGTTAATGGCCTTTCCTTTAATCACACAGTGTTGATGCAGAGTAAAGTGTAGGAGATGGCCCTCTGGGTTGGCTGGTCCAGCCATACCTCATCTCTAGTAGCACGTTAGGCCATTAGGTTTGCATCTGTGTAATTATCTTTTCTTTTGGCTTTTTCATTCCCTGTGCATTAAACACATGTTTTGGACAGGAACTGTTTAAGTTATGATGAGTTACACCACCTGAAAATCTAGTCTTTAAGTGAGCAGATTTTGAGTAACCCAGAAAAACTCTATGCTGAGAATATTATTTTGAAAAATTATATAAAATAGGCACAATGAAGCACAAGACCAATAGAAGCATGAAATTATTGTACATCAATGAACTATTCAGCAATTCAGTAAGAATCTCACAGCCAACATGGCGTATTAAAAATGAATCCTAAAGATAACTAATGTGTTGAGTGAATCTGAATGGGTTGTTAATGCTGATTTAGGTGTCTTGTCTGTGTGAGAGATTACCTCCACAGATCACAAAGAAGAACTAAGAGAACAGAAGAAATGCATACAACTAGGAGGTACTGTATGCATAAAAGAAACAATGAAGAAACTGTAAAAAAGTAATAAATATATTAAATAGGGAAAAAAAACACTGTTTGGGAAACTGGTATTGTTACCTGTAACAATAGAAGTTAAAAATGAGAGTATGATTTATAAAATCACAGCACAGCATTAATCAACATTATTCTCTAATTTATAGTGAAAATCAGACCAAAAAGGTGGATGTGCTTAATCCATTATTTATTCTGTGAGCCAGCTCTTTTTAAAAGATGCGATATTCTCCTTGCTCAAGCAGGCAGTTTTTCTGAGTTCAAAGCAACACATTATTCTCTGCCATTTGAATTAAAAGAATGCTTTGCCTCCAGCATGGCTATCCTTTTCTCTTTTTCTGAGGTGCTATTATCTTTGATGTATTACCAACATTGTATAAAAACATAAGTCTGGATGATTTTGGTATTACTGCATTACATGTACCATCTGTTCCCTTAAACAATATTATTTTATACTGCCTCTATATATAGACAAGAGCAAAGTATATGTCTGAAGAGAATTGTGTTGCCAGAGTTAGTTTCAAGATGCTCATATGCTTAATGCAGACTTGCATATGTTATCTCAGAATTATGCTAGTTTCCTAAAAGGAAGAGAAAAAGTTTTTTTCCCCAACACGCCTGGCTAGATTATTTCCCATTTCTTCTGAATCAGAAGTTGGCCATAGTTGGAAGTAGGACACAAGACGGGGTGAGCTTTACCAGAACTCTGCTAATCTGTATTGCCAGAGAACTCCCTTCTTGGATGCCTGACTGGGGTATCTTGCCCCAACATACAGGATATACAGACCACTGAATTTGAGGTGGAAAGGAATTTTTACCCCAGGTCATACTGGCAGAGCCCCTGCTGGTGCCTCATCGTTACTGCAGCATGGCAAGTGGTTCTCTTTCCAGTATCATCTGAGTATATTTTTTACCTGCTATTGTTAGGGCCTCTGGGATTTGTAAAGCCTTGCTCTACTGATCTACATCTGTGGCATTAAATTCTAAAATGTAATGTCTTGAAGACTGAAATGTTTCATTATAAATCAAGTCTTTTGACTAGTTTCAGGTATCTGATTTAAACTTAGGGTCAAATCCTATTTCACCTTTTTGTGCACCTAAGTGGCACCTACAGAATCACAAGAAGCCCCTGACATATTACATATATTGTGAAATTAACTGACTACATATGCAAAGTAATACCCCTAATAAAAATGGCCAATGAGCCATAAATTAGTTATTTGAGAAATGTAGAACATTTATGTACCTGATTTCTAACAAGCTGTAATTTCATAGTTTCATAGTTTCTAGGGTCGGAAGGGACCTGAGCAGATCATCTAGTCCGAGCTCCTGCCATGGCAGGAAGAGCACTGGGGTCAAATGACCCCAGTAAGGTGGTCATCCAACCTCCTCTTAAAAACCCCCAGGGTGGGAGCCTGCACCACCTCACTTGGAAGCTGGTTCCAGACTCTAGCCACCCTGACCATGAAGTAGCGCCTCCTGATGTCCAACTTAAACCTTCCCTCC
>NW_017728992.1:15058931-15075326 GCF_001723915.1 Gavialis gangeticus | reverse complement strand
TTTTGAAGGCTGAACAGGTTCAGGTCCCGCAACCTTTCCTCATAGGACCTACCCTGCTGTCCCTTGATCATACGAGTGGCCCTCCTCTGGACCCTCTCGATGCTGTCCACATCCCTCTTAAAGTGCAGCGGCCAGAACTGGACGCAGTACTCCAGCTGCGGCCTGACCAGTGTCGCGTAGAGGGGGAGGATCACCTCCTTGGACCTGCTCGAGATGCATCTGTGGATGCACGACAAGGTGCAGTTGGCCTTCCTAACCGCCTCCCCACATTGCCGACTCATGTTCATCTTGGAGTCAATAATGACTCCCAGATCCTCAATAATGACTCCCAGATTTGGACACATGGCATGCCACACGCACAATGATAGTGTTTGGCCAGGTTCTTAAGTATCTCAGTGTAGACTGCTCTGTATCTCTTCGCCACCTCCTCACTTTGCCTTCCTGCAGGAGGACTGAGGCTTAACTGCTGCCCCAGAGCACAGTAGCAGATGCCATGACTCACTGCCCCACTTCTCTTTCTTCAACTGGATTTCAAGGGTGCTTCTTTAAGAAGCCATTAGCACCTCTCTCTGAAACCCAGTCTAAACAAACACTCAAGTGACATGTTTTCAGAGGCGAGGTGGGGGGGAGGATTTGTTCAGAAATCTGTGGGCAGGACAAGCACATGCGAAAAAAGCACCTCATAAGGTTACTGGAGAGTTTGAGCCCTGCCTCTTCTGCATGCTCCCCCCTGCACCAACCTGGTTCACAGTGTCTCCCTGGATCTTCATAAAACCTGGGAGAGCAAGTTTCCAAGATGCTTTTTTCTCCTCTGGATAGCTTGGTCTTTGAATGTGAAGCTGGTCACATGGCAGTTTCTGTTGAGTGATATTACCTTTTTCTTTATGGAAGTAATGTCTGCCAGGGACCTAACCGGCACCTACATAGCTGCAACACTGAAATATTTGTCATTCATGAGAAGTTTGAACTCTGTTTCAGCTTCTGGGAAATTAGGATCACCTTATACACATATTTGTACAAGTAAAGTGAAGGAGGAGAGTCCTCCCAATTTTTAGTCCTACAGCCAACTGATTAGGGGACTTATGCAGAGAACCAGTCAGATGTTAGCCCTCCCTCTCACAGAGGAGACCAGGCCATGGGCTAGGGCAGGGGCAGGCAATTCTTTTGGGCAGAGGGTCGCTTACCAAGTTTTGGCAAGTTGTCAAGGGCTGCATGGGTAGCCCTGCCCCTTGACAGATGCCCCACCCCCCAGTCATTGTTTTGGGACTGGAAGTATTGCCCCCTAACCCCCAACCGTTGTCACCAGAAGTCCCTCCCCTTGCCCCCAGAAATACTCCTTTCAGCAAGGGGTTTTACCATCTCAGAACCAGAAAAATACCAAATTATATTCTAAAAATTGAACATCTACAACTTTTATTAATTTGATTTAAAAAAATATTTTTGTCCTGATTTACATGTTTTTATGTAGTTTACACAGAGGTGATCACACAGTAGCCTTGGTGCTGGGTCCTGTCGGTTTCCTCTGGGGCCTACTGTCGTTTTTGACAGGCAGCCAAGAGCAGATAAATATTAATTATTAAACCTTTTAGGTGCCTCACAGGCTGGATAGAATGGCCTGGTGGGGTGTATCCATTCCGTGGACCGTATTTTGCCCACCCCTGGGCTAGGCACTACTCAAAGCACTCTTCATCCCTCCTCTTCAAGCTGGGTTACTGCACTTCACATTTAAATGCTATTATATGAACAGCAGTCAGACAGTTTCTACCCCACTGGGGAGAGAGTCCCTGGTCTTCCAAGGCAACATCCACCTCATTGAACGACTCACTTGAGTTCCTCTTCCTAACCCAACATAGTGTCTCTTCCTGGCTATCCACTGGGCCAGTTACAAGAGGAGAGCTGGTGAACACATACCTAGTCTGCAAGCCAGTAGTTAAAACACTTTGTGGTGCACTGGATCACACAGACTCAAACCCTACCTATGGATGAGAATGGCCTAGCATGCCAGTCTTTGTGTGCAAGGGCACTGACCCCTAACTAGAAGGCATGATAACTGTCATTCTCTAGAAACAGCTGTTAGTTGTGTTTAGTCTCCTCTCGTCTCAATTAAACCAGTGAGGCTGCCATAAAATTGAAGTCCACCTTGCCAGAGAACATGTGCACCTTTTGCTTGGGACCTGCTTTTCTACTGCCTTGTTAAGTTTGTTTATGTAGATGTTTTCCAAGTAGGTGAACAATTTAACTGTTCTGGTTTAGTACCCATAGAAAGACAACACAGAAGAGTAGAGACCTGAGCCCATCCTGTATAACCATTAAAAAAAATTAAAAGACAAAACAAGCCCTTGTGCAGATGTTGAATTCAGTGGTTTTGCAGCTGTGTAAGTGACAGCAGAAGTCAACCTATAAAGGTTAAGGCTCCTTTCCCTTGCCATGACACTCAAAGTAGCAGTTAGATAAAGCCATTCCAGTAAACACCATATGCTCTGAATAAACATGAACTACAATTGATTTTTCAAAGAAAGAAAACCGAAAATACTGAGTGAAATGACATAGCAAAATTTATGCACAAGATGACTCATTAATTTACTTCCCCCTGTGAGAGTTAGGTAAATGATATTTACATTCTTGTGACATGAGCAAATAAGTAAATAATAAATAGTGGAAGGCTAGATCTTTCAGCTAGGAGAATGTCATCTCTTAAGAATATTATACTTTGAGTTATGCTTCTATGACAACACTGAAATTAGTACAGTCGTATGTGTATAATTAAAGCAAAATATGTCTGTTGGCCCGTACACTACAACCCCCTGGAGATTAGGTAGATTTTTTTGTCACCAGCCAGAGTTTAACCAGGGAATTAATTAATATTTTGTATATTGCATTTATAGTTAATTCATTTTTTGAGTTTGAGATGTATAAATGCCTTAGCTGCTATAAATGATAGATCCAGCACATCATACCCTTGAGTTTGCACTTTACTGTTGCTACAGATATAGCTGAATCTAGTTTTTATTAATGTAAATAACAGCTTGCTGTGTACAACTAGGATGAAATTCTATTTCCCTTTGTGCATC
Organism: Gavialis gangeticus; assembly: GCF_001723915.1. Classification (NCBI taxonomy): domain Eukaryota; kingdom Metazoa; phylum Chordata; order Crocodylia; family Gavialidae; genus Gavialis; species Gavialis gangeticus. The sequence continues at coordinate 15,072,255 of NW_017728992.1, read as the reverse complement.
TGAATGGCAGCTTTCTAGCTTAGTACCAAAAATACCACTTACACACAAGTATTAATTCCATTTCCCCTGCATTGTGAATACATTGCTGTATGCACAGAGACTGCATGCTTAGTAGGATACACACTGGCTATGCACATATGCAACAAGGGGGGCAAGACAGGGACTGCACTGAGGCCCATTCTAGCCCCGGTCCTCTTCCCATGCTGCCAGTGATCAGCTGTTTGGCAGCTGGCAGGAACCATGTTGGACCTATGCAAGCCCCTGTGTAGTCCACCCAGGTACAGATTCATTTTAAGGCACCATTAAAACCATTTTCATTTAATAATTTTGTGGATGGTTTTGCTTTTTGTAAAACCATTAATTATCTGAAGGTGTGGCCAGGTTACATTTTAAAATGGGATTAACTAGTTATTCTCATTTTAAGTGTAACATCTTCCAGGGGTCTAATCTACAAGAATACAGGCAGCCAGAAATACAGTACTAGTAGATTTTAGTCTCTAGATGCAAAAGTCTTTCTCATAGCTTAGCCCCAGGAGTTGAATGGTCCTAGCTCCCTCATTCAAGCTTGAATCTATGTCTCTGATTTCCAGGAGGAGGGCACCAGGCATCATGCCACCAGTCGGGCATTATCTATGCCCCTTCTCTGGCAATCAATCCTATTGATTGCCCTGGGACAGCTCAAGGATGGAGATACATGGGTCTAGGAAATAAATAGGCAAGAACGAGGGTATGTGGCTCAGTGCAGTGGGTGCTGCCCTAGGAAGATGAAGTAGGCTCTGGGTCATACATTTGGCTTTTACTCCCAAAGCAGCAGAAGATTCCCCACTGTGCTACCCTCTATTCATTTCAGTCAGTGGAGGGTAAATGCAAGGGGCTGTGCCTTAGCCTTAAAAGTAGCAACAGAGGTATGATCAGTGCCAGAGTTTGGTAATGCCAAGTCTGTAGTATGGTGGTACCCTAAGCACTCAAGTATTGGGGGTAAAACATGTGGCTTTGGGGCTTTCCCCACCACATTATTTTTTCCAGGACTTACGTTTGGGTATGCATGAACATAGCTGCATATATGCCCAACCAGTGCATACACTTAAATGGCCAAATCACAAACTGAGAGCCAAAAACCATGAGGCAGACAACTAGAAAACTGCCATTTAGACACACAAAAGGAAATAGATTTCCACCCCTACAAACAGAAAAATCCTTCAATTTGAAATGCTAAAATTCATCATGCTTTGTCCAGGATAAATGTTGGAAATAAAGAGTGATAGATCAAAGTTTCTTCTTGGGTTGTATAGTCCTTACTGTGCAGCAAATTTAAATAATTGCTAATTTTCTTCTAGGAGTATCAACCTTGTAACACCAACTCCTGTCCAGAGTTAAAAAAAACCACCCCATGGACTCCTTGGACTCCAGTCAATATCTCAGACAATGGTGGCCACTATGAACAACGGTTTCGATATACTTGCAAGGCACGACTGCCTGACCCAAATTTGCTGGAAGTGGGAAGACAAAGGATTGAAATGCGTTATTGTTCTAGTGATGGTACCAGTGGATGCTCCACAGATGGTAAGCAGAAATAGAGCAGCTGAATGATATCATCTGCTAGTGAGATGGTTTTATTTCCATTTTTGTAAGAGTGGATCTTCATGTCTTGCTGTGTTTTTGCCTAATAGAAATGTTAATGGAAATATGGACATATTGATCACAACAGGGAAACTAGCTTATACTTTTCTAGACTTAACTTATTATCACAGGATAACTAGGTATTTTTACCCCAGGCTGTAGGATTTGTACCTTGTTGGAGAGTTAGATAAATTATATTTATGCTTTTGCAATGTAAGTAGATAATAATACCCAATAGAATGCTGTATCTTGCAGCTGAGAATGTCATCAAATTATGATTTTGAAACAGGCTCCCTGTTAAAGATATTCTACTCTTGGTTCCATTCAAATAACACACTTGAAATGAGGAGGGCTGTTTATATGTAAACTAGTTGTTTGAATTGTTCTTTCTCAAAATCAACTCCTCAGGGTAATTGCTGTACAACTGGCCTAAGTACAAACAGTCAGAAAGCCCAAGACTAAATTGATTCAATCTTCACAGGTTGATTCAATCTTCAATCTAAGTTGCTTAGATTGAACCAATAAGCAAGTGAATAGATATTCACTTTTGATTGTAGCAATACAGTCATATGCCTGCCATGGCCTAGGCCAGAAGTCAGGGGGTGCTAGAGAAAGCCTCCTTGCTTGGGTGGAGCAGATAGTTTGAGCCAAGTCTAGCCCACCCACCTTGCAAGATGGGAGTTGTAGGGGAGATACAAAGCAGCCTGGGATAGGGGAGATGTGAGTTAACTTGAATCTAGAGGGGATCTGGGACAGAAGTTCAATAAATTGATTTAAGTTAAATCAGTTAAGTCTGATACTGCATCCATCCAGGTTTATTTTAAACCAGTTTTGGCCATTTTGAAAATAGTTTGTGTGCCCTGAACTTCTGTTGTGTTACAGATTTGAACTGGTTTCTAATCACTTATACCAGTTTATGTGTAATTTCTGTGTCCAGCCCTGAAGTTTAAATCTTGAGAACTATTTCATTTCCTTTTATTCTAATAGACTTTTGTTAGATATTTTATCAAAATCTAATTTTATTTGTTAAATATTGGCTATGCTGATGAAGAGAGCTTTTCGTTCAGTAATTTTTAAACCATTACTGACTGTATGCATTTGACCATTAACTAAATACATAACTTATGAAGTGGATAATTTATATTATAAAAGTTTTATGCCACCTAGCTATCACTACTGTTTTCAAGTTTTGTTTCCTTCTGTGAAGACGGAAAGACCTCATCACCAAAGTGTGTGTAACTTTAAATGTATTTTCCATACACAGTTTGTTTGCATTAAGTTATTTTCCCTTCATCAGTAGTCACCAATGTTCCCTCTAAGGTGCAGTGGTCCATGAATGTGCTGCTTCAGTCTGTGAGCAGCTTACAGGGAACATTGATAGTTACCGATATCCCATTTCCTCCAAGAACATGACCAAACCCTTCATAAACCTGGCTGAACTCCTCAGTTTCCACTGCATCTGGTGTCAGTGAGTTCTCCACTTTAACAAGACATACGGAAAACTAAAACTCTTGGTTCCAAAATGACACCTTTTGTTAGACCAACTGGGAAATTGCAAGAAAACTGTCCTTTTCTGCAAGCTTTTGAGATCAAAGTCACTTCGTCAGGCTCTGAGAAAAGTATAGATGGTACAAGATGGTAAAAAGTCCCCATAGGTAGGAAATAAACTTCATTTTTGGACAAAGGGAGCTGAAGATGGAAGGCTGTCCCTCAAAAATGAAGATGGAGGGACAGCCTTCCATCTTCAGCTAGTTTTTGTATGTCTTTTTGTCTCAGACCAACACAGCCACCAAGTACACCACTTTAATAACACACTGGGTGAAAAAGAACTGCCTTGTGCTCATTTTAAACTTACTATCTGGTAATTTCGTTTTGTGACCACTAGTTCTTCACTGATGAGAGCTAGTCAGTAATAAATCCCTATTGACTTTACCTTCATTATTTAGTATTTTGTAAATCCTTCTCATGTCCCCCCTTGAGCATCTCTTTTCTAAACTGAACAGGCCTGGCTTTGTTAGTCTCTTCTCATCAGGAAGCCCCCTCCACACCTCTGACCTTCTCTAGCTCTTCTATATTCTTTTGGAGGCATGGGTACCAGAACTGGGCATGGTACTTAAGGTATGGACACACTGTGGATTTACCAAGGTACATAAAGATACTTCCATAATTCTCTCAGCAAACTCTCCCTCATTTTAGGCCCAGATGGCCCACAGATCATTCTGTCCCTAATAAAGGAATCTTGTTATGTTTCCAAAATTACATGTGGATGCCAGTGTTTTCAGCTGTCACATAATTAACTATTCCTCCTTCTGGATCCTGATTCTAGGTTGAAAAAAAAAAGTAGTATATTTTGCAGTTGCAGTACCCCTGCAACTGGTGTTTCAACCTGCAGAGTTGTTACACAAAGGAGCTACTGGGGGCATCCAGCACCAGGCTGCCTGTCCAGAAGGGCCTGATGGTAGCACCAGGTTGACTGCACCTTGATCCCACCCGCCCTTGCCCCATGTAAAGATTGGGGGCTGGGCCGGGACATATGCCCTCACTTGGCTGCCTGTGCCATGTGTCTGGAGGGGCCGCTGCACTCCGGGCTGGGTCATGGGGCAATGAGTGCCCAGCAACTCATCCAGAGGTGCAGCGCAGGGGAGGTGGTGGGGGGCGGTCAATGTGCTGGATAAACCACTGGGCTGCAATTGCTCCAGCCCAGCTGGGGCCCCATTCACAGTGAACGGGCCCCCGGCTGGGCCAGGTCATAAGACAATCCCCACAGTGTAGGAGGGAGCAGGGCAGCGCCCTGCCCCTACCATTCTTCCTTCTGCGCTGTGGAGGTCTCGATCTGCCTGCCCTCCCCCACAAGCGCAGTTACACTTACCTGCCCGCGGCTGCAATCCTGGCTGGGAGTGCACGAGTATCTCAGTGTGCCTGCCCCTCCCCACTCCTGCAGCAGCCTGTGGCTGGGTTGGGGTGGGTACAGGTCATTAAAAATTTACTGCGTGGCAAGATTTTTTCTTGTGCATGGCCACGCACGCACACAGCTTAGAGAGAACCTTAGTAGCCACATAGTTCTGAATAAAAAAAATAGCAAAATATATTTATTTTTTTGAGATATTTAGATGAAGTCCAGTCAAATTTTATTTAGTAAGTAAGAGTAAGTTCATTGAAATGTATTAGTAGGTATAAAAACAATTTCTTTTGCCTGTTAGAAAATAGGATGTATATATATTAATTTCTTTTTCATTAATATCTGTTTGGGAATCCATTTAACTCAAATGTTCATAATGATAAAGGCCTCTTTTACATTTTTCTAAATTGCTAGCCAGGCTCACAATGATATCACGTAAGAGGCTTAGCTAAACTTTGTCCCAGCATTATTTTTACAAAATATTTTTAAAACCTGTCTAGAAAGAGGTTTTCTTTTGTACCACCCATAGATAACTCGCATGCTTTACATTTTTATATTTCCACTTTTTAAATAGTCTGGCAGATGTCAGTAAAAATATTTTTTGTGTCTGGTACTTTGCTGTTCTTGTATTAGTGCTTTTAAATCAAGCCAAGAGGGTTAGCTAAGTCTATAAACGTATGTTGTGAGCAAGTGGAGTATAAATAAAAGCCTCAGAGTTTCATATTAGCTAGGGTCAGGAGGGACCTGAACAGATCATCTAGCCCAACCCCTTGCCACAGGCAGGAATGAATGCTGGGTTCACAAGACCTCCCCCAGCCAGGTGATTGTCCAACCTCCTCTTGAATTTACCCAAGGTAGGGGCGAGGACCACTTCCCTGGGGAGTTGGTTCCAGATTTTGGCCACCCTAACTGTAAAAAAATTGCCTTCTCATCTCTAACCTAAACCTATTCTCCATCACCTTATTACCATTATTCCTCATCACCCCAGGTGGTGCTGGGGAGAAAAGGGCTCTACCTATTTGCTGTTGATCTCCCCTGATGAGTTTGTAGGCAGCCTTGTTACACACTGCACTTAGAGCTGCTCGAATGTTGATGTGTGTTAGTGCGAGCTCCAGTTCAGAGCAGTCACACTTTAAGACTAAAATTTTTCACTGACTGTTCCCCCACCTGTACAGCTACATCTTGCCACTAGGGGGCTGGGGAGCAGGGAGCTGGCTAGAGCTACAGCTGTGAGTTGCCAGCAGAGGACTGGTGAGCCAGAAACAGGGTTTTATCCCTGCTCTAGGTCGGGGCATGAGAGAGATGGGATGGAGGTGGGAACGTGAAGGTGGGAGGTGAAGAGTTAATAGGATAGGGATGGATAATAAAATTGAAGGTGGAAAGGAAATGGGGATGGGGGAAGGGTGATAAAATGAAGTTGTCCAACCATTGAAGGATAAAATAAAAAGTAGTAAAAATAAAAGAATTTAAAAAGAAATAAAGAGGAAATAAATTAAAGAAGGTCTCATGTTTTAATACATTGAGATTTGGGAATGGGGTGTGGGGTGTGCTGGTTGTGCTTCCCAGGAAAGCTAGGAGGTGGGAGAAGTGAGGAAAGGAGCTTTTGGAGGAAGCCACAGCTCATGGGGACCCAATGCAGCCCCTTCCCTTGTTCCCCCTCTCACCCATCTAAACCCCACTCCTGGACCTGTCTATGCCCTGCAACCTAGCTGGCTGGCATGTGCTGTGCAGGCTGTTTGCATGGGGTCACACAACTTGAGCTAGGAAAGTCACACTCTCAGGGGCAGGAGGGGGAGTTGATTTGGTGTCCTGGGCAGTAGAGTTCAGGGAGTGGAAAGTTTGTCCACAGAGAACAGGAGGGTGCAGGGGGGACACTGCATCCTAGAAGACTGACACTTGGATGGCTTACCTGTGTGGAGGGGCCATACATTAATAGAACACAAGCTGGGTAACCCAGATCAGAGATAAATCTGCCTTGGAGTGGTGTAACTTTGAGCTGCCTTTTAAAGTGTGCTTAAAACTACTTCCATGTGTTACTGTGTGGACCAGAGGTAGGCAACATTTTTGGGCAGAGTGAGAAAAACACCCGCAACCTCAATTTGTAAGATGTTTGTGTGCCGGGATGGATGGCGGAGGAGCTGTAAGGGGAATGATCCTTGTTGTGGCAGTGCAGCCCCAGCCCCTTCTCCACTGTCCACCTCAAGGTACATGTGCCAAGCAAAATGCCTTCATGTGCCACACTCTGACACCCATGCTGGGGGTTGCCTACCCCTGGTATGGACAATCCAGGGGTTAAGACCTCCAAGTGCCACCTAAAATTAACGTGTAACAAGGCCCTGAAGTATACAACACTATGCACAGTTTGCTTCATTTTATTTCCTGCAGCTCCACATAGACCAAGAACTGGAAACATAGTTTATTCACTAATTTATTATGGTCTTTATAGTTGTAATCAATTAACTAATTCACCTGTGTTCAACTTGATCTTCCAGGCTTTGTTTTTTACATTAAAACATAATAGTCGACAAACCAGTTGCATCTTAATACCCGTGTATGATAAGTAAAGTAGCCTTAGTAACAAAAGGAGGTTATTACCTGTATTCGGTAAGTCAAGCATTATGAAGTTAAATGATATAAACAAGGCCACCAAGTAAAGTGCAGTTTTATACTAATTCTGAGTTACCTGACTGAAGTGCAGGCGTGATTTTGTTAGCCCTGTTAAGTGTGTAAGTCAGGGGTGGGCAAAATGCAGCCAGTGGGCCGGATGTGGCCCACCAGGCCATTCTATCCAGCCTGCAGATTCCATAAAAAATTCAGAAAATAAATATTAATCTGCCCCTGGCTGCCTGTCATGCTGCCGTTGATGGCTTGCCAAAACTCAGTAAGGGGCCCTCTACCCAAAATAATTGCCCGCCCATGGTGTAAGTGCTCCCATTATAGGAATAGAGAGACATCTGCTTGTCTCTAGAGGGCAATCAGCAACCAAAAGGGGTAATAGAATTGCCCCTACACAATACTTGTGTAACTTAGTTAGACTCAAGCTGCACCTTGTTCATTTACCAGGTGACCTAGTAGCCTGCCCTTGGTTTCTTTACTGAATCCCTGGGAATTCCTCTTGCTTATTCTTTTGCTCAGAAAACTGGACTGACTCTTTTTGAAGTAGTTATGTTTTTGAAACCTGTTTCTGCAAAGTGTCTTCTGCTCTTCATGTGTGCTGAAGCCTAGCAAAAAATCCTGTCTCCCTTTATAAATGAATCCATCTGTGTCTGCTTGTTAAGTGGAAATGTGTCAGTAAATGTAAAAGATAAAGACAATAGTAGTCTGACTTATGCTGAATAAACCTACATGTAATGCCCTTACCATCCCCAGTTACCATCCACTTCCCAAACTCTTTTATCACACCAGTTTTTATGAGTTCAGTTAGTTTTCTATTCATTTCAGTAGTAACTTACCTGCATCAAAGATTTTCTTTTCCTACAGAATCTCCAAACACATCTGCAAGGTTCTGGTGATGAATAGACCCCATGTTTTTTTCACTATCCAGCATGAGGGTCAGAGCTTTCTTAACGCTGCGACCTCAGCAATTGAACCCTTTTGCTAGAACAGATCAGACTCAGCCCCAAATTGATAATCAGTAAAGGCTTCCCCCAGAAATAATTTTCCTAACAAGACAGACAGAGTCCTCTACACACAAAAAGAAATCACCTGGCGGGGGAGAGAGAGAGAAAGTGTTTTTGTTCCTTATCTTGGGATCTTTAATTTACACAGTGTTTGCACATAGCACAGTGCTAGGCCAGAATCAGATTTCCATAGTTGGTGCATATACAGCAAGGAACCAGAACCAGGCTGTCCTAGAGGAGAACCCTAACCACTTGGTTAAAGTGGCAGGATCCCAATTACTTTTTCTCCTCACTCCATGACTCTTCTGTCCTTATCTGTCCAGTGACCCAGCTTCAATGGGGCTTATGGGGAGCACCCTCACCTACAGTTTTCTATAGCCTGGCAGTCGGAGCACTGTCTTGGGCAATGCATTTAATCCTTTCAGATTATGGTAGGGCTACAGTGTGTGGGCTGGATAAATATACTAGGTTTGGGGGCAAAACGTGGACAACAGCAGCACCCCTACCACCTTCTGAATCACTTATCTTCAGAATCTCAGAAGTATGGTTAAGTGTTGTAAATTGCAAGTGAACATAAATCCATAATGGAGAGTTCAAATGCATCCCTGTACTTTACTAGGTTTTGAGTGTTGTGTTCCCCTCTACTTAGGCATTTTCCATAGGCTACTTGTAAGGAGGGACTAAAAATTCGGCACCGCAACTCGTAAGTTTAGGTATATATTGAGGTAATTTGAACCATGCCCTATAGGTAAACTAAGGTAGATTTGTTGGTATATGTACAGCAGTTTCATGCAGCTGCAAGTATAGAGAAGTACTGTGTCAGTACATGGAAAGGATATAATCTTAATTCCTTCTTTTAATGGTAATAACGACAGACTCTTCGCTGGTGTTGTCTTGTGATAATAGAGTTGATGTTTCTTAGATATACCTATTATGTCTAAGCCTTATCTGTTGGGTTGGGAATATGTTCAACTAACAGAGAAAAAGCACACAACATGTTTACTCTGGAGTAATTTGATTTTGTTCTAGGGTAAAAGGGGATTTATGATGTACAACTTTATACCAGGATAAGTCACTTACTCCAGGGTAACGTTACTCCATGAAAAAATCAGTAACTTTGCCCCAGTGTAAATTTTATGTTCTAGTTAAGTTCTAGTTATTTTCATTAGTGCAATGGGGTATTACTGGCTCCTCCACCCCGACCCCTACTGGTGAAGCACTGTAATAGTGCCCACCTATCGCAGGTAGCTGCTGTAGGGGATCTGGTCATGTGCGTGCTCTGGACATCAGTGTAATTACATTCCAGAGTGTAATCTAGGGTAAATTGCTCCAGGGTAAATGTATATCCATAAGCTTAGGTTAAGAACTCTGTTGAGTAGCAGGGCATCTAAGTTCCTTTGTATCTATGGCCCAAAATTTTCTAGAAAAAAAAGGGGGTGGAGGATTGTAGCCACCATTTCAATAATGCAGTCTCAGCAAGATATTTCATTTTAATCTCTTTTTCATCTCCCAGCTTCTCCACTGAAAAAAAAAAGGTTAACTTTTCAAAAAATACAAAAATAAATAGAACTGGAAACCTGAGCCCAAATTTCCAACCACCATGTAGTACAATAACCCAAACCTCAAGAAATAATAATTTCTAAAGGCAAGATGTAATTTAGCCCTACTTCTAGTTTAGTCCTAGTCTCTTGTGAAGAGACTGATTAAATAACAGTATTAGCCGTAGACGAGCACCACAGGTTATCTACACCAGTTTTATTTTTAACTACATTCTGAATATAATAATGTCTTCCTGTCAGGAAGAATACAAGCTGTGATTTTATCTCTTCAACTGGCTCATCAAGGCTAAGCTAAGTCATTTCAAGATAAGAAGAAAGTGACTTTTGAAAGCTGTGTATTCAGTTAGATTCTAATATAATAAATGAAGAAACCTGTGTTACAGGAAATTTACAATAACATGTTTAAACACAAAAAGCCAGAGACTGGAGGAAAATAAGGTTTTCATAGTAATATAAATTTTATCCCAGGGCACGTTACCTGAATTATTTGTATTAAAATATGTAGTCTTAATATTGTATTAGTATTTGTTGTCCTTACATATTATTTACATTATACAAGCTGGGTTTTCAAGTTCACACCATGCTGATTGGCAGCATTCTGAGGAACAGCATTCATGATTTGTTACTTTTATTTGCAAAACATTGGGAAAAAATTTAGTTAACTTCTTCCCTCTACAAGGTTCCCTGCTGTTCTTTCAATCTGTGTTCTTTAGGTAAAATACAGACTGGAGAATAATGAAAAATTTTTCATTCTTATAAGCCAAACTAACTTTTAAAGCAAATTCTTCCCTTTTTTACTGGGTACCAAATGGTGAGGCTAAATTAATGCTTGTGAAATACTGGAAAATCCTTCGGTTGAGTTTGCTGAGTGGAATATGCACCCTCATCCCTGCATGCACCTGGCCTTGTGGTGCTCTTCACATGAAGTCCAAGTTAAGAAGATCCCAGTAGTTTACAGAAGACCCTTCAGCGCTAACATTTGAACTCTGAAATAAGAATATAATGGTTCTTTCAGTGTCCTGAATTAATTAAGGAGAGATGCGCCTGAAGCTGGAGTGTCAGGGCTCTGGACCACGCTGTAAACTGTATAATTTATCAGAGGTAGGGCTCTTGCCTTTTCATCACCTGTATTCTGACCTCAGAATCCAACCCAATGGGTCACTGAGGCTTTCCACAAACTGGTATTATTTTTGAGCACCTGGTGGGAGGCACATTTTTGTACACAAACATTAGCTTTAGCTCGCTTTCCTGTAATATTCAGGAGAATACCATATATTGCTTCTTGAATAATTTCAAAGAGTTCTTTGGAACGTAATATTTACAAAGTGAATATTATCACCACCTCCAAAAGTCCACTTCATTTGCTAGGGGTAGTTAACTCTGTTCATCTGAAGGAAGGCAGACTAGCTCATTCAAAGAGTTTTTGTAGGCTGCAGCCTGCTTCTTCAGATGCTATAAATGGACTTGTAAAGAACATGGTAGAGTTGTATTGCTAGACCGGTCTGTTTCAAATAAGGTTAACTAGACATCTTATCCCTTGTCATCTTGAAGAGGTGATGGTCAGGCTCATTTTGCCCTCCTGTACCTTTAGAAGTGATTGAATACCAAGCTGAAACAAGAATATTATGAACCCAGGAAAGATCTTTGGAGTAATCCATACAGCAGGGCTGGAAACCTACTCATCTCAGAGTTGTCTTGCCCTTTTAGCTTGACTTGAGGATACACCCAAAAATGTACCAAGCATAGCAAATATCCTCTATCTCCCAGATGGAGAGATTATGGACATGGAATATAGGGAAATGCAGAAACTGTGGAAATATGTCTCTCCTTTAATAAGGTGAGTATAAAATAACCTTTCCTCACATTTTACAGGAAGGGAATAGATAGCTTCACACTGCTTGCAGAAAATGAAATTAAAAAATAAAGCCGAGTTCAATAGTTTTTCCTTTCTCCCAATATTTTTATAATTTCATTTTTATTATATTTATACATGAAACTATATACCCAGAATTCAAATCAACCTGGTAATTTCTTGTGATTTATAACTCTTGTCTAAACAGAAAACTCAATAAGACTACGAACACTATATAAGTTGCTGTAAAGCTGTAGAAAAAGTGCTAACAGTAATATATTCTTGTAATGCTCTGGAAAGAAAGAGACACAAGGAAACATTTGCTGTAACAAGAATTTTACATTAAATAGGTCTTTTATACATTATTATGTTTTAGAGCTAAAGGTACCCCTGAGGTTTCCTGTAAAGCCATTTTTAAAACTGGATTACTGCAAGAAATCTGATATATTAATGAGAAAACGTGAAATAAGGTCACACATTTCCCTTCAGACTGAAAATTCTCCCCTCAGTGGGATCTCCACTACATCCTAATGCTATTGTAAAATGATACAGTGCTGCAACATTTTGTCTAGCTAAATACTGACCAGTGGAACCTAAGAAAGAAGGGTTCTGTCATGATTTGCAGTCCAGTTGAAACATTGCCATTTGAAAGTCAGGGGTTGGAGCAAGGGACAAAATTTGGCACTTTCTTCTCATGCCTCACTCATCACATGCATAAGGCTGGCATTCCAAATATTCACAGTTAGGCAAGCCCACAAATAAAGTCATCCACAGAGCTAGGACTTGAAACCACATCTTCCACCCCCAAACTGTTTCTGCTTCAAGCAGTAGCAGCACTCTACCTCTATAGTAGGAGTCCCAGAGTGCTAACATTAATAGAGGTGATCCATGTTGGCAATGGCGGGAAGAATTCCTTTAGTACAGAGGGGAATTTGTATCAATGCCATATGTTGTAGGTATGCTTTGATACATTTCTAGTGTAGCTCAATGGATCAGGAATGAATTAAGTCCTCAGTTGAGTATAATTGAGAGTATTCCCTCCCATCCTGGATCTAGCCCTAAAGGCTATGGACAGACATTCAAAAGGCCTGAACCTGAATTGATTCAATCTTTGCAGATTAGTCTAATCTGTCTTGGTTGAGCCAGTTTGCAACTGCACAGACATGGACTGAAGAAATGGCAGTACATGCCTGCAGTGGCTCAGGCTAGAAGCCAGGGGATGCTAAAGCAGGTCTCCTTTCCCTTTGACAGTACTGAGCTGAGGGCGGGGGGTGTGGCTAAGCCCTAGCAAGACACTCTAACTAGGGAGGGACCCCCATCCTGCCTGCACCATCCCAGGCTTTCCCCTGCTCACTGCTCAAGTGGCGGGAATTTTGCCAGACCCCAGCCCTGGGCTAGCACTCTGATGCAAAGGGTGCGTGTGCAGTGAATGCATCTGTTGATGATACTGAGTTTTTCAATCTCCCTCTCCCTGCATCTTCATACTGTCTGCAAACCTATAGGCAAGGGAGCCAGCAAGGAGCTGATAACAGAGCTTTTATCAGCCCATCAAGAACACAAAAGCTTCTCATTAGTTCAAGTTCTTCTTAAACAGTTTTTTCCAAGGAAGGAACAAAGGGACGTTACCAGTTAACCTGTTGATTAGCTCCAAAAAGCCCTAAGCAGACACTGTTCTGTCTGCTTGTCCCAGTGAAATTGCACACGTACAGACACCTCTAGGCATTAGCTAGCATACCACATGCCTAGGGTCCGTGGAGCTGGGGTCCATGCTATG
>NW_017728992.1:15055538-15058882 GCF_001723915.1 Gavialis gangeticus | reverse complement strand
AAGGGGGATCCTTGCTTGAGCAGTGGCGGGGGAGGTGGGGAGAGGCTGAAGCCAGGCAGACCCTGTTGTGCCTGCAGTCTCTGCCAGAGCTCTGGCTAGGGAGCAGAGGGGTGAGGCCAGCCCTGTTCTCTGGAGCAGACAGCACAATCTAGGGCTACAAAGCATCTGGGATGCTGGGGGACTCTGGTTTAACTTAAACCATGAAAGGGTCGGGACAGACATTGCATAAATCGGTTTGACTCAAATCAGTTAAGTCTGATACTACATTCAACTAGGTTTATCTAAAACCAGGTTCAGCCATTTTGAAACTGGTTTATGTGCACTGAAATTCTGTCTTGTCACAGGTTTAAAACAGTTTCTGATCACGTAAACCAGTTTATATGTAATGTCTGTCCCTAGCCAAAATGACCTGAAGACTAACTTCAGACCATTAGAAAGTGCACAGCCTGAACTCAGTTGGGGCTTATTGACTGAGAGAAAGAAGGGGGTAAGAGTGCTCTGAAACCCCCGTGGCTCAGCAAAGGCATTCAAGAATGCCTGAGTGCCAAAAGGCAGGTGTACATCCATTGGAAGAGAGGGCCCATGAGTGTAGGAGGGCCATTAGGAACGCCAAGGCAGGAGTGGAGCTCAGGCTAGCAACCAGGATTAAGGACAACAAAAAGTCCTTCTTCAAATACATTGGGAGTAAGAAGAGGGCACCGGGTAGAGTAGGGCCCCTGTTAGACTCAAATGGTAATCTTGTGGCTATGCCAGACAGGAAAGCCGAAATTTTTAACAACTTCATTGCCTCTGTTTTCTTGGACAGGGACCAGGACAGCTCTCCTACTACAGGTAGGGGCAATCTTGGGGATAGCACTGCTGGCCTCGGGTCTGCGCAGAAGTAGTTAGGGATCTTTTGGAAGGGCTGGATGTTTTTAAATCTGCAGGCCCTGATGCCCTCCACCCACGGGTGTTGAGAGAGCTGGCGGGGGTCATTGCTGTGCCCCTGGCCTGGCTGTACAAGCGATTGTGGTCCACGGGCTAGGTGCCTAGAGATTGGAAACTAGCTAATGTGGTTCCCATTTATAAGAAAGGGAGAAAGCAGGACCCAGGAAACTATAGGTCCATAAGCCTCACATTGGTCTTGGGGAAAATCCTTGAAAAAATTATCAAGGATCACATCTGTGAGGAGCCAGCAGGGGAGATCATGCCCAGGGGAAATCAACATGGGTTCGTCAAAGGCAGGTCCTGCCAGACCAACCCAATAGCTTTTTATGACCAGGTAACTAAATCCCTGGATGATGGTGTCGCCATGAACGTAGTCTTTCTGGACTTTAAGAAGGCCTTTGACACTGTCTCTCACCCCATTCTCATTAATAAATTGAGCGACACTGGTGCCTACACAGTTGAATGGATCAAAAATTGGCTGATGGGGCGCACCCAGAGAGTAGTGGTGGACGGGTCATACTCGACCTGGCAGGATGTGAATAGTGGGATCCCCCAGGGCTCAGTCCTGGGGCCTACACTTCAACATCTTCAGTGACTTGGATGAGGGGGTGGAAAACGCATTGTCCAAGTTTGCCGATGACACCAGGATGTGGGGAGAGGTAGGCACACTCGAAGGGAGAGAGAGGCTGCACTTAGATTTAGACAGACTACAGAAGTGGGCGGATGGTAACAGGATGGTGTTCAATGTAGATAAATGCAGGGTGCTGCACCTGGGGAGAAGGAATCCACAGCATACATACAGGCTGGGGAGCTCCCCACTTGTGAGCACAGAGGTGGAAAGGGAGCTTGGAGTCATTAATGACTCCAAGATGAACGTGAGCTGCCAATGCCAGACCGCAGCCAGCAAAGCCAATGCATCCAAAGATGCATCTCAAGCCCGTCCAGAGAGGTGATACTCCCCCTCTACATGAGATTGGTCCAGCCTCAATTGGAGTACTGCGTCCAGTTCTGGGCACCGCACTTTAAGAAGGACGTGGCCTGCCTTGAGAGGGTTCAGAGGAGGGCCACCCGCTTGGTTGGAGGGCAACAGGGCAGGCCCTATGAGGAGAGGCTGAGGGACCGGAACCTGTTCAGCCTCAGCAAACGGAGGCTGAGGGGGGATTTAGTGGCTGCCTACAAACTCGTTAGGGAAGATCAGCAGCAAATAGGAAGGGCCCTATTGCCCCCAGCACCACCTGGGGTGGCAACGAGCAATGGCCAGAAGCTGCTGGAGAATAGGTTCAGATTAGAAATTAGGAGGCACTATTTCACTCTTAGGGTGGTTAGGATCTGGAACCAACTTCCTAGGGAAGTGGTCCTCACTCCTACCTTGGCTAAATTCAAAAAGCGGTTGGATGAACACCTGTCTGGGGTCATGTGATCACAGCATGTGCTCTGGCCAGTGGCAGGGGGTCAGACTAGATGATCTGTTCAGGTCCCTTCTGACCCCTAACTGCTATGAAACTCTGACTATTATGAATGAGCCACCATTTTCATTGCCTGTATTTTGCCTTTTCTCTGAATAAAGAGTTCAAACTCCAGCAGTGTTTAATATGGTGCTTCTTCTCAGCACTAATTTCACATTGAAAAGATAATGGACGAAGGAACAAGTTTTAAGAAGGTTTGAAACATGTTTTCATTTTCCAAATGGATGATTTCACCGAGAAGTACATTGTTCTCGTTGTGTAGGAGAGTGGCTCACTTCCCTGACTTGCAGGCATCTTAGCTCTTCAGCTGAGTGGAAAAGAGGGAAGAATGTCTTTTAAACTAGGAAAATACTTTTCTTCACAAAGAAACACAATTTATTTCTTAACGAAATTTATACAACTATTGTTTCACGCCATGTAAAACCTGAGCACAAATGCAGTCAGTCCATTCATGTTATGATTTAATGTTAGGTGAAATGAGGACACCCAAAGCTAGGGAGGGAGGCAATTTAGTATCCTGATTATAGGATCACTGGATTAGAACTCAGGAGGCCTGAGTTCTATGTCTTGGTCTTTTATGGTCCTGTTGAGTGACTTTTACCTTCTTTGTCCTTCATCATCGCCATCTGTAAAATGAGAATGATGATACTCACCTCGTTCGTAAAGTGCTTTGAGGAGTGTGACTTGACAGCATCAGGTCAGGGCTAGATTATTTCTCTTATACTCAGGTGGTACAGATGGACACAGCTCCACTTTTTCCAGTGGAGCAATACAGCACTGTACCAGCTGAGGGTCTGGTTCCAAAACCATCCTGTGATGCTGTCTGATGGTTTATGCAACTTCTACTGTATGAAAGGTGCATGTGGCAAAACTAAGTATGAGCTTTGTTACACACTATTTTACACCAATACAGATGGGTGTTAGTGTTAGTTTGAGTGTGGAGCAGTCACA
>NW_017728992.1:15038275-15050487 GCF_001723915.1 Gavialis gangeticus | reverse complement strand
TAGTGTTAGTTTGAGTGTGGAGCAGTCACATGTTTAGACCAGCAGGGGCCTCAAGGTCTGAAAGGTAAACATCTCCCCCACTTCAGGGCTCTCCCTCCCACCCCTAGGACTTCTCCCCTGCCTCCTACCACCCCCTACCGCAGGGCTTTACTTATGGGTGGCTGCCTGCCCTAACTGTCATGGGGAGCAGGCAGGGAAGAGTTAAACTGCCTGCTCAGCTGCCACTTCTTCCAGGTTGCTGCTCTTCTGGCCCAGAGACCAGCAGCAGCAGCAACCAGGCAAGCAAGCTAACCCTTCCCTGCCTGTCCCCCTGGGACGGCATGGGCAGCTGCACATAAGCAGGGGGGAGGGTAGTGAGCAAGGATCTGGGGTACTGGAGAGAGCAGCGAGGGGTGGGGAGAAGCAGTGGGCCTGATCAGGGCTTGTGGGGGGATAGGTGGGGTGTTTACCCTAAGATGTATCCTAGAGAGTCTATATCTTAGTGCAACAGGAATTGAGTAACATGGATAATCCTGCCCTGGAGTGGCATAACATTGAGCTGCATAACAAGTGCTTACAAGCAGTTTCAGATGTTAATGTGTGAACAATCCAGGGGTTAAGAGCCCCAGGCATTGCCCAAAATTGCCATGTAACAAGGCCCTATGGGAGTGTGTAGTTAGAGGGAAAAATCATCCAGAATCGTTCCAAAAATGATTATTGAAAGATTAAGAGTAAATTTGAAAATAAATGTTTGTTTTGAAGTGGATAGTATTTTAATCCCATGTTTCTTTTTCTGCCTTTTTTTAAAGGGCTCTCTGGGGATTTCTTGCGTTCTGGCCGATACTCCGCTCACACAATCAATGGTGCCTGGTCACCATGGACTCCGTGGTCTCAGTGCAGTCGGGACTGCAGCAGAGGTATTCGGAACCGCAAACGTGTCTGCAACAATCCTGAGCCCAAATATGGGGGACTTCCCTGTCTGGGTCCCTCTGTAGAGTACCAGGAATGCAACATCTTGCCTTGTCCAGGTAAGGGTCAAGGAAAATCAAAAAGGGATGTAAAAATGATTCAATTCATTTTCAAGTCCATGCTGTACAGCAGAAAAACACGATAAATTAAATCAAACTATTTTCTCTGCAGCAACCCTTCCTGGAAAGTGAATTAGCCCAGCTAATCTGATCTTGCTAGAACCTTTTGCTCTGTAAATTTCAGTGATGATTTGCTGTATGAGTACAGAAGACATACATTCGTAGTAACTGCCTGTAGCAACTAAAGCTATTATATTTTATATTGCCAAAGGCCCTTTTTACATTCAATCATCTATTGTTTTAGATATGAATGATTAAGGATGTGAGGCACCATACAGAAATGTCATTTCTGAGTTGCATTTTCAGTTGGCCAAGTTATTTGTCTGCCAGGAAGAGAGAGCTCCTTTAGTTTTTTCAGTAGTATGTGGATTGTAGATTCCCCACGGCCCAAGTAACCAGTTAGATGTATGAGAGATGCAGAGGGGCCGTATCTTCAGTGGGTATAAATCAGTGTAGTTTACATGAATGGAGCCTTTGGCCCTGAATGTGAGATGTGTTCATGAAAGAGAAAAGAAACAACACACAGATTTGGCCTGGCTCAGGATGTTTGTTAAAATTCATAGCTTAAGTTAATCAAAATGTTTTGCCAAGCTTCATTGCGGACTGAACTTGTGCCAAATTTGGAGTGCAGGGCCCCCAGGAAGTCTGGTTAGAGCCTGAACAGATAACTGAAGGAGATGTTATCCGGCAGCCTGTAAATGTTGCATGGGGAGAGTTTGTTAAAGGACTCATAAACAGTTTGTTCATAAAAGATTGTTTTATGATTGTCTAAAAAGGGATTATAAATAAAGCACATGTTCTTCAGACCGTGGAGGAAGAGGGCAGCATTTCTGTCCCTTCATCATCTGGCAAGATCACGTGAGGCCTGATCATCTCTCTCTGTTCCTTGTGTGAGACTCATGGTGGACCCAGCTAAAGCACAGGCCTCTACCCGCTCTTACCCACTCATTGGTTGACTGCACCAACTTAACCTAAAGAGGCTTGGTGTCATTTGTGGCCTGAGGCAATTGCCATGGTGGTTTGCCCTGAAAACTGGCTCCGTACATTGATAAATCTGTAGAAGGGGAGGGGGATACTGACTTGTCTCCCATACATACATTTATGATATCATTCCCAATACAACTCTGCAGAAATATCTTGTGTGAATAATGAAGGCCCAACAAATATTCAGGCTCTCTGACCACTAATCAGAGAATGGGAGCAAAATCATGCCTGACAGAGTTAGTACAGGCACTGGAACTGAATCGAAATAGGATAAAGAGAAAAAAGAAAAAAGAACCGAGTCCCCCCAGAAATGGGGCAGTGTCAGTGATTGAAGGGAGGACATAATAAAACATGGAAGGGCAAAGGGAGCACATATATATATCATGAAATTATATAGGCTTGCAGAAGGGGAGAGGTGAAGGGAGAATAACACTGCAGTTGAGAAAATGAGATGGATGGAAAGATTGACGAAATTAGGAAAAAATGAAAAGATATGAAGGAAGACAGATGAGGATTATATACATGACTTTGAGCCCCAGAAGTTTTAAAAGCCTCTTGGACTGAATAACAATAAGTAATAGAGAAATGAGCTGTGAAACACCTTGAATTGGCTTAATGGTTTCTAGTCATGCTTTATTGAACCCACAGCTTCCAGCGCCTGTCTTGACCTGACCCACCAGAGGCCCAGGCAGGGCTCCTTCAAATACCTGCATCTTCATTAGCCTGAGATATTTTGAACAAAATATTTGGGCCTCAACAAACTGGCTTTTTTCTTTTTGAAATGTTCAGCCAACTCAAGTAAACAGTTTTCCCCTTGGGCATTTGACACTTTGCAGCAGAGGAAGGATAGGAGTTTTGATTATTCTATGGCTTTCTTCTCAGTATTGTTCAAAAATTGACGGTCAGGTGCTTACCTACCTCTAAGTTTAGGATCAAGGCACCTAGAAAAGAAGGACTCTGCTTCCATCACAGGAAAGTGACAGAAGAGGAGAAGCCAAGAACCAGCAACCCAGTACAGCTCACAGGTTCTGTGGCTCAGGCCCAGGGCACAGTTCAGAAGTCTGGGGCATGCCCTGAACCAGTGAGGGACAAGCTTTTTGGCAGGCATATCACAAATCAGCCCCACACCCTCCCTGAGTGCTGCTCTGATTCCATTCCCCTGCCCGATCTGTTGGACCTACTTTCTGCTTCCTGCCGTGTGCTCCCTGCCCAGTCTTCTGCTCTGTTTTCTGCTCCCTGCCTTACCCACCACTATGCTGCCTGTCCCCTCCCTAGTCTGCTACTTGCCACATACAGATGGTGCCTGTGACACGTGTGCCACAAGTTGGCCACCCCTTCTCTAAATGTTGATAAACAGTGGGAGTGGCCTTGTGATCCAGATGCCTGTTTGCTCCCCTTCCACCCAGGCAGCAGGGAGCTAGTCACAGTCGCTCCACACCAGAGTTGCTCAGCCTCCAGTCCATAAGACCATGTCATCTGGCCCAGGGTCTCCCCAGGTATTTAGAAATTTGGCAGCTGGAGAGAAGTGTAAACATTAATTGCCACTCCCCTGCTGCTAAATTTCACTTGAGTGCACAACGAGGGTGGCAGAACCAACAACCCAGTAAAGCTCACAGGTTTGTGCCTCAGGCCCAGGGCACATTTCAGAAACCTGGGGCGTGCTCTGAATCAGTGAGGGCCAAACTTTTGTGGCCAGATCACATCCACAGAACAACCCTATGCTCAGGATCAAGCCCATGCACTGACCCTGTGCCACTCATTTGGCTCTTGGGACTGCAAGGTTGAATACCATTGCTGTATATCATATGACCAGCAAGTCTCCCATGTGCCAAGGCAAAGACCAGCAGAGGATGCATTTCCAGAAGGTGCGGGCTTTAGCTCCTTTTGCACTAGCATGGTGACCCTTAACCATTAAAAGTCATGGTTTCATTACCCCACTGTAGTCACAGGATAAAAATAATTCTATAAAATTGGAGCAGACGTGTTTTTTCTCCCTCACTGTTGAATCATGAATCAATGTTTCTTTTAAAGCCAAAATTGTTTTCTAAGTTCCCAGACATGAGACAGCTTTTACTTATTAACTTTGCCATTGTTAGGCTTTTATATTTTTAGAAGAAATTGGTACAATATGAATGCAACATTAATATATAGAACACCATACTGGCACTACTGCTTAAGCATGAGGCAGCACACTAAACCAAAGAGCAGAAAACAAAAAGTCAGAAAAATGTTAGGAACAGCTTATAGAACTTGAACCTGACATTTTGGATACAAGCAACCCTCCCCACCCCCCTTGCAGGTGTTCCTGCTTTTAAAAATGTTTGTCAAAAGCTAGCAAAGCAAAAAGTGGTGATGGGTGTCTTTAAAACAAGCAGCTGATGTCCTAATGTGTGCGGTATCTTTTCTCTGAGTCTTGTTTTCTTTTTGGCCACAAATTAAATTTCAATAAATCTGCACAGCTTCAGTGAAGCCTCTAAATGCATGGTGACTTAGGGACAGGTCACGAACAGTGTAGTTCCACAGGAGTTGGAAAGAATCCCATAAGGTCCTCTGTTGCATCCTGTTCACAGCAATGGATGCTTGCTGGTAATTAAAATGAAAAGTTGACTTTCCAAATCAGATCTCAGATAAATCTGTATGGGGAAAAAAAGAGGGGGAAACATTTGCTATTTTCTTTTGAAGAGAGTGAATAATGATAATAGGATGAGGCTCATCCAGAAGGTGGCCCTGATGGTGCATTGAGAGCAACAGAGAGAATGAGTTTACCAGGAGGAACCTACCAGTTCAGCTAAGGTTTTCAAATGGAAGCCACAGAAAGCTAATAGTAGCAAAGAACAGAAGTGGGCTGCCACACCTGGGAGTCCCATGTGGGGTTTCAGTCAGACCCCATTAAGAAGGTGAAGGAGGTGAGCACCCTGAGAGGTGTGGGGCAGAAGAGGGGTAGGGCCTCTGGATCCAGGCTACCTGGGCATAACGTCCGAAAACACCCATGAAGGGAGCATATGGGAGCAGCAACCATTGTTCCACCCTATAAGTTAAGCTATAGCAAGGGCTGCAGAGGGACCTGCTTTGCAGCCCCCATTTTTATCATTGGGATGGATAGGTGCATTTCTTTCCCCTCATCCTCTCCTCAAGTTAGCTTCATGAAGTTATGATTAAGTAATCCATAGGTTGGTTTCCAAAATGTCACTCTTGGGTTTTGAAGCTGGAAAAGCTTTTGGGTTGTACAGCAGTACAAGTGCAGTCCACTCCCAGGGAAAGTCAGGTCCAGGGCTAAGGATATTTCTCCACACATTTTGTGTGCTACAAAGCCAAGCCTTTGGGGTGTAAATCATGTGCTTTTGACCACCATGCTGTTTGATTTGGGAGGAAAAAATGATTGATATGACTCTGCATATCTGAATGTGTAACTACGCATGGACTTGGTACTGAGAATAGAACTTCACTTACTAACATTAATCAGGCAGCCCATTGTGAGTTATTGATATTTGGGCATTAGTGACAGTGGATGAACATTTTCAATGTGTTAAAATCTCTTTGGAAGCCCATGAGACTTAGGCTTCTAAATCACCTAGGTTCTCTAGCCAGTGACTTCTCTGGAAATCTTACTAATACACTGAAAACCTAAGGACAGAAATCACTAAGCATATTCAATTCATTTGTTTTGTCTGTTATAGCTGGGTTTTAATCATTCATATTAATAGTCTGTTATAGAGTACTACATTACATCTTTTAAAAATAATGACAGCATCTGGGACCTGGCTTCTTTATCTGCTATTAAATCTTCCTTGTGAGAGGAAAAAAGAAAGTGAATTCTTTTTGTAGGTTATTCTGATATGCATAATTCAACTAAATGTGGATTAATGAATGGCCTGCTGTATAGAGTGTTTTTATTGACAGAACACAAAATGCTTTACAAAGATGGGTGCATATTTATATCCATCCCCTTTTTACAGATGGAAAAACTGTAGCATAGCAAAGTTAACTGATTTGCACAGAAGCATAATGATCTCCTTTGGACCCCTTGGCACAGCAGAGCAGGGCCAAAGGCATACTGGTGTAATGATAGAATTTATAATTTAGAGAGGCTCCCTAACAGGAGACGGAGGGAGTTGGGAATTGTTAGATGGACCCTCAGAGTGCAGCCAGGTAGTTAGAAGAGAGACTGAGGGTCCTCATCTACTGGTTCACCATAAAACTCACTGTTAGTTCTTATTCACATATGCTTGTGTATATTGGACCCAGTGATCACTACATCTGGTGGAGATTGCATCCTGAGCAGCTACAGATCCTCCTGGTGTTCAGGAGCCAAAGAGTGTTGCCAGAGTGACTCTAGGGTCCTGGTAGCTACATGAAGAATATACCCCAGCCGAGGACTTAAGCCTCATCTGCCCTCCCACAGGTGCCACTGAATGCCATGCTGACTGAAAAATGAAAAACCCCTAATTCAGTCGTTACTCCCTGATCCTTCCCCCAAGCACTTAGGTGCTAAGACCATATAGCCCTGCATCACTACCTGGCTCTTGGCCCCACTCCACAGAGCCTGAGCCTGTAGCTGTCCATGTAGCAGCATAGCTGCACCCATTCTAGCACCCCACTTTAATCCGTGCCCAGGGGTTATGCCCCCCCTCACCCAACTGTTGTTACTGTAGCGGGTTTGCTACAGTCCAACAGCATGCTATTGACTGAATTGGAAACAGAACCCTGAACCCAAGTTCCATGATCCACATGACATTTCCTACCCCTTCAAAACTAAGGACATCTGCATTTACAGAATATAACACTAACTTGTCTGTTGAGGCTGGAAGAGCTTTGACAATCGTATTTAAGAATTCCACAGCAAAACGGGAACCATGAAATACTGGTCACGTGACTTTTCAGACCTCTAAAATGCAGTGTAAAATCTTAAGAAGTTCACAGATAGAAAATAATTTGTGAGGCCTCTTTTGATTCATTTATATGCTAGCGTTTACTGGAAAGCATACTTTATTTCCTTAGCTGGGCCGATGTGGTTTAGAATTTTGCAAAGTATATGACATTCCACCTCACATTTACAGGGGAAAGTCATTGTTTTCATTGGAAATAATGGTCACCAACAATAACTCATACTAAAAAGAGCTCATTGCACTCACATGATTATCCTACACTTGGAAAATAGCATGTTTGCACTCTACATAGTCTCCTTTTTTGTTATGGTTGAGGGATGAATCATGCTGGAGTAGAATATACAGAACAAACTGGCACATTGGGAAAAGTATTTGTAAATTTATATTGACAGTTTATGTTTTAATTAAGACACAGATATTTGATCAAATTGTGGACATCAGAATGAGGAAATCCACCATCAGTTACATTAGCAAGTTGTTAACTCATTAGGCATAAATGGCCAGCCACATTTGTGGGGCTTGAATATAGTTCTTTTTCCCATTAGGAGGAGAGATTGACATTGGAATCAGTTATTTTCTATTTCTTTACAAATAATTTACGCAAAGTCTTCTTTCCTGAAACCTAGTAGGAATCAGTTTCTGTGCTAACATTTTCAAGGCTCTTTCACACAACCATTCAATTCAAAATCTACCTTAAGGGTGAGGATGAAAAAAGTTTTTCTGTTTGGCTGCTGGGGTTTCCTTGTAACCTTCTTCATACTCCTCTCTCTGGAAGTATCTGATGCTTCTTTTTCTCCCTTACATGCACCTGCATTCATTTAAGCCTCTTGCCCCTGCATTTCTTATCAAACCATTTACATTTGCAGACCATTCCTGCATTTGTTATCAGGCCCCTTGGACTTCATGGCCCCATTGCTAAGTAGTTACACATATGATCTGTTTCTTGGGGAGGGGGTTCCCGTTGTTGAACTATCACTAAGCAAAGTGCAGTGCTCCGTGATGGTATTATTCCTTACTTTTACTAGAATACAGAGCTGCTCTTGTGCCCCCCAGTTTCAGTAAAACAGTGATATTTTCTAACCCCCAGCCTACCAGTATGTAGGCAAAAATGCATAAATTCTGATTTCAAGATATCAGGTTATAGCTTTTTACTTTATTTGAGAATTAATCTATTTCCTTCCGTTTTCATTACTGTTTTAGCTTTATTTTGTTTCTGTTATGCAGGCAGAGAAAAAACTAATAAATCAACTGCAAATATTTGCATATCAGTGAACATGAAGACAAAAATATGCAGATGTTCAGATATAACAAAAATACCTGTAAGAATAGTATAGGTGTATGTTCAACTCCTCAAAACCCATTAATCTCTTTCCTGAAACTGATTTTCCTTCTGCCCATGAAGTTATGCTGTGGCATGTGGAAAGACAAGGTTTTTTTTAAAGACATAGACCAAATTTACCATTGGGGAAACATCATGAAAAATATTGGCTTGATACTACCAGTGCCTGATCTGAAGTCAGAGTCACTCCCGTGGACTTTGGCTTTCAGGAGCAGATCCAAACTGGCATTTTAGGTGTTATATCACCTATAATACAGGTTCCTTGACCCAGAGAGCAATCCAAATGATGAAGGTTATGCCTCTATGAACCCAGAAGAGACGATCTGGCACTTCATGAGAGCCAGCCAGAGTAACTAAGTGGCAAACAGGGTGGTGGAAAGTGAGCCAGTAGGAAATGTGAGACACTGGGGCACCTCTGAACCTCTGCCTTTTCTCAGAGCTCCGGTGTCTAACTCATGGCTCCACATTGGGCACCCTTGTCATCTTGGTACCTAGGGCACTCAAGAGGAGGCCCATAACTCATGAAGACACCAAGGCCATGTTGGTACAAACCACAGCAGTGTTCACTCTCAAATGTTGTCATGGTGGTGGGGGCAGCAGTCTTTCACCTAACAGCCTATTGGTGAGGACAGTGGCTGAGAAAGAGGGAGACTTGGATTCCAGGCCCTTTCTTAGCTTAAGAGGGCTCAAACCCATAACTCTCATTTCTTTGTGTGCTCACAAACCATCAAACTCTGGTTTGCCTTGTTTCTGTACTGTACTGAGACTGCAGTCTGTCACATATACTGTCTAGCTGTAGGCTGTAGCAGCAAAAGACAAAAACTTAGAAACATATCCAAAATAATATTGTGCGTTTTCCTGCAGGTTGTGTAGGCAGGGGAGAAGGAGGGGGTATTCATTAGGAGTCAGGAAGAAGCCAGTAATGTATGTGGAGTAGAGATGGTGTTTAAGAGTCTGGAAGGGAGCACTAGACAGCCATGTCTCCAACACACCAGTTTCCCAGGCTGCCCAATATCCCACGCTTGTGCTAGATGAGCCTTCTAATTCCAATTACCCATTCGGATGCCACTTGCATTTCTGTGCGTGCAGGGAACTGCTGCCCCTCCATTAATCCTCTCAAACAAATCAATACATTTCTAGCTTGTTTTGGCACCGTTCTTTCTCTTTTGTTACATCCTCAACAAGACAAACGCCACAAAAGGTTATTTTCTCAACAGAAAAGCTCAATGCAATTTTAATAAAAGCTCAAATTCTGATTGGCACTGTATAGTTTGTGTAAAAGCCCTCATTTCACAGCTCCAGCCACATTTTCATAAATGCAGAGGATCTGTGCTCCCCCACCATAAGTCCTTCTTCTCTTGTAAAAATCCAGAATGCATGCCGGGGTATCTAATTTACTTATGAGTCTGTTGGAAATTCTCCAGTGGCATGGATGTTTTGTTGTAGCCACAGGGGGTCCCATTTCTACAAATTATTTCCCCCCTGGAAAAGTCTCCCATCGTGATTTTTAAATTTTTTGTCTTTGTGGAAAAAATAGTTATTAGCCAGGACAACAGCTATTAGGTAGAGAGTTGTTTGCTCATGAACACGCACATATACACACATACAGACACAATTAAGGTGCACATATACATACACACAGACACAAAATAAAAAGCATGGAGGGAAAAAAAAACATTGTTCTGAAAGTACCTTGATTGTTGAAGAGGCATTAATTCCACAACAAACCAACCTGAGTAATTGTCAAGCATTTTAAAGCCATATTTTCATTACTACGGAATAATTTTTAACAACCTTCTCCTGCCCAGCAGCTCTGCTATACTCTAGTGTAAAGACATAGTGTAATGACTAGAGCTTTCTCCATAGTTCTTTATTTGTCCCTCGATAAGAGGCTGAATCAGCATTGAGGACTTCATGGACAAAGGAAGAGAAAACAGATGGGCCAATGTTGCTAAGCAACGTTAAAGAAAGATGAAAGCAACCACAGGCTTCTATTTAGGCCCTGTAAAACCTCATGCAGTAAACACCCACTTCTTTGATCTTATTTAACTGTGATGCTGCTTTATCATCGTCTCTTGCAAAAAAGAAAAAGTTTAGGGGGCAGATAAAAGATGGAGTTGCATCTGCTTTTTAGAGAGCTGGAGATTTAGGCTGGCTACCCTCCTCACTATTAATTGGTAGGCTGATATTATAATGGCACCCTCTAGCCCAAACACAATTAAACCTTTGTCACGTTTCCTATTGCACTGTGTCCATGCATCCATCTCTCCCATACCCTAAGGTTTATATTGTAGCGATAATAAGAAGCATAGTTCCAGCACAATTCTTTCCTAAAAGATCTTTGTGTCCCCATGTACTCTCTTGTCCACAGAATGAGATGCAGATGACGGTTTCAAATACACTGGCATTTTCATTGTGTAGAAAATGGGGTGGGGGCAACTGTTCCTGGACAAGTTGTTAACCAAGGTAAACAGGGCTGGTACCATATAAGGTGCAAATCTCCCCTGCCTTCTACTTAACTTCAGACTAACGTGGCTAACTAGATCTCGTAATATTTTGGGGCAGCTTCTCTGCTGTCTAGGCAGTTTTAGACAGTTTTATCTCACCAGATCTCATACAAGCATGGAAAGCAGCTGGCCCTCTGCAGATTATTCATTGGAGCTGCTAGAGTTTATGATTAAAAAAGAATTATCAATAAGAAAATCAGGACCTTTGTGCTATGGAAAGAATAGATATATGTAATAGATATTCTGTTCTTATTTAGCTCCCATAGAAGGATATATTTTAGAAAAAAATACTGTGACTTCAGCAAGTCAAAGATTTGGGGACTGTTTTACCTGTATTACAAAAGAAATCTCTGGTATTTTTGCCACAGACATACTTAACACAGAGCAGTACGTGGAATAGCACAGAATGCTATTGAAATCCTGATGTTTGTTTTCTAGTTGATATATACCTAAGATGGCAAGCCAGGTATTTAAATATGACAAATATTTATAATTTCTAGATGGAGTACGATAAATCCATATAACTGGAGGGTCTAACTCATTGCTACTTGAATAAATCCGGGAAAATGTGGGCATTGTGCGACAATCACTTCATACTTGTGACAATCGCTCTGTTCATTAACAATACAAATAATTCTTTCTAAATCTCATATTTGGGAAGTCTGAGCAGGATTCCTGTAATCAATCAGGCAAAATAAACTCTTGTTTAGGGATTATTGGAAGGTAGATAGGCTAGAACTCTTGTATAGAAAAGGTTTGCTTGATGTCATAAATGTCTTTTTTATTATTCTTCCTGTAGTGCATGTTTGACAAAGGTTTGCTGGTTTACAAGGTTATTCAGTACAGTGAATGCACATTGTAAACTACTACAGCAAAGAGATTTTTACATATGCTAATGACTCTCACTAAAGAGCAATTAGTCACTGCAGGAATGCTCTAGTAAACTACCTGCTTACCTGGCATGATACCCCGAATATGCAGTGCATATAAGGGCCTTGTAACACGGGACACTTAGAATATGTTTTATTTAGGTGGTAACAAGCATTCCCATGTTGTATTAAAAGTTTGAACGTCATCTCAACAGTCACACACAAATCTTTACTATGATCTCGAACAGAACCTCCAGCTCGCTGATTGTCGGTCTCAGCCCTGGCACCACACCAGGGCCAGTTCAAAATCTCACCTCTTCCCCATATTTGCAGCTCATAAAAACCATGTTTGCAGTGTACTGGAACCAGTTCAGGACTCTGGTGAGGTCCTGGGGCTGGGACTGATAGGCACTGCACTGGGGCCATTTGAGACTCTGATGCTGTCCCCAGTAGGGCTGTGCAAAGCTTTGGGTGCTGATTTGATTCAGAGGAGATTCAGCCTGATTCGGTGGCCAAATCTCTGAATTAGAATTGAATCAGGGGACCAGTTAAAAGGTCCA
>NW_017728992.1:15031899-15032452 GCF_001723915.1 Gavialis gangeticus | reverse complement strand
GTAACACGGGACACTTAGAATATGTTTTATTTAGGTGGTAACAAGCATTCCCATGTTGTATTAAAAGTTTGAACGTCATCTCAACAGTCACACACAAATCTTTACTATGATCTCGAACAGAACCTCCAGCTCGCTGATTGTCGGTCTCAGCCCTGGCACCACACCAGGGCCAGTTCAAAATCTCACCTCTTCCCCATATTTGCAGCTCATAAAAACCATGTTTGCAGTGTACTGGAACCAGTTCAGGACTCTGGTGAGGTCCTGGGGCTGGGACTGATAGGCACTGCACTGGGGCCATTTGAGACTCTGATGCTGTCCCCAGTAGGGCTGTGCAAAGCTTTGGGTGCTGATTTGATTCAGAGGAGATTCAGCCTGATTCGGTGGCCAAATCTCTGAATTAGAATTGAATCAGGGGACCAGTTAAAAGGTCCAGTTCGATTTGAAGCTCTCTGAATCAATTCGGAAAAGATTGAGAGCTTCAGCGATTCGGGCAGTCCCCGCTGGCTGCAGCAGGGAGCTGGACCTGGACTCCATGCTGGTAAGTAGGGGGCAG
>NW_017728992.1:15015336-15031271 GCF_001723915.1 Gavialis gangeticus | reverse complement strand
GGTGGGGGGGGAGTTCGGGGGACTCGTGGCAGAGCCTTCCACGTGGCATGGGGCACTGGTGGGCAGCAGTGATCACCCCCAGCCCAGCAGCATCCGGTGACTGGGGTCTTTTTTTTTTTTCAAATTGCTGGGAGCTGGGGTGAGCAGGGGATGTGGCCTGTGTGACTCAGAGATTCAGCTGATTTGGCAGCAGCCGAATCCCCGGATCAGATTTGCCCGAATTGATTCGGGACACTGATGCGAGTACTAGCCACTTCACACAGGCCTAGTCCTCAGCTAATTGTGGGGCCCAGCCCCTGGACCGCAGATCGCTTTCATTGTCTACGTGGAGCAGTTGGAGGATAGAAGAACACATGCTACCTAACACAATGTGGAGATACTTCTTGCATGAAAAGTCCTAACTTAGCTATGATATGATCATACCACATGTTTTACTGCTTGAACTTGTGGAGGCTCACATTTTAGGTGCAGTTAACATGTCCTGAGTATAATGTGCAGCAAGGTCCTAAGATTGCATTCATAGCTGCACATGTAGATATTGATATCCAAATCGTAAGATCTTCTGGGCTCATTTCCTAGCTATTAAGTGTTTTCAGGTAAGTCATTTGGTTTAACTTGCTGGATGCATATAATATGTAATATGCAATCTAAGCAAAATGACCTGTCCATGGTATTCTTTTTCAAAATGCTACAATGCCTTTATCTGGCAGAAGATTGAAGGACTGTTATTTCTTGGACAAGTGCATTGTAGTACAGAACTTAAAAAGTATATATTTTTTTCAAATTCAGAAGCTCCTATTATCATTGCAGATTATTATATTCTAGCATTTCAGGAAACTTGTGGAAATGATTTTATACCCTTGAAATGCTCTTTAATGTCATGGAAGAGAAAGGCTCAAAAAGAGTAATTATAGAAAACTATATAAATAGTCCAGAGATTTCAAATGATAATCAGTTATATCACTGAACAATGGATTAAGGAATGTATTAACATGAGTGAACCATTAAGAGAAATTATGTACAACAGCATATAGTCTGTAGTCTTCACTATACTTAGAGTGGGAAAACTTGGGAATACTGTAGTGTGTTTAATTACTTGTACATGGTGAATGTTCACCTCCTGTATGACTGAAGACTAATAATTTGGTAAGCAGTTTCTAAGCCAAGTTGGTTCTAAAAGCAAAGTAACTGAGTTATACAAATCTTTATTGGCAAAATTGCTATATTCTTCATAGGTTCAGCCTTTAAGTATTGGTTTAATTATACTGAAACTGCTCCAAGATGGGTGTTCCCAAACCTGGGACAGTCCATCTGGTGAGCGGTATCAAGGCCTTGAATGCTGGAGCACCCAGGATGGTAGGCCCATGAACCCAAGCTGCAACGGAGACAGGCAGGTGAGTTTGCAGATGAGGCAGGCATCTATGAAACACCTGCATCCGGAGCGGCCTGGCATGCATGGCCCCATTGAAAACCAGTCTGTGCTCTGGAGGAGCTCTCCATGGAACATTTAGATTTCAGTGAATCAGAACATTTTAATAAATTGTGGGATTTTTTTCTGACCAACTCCGATTTAAAACCTAAAACCAAATATCCTAATGGTAACTACCAGCATATTTCTGTTGAAACTCAAGATGAGCTAAAATTGGATCTTTTTATCTTTATCTTTTCCAACTCTAGTGGTTTGGGTAAAATGGGATTCAGATCCAAATCAACCCTGATTTGGCTTTGAAACAAAAACCAGGCTCCTCAACCCTTCTCTCCCTAATATCAGCCTAGGATTTTCTTTTACAGCTGTGTGTTTACTCTTCTTTTAGGCTTTCTATACTTCTGCTTTTCAGTCTTTCATATTTTTCTCCACTTCCAAAGAAAAAAAAAGACAGAGGAAACTTTTCTCCTTGGTTAACTATAATACTTTGGTTTTATAATCCTGGCTTCATTAGACAGTACAATCTATTCTGGGATTTAAAAGCTGTAAAGTTACTCTCATAGCTGGATGCCATGCATGTCCTTTGCCAAATGTTGCCTAAAAAACTCCAATGTGCTATGGAACCGACTCACAAAGCGTGAACAGGACAGGTTTCTTTAAGTTGTTCACCCATACAGGAATTTTATACTTTCTTTTCAGTTGATGGAGGTTGGTCTTGTTGGTCATCATGGTCAAAGTGCTCTGCAACTTGTGGAGGTGGACATTATATGCGAACCCGTTCGTGCACAAACCCAGCCCCAGCCTATGGAGGGGATATCTGCCTTGGACTCCACACTGAAGAAGCACTTTGCAACACGCAAACCTGCCCAGGTATGGCAAATCCATTCAATGACTCTTTGCTTTCACTATGCCACACAATAGGCCTGATATAATCCAGTCTGTTCAGTCCAGTACATTACCATTTTATCAACATGCTAAACATTGATGGGAAAATTATTTCTGTCCTTTGGTATGTGTACCATTGGCTCCCAGTGAATTTCCTGTGAATGTGCATATAAATCTGTGGGTTTGGCCCATAGATCAGTCTCTAAAAAAAAAAATCTCAACATGTTACTTTGGGACTATTAATTTAGTTATTAGGTCAGTGTCTTGAAAGACACTTAATTACAGCACCCCAGTAGAACACCCCAGTCATTATACAATTATAGGCATGGCCAATAAACTTTCTTAGGCAACATACTCCTCAGGTAGAAGTCATTGTAACACAAGACTTCATTGAAGTTTCCTATATCTACCACTTAAGGACCTGGCACTTGATCTTCCTGAAAAACAAAACACACACACACACACACACACCAGCACATGCCTCTGCCCCCACACTCCAGAGAGCAGGGACGTGTAATCCCAATCTCTTCCACTCCTGAACACTGCTCCCTGCCTGCCGACCACCCCATAGGGAGTTTTGCAAGAAGGGGACAAAGCGCACTGCAGCCTCCTTGTCTGATTACAGGAATGCTATCTGTTGTAAAATGCTTTCCTAGATTGCAGGAACCGGAGGACAGAGCCTGCATCTTTTTTATGTATTTGTACAACATTAGTGTAATGAAGCCCCTGTACACTATTGCATTCAGCAACAGGAGCTATTAGATCATGGCATTTACTTTAATTCTGATTACCCCTTGAGCGTTACCAAGTTAACCTAGATATTTGAAAAACAAGGAAAACTATAAATGTAAATGATAAAAATGCAAATGAAAAAAAGAACAGAAACAGAAAGTAAAAAATGTTAAGTTGTGGTCTTTGAAGCTAGAAGTGTGCTAGCTTTTATAGCTAATAGAAGAAAAGGGAATGCTGTAGCTAGTATTCACATCTGCCTAGTGCTGACTCCCCTGACTGAGTAGGCATCCTTTTCCACTGGGTCAGTCATAAATAGGCTGCAGCACAAGTGGCGAAACCAAGGCTTGAACTCACCTCTGGAGCTGCTGTCACAGGCCATAACCAACCTGCCACTGCACTCCTTGAAATAACATATAAATGTCAGGGTAGATAAACAACTGAGAGAAGTTTTTTTCTTTCTGTTTTTCTGTCTGTCTTTCTTACTGGTTTATTGCTTACATTCACTAGTGTCTGTTCCTGATCATCAGAGAAATAAATGTCTGCTAGCAAGTGTGATGTTCCATTGCATTAGCTGCTTCACTGAGGGGCTGTTATATTTTATCGCACATGCTTACATCTCATATGAAGCCACAAGGCCCAAGTGTATGAATTTACACATGGTATTACCCATACCAAACTGCAATTACAGTTAATTTCCTTTTCTGAGAACAGTGTGTCTCACAGCCAAATAGAATAGCACTTACTTTGTCAAAATCACAGTGAACTTATCTCCCCACTTTGGCTTTTTTTAAAAAGGGAAAGAGAACTGAGTTGACGATGTGATTCCTCAAGTGGGTTGAAGTATATTTGTACATAAAAATTAGCACAGCAGCCTCAGATCCTTAAGGCATTTCTTGAAAGGTCAGAACTGTCATGTTCATTGTGTGGTTTCCAGTATTATAGTACTTTCTCCTGTAGTGCTGTTATTGTTAAGGGTCTGTCAGCATTTACATTAGAAATGCCAATTTTCAGGCATTTATAACTTACGTTCCTTAGATGATTTTGACCTGAATGTTAACCCAGCACCATTTTCCCAAACAAAAAGCATTTATTTTCTATGTGAATGTCTTTTCAAAGGCTTAAAACATCAGAGAATGAAACACTCATGTGTTAATATTCTTCTCTCACCAGAACTAATAAGTCTATCCATAGCATCAAACTATGGTGGCTGCAATGACTCTAAGGCTTTGGCAATTATTTGGGCCTACGGGCCACATAGGGAGTTTTGGGGAGTTGTTGTGGGCTGGGTCAGAACGCCCCTCCGCAACAGCTCACCAAACCCCCCTAGCTGGGGGGCGGCAGGGAGGAAGCTGGTGTGGGCAGCTTCAGCAGGTTCAGCTTCCAGCCTACCCTTCTACCCCGAGGAGGGACTTGGGCAGATGCCCCAATCCTCAGCACGGGGATCAGGACCTCCACCCATATTTGCAAGTGACACTGCTGCATCAGCTGCAGTCCCAGGCAGTTGTCCCAATCCCTAGTGGGAACTTACAGACAGCATCCACAGTAAAGCTGGTGCACACCGGTGGGGTGGTAGCTGGCGTAAGCTGTGGATGGAGATGGGACGTGCCTGCCCATCTCTCACAGTGCAGCTGCTTGAGAGGCCTGCTCTCTATGGGCCGGGTCTTATGACTTTGCAGCCAGTAACCTACAGGCTGGATAAAATCAGTTGGCAGGACAGGTCATATTTTGCCAATCCATGCTCTAAGTAGAAATGGAGGAATGTAGTTCTGGTTCTGGGGGTCTGTGGAGCATCTCGGACTGCCATTCTCATTTTGCTCCCTGAAAGTTAGTTGCTTTAATACAGCCAGATCCTTAAGGCTCAGGAGTACATGTTTATATTGCCATGCAGAGCATGCCTTTTTACTACTACAAGGTTTATAAACATATAGTCTAAAATATATATATTGTTAGAAATCTGTTGGTTTTACAGGATTGAGGATCTGTTTGTTTTAGACTGTGGAACAGCAGTTGGTAAATATAAGCAGCACATGTTAGAGATATGCAAAGTATGCACCATAAAAACTAAAGCTATGTGAGATTACCTGGTTTCAGATTCTTCTCATATATTATTTGATATATATCTAAAATCACTCATAATAAAACTTTCACAACACTTGCAAAATATTTATTTTTGCAATAAACAGAATTTATTGTAAATGTACTTGGATCCAATTTCTAGAAGACTTGAACTGATTTATAATTTTGTTTTGCAAGACATGAAATTTGTGGGTTGTCTTGGTTTTGACACAAAACTATTTGACACTCAATAGCGAAATGTGAGTGTGGGGTCAATTAAGTCAAACCAGATGCACAAAGCACAATTCAGGTGTAAACCCAGGAAGAGTATCTCTGAAGAAAATGAAACAAATGAGTTTTACAGAGCTCTGTCTACTACCATAGATGAAGCCTCGAAAAAATCAGTGAAGGCAGGGCTCACACTTGTCTTGTAAGAAAGATGTGAGCTGAGTAGATTCACGGCATCTCATATAGATCAGATAACTGCACTTAATTTAAGAGTGATATTCTGAGATCACACAGAGATGGCATGGTGTGAGAATAAAAATCCCTTCAATAAAATTATATAAGCAGTGGAACAAAGTGAAAGAAGCAACAGAGGTTGGTAATGAACCAAACCTGATAAAGAGAAACAACCTGGAGATAAGATCTGAGATATAAGAAAATGCTTTATGATTTCAGGAGGGAAGAACGAAGACAGAATAAAAAGATGGTGTCTGTAAGAGACTGCTACTTTGTATTTAAAAAATACTCCACATCAGACACAGGATCTGTATTTCTACAACTCTCCACTCCTACTAGTCACATATGCAAATTAGCAAATTGTCATTGCCTTGCAGAGTTGTGGTAAGCTTCCTGTTAGGTAGCCACACTTTCTCTCGAGCTCAATGGAGGGACCAGTAATATCCATCAGGATATACACTCAGACGCAAAGAAATCAAAATAATAGTACTCCCATGACAAATACACCAACCCACTGCACATTTACACTGCTAGCCTCTAAATTTCAAAAGGAAGATAATGCATTTTTGTGGCATCTGCCACATATGGCTCAGATCTTCATCTGAACTAAAATGGCATGGTATCACTAAAGTGGTTCACTTGCCTCCTCCAGAATGTCCTGATTTAGAGAGTAATTCTTTGCTCTGGTTTCACACAGATCTAACCCTGATATTTATTGTTTCCCTCCCTTTTTAACTGCTGCAGACAGCTGGTCCGACTGGTCTGAGTGGTCTGATTGTGACTCATCTGGAGTCCAGTTCCGTGTTCGTCAGTGCATTATTTTATTTCCTGTGGGCAACCAGTGTTCTGGGAATGCCACTGAGAGTCGAGCTTGCATTTTTGATTCCAACTTCATACCAGGTAAGACAAAAGTCCTTCGTAAAGACTGAGTAGATGGGCTCCCAGAATTTCAGACATGAGCCCTAGCGTTCCCCTCTGCTTCAGAGAGCAGAGGGAGCTAAATCCCAGAAATGATGGAAACTGCCTGGGACAAACATGTAGATGGGGAAGGCAGCTGTACAGTTTGTTTCCCACCGCTTCACAGGCACTCCTTCACCACTTGGGAGCCACGCGGTCTTATTCACGCCTGCAAACTTCACCACAACCGGCTGCCTCATACTCTACATTTGTGGGTTTGCCATCATGTCCCTTTTATAGTGGTTACCACTTTACAAGAATACTGCAGTCCTCTATGCACAGTAAGCATGACCAGCTGCTCAATGTCCAGGCAGACACAGCCTCTTGCTTTTATACTGCTCCCCTGTATTGGCAACTGTTCACAGGTCTGAAAAGTTCTCTTCCCACCCAGGGCTCCTCACAGACATCATCTGTCTTTAGAAAGATGGATTACAGTGGCCCACATCCTCCAAGAAACAGACCTAGCCTACATCCCATCCAGCACTTAACAGATAATAATTAATAATAATGCCACATGCATCTAACTCCGGAAAACTTTCTGGGATATCTGAGTCCATTTGGAGGCTGCTGAATTTCTCATATATTCAGTAAATGCAGTCACTGCAGATCTTATGCCAGTTGGTTCACATCTTTTTGGCAGTGCTACTACAGCAATAATAAGAAAAGAGGTCATATTCATGGGAAGTGGCTTTACATTGATTTGACATCCTGGCCTGCTAAAACCCTCATGGAAAAGTCTTAAAGTTCTTAATAAAGATGAAACCAGTAGAGTTCTGTAGACATTAAAGAAGATTCTGTATGTCTTATATGATTGCATTAAATAGAAACATAATCCTTAGGTGGTGCAAATGCAGCGTTTTTCATAGTTTCATAGTTTCTAGGGTCGGAAGGGACCTGAGCAGATCATCTAGTCCGACCCCCTGCCATGGCAGGAAGAGCACTGGGGTCAAACGACCCCAGTAAGGTGGTCATCCAACCTCCTCTTAAAAACCCCCAGGGTGGGAGCCTGCACCACCTCACTTGGAAGCTGGTTCCAGACCCTAGCCGCCCTGACCGTGAAGTAGCGCCTCCTGATGTCCAACTTAAACCTTCCCTCCGCCAGCTTGTGACCGTTGTTCCTGGTCACTCCTTGCGGCACTCGGGGGAACAGGGACTCCCCCAGCGCCTGCTGATCCCCCCTAACCAGTTTATAACAGGCCACAAGATCCCCCCTCAGCCTTCTCTTTTGAAGGCTGAACAGGTTCAGGTCCCGCAACCTTTCCTCATAGGACCTACCCTGCCCTGATTTTCTCTTCCTCAATAGAGACCTGCCTCCGATCTCATTCCAATTCATGTCAAAGTACCTATTGGCCACACTCAAACAGGACAAGTTCTTAAATACATGGGAACAAAGGTGGATTTAAGGCTTCTGTACAACTTCCAAATTCTGAGTCCTAGGTCTCTCTGAGGCTTCAAAAAGTTATTCTGTAGACCTTTCCTTTAAGGAAATTGGCTGAACTATTGTTATACAAACTTCTATAACCTCCTAAACTTTAATTTATTGCTGCTTCAGAATGAGTAGTGAGGTTTCCACTCATTCACTCTGCTTACATTTCATCAGCTCATAGCCAAGCAATGGAGAATGGGTGCCATCAGGGATCCTGGTTTTCTCTGTTTAAAAATCCCAGATTCTCTGATTAAAACCCCCAAAATCCATGTCTTTCCTGCAATTAAGATGAAACACCACTATATGTATAGGTATCAGTTGAACACAATGTTTTTATTGATAGATTTACAATTTTAAAGAAATTTGGAAGCTTACCACTGTCTCAGTCATTATATTAAATTCTAAATACCTATATATATATTGCTGTTTGATTTTGTGGGGTTTTTTTAATCATAGAAAATCAGAGCTCCACCTACCCCATTTGTTCACCAGGATGTGGGTCCAGCTGCCACTGCCCCACAGCTGCTTTGTGGTGCTGAGCAGCCTTAATATATATGTTGGTGCCCTGCCATTGCCCCTCACTCCCAAACTGCAGCCCTCCCATCCCTTCTGATGCCCCTCACTCCCAACCCGCATCCCCCCAATTCCCCAGCCCTGCTGGCATACCTCACCCCTGACCCACAGCCCCCAGGTCCCCCCCCCACGCCCTGCCGGGGGGGGGACCCCAGCTGCCAGGGCTGCGTGGCCCAACAGCTGCAGCCAGAGTGGAGTGTGGAGCCTTTCCCCAAGGTGGCACAGCCAGAGCAGAGCTGAGCAGAGCCCGTGGTGGGCAGGGGTGGATGTGGGCTGCCTGCTGAGGGCTTAGGGCTCCCTGCCCTGCTATCTGGCTCCAGGGGCCTCTGTGGCCCAGTGAGCAGGACCCAGCATGGGAGAGTGGAGTGGGGCAGGGAGGCTTGGTGCCACTGCTACTGCTGCTGGGACCCCTGCACCAGCCCTGCCACCATGGCAAGGTGCCCCCTGCCCATCCAGCAGCCTCAGGGGGCACAACTCCATGCTACCATTGCCCCTGCTACTGCCAGGTGGCCAAGGGACACTTCGCCGTGGTGGTGCAGCTAGTGTGGGGATCGTGGGGGCCGTGGCACTGAGCCACTCCACTCTGCCCTCCCATGCTGGGTCCCACCTGGTCTATGAAAGCCCCCAGTAGGAGGGTTGCAGGGCAGGGAGCTGCACGCACAAATCTGGGGGAGCTGCTGGGTGGGGAGTGAGCCCCCCTGGCATCCCCCAGACAAGCCTCCCATGGCTCTCTTCCACTCCCCTAGCCTGGCCCCGCAGCTGTGCATTCCCACCCTAGCTGGACAGCAGCCCCAGCTCCAGCCACCAACACTGCCCCATTGCCTCCCTCACCATGGCTGGCTCAATCTGCCCCCAATGCATCACCTATGCCCCCCAACCCCCCACCTTGCCTATAGGCAACTAGGGGAACTGCTCTCCACTGCTGTCTACCTGCATTGCTGGCCATGTGCATGTGTGCGCCCCCTGCATCCCACTCCTCCCAGCCTCAAGCAGCCCCTTGCAGGCTGGAACTAGACCAGCCTGCAAGGGGAAACCTGTGATTTCCTGTGCTTTTCTCCTTAAAAGGAGAAAATCCAGCTTCCAGGGCTGTGACCCAACAGCTGCTATGTCCAGAGTGGAGCATGTGCCCCACTCAAGAGAAAATCCGCTTTATATCCACAGCAAATGGAAAACCCAGATCCCTTGTAACAAATGAGACACTTCACACAGGCCTCTAAGACCTTCACGTCTCTCCCTTTTGTTCCTGCCAGCTTTGTGGGCATTGTGTAATGTAACCAGACATTGCCCCTCTAACCAAGCCTTGACAAATTGTCATGAAGCTGGAATTTTGCCATTCCCCACCCCCAGTAGGTCTCCCCTGCATGTGTTTTGGAAACTTCTTAGCTGTGCACAATTCTCTACTGGTTCAAATCTGAAAAACTCTGTTGACCTTCATGGAGTCATGCTGATTTCCGCCGGCTAGAAATTTTGCTACTTGGTACGACAACATTTTGTGTACCCTTTTCATTCTGTTTAATTTAATGTCTGCATTTTTGACTACATTAGCTACCTAAGAGAACTGGTTTGGTGTTTGATTATTTCAGAACTTGGAGGATATGAGAACACATGCTTCTCTGTTTGCTTGACTCGAGTGTATAAAATATGGGTACAATAGTAGTGTATATGGAAATCATTTCATACAGTCCCCTGCTCTTTGAATAATAACGTCTTAGAACATTAAATACCTTTGGCTTTGCCGCAGGTCCTTATCTCCCATATGATCATTAAATACCTGACAAGACAATCAGGTCACATATTATTCTTTAACATCTATGGACAGTCACTGCTGCACTGTTTTTTTTTTTATCACTGCTGTCTTTTAATCCACAAAACAACACGGATGGCCACATCACATTGCTATTAGCAATATTCTTTGTCTCTGTATACATAAAAAGGCAGTAGTCTATTCACAGAAAAAAAGAAATGTCATATTCCTTTGTCATTTCAAATTTAATTATGTTTGCTCAGTAAGCAACTCTTTTCCTTGCGACTTAAAATAAATGCAGTACAGCTCTGTGATGAGACTGACATGTTTAAACAATGTTTGTTTTTATAACTGGTGTGCAGTGAGTAGGAATAAATTTGAATCCAATAACAGTTTTGTTTTTCATCCAAAACAAATGAAAAATCAGCATGAGAAGGAGCACTTCCATCTAACATGTTTTTTTTCATCTTGCCAAGAGTTTCAAACAATGTAGCAACATTCAGATCCTATGAGTGCTCAGTTGATCATATTTAAAATACATGTGGCCTTGTGAAAAGCACTTTAAAATGATTGAAATGAGGAATGCTCAGTTAATAAGTTGTTTTATTATGTTGCTGAAACTTCTTCCTAAAACAGCTTTCTGATCCCCATCCTATTCCCCTTCAGACCTTGTCATCTTCCTGGACTGGATTGGACTGTTTTTTGTTAACCTTGCAGCTCACTGCCCCTCATCTATCAAGTCAAGTGTATGATACCCCTTCCCTTTCATTCAGTATTCCCCTTCACCTCATATCTGCCCTGTTCTCTAATTGTAATCCACCTCACCTTTATGCCAGTTGTTTTCCTCTCCCTTCATCTCCTTTTCCTCTCTCCTTTTCTCAGCAGTTCTTCAGCACAATTTCCTATGCCTGGCATAACCTCGTCTCATCATTCAGACCCCATATAATGACCCACCTCAACATTACATCATCTCCATCCTCTGAGTTTCCCAATGCAATTTTGGCTGCTTTTCTTCTGGATGATTAACTGCTTGGGGCAGGGATTACCAGTGTCTTGTCCAGACAGACTGCACTCTCAGCACCTAACAAACAATAATAATAATATTTTTGTCTGGACTGGTAATTTTTCCTTTTGAAATCTGCCAGGGTTGATTTCACAACTGAATGAAGATGAAAAAGTATGGTTCAATTTAATAAAATGGTTTGAGGCCTGTTGAATTTGCAAAAGTGACTAATCTTTGTTTCACATCTAGTAACACAATATATACTTCAGCATAAAACCAGTCTGGAGCGCAGACTTAATTTGAAAGCCAGGTCATTAGTGTATCCATTATTCTCTTTTTCTCCACTACCAGCCTTTCCTTGATGTTTCTGAGAAGTCCTTACCACCACCCCAAATACCTGTCAAAACTATACTTGCATCTGCTTCATTTAGTCTCTAAACACAAGAGGTCAGATTTGAATCTGCTTCTTAGGCACGTAAGGGCCAGGTTCTATTCCATCTCTTAGGTGTACAAGTGGATTTAGGCATTTTAGTACAATCCTATTTCACCCTGCTAAACTCTGAGAAAAAACAGTTAATGCAAAATGTAGGTTGGTCTTCCTCCTCACTGCTTTTCTGTGACTTGGTCTTAAGGCTCAGGTGGTGGTGGGTTGTAAAAATAGATGCATTTGTGGATTTCCAGGGAGTATAGCAGGGTGGAATAGAATTGCACTTACATGCCTTAGATGCCCGCCTGGCGGGACAAAATCTGTCCCAAAGAGTGCAGACTTTTAACTCTCCTTATAAAAAAAATATCAAGTCTTCTGCATTCTTTCTGGGAGAGAATGGTCTCTTCAACTGGTCTTTTAAAAGCCTTTTAATATTCAGAGGCATACCTGGCCACTTTGTCAGAAGTGGCACATAGGGCAGTCTCAGTGACTAGGCTGCCAGTGGCAGTGGCAGCCAGGTTGTTAGTGCAGCAGCCGGTGTTTTTGTGTCCCACTAACTCAGTGCCTGGGGCCCTAGTCACCCCTCCTTAGCTACTCTACTGCTAATATGCATGTTAATTGAAGCTTTCCATGACTGACTTGAGATGTCAATCTCCTGCTCCCACACAGTAGAATAAGTTGCCCCACCAGGGCCAACCATCAGTATAGAGATCAGCATTTAAAGGAAAGTGTGGAGTGGCACTGATTGTTTAGTGAGCAACATTAGAGGACTGTTTTGCAACTGTTCCCCATTATAATTGTCTAAATAGTAACACCAAGCCTCAGAGTATTCAACAGGTTGTTTGGATTGCCTTAGCTTCTGAATTTCTCAAGACCTGTGCCAAAGCTGTTGAGGTCTTCCTTTTTCCTTTGCCTAATGTTCTGTCCTCTATTTTATTCATCTTCTGTCTGTTAATCTCGACTTCCCCTTGTCCAGCCTTTCCTTTCCCCCATGTCCTCAGGCCTCTTTTCTGTTCCTGTTCTCATCTCATTGAAATTCTAGACACTTCCTGACTGATCTCTCCAAGCCTTTCCTCAGCTGCAGCCATACCCTACTACCACAATTGTGTTTGCTTCTTTTCTCACCACTTGCTTTTTCCTCTTTGTTGCTTCTTTCTTTTGATACTGTCAAGCTGTTTCCTCTGTTTTCTGAGGTAACCCAACTTTTTCTGAAGTAACTTTCAAAATATCAGCATGATGGTCCATCTTTTCTTAGCAGCCTGTCTTCATTTTGTATGATGCCTGGACATCCTTGAGCTAACATTTGAAAATCTAGGTCCATTGACATCAGTGGAGGCTTAGCCATTGACTTCTTCAGAGCCTAGGTCTGCAAAATATATAAGAGATGGAGAACACACAGAGTTTTAGATGGAAGCTCATTGATTAGAGATTGTGGACAGCTACTAAGGAACCAGCCATGACTTTTGTGATAGCAAGAAAGTTGTGGGAAACATCTGTGAATGGTTATGGAATCGGTAGTTTAAGCTGCTTGCTTAGAGCTATCACAATTCCAATCTTTTCAAATACAGCAAAGATCCAGACTCAGTAGCATAACTGAGGGTCTGGTGACTGGAGCAGGAGCCCTAGTCAACACCTTGATGGAGGACCACAAAAATAAGGTCCACCACAGTGGTGGCTGGACGCACTGCCACAGTCAGCACCACATCAGCCTGGCATTGCTCCATGCATCACAACTGTCCTATTCTTCTTCTGTACTATAGATTGATTTAGAAGTAACATTTTGTTAGTCTGGAACTAAGGTTCAAGAAGTTCATGGTCTTCATTAGTGAAGAGATACAAAGCTCATCTGAACTGGAATTACCTGGAGTCATACCTCATTGTACTAAATTCCAACCCTAATTCCACCTCCAGTTCCATTTCTACAACCCTGGACACAATTCCAACCCTAAACATGGTCATGAACTCTCTTTTATTTTCCCCATTCAAAAATTTACCACTGTTTTTCCAACACATTTTTCCCTGAAAATATAAAAATTCTCCTGTGCAATATCTGCCATTTTCTTACTTCCAGAGATATTTGCAGCAAAAATGAAAAGTGTGTGTGTGTGTGTGTGTGTGTGAATTTGGAGGGAGTTTTTTTTTATCCAGCTCTAACATGCAGTAAGAATCTTTTCATCCTGATCCAGTCTGGGAAGAGTAGTAGAATATGCATT
This sequence comes from Gavialis gangeticus, assembly GCF_001723915.1. Lineage (NCBI taxonomy): Eukaryota > Metazoa > Chordata > Crocodylia > Gavialidae > Gavialis > Gavialis gangeticus. Next base: position 15,017,368 of record NW_017728992.1, on the reverse strand, counting down.
AAAAATCTCAGCCTCAATTAACAAATCTGGCAATTGCCTGTAATATTTTCTCTCTGTGGTATAATTGCCTCCTTTGTTTTTCTAGAAATATCAGTAGCAAGATCCAGCAGCATAGAAGAAAAACGTTGTGGTGGTAAGTTTTTCTTTTCTGTTGTTGTAGAAATCTTACCTGTGATTTAAAGGTTGAATTATCAATTCCCTTCTCCATTTGTTCCACTTCTTGCTTTCTTTCATTTTAGTCTGCTTTCTAAATATCATATCCTCATTAATTAAACTTGCCAAGAAAGACTATAGCTATTAGAGGCTTCCTTATTAAACATGTGGCTGCCACTGTCTACCTTTGAGACAACAGTATATGGTACCAGAGGGATTTATTTTCTTCTTCTTTCCCAAGGCAATCATCCTTCCTTCCTCAGAAGAAAGCCCTATTATAAGCCAGTTATATATAGGTCAAAAACCTGGAAAGTCACTGGACCAGTCCAGGATAATAATTTTACTATCCTCCTCCATAACTTGAGATGCAAAGGAACAGCAGCGAGTCAGCCTACTAATCAATCCATTTAGTGCCTCAGACTATCTCCAGCTCATTATCAGGCTGGCTTCCAAAACTGAATCAGATACAAAACCCATTCTAGATTACCCCAGAGCCAGTAAAACAGGTCCCAAAACAGGAAGGAAACCTTGTTGGAAAGAGCTACAAATGAAATAATACATAATAACTACACTTATTTTGGATCTGGCCACATTAAAAGTTCTGGCTTGTAGTAGCACTCTTGTGTACAGGAAAAAGTAGTTTTTCATCCAAGTAAAGGGAATGAGTTCACTAAGGAAATATGAAGGCACCGTTGAGTGCAATAGGTTGTATTCTAGGATTTACTCTGCACAGATTATGTTCTGGCTTTCTCTTTTCCTCCCATGATTTAGAAATGTTTTTACCAACTTTCAGATTTGGGGGAATCTTGACATACATTTACAGGTCTAACATAGCTTGATGGTCAGGTTACCTGCCTTAATCCACATTTTGGGCAAATGAGCAGTGATTTAGGTACCTGCCAAAACCAGGACCTGCATCCAATACCCCTTTCCATGATTCAGTAACATACATCCAGTGCCCAGTTTTCAGCTTAGACACTAAAATCCATCATTTGGACACCACTAGTCAGATTCTGTTCTACCTATTAGTAGGAACTTTCTGAAATAGCAATTTGGTGGATTTCATGGAAATCTCAAAATCAGGTGATCTCTGCAAAATTCATGGGGAATAAAAAACAAAAAAGACAAAAAAAAAAAAAACTTCCTAACAATAAAATGCTGGCTCCCAGTGATACAGCCTGGCATGAAGGGGGCTGCTGGCATGAAGGTGATCAGGCAAGATTGCTGCTACCTCTGCCCCTCACCACTGATTGTCTGAGAGGGCTGCCTGTCATACGGCTCTGCCCCTCTCCACCAATTAGCAGTGAGGGGCGAGGCCACATGATGGACAGCCTTCTCAGTAAACCAGCGGCGAGGGCCAGGACCATATCATGGACAGTCCTCTCCACCAATCAGTGGTGGGGGGAGGGCCATGCCTTCTCTGGCCAATCAGAGAAATGGGTGCAGGCCACCTCAATAAGCCTGCAAAAATGGTGGCCTGCCCGGCAATCTGCACTCAAAATTGGCTGGCCGCCTCCTTGAGTTGGGTAGACCCTCTAGGTATTAGGCATGTAATTAGACTTAGGCACCTAACAGCGATTCAGTTCATTCCTGTTTAAGTCCCTGAAAATCTGTTAATACAAGATGTGGGTGAGTCGTCCTCCTCCTCACTGTCTTTTTGTGACTCAGTCTCAAGGTTTAGATAATGGATATTAGAAAAGTAGATGCATTCAAGTGTTTGGGGGACATATGCAGAATGGAATAGAGTTGCACATACTAGGTGCCTAAATCCACAGAGGTTGCCACAACTCCACATTGCCACTACTGCTTTCATGACTTGCAGCTCACCCCCCCCCCCCCCCCCCTCGCCCCCTTTTCCCCCTCTCCCCACCCACATCCC
>NW_017728992.1:14998997-15005229 GCF_001723915.1 Gavialis gangeticus | reverse complement strand
CCCCAAAAGTATATCTTGAAGGGGGCCCTCAAAAATTGTGGGCAGACCCTGCCCACATGGAACTTACCTTGCCACTTAGTTTGCAGTTCTGTTACTTGCTAGTGTACATATATAGGCTCCCATGTAGTTCTACTGATCACATATACTAGTCTGTGATGGTATATGGCTGTTAGAGCCTAAGTCTGCAGGGAAAGGGCCCTCTCATATTTCAACCAAACAGCCTGCTGGTTAGGGCACTCACTTGGGAAGTGGAAGACTGAGGTTTTAGGCTTCTCTTATTCAGAATAAATTTGGATCTTCTTCATCTCTTCAGCTTCAACTTCCCAGGATAGTGTTCTAACCACTGGAACACTGTACCTTATCCAGTGCCCTCTCCAGCACTTTGTTTGAAACTGAGCCACTGCACCTTGTATTTAATAGCCATTGGATAAAATGGATGGAGAAGTCTTTGCACCATTGGGAGCAAGGATCCAGGCTAAAATCCAGAATCTAATCCCATTTTAGTGAGCTACACATCCTCTAGTTTGCCTTTTTTTTCCTGGCTCCACATCCCTATCTTGGCTAGCCAAGAGGCCAGCTTCAGGAGAAGAGCAGAAGAAAGGAAGGGATAGTGTTTTTAATTTGTGAAGCAATGGTTAGAGTGATGTTCTAGGAAATCCTGTCAGAGTGATGGGATTTAAGGCTAGAACCAGGATTTCCTGCTTTCTGTATGAGCACCCTTACTACTCAGTTGTTGGATTCAAAACACAGCAGTGTCCTCCCTCATTCCTCCAGTGCCTAACATCTGCTGGTCCTGGGTCTCTGTTGTGTAGAATTTCCTGGCTTACACCTGCCCAGCATATGTGTGTACATAGCTGTCTGGCCAGTGTGTAGCCAACTGCACATGCTCAGGATCCATGTGGATGCTGACACAACCACAATGCATGGGTAATAGAATTGTATATTGTGCATAAAAAGAAAGTGCCCAGGGTTTGCTTGTAATGGATATGAGTGGTTACACACCATCCCCCACACCTCGTTTTCAAATATAACAGAGTTATAGAAACAACTTACAATTTAATGAAATAAAAAATAAGCTAGTATAGATAGTATGTCATCTTTAAAATATTACATGAAAGGTCACATCTTTTATGTATTTAATACAAATCCAGATGCCTTGTAGTACAATTTACAGAACTAAATTCAGGTGATATTTTCAAGGCTCTTAGCTAAATACAATTTAATTCACTCCCTTAGGTTCCTTTGGGAAGGTCTCAATCTTAACACCTCTAGAGAGGAGTGACAATTTAAGATACTGAAAGCCTCTCTAGGGACAGGAGATGCATTTGGCATTACAAGGAAAAGTCTTCTGAGTCATGATATTTTCTAAGAAATACATGATCATTCCCTGAGATACTCTGTTCTCTTCTAGACCAAGTCACCTGTTTTCTTTTCTCTTTTTAAAGTTTGTAAGCTTTTATTGGGGCTGCTTTAAAGCTAATACTGTCTTATGAAATCCACCTTGCAGAATTCAACATGTTCCATATGATTGCAGTGGGGCTGAGTAGCTCTATACTCGGTTGCCTTCTTACGCTCCTTGTTTACACATATTGCCAGCGATATCAGCAACAATCCCATGATGCAACTGTCATCCATCCGGTATCACCAGCTCCTCTTAATACCAGCATCACTAACCATATCAATAAGCTGGACAAGTATGATTCTGTAGAAGCCATCAAGGTGAGAAAAAGGGAGAGGTCACTGTAATGTGTAACTGTATGACTGCATAAAGTGGAATTCTGCTTGTTAGTTTTTCATGGTGGAAGTTGGGGTCAACATCAGAATTAAATTAATAATGTTAAAAATAGCAGAAGTTTGGATTAAAAAAAAAGATTCAGTTATAAGTATCAAAATTATAAAGCCTTTACCATACCCACCTGTATTGCACAGAATATAAACCATTATGATTTGGCTGGTATGCCTACATACTATTAACTGTTCCTGGAAGAAACTAGATCATTGCTTAGTTTTTGGTTTAAAATTGTCTTCCCCAATCTGCTATCTTGAAGGCAAATCTGGACCTTGACAATCGTAGCAAAATGTTGCAGAGATTTTTCTGTAGTTCCAATGACAGCAAGCCAAAGGTCCTGTTCCCCTTCCCCTTCTATGCCTTCATATGTATGATTTAGGTGGTGAACACAACAGGTCAAATTGTCATCTGTGTGAGATGAGCCAGGCAGACTAATGCCAGCTAAGAGCCAGCTAAGAGTCTGGCATGATGAGTATACTGCATGGCCATAGGTTCCACTGTATTATTCATGTTTATGATCTTTTAGAGCACCTGCCCCTTTCAGATCTCTTAAAGTATGTGGAACTGGACAGTCTGAAGGTATGTAGCTCAATACCAGATCTTGCAGAAATTTCTATAACTTGGGTCTAGAGCCCTGATTAGTGACTTTTCTTTTTCATTTTCCCTTTTTCATATTATTTCTTTAAAAAACAGAGGGTTTAAAATGTAAAGAGAATATCATTTTCTGTGATCAACGTGAGTTAGATACTTTTGAAATTCCCATTAGACAATTATCTTCATCGTTAAGCATCGAAAAATAGCTTTGAAAATCTGACCATCAGGTCAAATGCAATTTGGTTATGTCAGCCCCTAAGCAAGATTTAAATGCAGTTTAGGTGCCAGTGTTACACAGAGTGGTCTAAAAGTAATTTCTGTTGTTTAATGACTATTTAATATAAAAAGCATAAACAGAACTGCCTACCCTTAGAACTGTTACTGGTTGTTCTGGATTGCAGAATAACTGAGCTACTTATTTTGGAGACTGAGTCAGGAGTTTAGGAGACTGACAAAGGCAGAATTTTAGAAACAAACCAGAAAACCTTCAGGATTTCTGGATTGCTCTTCAGAAATGTCAGTTTCTTTCTATGGAAATGCTTGATTCCTAGACAACCATACCTGGTCAAATTAGATTGTCCTTCTGAGCCAGGGACCCTACGTTTTCACCATTCCATTGCCTAAGTATAGGAGTCTATGGGCCAGATTTTTTGCCACACATTGGAAGTCTACATGGACCTAGGTGTCTAAGTGTGATTCTGTTTCACACTTCTCAAATCTGTGAAAAACTGTTAATGCAAAAAGTGGAGGTTCCTCTTCCTCCTTGCTGCTTTTTTGTAACTTAGACTCAAAGTCAGATTATGGTGCGTTACCAAAGTAGATGCATTACTGCATTTTCAGGACTTGAATATGAGGAAATAGGATCACACTTAAGCATGTAAGTCCACTTAGACACCCACTAGGTAAAACAGAATCAGGTCTTGGCTCTAACCAAACAGGATCTGGCCCTTAGTCCCTAAATCACTTCTGAAAACCAGGCTTAGGCTCCTAAACCACTTAGATACTTTTGAAATTTTTACTATAAAAAAATCAAGAAGTGCATAAGGAGTAAAGCAAAAAAAAATTAAGTCAATAAAGCTATACAGAGACATTTTGACAATGAAAATATTGCAGGAAAAAATGAATATTATAAAAAGCAACTGGTAGTTTTCAGGTATTCTTAAATATATATATATATGTATCTATGTATCTATGTATGTATTGCATTGCTGGTGTACAGCAGAATCTAGCTACTGAATGAAGGACTTGGACATAGATGAATACATAATGCAAGTGTTCATAGTAAATGTGCCCCTAGACTATATTTTTGTCTAAAACTATGACTCTTGAGGTTTGCCCCCCAAAATCACTTTAAATAATGCTTACTGACTCCCCTCCCCTCCCCCCCATTTTCTTATTCTTTTTCCAGGCATTTAACAAAAACAACCTGATCCTGGAGGAGAGAAACAAATACTTCAATCCTCATCTAACTGCAAAGACCTATTCTAATGCCTATTTTACAGATCTCAATAATTATGATGAGTACTAATGGGCTTGTGTATTTTTTTGGCCTCTTGTAACTCCCCAGTTCCCCAAGGCCTGTGCTACATGACCGCCCATGTGTTTGAGGCTTCAGAGATGAAATTTGGAGACATTTCAAGCACACTCCAAGCCATCAGTGTCCCATTGCTGCCAAAAACCATAAAACACCTGTATGTGACATGATGTTCCCTATTGCAGAAAGTAAAAGTTTGGCTGACAGTATCAAGTGTCAAGATAACACCTGGGCTTTGCTGAACAAATCATGAGGAGTATGTCACTTTGTTCAAGTTTCTTAATGTTGGGTCAGATGTTGCTAACATGTTTCTAACTATTTTATTGAGCTCTCAAAAAGTTATAACCCCTCTAAAGAGTGTGCCAGGACTATGACTTTCATTTCCTTTTGGACATTGCCACCTTCTTTCCAGAAGAATTGAGGAAAAAGCTCTGCTCCTAGGAATGGGCCCCTCTAAGGGATCTTGGTGACATCATACTGCCAACAAATGTACAGAACATTGATTTAAGTGACAAGGAGAAATTTGATATTCTGTAGGTACTCCAAGCAGTCTACAGTTTGTCTGCTTTGACTGCAAAGCGTTGTCTGAAGTTCTTGGAGTCTATTGAGCTATCTGGACCTTGAAGAAAACAGAATATATACCAAGGGCTTCTTGTGACAAAAGGGAAATCTGCAGAGTAGGTGGTTCCAAGTTGTAAAACAGTTCGGGTGACAAAAAAGCCTTCATCTTGTTTGTTTTATTTTGTTGGGAGGCTGCGGGGAGGAAGACAGGTGGGGAGGGCACATTTGAGCGTTTTCTGCATGTCGTTAGTAAACTAGCATTCTTGTAGCGTATGGACTTGCATGACTCATGGCATTCCAAAGACTTCCTCTCTGCGGCGTGCGCATACAGAATACACTTGTCTGGTCCCTTGTAGTGTTCAACGTCATGCCAGTCACTGAAAGGAATACCATACCTTGATTTTTTTCACCATACTTTGTCCCTGGCACTCTTGCAAACATATGAATAACTGTAAAATTGGTTTTCTTTTTACACCTGTCTGACAAACAAAAAGTCATGGAGTGCGAATGTGTTATGAAAAACGTAGTTCTCATCTTATTGATGTGTCTGATCCAGGCTAATCAACCTCTCCAGGAGCATTAATAATGTTGTTTAAAGTGAGCTTCCCGTGGGGATTTATTGATGTAAATATTTAAAGTACCAGCTGAGTTTTAAGATGTCATCTGTGATTTCTTGTGCAACAGCAGGCAAGGGAACAGAAGCGATCCTCAAATTGTTGTGCCATTTCTCTTTGTTTCCTCCTACCCCACCACACCTCTGATATCTTTATTTTTGGAACAGCAATTCCAGCTGTACCACTGAAATGAAAATGGCAGGGTTGTGTGCCCTTTCTTCAGCCCAGAGGTCCAAAGAATGTTTATCATAAAAGATACATTTCAAAGCTTACTAGTTGTTATTCTCAAAGAGTTCAGAAAAGAAATTAAACAGTGAATGTTAAGGTTTAAATAATTGCCTGTTTTTAAAGTATACAATATGCCAAGAGTATTTCAAGGCAGGGAAATGAAAAGTGGGGATGTTTCAATTTTGAAGACTTGTTCTTTAGGGCATGGGGTGGTTAGTTAGACACCTAGAGGAAACACCTTTAAATGCAAAATGTTAGAAATAAAGTCACTCAAAATTTTGCAGGATAAACTATGCAAAAAAGCCAGCAAATGTAGAATTGCATGTGAGGGTGTGCACAGCTATGGTGGCCTTGTTATTTATATGGCCAGGTTATGGATTGACGAGAAGACTATGTTAATTCCTCAAACCGTGCCTAGGCAGACAGGGTTCTTTGGGTAAATCCAATATCTTTTATTACACCAACTCAGATAGTTGGAAAAATTCTTCTTAGCAAGCTTTTGGGCACAAACGCCCTTCGTCAGGCTTTGGAAGTATCTACAACTTACACCCCTCAAACCATACCTATACTTTGTAGTTTGCTATATTTTTGAATGGGGACAGTTTTGAATACTATACTAAGCTTTCCACATCTGCTCTGCAGTAAAATGAGAAAATGCAAAGAAAATAGGCTTGGAGAAGCCTTCCAATATGAGCACAACTGAAGGACCTTCTGGTACTTACCAAGGGAGAGTTAATTTTACATCTCGTGCATTATTTGTGTGCAGTATATTTATACTACACTGTGCTCACAGCACACATTTACATTCACTGAAAATAATTAAGATGGGCTTCCTGGTTGTTTTTATTGGATTGTTCTCAGTATTCCTTTTAACTGCCCACTAAAAAAAAAAAAAAAAAAAAAAAAACCCCC
>NW_017728992.1:14974422-14993997 GCF_001723915.1 Gavialis gangeticus | reverse complement strand
AAGCCTCCACTCTGAAACAAGTTCACTTCAGAAAATATGGTGGCACTTGTCCTCTATTATTTACCATTGTTGTAGTAAACTTTTGATGTGGTTTCTTAAAAAAGAAATACTGCCTACTATATTTATTTCCCTTCGGTAAAAGGAAATTGCCTTTGCAAAAAAATTCAGTGAAATGGATAGAGGGGTGGGGAAAACACTTTCCAAATGATAACTGTTGTGGCATTACAATCATTCTGCTCCTGCTGAGAAATAGACATTTTCATTTAAATTATATAAAGAGACTAAAACCTGTACTGCTATCACTGCCAAAATAAAAATACTAGAAGCCCCACTTTTCTTTCCTGCTCCTCTACTAATAGCAGCATTAGTTTGGCTTCTGTATTTTAAATTTGCATTTTTAGTTACTAATGCCACACCTTAAAATATTTTAAATATTTATCTTCTTTTATTTTAATCTTTTCATTAAAATGATCTAAAATGAGTTAGCATGTTCCTCTGCAATAGTTCTTGAGGAGCGTATATCTATATATCAAACTGTTTTCCATTCCTTGTACATACAGATATATAAATAGATATATACTGTATTAGATAGGCAATAGTAATATTACTGGGATAAATCACAGAACCTTACATTTAATTGTAATAACCATGTGCCTTTGACCACCTCTCCTACACTCTAACCCCTGTCTATCTCCCATGAGACTGTTTCAAACATTCCTAATCTCTGAGCAGCTGTAAAGGAATGTCATTTTTCTTTAAAAGAAAAAGCAACCTTTTTTGTCAGATGTGGAATTTCTCTCTCCAAATGACCCCATCCTAAGTCCCAAGGCTGAGCAATATTCAGTCCTACAGCAAAAAAATAAAGAAAGAAAGAAAGAAATTTAGGTCCAATATTTCATGTTCCTTCAAGATAAGGAACAGATCTCTGTGTTTGTATGGGGAAGGGAATCCCAAGCTTTCTAGTGGGACTAGAACTGCAAGATTTGTAGACACCAAATTAAAGGCAGAGGAACGCTTTGGATGTAGAAACACTGTTTTAGGTAAGGTTAAAGGTATTTTAAATGTATTAACTACACTTATATTTTCTGCTTCTGTGTCCTACACGGTCATACACATGGAATAAATAGAGCTTGGCCTTTCAGGCAGGGAGATGCAAAAAATAGTCCCAATCAGATTGGTTTGTATATTCTTCCAAGTATTTCTAAAACCATTCCCCCCACAACACACACACACACACACACACACACACACACCTTCTGAACTAAGGGAAGTGTTGGCAGGAAGTGGATTCTGGTATTTGAAAGCACAGATGATAAAAAAAAACATTAAAAAGCTGCACCATTGCCAGTTTCACACAAGTTTCACATAAGCCAGTAGGCTTTGCTTGCATTGATATAAGGAGAACCTTCAACCCTTCCAACATTGTTCTGTTCTGAGTGCCTGCCCTCTCAAATTCAGTGCAGTACCCTGATGCACACAGTTCTGTCTCTGAGGCAGCAATCAGTTCCAGGCAATATATTCTATTACTTCTGTCCTGATAGCATTCATTTTTAAATACTGAAATTTTGCACTTAATGGAGTTTAAAACAAATTCTCTGGTGTCAACCAAAATGTCACTGGTTAAAACTGTTACTTTTATTTCTGGGTAGTACTGACTAAAGGAAAGTCTTGACACTGGAGGGTAAGGGCTAATTTCTGTTACATCCTTGTGTGCCTAAGTGGCATGTGCATAGCCACATATCTGCATTTTTTGGCACTTATGCACAGTTTGGATTCCAAGTAGCTGTGCTTGCCCTACACTTCTGTATCAGGCATGCTCAGTGGGCTGCACAGGTGCTTAGGGGAGGACATCAGGTAAGTCCTGAAACTGCAGCTATAGAAAACCACAATTAGTAGGTGTCACATGGAGAAGATCTTTCCTTTTTTTTAGCACAATAACCTAGTTGTTAGTACACTAACTCATGGAGCAGGAGTCTAGGGTTTAAGTCTACCCCCAACCAGGAGATGAACCTTCATCAACACTTCTCAGCAAAAGGCTTTACCCACCAGGCCATGGGCCGGGCATTGTCCAGAGCCCTTTCCAGCCCCTCTCTTGAAGCTGCCCCACTGGGCATACATGAGGCCAAGAGTAAAACAGTCAATGAAGAGAGATGATGGCTTAATACGATAGATGTTACCCTGGGAGGGCACCCTAGTGGGGCAGAAACGATTCCACTGTTGCTTATCCACTTTATCTAATAAATATTAAATGCAAGGTAAAGAAAAGCCATTGTGGGGGGGGAGGCCTGAAGCCCGGACCCTCCTCCTCCATTTTACTTCAGGCACATACATGCAGACTTGAGCAATCTTACTCTGCCGCAGGTGGAAACAGAACTCAAACTGAACATAAGCATCAAAAACACTTACATGGCTGTGTAAGTACTATTGACATCCATGTCAGCGAAAGAGGATTTGTCATTGAATAGTTCAAATTATAGCTGCGCAGGTCTAGACATTCTGGGCTTGATTCGGTATGGGATGCACAGGAGTGCATTACGCAGTGGCTCAGAAAATCCACTACTGTGATTGCAGATTTTATCTTGTATTTGGATTTGAATCTGAACACTTTTACACTCACCTAAGGTTTCTGTTGATGGAAGCTTTTTCAGCCATCTGCAGTGGCCTGCTGCTGCAGCAGTGTGGTTCAGATAAAACTAATCAAAAAATGCCTGACTGGGATTAGAGTTTTCACAGTAGAGCAGGGAATAAAATGGGGTCAAAACGGCTTTGATTTTGTATGCTGTCAAATATGACTAATTAAAATCCTGGAAGGGTGTAGGGTATTGTGTACATTAAATGGAAGTAGTCATTAGCTTTATCAGAGTCCCACAGTAACCTTTGAGAAATATTATGTCGGTGTTAACTCAAGAGCCACAAAGCACTTACATTAAAGAAAAAAAAAGTGCTCAGCACATTGGACCATATGGGCACTCAAAAGAGAAAAAAAGGGAGCTTGAAGATGTAAAGGAAATTTTAATGAAAAGAAATATTAAAAAAAACACCTCTCCTGATAATGATAGAATGATGAAAGCCCCGATTCAGCAAAACGTGAACATGTTTATCTCTAAATACAAGAGTAGCTCTACTGAAATCAATGGAACTTAAGCCCACGCTGAGAGTTATTCATGTGCTTAGCTGCTTTGCTGGATCAGAGCCTAAAACTCCCATTCTGCAAACACTGAGCATTTTTCTTACTGTGTCAATGAACTAACTGAGGCCAATCACATATGTGGTAAAATGGGTACAGAACTGGGCCCCAACTGTACTACTTCTGCACGAGCCCATGGAAAGTAGCAGAAGAGGACTGCGCTGGTACCAAACATCAGAACTGAACTGAATGAAAATCATTTGCTTTCTGATCTGGGCTTTGATATCAGGGAACTGATATGTGTTCTTTGTGTGGGATATTTGAATTCATTTTTTCTTTAAATAAATAAAATGGGTTACAAAATAAGATGTTTGGCTTGGCTTGATTTAAAAGACACTTTCTCCCAGACTACAAAATGCTATAGAATGGATCCAGGAATATTTTTCATTTCAAACCAGTGTTCAGTTTGACTAGCCTCTCTAATAGATTTCTCCATCTAACCTAAACTGATCCTTAGGGACCATGTTGCCACATCACGAGCCTCTTGTTTCACAAATACATGAATGTGTCTTTCGTGCTATTTGCTCATCTTGGCTGCAATCAAAATTTCTTTTTGGTGCTCTTTTTTGTTTGTTTTTGGAGGTAAATCTGGCATGGTGCAAGATACTGGCTTCAGGAGAATGGGGAAATGGCATGCCTTGGGAATTTTAAAATTACAGTAGCTAGAATGGAAGGAAATGTAATGTAAGAAATAGCACAGCACCGGGAAGGAGATAGGATGAATGATCTAATAAGGTTTTTTCAGATCTGTCTTCTGTGCCTGGGGTGATGTCCTAAGGGAATGCATCCAGCTGACAGTTCTGATGTCAAAGAGTGTGCAGGTGAAAGATGAGCCAGCTATTTGAACACTAAGCTCTCTTAGCAAAGGAAGTGGGAGTAAGTTGTAGGGCACTGTGAACTGATGACTTGGCTGACTCATTACTTAAATTGCACACAAATGTTAACCCTCTGCTTGAATGATTGTTCATAATTTGCAAAACCAGATGAGCCAAACCTTTTGCCCCTTAAGTAATCAGGTCTATCAGCAATTACAGCCAAGCACCTGGCAGGAGAGTCCAAGTATTTCAGCAGATGCTTAGGCAAAGAAATATCACTGTTTGGCAGCAGGGATAAAATTAACAGAATGGAGACCTTTTTCAAGAGCTGGATATGTGGATGGATATCAACTTCTCTCAAAACTGGTCAGTATTTCTGGACAGATGTCATTTTTGCTTCCTCATAAGGCTCTTAGATTTCCTAATTTGATCTCTTCTGCACCCTTTTGCTGCACCAGATCAGACACCTGTACTCTCCCTGACTCTGAAGAGAAGTATACATGGCTCCCTTTAACTGAGAGTTTATTTGCATAAGAAAGCAGTTCAGACCTAATTAAAGGAGTGCATGCTTGCATGTTTAACAAATTTAACTAAGATGCTATAAAAGGCTGTATAGCTATTATTTTTCCTCCTTAGTTTAAACCAGGCATATTTTTTATTTAGCTTGAGTCATAGTGGTTTAAAATAGACTAGATTTTACTATTTTTAACTTGAAAACAAAGTAGGTATACAGAGGTTCCATCAGTTTAACCACACCATTTTAAAAATTATACAAAATTAACCAATGCAACTTTCCTATATGGATGAGACTTCACTTCTAAGTGGTGCACAACGTTGATGTATATCAACATATCCCATCCCAAGGGCTGAGAATACAGAATCACCTGCCCGTCATATTTGCTCCAGTATCTACCAACCATATTTAATGATTCTTACAGCAGAAAGTTTCATATAAAATTCTCCCTTGTCTTAGCTACAGCAATGGGCATAGACTAAACTTAAAATATTTATCAAATTTCAAAGCAAGGCATGTCAAAGGAACTCTAAGGTTTCATCTTTTAAATAAGGAAAAAAAACTGAAGACAGCTGGGCTAGAAAAGTAATTGGTTTCATACCTGTGTGCTGAAAAGTTTAAGCAACTTTGTGTTTAAGCAACATTATAATAGGTCATCATTGACTTTGAAAGGTTGTTTTTGATCATAACTTACTGGGACTCAAGGGACATAAGTCTTAGAAATATTTTCAGAAATGAATATGGCTGGAAAAAAATGCCACTGCTTGTTGTAATAATAGGGTAAGTGGTCTCTGCAGAGAATCTTACTGGGATGGAGGTCACACCAACCACCCCCTAAATGCCAAATGCTCTTGAAAAACTGCCAAGGCTTCAAGGGAAGGATCTTCACTTTTAAGAAGAAGAACAGTGCAGTGGCTAGAATGCAGGGTTTGGACTGTAGGGAGTTGAGCCAAAGTAACCCCTTTGAAGACAGAGTTATTTTGGGTTAATTTAGCACTGATTAGAACTAAAAGGAGATTGTGAATTCCACACTTTGTTCATTCTGTGCCACTTCATTTGCTTTGTGAGGTTTTCAAAGCCTCAGTTTATCACTGATTACTTCATTTCCCTGTCTGCAAGCAAACTTCTTAGGAGGGCCTTGAGGTTGCTATCATCTCTCATCCCTCTCAGGTTTTTTAAGTCTTCTTTCATGAATTCTTATAAAAACTATGGAAACTGCTGCATGGAAGGTGTCATAGAGCTGCCTAGTATAATTAAGCTAAGTACTTGTCCTAATAATAAGGATGAATCAAACTGCATGATTTCTGTGGAATGTGTGAAAACACCTCTTCACCTCTGAAAGGGAAGATTAAACCAGGGCCAGATACTCAGAGATAAGAAAAAAAGGGGGTCTGGAATGGCAGAGGGAGTAGATAGGTTCTTTTTTAATTTGTATTGGAAAGTTAGAAATGGAAAAGTTTGCTAGGCCCAGCCAAGACCTTGGCCAATGCAAGATTGGACCAACAAGTACATGTTACAGTTTTTAATCTAATCTAGTTATAAAAGTCCAAAGCAATTGAGCCTCTAGGACAGAAACTTATCCTGAAGATGCAATACAGTTTGCTTCCAGCAACTTTTCCCTTATATTCAGCATATCTTTGTTTTTCCTTTTTCCATTTTACCCATTACTCATAGTCATACCTCCTCTTGTGCTGCATGAACTAATTCCTTTCTACTTGAGGTGTTGCTCCCTTTAGATAGTCACAGGCTGTTAGCATATAATTAATCTTTTTGCAACCAGGCACACCTCTGACACTGTAGACAAATGTTACATCATTAAAATAAATAGCCTAACACATTTACAACTTCTTACTTGCCTTACAAACCAATCCTTCTACTTCCATAACCACTTTTGTTGTCTTTTCTTTTAACTCTCTCCAATCTGTTTATTTTTCCCTTCCTAGAAAAGTTGCATCCAGAAATGAATATCGTATGTCAGGTATATAATGGCCCAAAACTGTTTAGAATCACACTTGTTGTTACTTTGCTCCATTACGTGGTGTTTTGTGTCTGGATCTCAAACTTCACTGACCCTTCTCATAGCCATACAGCATTGCAAACTTTGATGCCCACTATAACACCTATTTCAATAGGTTTCCCTTGCTCCAGCATATATTGGATTTGTTTTTCCCCCTTAAGTACTTTACTTTGCATTTTTCCACATTAAACTTGGCTTTTGTTGCTTTCTGCTCACCTTTTCAGTCTCTAGTTCATGTTCTATTGCTACATTGCTTGAATATTTTCATAATTCCTACCCATTCAGTAGTGTTGGGAGTGATATTATAGCCACAATAGTCCAGGAATTATGCAAGAAACAAGGATTTTGTGGTTGATATCTTTTATTGGACCAACTGCATGGTTGGAATAAAGTTAGACAAGCTTTTGAATGCAAGATATTCCTCAACAGGTCGCTTGAAGAAGAATGGCTTGTTTTCTAAAGGTTATCTAACTTTACCCCAGCCATACCTATCCAGTTCATGTCACTTGGCAGTTTTGTGAAATTTGCTTATTACTCCCACTTTCAGGTGTTGCAAGTCAATACAATTGGTTTTAGCATATCCTCACAGTACACACTATACAGTTCTCCCAAGTCAGGACTTTTAATATTTGTCCTTCGGCATGCATATAGCATCTTCTCAGTCAGCAAACTAGGAATCCAGTCTATAAATAATTCCTTTTTGGAAGAGCAGTATCAAATGTTTGACTAAAATCCCCATAAATAACAAGAAAAATGCTGCTAGTGTTGCAATTCAGCTTTGAAAAAGCCATTCATGTTTGGCACAATTTTTTCTATAAAATCTTGAGCTGTGTATTGTTGATGGTTCAGTTACTAGTTAGGGCCACAGTTCAGGGAAGTTCATAACCATATACCTAAAGTGAAATGTGTTTATATGCTTTCTTAATCAATGATTGGGTGACAAATCTGAGTTATCCCTGAGTGTTTGCAGTGCTGAGCAGCAGCAATTTGCACAGACGTAATTTGGAAAAATGTTCAACCTCTCTGGTCCAAGGTCTACTAATACCAGTAGATGTTCAGTCTCTCTTGTGATTTGGCCCAAAATGTTTATCTTTTTCATAGTACTTCTCCATTAATTTATAGGATGTCATTTAGTGGGACGGGATGAGAACTTGCAAGATTGCTCCTCCTCCTCTTTTCAGAAGTCCGTTGATGTGCTCCTTGTAATATATTTTTTAATATAAACAATTGTCAGTGATGTGTTCTTTCACTAATTCACTTAAAATGTAATAATACGCACAATTTAGTTGTCCTCAGATGTTTCAAGAATCCCTTTTCTATGCTGTACCCATCATCATTTTATAGGTTATTCTCTCCTTACTAATAGCTCAATTGTTTTCTATATTTTTCTTTTGAAACAGAGCTTGGCTTTTCATTTTGACTCTTCATTAATTTTGTCCCAGTCCATACTAATGCAACTATTTTCTTTCTAATACTGCTTTTTCACCACTACACTTTTTTTTAAAAAAAAGTCCTTTCTGTTCCCTTCCCACCAACCAGCACTGGCCTATTTTTTACCTCATACTGTTCTATTTTTTTTTTCCCTGAATAGAGTTATTGACCATGTACATTTGTACTTCCTCCTCTCTTCTGTTTCCATCATAATTGTCATTTTAACAAGCAACCTTGATATAGAGCAATCTCTTGTCAAACCTGACTGGGATTGTGTGGCCTACAACTGAAGAAGAAGTAAATTTGCCACTAAATATAAGGCCTGAACTTAGTGGAAAAACTTTGACTTCAAAGGGAGTAGGCCTGTCCCCTCCGATCTAGACTCAGGCCGATGCAACAGACTCTTGCTTGTTTTCTCCTGCCTTGCTTGTGAGCAAGCAGTCTTCTCCTCCAAGGGTATGGCTTTCAGTTTGGAGAAAGGAAAAGTTTACAGAATTGTAGGTGGTTGGGACCTCACAGCTCATCTAGTCCAAACCGAGAGTACTAACCCATCTTTTTAAGAGTGTAAGAGAGACATTGGCAAAGCCAAATCCTGTAGATAAGATGAGAATTAATGTCGCCTTCTCTGCTCAGCAAGACTTCAAATAACAAAAATTTATGTTAGGAACCTATGACATGGTTTCTGAGAGACAAATCTGTATGAGGGTCTGAAAACAGATTGAAGGATACCACAGAAACGTTGACCACAATCACTCCGAAGTGTAGTATATTTCAACTTGATCAAGCAAAGCAAATCTACAGATCAATTTCCATTTAAGTGGAAATGAAGACCAGTATTTTCAAAATGAAAAATCACATCTCTAAATTCATACAGGGGGTGTTAAACATAAATTACATAATGTTCAAGCTGGCTGTGCACACAGTGCCCAGGAATGTAAGTGAGGAGTACATGTTCAGCACCTCTGAAAATCAAATGCTGAAGTACAGATTTAGGTTCCTGCTTTGCACAGCCATGCTTGAGAACATTGGCTCAAGTTCACTTTTTAAAAATTACTTGTACCCTTTTATAGGGTCAGCATTTGATTTATTTCACCTGTACAATGGTTTTTGCAATAAGAAACAGATGTGGCCGGAGAATGCTTTTAAAAATAATTGCTTTCATGTGTCCCACTCTGCTCAGGAGCAGAAAATGAAAAGAAGCTACAATGCTCTTTATATTTCTCTTTTTAAATGCATTTCAAAGATCAGTGAGCCATCTGCTCTAGGCGAGGAATATAATTAGTATGCATAGGACAATTAATATGCTTTAAGAGTTCAGGCTTTTTCTTATTGCTGAGAATGGAAATAAAAGGAATGTTCAAATTTGGCGTTGTGAATGGCAGGAAATGAGAAATATATATATATATATATAATCTCCCACAAACTAGAAAAAATAAGTTGAACCCATTTGTTTCAATGTTACACCTGATAAATGGGCACTAGGACTAGGTATAGATATTCAAAAAGCCTGAGGCAGAACTGATCTAAGTTATGCAGTTTTCTGTCAGCGGTGTAGTTTAGATCAGTAGCAAACAAAACACAGAGCCCCACTTCGGTGGGGCAGGTTCTGCCATTTCGTAGACCGGGTCATGCCATTTTTAAATCAGTCTGTGTGTCCAACTTCTATTCTAGTATGGGTATAGACCAGTTTCCAGTCATTATATCTGTGGTGTCTGTACCTGGCCTGAGTGTCTGATCCAAGGTCTACTAATATCCATTGAAACTGTGCCATTATCTTCAATGGGTTTTAAATCAAGCATTAAAAAAGACCTATTTCCCCTTCACTGCCCCACCTTCACCCCTGCAACTGCTCTATATTTGGGAGCTGATCTGCTAGAGAAACAACATGTTGAGCATCATGTTACACAAATAGATTGCTTCAATCTTGTTCTGTATGCAGATGTCTACTTGTGTGTCCAGAGGCTACCTCCTTTTACCAGCTACATGGGGTAATTCAGTGTCTCACCAGGATTTTGCAAGAATCCGTGGTGGCAGTGTTCTCAGTATGGTAAGTGAGGTGTATTTTTAGAAGCTGTATAGAAATTGTTTTCATCAAGTTGCTGGTATGTACTTGTAGTGAAAATTTGCTTCTGTGACAGGAATGATTTTTGGCAGTGGGTGGGCAGATGGGGAGACAAAAAATAGGTGAAAATTATTTACCTCTATTTTCTGCATGGTTCATCTTATCACCACTTGTTTTCTGCTTGCTAAACACTTCTGAAGAGAAGCAGCTCATCCTATGAATGTAAGAAACAAAATAAAGTTTCACATGGCACACACCAAAAAGCTGTCCCAGATTGTTCTGATATAGATATAAATATATGTAGATATAACACTTGATCTGAGCCTTCAAGAGGCTGAGAAGTGATTTACACACACATACACAGATATACATACATACACACACACACATTTTTCTCTATCACATCATTCATTAGGAAGGATCTCAGACCAACACCTCAGATGTTGTAAATCAGTATCATCACTGGTGCCAGTGGAGTCCTGCTGATTTACAATGGTTTGGGGCTACAACCTGTTTTTTTCAGTGCATATATTAAAGCTCTCATGAACTGTGGAACCAGATCCTTTTCCCACTGAGATCAAAAACTTGACTGTCGTGGATGTCAATGGGAGCAGGACTAAGCCTATGGTATGAAAATTCTCCCCATTCATTTGTCTTTTTATTTTATTTATTTATTTGTTTTGTATCCCATGTGAGCGACACCATGGAATACATCCCACACCACCTATTGTCTTGCTCCAGTCCCTGAAAATGTTAACACATCTACACTTGTAACATGCCTTTACCTTTAAACTTTAGACCAAGCCACAAAGAGCAGTGAGGAACAGCAGGATCCACCTGCTTTTGCTTCATTGTTTTTTCAGACTTGAGCACAATAGAGTAGGATCACATGTAGGCACCTAAGCCCACTTAGACACCTAATAATAAGTGCAATAGAATCTGACTCTAAATGTCATCCACATACACCTTCCTGACATGAGGACAACTGAAACCTCAGATTTTTTTTTGACCTTTCTTCAAAAAAAATTATTATATATGTGTTTATCCATGATGTTGTTTGTTACTGGCACTTGAAAGATCACACACCAAAAGAGAGCTGGCATAAAACAACAACAAAAGTCAGTTTTCTGATGCAGGTTGATAATGTGAGTTGCGCAGATATTTGATGGTTAGCAAATTAGCAAGCAAGGGTGCTGACACTCTTTATCACTGGAGAAGTATAAATTGATCAGTAAAGAGAAACAGCCAACAAGCTACTCAAGCAGTCAATAAAAATTGATTTTAATATCTTCCCGGTTTCCTTACCAAGGAAAACATAAAAAATGTCTGAAAGGACCAATTAGTGATCATTACGAGAGATATAGTTCAACTTACTGCAGGACTACCTGCCAGTTGCATATCTTACTCCATGCATTATAAGTCTTCAGTCCAAGACTAAAATGCATTGGAAAATCAATAAGCTAGGTATTATACCTGACTCAGAAAGTATTTTATTACACATAAAGGTCTAATTAGGGTCCAGTGTTTTCCCCAGACTGTATCAGCTTGATTGTTTCATAATATACAGTATAAAATAGTATTATATATTTTTTATACTTACGTTTTATAAATAGTTTCTCATTTAATTGTATGTGGGCATTGAAAATAAATCCTTACACTTTAGGAGATATCCTAATAGTGATGGGGTGGGGGAGGTTGTGTGTGTATGTGCACATCTTTAGTGATACTTTTTTGGATGGTTATTTGCCACTTCTGTTTCTAAAGATGCAGAGACCAATTTATTTATTTTTCTGTTTATTTATTTTTCTCAGATAAGCCTGTGGGCATTGAAAGCTTCTTATGTTTTATGTTGAAATGAGATTACCTGCATGTGTAAAGGGGACAAAGGCACCACAAGGATCTAATGCACAATCCACACAAATGCACTTCCTGCCATGCCACACGTGAATGATTGTGGGATTACACATTAGATCCCATCACACCTTATTTATTGTTGGTGATGGGGGAGCCCAATCCCAGGCTTCCCCTACACCAGCAAGAAGTAGGCTCCCACAGCTGGGAGTCCCTCCTCCCCCTGCCCCGCTGATGGGGCTCCCAGTCAAAGGGGCACCCCATGCATCCCCATGGCTGGGAGACCACAGCCACTGCAATCCAGCCATGGGGCCCTAAGCATCACGAGGGCTGGGGAATCACAGCAGCACTTCACAGCCCCTGCAAGGTCCCAGCAACCATGGGGCACTGCTGGGACACAGCATCTGCAGCTACCAGATGCAGTCAGGACCTAGAGACCTGTCAGCTGTAGGGACATTTAGGGTACAGCCGGGCCCAAAACTGCCTTCAGTTGCAGAGACGCTCATCCCTGGCTACACAATAGTGGCTGGGAGATCACAGCAGCTGCAGTTTCCCGGCCACTGGGGACTGCCTACACATGCCGATTAAAGCTGGATAGAAACCAGCCACAAAGATATTACATATTTTTGGGAAATAACTTTTTATAGTTGGCTGGACCTTTTCAAGGCACCATAATTCATTTGCACATGTAGCCAGTCTACATTTACCATGCAATTAGCTGGGTAATTGTGTAATAGCAATATCATATAGAGGGGGCCTAAATGGTTGAGAACATGTTGACCAACAATAGCACCTCACCTCTGAAGTAGGATACATCCCATGAGGCCTACCAGCATATGTGTAATGCAATAAGACCTTCATGTAATGCACTCAAATCTGTCATTAGGAAATGGCCCATTGCCAAGAGTGTGACAGCTAACGTCCTCAGCTGAGCGAAATGCGATGTCCAGGATTACTACCAACAGTGTACATTATCATCAAGATGGTTTCATCTGCTCAGAAGTCAACAGAACTGGCCCTCTGAGTAACTGTTTGTTAGAAAATGATAAACCAGTGGGGTCGCCCTCAGTCAACTGTATCAATACAATAATACAAATATTTTTAACTGAACAGAAAAATTAGTGGCTTACCTATTACAATCAGCTACAGGCTCTAACAAATTTCAAGATGTACTTCATTATAATTGTGTATCAGCCCTTTTCTGCTATCCTTGCTCTCTTCCAGAAAAAAATGAACAAATGGAATCAGTAAGCTGGAAAACATTTTCTTAGTTCATAATTAAACTTTTCTCCTGTTCATGTACCTCCAAGCTGTAAAAAACACTTTTAAAAAGTGTTTAAAATGTCTTGCTGGCTCTTAGCAAGTATTAAAATAAAATAAGTTCTGGTGCAGTGTTACTTGCTATCTCATTTCCTTTAAACAAAAACAATAAAAACAGTGATGTTTTTCTTTAAGCAACTGTTTCTGAAACAAGTTTCTTTCAATTTTAGCTGTTTTGCTCAAACCTAAATTCCCTGTAAATCACAGAAATGTATTTAAATACAGTTAATCTGCAACTGCAACAATTCTCCACTGGGAGCAAAACAGTGTTTAAAGTAATTCTTAAGGCAGCAGGTTTTTTTGTGTACCATTTTCTTTGGCTCAAGCTCTGTGTTTTGCAATGCAGTATATGTACAACAGATGTGAAGTTATTTTGCATATGATTATGAGCAATGGGGTGGGAGTAAGACTCAGGTTGCTTGCTTAATATTAGGCCATCAGGCTGCTAATACAATGTGATGCATTGTTTTTTCCTGTGTAATGCCCCATCAGTGCTGGAGATGGTGAGATGGGTAAGTGTCCTGTACCCTTTCATTACTGGGGGCCTGAAAAAAATCCTTGAACTTGATTCAGATTGTTTGTGACTCAAGTCACAAACCTAGCATGCATTGTCATGAGGGGCAGGCTCGGCTCTAGAAACATCCAGGGAAGGAGTTTCCTTTACTTTAACTGATGCAGTACAGAACTACAATTTTCCATTAAAAGCTAATATGGATAATACATTTGAGAACAAGATATGCTGTCAGCCTCATGCCACTCCAGGGATGCAAAACAGCCATAATTTCACTTGATTACTTAAGTGGGGTTTCCCATGGCTTTGCATTGCTGCTATGATATGAGGCCACTGGGCACACAGCTAAACATGATGCTCTTTGAATTTGACTTTTCTATGTTTAGTTAGTTGCACACACTGGGCATGTCTCCACAAGTGGGAACATGGGTTTTCCTGGGGACAAGTAACAGTGGCACACTTTGTGGGGTAGGGGAAGCTGGGGTAGGGGAGTAGCCTTACCTGGGGTCCTGAGTGCCTCCAGGAGCTGCAGCCATGGTGTTTCTTCAGCATAGCTCCAGCCGGATAGGCTCTGGTTTTGGGCAGCACGTATTGCCACCACGTGTGCCGCTCCACTTTTTTTTTTGGTATAGGGTTCTTTTGACCCCAGGATCTCCCAGGGTCAAACCTGCACCCCTTCCCCCCCAGAGTAGCAGCAGGGGGAATTTGTAGTGCTGCAGATGGGTCTGCAGTGCCACATACCAGATGTCTGTGTTCATCAGGATGTGCCCAGTGGGCACTAGGGCTGCGCAAAGCTTCTGTAGCTGATTCAATTCGGAGGAGATTCGGTCAGATTTGGGGACTGAATCTCCAAATCCGAATCAAATCAGGAGACCAAGTAAAAGTTCCAAATCGATTTGAAGCATCCGAGTCAGTTTGGAAACAGATTCGTCCTAGTTGGAAATTCAGCCATAGACTAAATAGGCAGCTGACAGCTGTCTTTAGATGGTAAGTCTGTTGGAGTTGGGGGAGGGGGAGGAAGCGATTGGGGCTGGAACAAGCTGCCTAGCTGGGGCAGGGAGCACATTACTTGGGTAGGCTCAATTCCCCAGCCCCCAGTTTGATTCCCGAGCCCCCAGTTCGATTTGCCTGGGAGCTGAGACAGCTCCACATGTCAGCCAGAGCCTGGCAGTGCTTAGCCCCAGCAGCTCCCAGCTTCCAGACAGTATGCAGCTCCCTGCCGAGCCACCGCTTCTCTGAATTGAATCACTGTCCTCCAAATGGGTAAATCTGAATTCGAATCAAATACTTTCCTATTCACACAGGCCTACTGGGCACATCCCCACAAGCACAAATGTTCATTTCCTGAGGGACATATAGCAGCAGCACATATTTGTGCCACTGCTAGTTGTCCCCAGGCATGCACCTGCTCATGTGCTCTGGTGAACAGCAAATTGCCTTGGGTGGGGTAGGGAAGGCTGGGGCCAGCACCTGGGCTGGCCCCACTAGCCTCCTGGGAGCCTCCTGGGGCAGCAGGCGCAGCAATCCGGCTGCTTGGAGTGTGGCCAGCAGCCAGGCATGGCTCTGGCCTTCCAGGCTCCTGTTTCTGGAGGCCCGTGTTGCTGTCATGTGTGCCATGCTGCTATTTTGGAGGGCCTCTTTTCAGATACCAGGATTTCCCAGTACCTGATTTTTCCATCACTCTGAATATTTACAGTGCAGTGAAAGGATTAATGTGTGCTGCTTGCATTTTGCAGTGGTACAGGCTTTGAGGTGCTGCAAACTTCACATTCCTGCTTGTGGGGATGCAGCCACTAGATGCATCTACACATGCAATTAGCACAGAGTAATAAACTCTGGCGTGGTTCTCAGGTGCAGCATATACACATGCACCTGGGACTGCAGCAGTTAAAGCTGGGGCAGAGCATCCCCGGGCTGGCAGCAGGCTTGGGGGGGAGGGGGGGGGTGTCAGCCCTGGGCTCCAAGTTGGGGTGTTGGGTATCATTGGGACTGGCTGGGGTACAAGGGTGCTACAGTATGGGGCTAGCCAGCAAGCAGCTCCCCACACTGTAGCACCCTTGTGCCCCAGCCAGCCCCAGTCACTATCTATACATGCATTGAGGCAGCATAAATTACTCTGCCATAAAATAATCCTTGTCCCAGACAACACTATCCTATGACGGAGTTAATTTACTGTGCCCTAATATGGGTTCACATGTAGACAGTGATGCTTTACTATGGAGCTAATTAGTCAACTCCCAAGTAAAGCACATGTGTAGATGCCTCACTGAGATGCAAATAGATATGCCACATTTGTCTAGTGTCTGTATTACAGCAATACACAGAGACCCGAGTTAGCACTGGGGAAACTCCTTCTGGTGCTCAGACCCATGCAGTTGCAGGCCCATAATAAGAAACAGCCGTTACTCAAAAAGGCTTCCAATCTAAATAGACCAGATTGGTAAAGGATGGGGGAAAAGGGAAGCATTCCCCTTTCTTTACTGATGCAGAACAGAGGCACAGATTAAGGGTCACATTTATAAAGGCATTTAGGAGTTTAGCACCTATAAGTCCAAATATTCAGCACCCTAAGGTACAGGTATACCCTTAGTGCCAGGCCTAATCCCCTTTGCTGCTAGAAGTGCTTGCTTTCAACTATGCTTTGCTCATGCTGTTGTGCTCACATGTGCCAAACTTGGAAATGAGGCAGTGAAGTTACTCCTGAGCTATCCCAATGGCAGCTTTCCAGCATGCTAGAGACGCAGGCCTTGAGAGCAGTTGTGGGGGAGGCCCCTGGAACAGTTATACTGATGCATTCCTGGGGTTGGCACACAAACACAGGAGCTGGTATAAATTTGACAGTAGGCAGCCCAAGCAGTACTAGGGATGCAGGGTGGACATACCCTTAGGTGACCTGCCTAAGTGGCAAAGCCAGGTGCTGTGCCTGATCTCTTGAATGCCAGTTTTTACTATACCCAAAACACCATTCTTCCTCCCACATGCAGTGCCAGCTGTCTTCTTCATAGTTTTGGGTATAAATAAGTTTCTATTATTAAACTGATGTTGGCCCTGCCATCATAGTCTCTGATGAACACTCCAATATATATTAATTCTGCATGTGTGTGGTTGGATGCTTGAGGAAATATTTCTGTAGCATTTGAGGCAACTTGATCAAGCCACTTCTAAAGTCTAAAAGCTTTAGACTGTTTTAGTGCGATACCCCTTTTGAAGTGTCTTCTTACTATTTCTTTTTAGTTGTTGTTATGTCATATCTCAAAGAGCTGGGCCAAGAAACATATATCTCATTCAAGGATACTCAATGTGATCTTTTGCAGGAATCTACTTCAGTACAATCTACCTCAGCAGCAGGAAATGAGAGCATTCTGGAAAATATCTAAATGCTCCACCAGCACTTGATGACCTTTATAAACTTACTCACAAGACTGTCAGTCTATATATCCTGGTGGAAATTTGAACATTTCCCCCTAAATTAAGCTCAGTTGTAGAGTATTCACAGGTATAGTCCCAACATAAAGAACTCTCCCTGACCTGTTCTGTACATTAGGTTAGTCCTTTAAGGAACTATACACATTACTGTACACTTATATTGATTTTATAAGACAGCTTGCAGAACTGGGGACTAACTTGGTATGAGGGTGGCACAATAAGGCCCTTAAGGCATCAAGGTGTGTTGAAAAGCAATTGTGGAAAAAATAGTATCATCTCACTCAACATTCTCTCATGTCTGCTGCTTTCAGTGACAAAAAGAAATGTTTGTTGCTCTTTATCCTGATAGCACCACAAAACCAAGCAGCTTAGTAAACTGAAGGGTTTTGTTTATTATAGTCATGCACTGTCAACAGAATTGTCTACTTTTTGATAGAGCTGTCAAGTATCCATGGCACCAGGATATAATGATGATGATGATGATGAAATATTTTCCATTCCAACAGCAGCTCAGAAGGATATTAAATAGCAAGTAATATAGATGAACAGTTTTTTAAAGTAGCAGGCCCAGATTATTTGTATCCAATGGTTTTAAAAGAGTTGATTGAGAAGCTTTCTGGCCCCATAATGGTGATTTTTGGTTTTGGAACACTGGGGAACTTCTAGAGATTGGAAGAAAGCTAAGGATGGGCCACCATTTAAAGAAAAGTCCAACTCAGGTAACCATTGGCTTTTCAGGCTGACATGAATTCCAGGCAAAACATTCCAACACTTCATATGGCGTTAAAAAATAAAAAAATTAAAGGTGGCTAACACATAACACAGCTGTAGGAATTAGATCTGCCAAACTAACTTGGTATCTATTTAATGAGATAACAAATTTATTTTCTGGGGTTCATGATGTAATTCAGAGAAGGATGTTACTTGATATAGCGTGGCATTCTGATTTAAAAATACGACAACATAGAATGGTACAAAATTGAGCCGGCACATTTTCAATAGAATGGAAGATCTGTCTAATCATAGGGCTCAAACTCTGCTTGTAAACAGAGATTTGTCCTCGATTAGGTATATTTCTACTAAGGTCCTATAGGGATTAGTTTTTGATCCTATAGTATGTAACAAATTTTATCAATAATCTGGAAAAAAAATTATAGATAACGCTTGCAGAAGACTTTTAAAAATAAAGAGTGGTGGATAATGAGGACAGATCCCTGATGGAGACCCATCTGGATGGCTTTCCAAGCTGGCTTCAAGCAAACATTATGTACCAGACTCTCCTTTTATTATCCAGGTAAGTAAATACAAACACTTAAGTGCAAACCTATTCCACCCTGAGTTCCTGAGCCTATTAATGCAATAGATCAGGTAGGCATAGAATCAACGGACTGGAAGGGACCTGCTAGATCATCAAGTCCCACTGTTCATTTGTGTCCATTGATCCTCATCCTCCCAAGGGGTGCCTTGCTGAAGAGTTGTTCCCCCAGATCTTGGTGCTCCCCCCTGACATACTTGTAGGCAGCTATTAAGTTACCTCTCAGCCTCTTCTTACTCAGACTGAACAAGCCTAGTTCCTGGAGTCTCTCCTTGTAGGGTCTATTCTCCAGGCTCCTAATCATGTAGGTGGCCCTTCTCTACACCCTCTCAAGCTTATCTGTATCCATCTTGAAATGCAGTGCCCAAAACTGGGCACACTACTCCACCTGTGGCCTCACCAATGTGGAGTAGAAGGAACACCTCCCTGGATTCCTTGGGAACACGTTGGCTGATGCACAACAGAGTTCTGTTTTCCCTGCTGGTGACTTCATGACAGTGTTGGCTCATATTCATCTTCTGGTCAATTTTGACCCCCAGGTCCTGTTAAGATGGTGTGGCAGCCAGTGGGCTATTGCCTATCCTATAGTTATGGTGGAGGTTCTTCCTACCCAGATGAAGGACCTGGCACTTTTCCCTGTAGAACCTCATTTGATTCTGATTAGCCCATAGAACCAGTCTGTCAAGGTTATCCTGGATCCTTGCTCTATCCTCTGGTGTGCCGGCATTTCCCCACAGCTTGGTATTATCTGCAAATTTAATCATAGAGCATTCCACCTTCCCATCCAAGTCAATAATAAGTATGTTAAAAAGCATGGGTCCAAGCACTGATCCCTGTGGGACACCACTGGAGTCAGTCCTCCATGATGAGGCCTTTGCCTGGATTACAACTCTCTGGGACTGGCCTCTAAGCCAATTATCCACCCACCTCACCATAGGCTGGTCCAGGTCAGTACCTTCCAGTTTAATTGAGAGAATTTAATGACAGACAGAGTCAAAGGCCTTACTGAAGTCTAAGTAAATGATGTCTACTAGGGCTGTGTGAAGCTTCAGGAGCCAGTTCAATTCAGAGGAGATTCAGCCCAATTCAGCAGGCAAATCTTCAAATCCGAATTGAATCGGGACAC
>NW_017728992.1:14968736-14969422 GCF_001723915.1 Gavialis gangeticus | reverse complement strand
TTTGGCAGGGTAAGATGAAGGGGCAGAGGGAGACCTGCAAGCTTTCTCCACTCCAAACATAGACACACCCTCTTTCCTGGCAGTGATGATGAGTCTTCTGCTGCTAGTGGGAGCAAAGAGGTGGTAGTAGTGCCTGCACCTGCACCACCACCATTAACGCTACTAAGCACCACCAGCATGACATTCTTGCACAGTTACACTGTTATGAGTCCACCTCGGACATTTGGAGCAGCCAAAGTGGAGATCATGACTACCTCTCCCTCACAGGGCACTGGTGTAATCAGTCAGGGCATCAGTGGGCTCCCCTTCAAGTGGAGGTGGTGGATAAGTCCCACACAGCAACCAAGATCATGGTGGCCATGAACCACATGGTGCAGGGGTGGCTCATTGGGCAGGGTGAGCTCACCCACAGATTCATGGTCACCAACAACCGAGCCAATATGTTCAAGGCAGTACATGATGCCAACTTAGTTGACATCCGCTGTGTGGCACAAAAGTTCCACCTTGTAGTCAGGGATGCTTGGAGAGGGACAGGGGTTCCTGGTGATGGCGCCATAACTACCAGCCTGTTTATTTTGAAATTCAGGAAGGTGGTGGGCTAGTTCCACTGGAGTATCAAGGGGGGCAATCTGCATTTATTGCTAAAGCAGGGCTGGGTCCCATTAGATGTGGCTTGATCAGCAGGT
>NW_017728992.1:14963395-14963736 GCF_001723915.1 Gavialis gangeticus | reverse complement strand
TACTAGGGCTGTGTGAAGCTTCAGGAGCCAGTTCAATTCAGAGGAGATTCAGCCCAATTCAGCAGGCAAATCTTCAAATCCGAATTGAATCGGGACACCCATTAAAAGGTCCAAATCAATTCAGAAGCCTCTGAATCAAGTTGGAGAGACTCAGAGATTTGGAAAGCTTGCAGGAAACAGAAACTGAGAAGAGGAAAGGGGATGGGGTGATCTTCCATATATGGAAAATGTTGGGGCAGGAGTGGGGTGGGGGGCATGGAGAGGGAGACTGCTCTGATATTGACATCTGTAGCTGGCCAGTGACTGTGATCTTTCTCTGAGTTCCCTTCTAATCACAGTGC
>NW_017728992.1:14948899-14962595 GCF_001723915.1 Gavialis gangeticus | reverse complement strand
AAGAAAAAGAAATCTGTGTTTTGCCTAACAGTGTGCCATCACTGTGCAGGAAACCACAATATATATTACACTCACACACATTTTGCAGCACACCAAACATTATGAAGTGTGCTGGAAAGGCAGGTGCCAGGTCTTTTGGCAGGGTAAGATGAAGGGGCAGAGGGAGACCTGCAAGCTTTCTCCACTCCAAACATAGACACACCCTCTTTCCTGGCAGTGATGATGAGTCTTCTGCTGCTAGTGGGAGCAAAGAGGTGGTAGTAGTGCCTGCACCTGCACCACCACCATTAACGCTACTAAGCACCACCAGCATGACATTCTTGCACAGTTACACTGTTATGAGTCCACCTCGGACATTTGGAGCAGCCAAAGTGGAGATCATGACTACCTCTCCCTCACAGGGCACTGGTGTAATCAGTCAGGGCATCAGTGGGCTCCCCTTCAAGTGGAGGTGGTGGATAAGTCCCACACAGCAACCAAGATCATGGTGGCCATGAACCACATGGTGCAGGGGTGGCTCATTGGGCAGGGTGAGCTCACCCACAGATTCATGGTCACCAACAACCGAGCCAATATGTTCAAGGCAGTACATGATGCCAACTTAGTTGACATCCGCTGTGTGGCACAAAAGTTCCACCTTGTAGTCAGGGATGCTTGGAGAGGGACAGGGGTTCCTGGTGATGGCGCCATAACTACCAGCCTGTTTATTTTGAAATTCAGGAAGGTGGTGGGCTAGTTCCACTGGAGTATCAAGGGGGGCAATCTGCATTTATTGCTAAAGCAGGGCTGGGTCCCATTAGATGTGGCTTGATCAGCAGGTAGTATACATCTGATGATGCATTGGGCGAGGTTAGGGAGCTGTTTGAAGGCCAGGAGCAGGGGTGAGGTGAGGGCATAGGGAAAATGTCTTTCAAGGTCTGGGTTTTTAGTTGTAGCCATGTTAGTCTAAGGACATAGATAGGCAAGGTTCTTTGAGTAGATGTGATATCTTTTATTAGACCAACTGAGTATTTGGAAAAAAGTTCTTAGCAAGCTTTTGGGTACAATCACCCTTTTTCAGGCATAGGGAGTCTCTGCTGTTCTGAGACTCCAATGAAAGAGAGAAGCTGAAAGTTTGACAGGATGTCAATGAGAATGTAAATGGGTAGAAATTAGGAAAACAAAAGGTAAAGTGGGGAAGGGAGGGAGGTGCGGGGGAAATCAGGGAAAAAAAGCCAAAGGTGAGTAAGGAAGACACTACAGTGGTAGTAATTCAAGGTAGAATAGAGGCTGTCTGTGAAAAAGGAAATAGCTGGAAATTAGAATGACAACGGGCAGATTAGTGGGGGAGGGAGGGAGGAAAAACGGGGGAGGAAAAAATACATGTAAGAGGTCAGGTCTGGCAGGGGCCTGGGGAATCAGATGTCAGGCAGGTTGTAATGTGTCATAAATCCAGTTTCTATATTGAGTCCATGATTTTTTGTATACAGTAGATTTATGAAGTGAAGTTCGTAGGCTAGTCTACCAAAGGTGTTTTGTAAGTTCCCTTTGAGGATTACAACTGAGAGATCAGAGAGGGAGTGATTGTCTTGTGAGAAGTGTGCACCCACAGGTAATTGGTCCTTTTAGGTTGAAGTTGTTTGATCCTTTTTATTGGCTCATCTGTGTAAAGATGCCCATAGTTATCCAGACATTTAGTAAGACTGAGGAGTCCAAAAGCACCCCAGAGAATCCTTAGCTAAATTTTTCCCCTTTCTTATCATGAGACCATTACTCCTTGTCCAACCATTTTTAGAGAGGATGAGTAATTCCATGCCATAAAGACTATTGTAACCTCAGGGATATTTATAAACTATGAGCACGTCCCCTTGAGTCTTGTTTTTTATAACAACAATAATGTAAATTAGAGAGATCGGCATGGTTTGTTAGTGAGATAACAATAGAGGTTTAAGAATTACATTCTGGAGTCATTCAGAATCATAATGGGGGTGCTATTTGACAGCAGGAAAGGCCTGAAAAGCAACCACAACAAGGATATCATTGTAGCTGTATTTTAATGGATGTATTAAAATGGATATTTTTGAATGGTGTAGTGTGTATTCTTAATTTGCCTCTGTATAATATGAACCTGATATCCTCGAATAAGAAATTGAGGTAGGCACTTTAATTCTTTCCCAGTAGCATTCTTCTTTACTGCACATGCAATCAACCTTAAGAACAAGGCTGTAAAATACACAGGTGTTTTTTGGAAGCCTAGGGTGACAAGATGTCAGTTTGGAATACAGGTGTTCTTTTATGAATGAGCTGTAAAGATTTACATGAGCAACTTAATACTGATGTAGAGGTGATATGAAGGACATCCAAGGATGAGAATTAAGATTTTTTTTATATTGTATGCTGACTGTAAATGTTGGGTTGGTGGAAGTGTAAATCCAACTGAATTATCGGGAATGATATTCAGCTGAGATTTTGGAAAGGGCTAAAGTAGAAGTAGCATACTTACAGGCAAAATAGCTTCTACCAGTTAATAATATAAATCTGTGAATGACTGTTCCTAAGGATCCTGGGCTCAGGATTCCCAGACTCTTTCAAATCTCAGGAAAGGGGTTCCCATAAGCTTCCTCCCCCAACTGGATACCCAGCCCATAAACCGCAGAATTCCCACTGGCTGCTGGTAGAGCAAATTCTCCAGTGCCTTGCCCCTTGTGCTAATATTAATTAACCACCTGCATGGTTAATAATGGCCAGGTGGATTTATCATGCTGCTGTTATGATTCAGTAACATTTTTCACCTACTCTTAAGCAGCTGACAGTGACAACCCAGGGTGGCAAATCTGGGGTATGAGGTCATGACTGGCATCAGTCACTTCTAGTCAAGGGAACAAAGACAATGGGGGGAAGATGCAAGGAGTGGGGAGAGAGATTTTTTTTTTTTAAGCCCAGCTGGAGAAAGTGGCTTAATGCTTTGCACACCTGGTTGTTAAAGCTTCATCTGCCTGGAGTTAACATGGTCCAGTCCTGGCCAGGCTGTCCCACCCGTTTATTTTCAAGGCTGATAAATTGGGTTCAATGCAGTGTCCCCTGTGCATCTTTTAGACCTATGTATGTCAACATCTGTTGCTGTGTAGATCTGGTAAAAAGTTTGTGATGCATGTACTAATAATAGTAGGTGTCTGCCTTGCTGACATGTTACACAAGTCCTTTCCTCATAACTGACATGGGCTGTCTTGTGCAATCTGGTTACAGAAGTGCCAAATGTCATTTATCTGGCATAGTGCTCATGTATCTAACAGGGCTGTCACACGTGCTTGCACCTTGGCTGATCTTCCTGGGTTCTGGGTAGGTTATGTAGTGGCTGTTCTTAACCTCCATGGGCTGTTATGCTGTCAGATCTATATGCATCACACATACAGATCTGTACAGCCACTCTGTCTCCTCTCTGCCCCCTTTTACTGTAGATGCCCCTGAACCTCTCTTGCTTGGACCAGTTAGATGGTAAGGAAGGTGATGGGATGCAGTACTGGCCTTTGACTGCTCAAGGTATCTGATCTTTTTGCACCCAAACAATCCCAGGCACCTCCAGTTTCCCTTGCCATGTCAGCCAATACACTTTGGACCAAATTCTAGTCCACCTATAGACCATGTAGATGGACTGAAGTACTTAAATATGATTCTATATTCCTCCCAGCTTGTGTCCCTGAAAAAACAATGCCTGCAAAATGCGGGTGGTTCCTCCCCCTTATTTCAATTTTGTGACTCAAGTCTCAAGGGTCAGATGATGATATGTCATGAAAGTAGATGTGTTAATGGATTTTCAGGGACTCAAGTTGGTCTAGAATTGCACTTAAGCCCACAAATGTGCCTAATAGCTCAAACAGAATCTGGCCTTTCACGGGTATTGCCAAGGGGGTTGATTAAAGAGTAATTTAAAAAGATGCTGGGTTTGATTATCCTCTTCTTTGCACCAGCGGGAATCAGAAACAACCCTGTTAACATAAACAATAAAGAAGCTTACTCAAGTAAAAGTGGTTCAAGTGAGAGGACCAAGTGGTTTTGAACTTTTCTCTGACTTAACAGCCAAACTAGCTGATGCCTCTGGACTAATTTAATCCCAACTGTACTGTTGTTGGCACTGGTGAAGGATAAATTTGGCATTGAGTGGAATTCCTTGTAATTTGTGTGTGCCAAGTTGCACAAGGGATTCCAGTGTATATTAGACTTATGTTTAGTAAACTGCTTGACAAAAATATTATAAAGAGAGGTCATATTTTAAAGCATAAGGCCCAGAATTATGATTGCATAATCAGCCACAGTTTTGCCTTCCCTGACTTGGGATTATTCATCATTAACATTTCTAAACTAAAATCCAGAAGGACTTATCCATCCTCAGTATTCAGGAGATAAGGTAATTGACAGCTGTGGCCACATTAGTAAGAAATAGTCCATCACCTGCACAGGGAACAGGTCCATTATTATTTTTCTTTTAGTCCATCTTTCTCTGAGATATCTGGTATATGCCCCTATCATGGAAAATATATTGGACTGGACTTGGGTTCTTAATAATGACAACGTAGTCCTAAATAGATAATAGTAAATAGAGCATTTTTTCTGTTACAGTTCTAACAGTTCCTTTGCTGCTGTTTACACACAGCTGTGCATTGATATGATTTTAATATAACTTTGTAATCTTATCAAAAACATAAAAGTAATCTGGAGATGAATTGCATAACATTGCTTATCAAATATCTTGACTGGTGAATAAGGAAACACACTTGTATAGCCTTCAGGATGGATTATTTTTTCTCAGGCTGAATAACTGAGATAAGGTCTCACTTTCAGC
Organism: Gavialis gangeticus; assembly: GCF_001723915.1. Classification (NCBI taxonomy): domain Eukaryota; kingdom Metazoa; phylum Chordata; order Crocodylia; family Gavialidae; genus Gavialis; species Gavialis gangeticus. Next base: position 14,957,776 of record NW_017728992.1, on the reverse strand, counting down.
ACCTGATTGTTTCTGCACTCCTCTGGTCTCAGCATACTTTTACATTTACAAGCTTGCGTTTTAGCCCAGAAGACAGCTAATCATAAAAATGAGAGCCAAATAAATGTAATAGGCCACTTCTGCAGGAGAAAGTCAGTTCACTTTCATCTATGTGAAGCTTTTTTTGGTTCCTCAATACATTTGCTGTGATGTTTCCAAATCAAATATTTTACAACACTTTTATTCCAAAAATAGTTTGAGGTTATGACATTTTATCCCAAGTCAGGACAAAACCAATTCAATTCATAATGAAATATCTCATTTTCTCACAGGATGGAAATGTTATTTTCTACCCAGCTTTGGTTTTAATGTGATGCAGAGAATGTGCATGCTAGTTTGCAGAGAGGGAAAGGATGCTTGTAAGAGACAAAGGAAGGATGGTCGGCTTTCTGGGTGGGAGAGAGAAGGATCATAGCTAGTTTGGGATGTAGTTTGGAAATGGATCAGAAAAAACTGAAACAACAAAGTCTTTGAGGGAATACCCCATTCTTTGGCCTCCTAGCTCTTCTCTACTGACACATCTCTCTTCTCTGATGACATTCATATACATTTGACAAATCTAGTCAGCTGTCTCTGGTTGTATTTCTGGGCCTCCAAGGAAATGTGAGATAAACCAAAGTTAGTAATATTATAGCTACCCCAGTGAAAATCAGCTGCATTGTAATTGGACTTAATATGTACATAGACAAAAACAAACAAACAAGCAACCCCTACCCCCCCCCCAAAAAAAAACCAAAGCAATTTCACAGAGTTAAAATTTGGTTTAGAGGATTTATAGTGACTGTTTTATGTGTCCACTCTATCCTGAAGCAAATTGAAGCAAGCCATGGTATGATTTTAAAATGGTCTCCTTCAGGGCTAAGCTGCCCTTGATTTATCTTCCTCTTAATATAGGATGGAGCATACAGGGAGGAAAATAAACATAAAGCAACAGATGCACACTAAGTCCCAACCCACCCTACCCTTTTAATTCAGTGTAACTTATTCATTTGGGAACCAACTGGTCAGAAGCACCTACAGCCTACTGGGTCTAACATTGTTTCATATCAAAATACTGCTGAACGTGTGTACGCCTGTCAACTTGGGAGTGTTGATGTACAGTGTTGAAGGTTCAGACTCAAGTTTTAGTCGGTCAAAAATATCAGCAACACTGCACAGTGAACAGATGTCTTATCTATACCACAGATAGCACACATGGAAGTGATGCCGTTCCCTACCCTGTGCCCTTGAACAGTAATAAAGAAGTGAATACAGTAGCATGAACTCTGATAGCACATATGGCTTCCAAAAGAGGTGCATTGTCAGTATGAAAGCAATTAGAGATCCAGGCCGCTAAAAGTTTGTTTTAAGTATAGATAGCCATGCAAAATAAAGGTAGGAGTTTGGTTAGGCTAGAATTCAGAAACTGTTACAATAAAACAAGAGTGCTATTGATGAAGTGCTTGTTCCATAAGAGACGAAATTCATAAAATTGTCTTTTTGTGGGTATCTGGCAGACAGGCAAAACAAAGTCTACTGCGTGGGAGAGCTTCTCTTACACTGTTTGCTAGTCTTGTTGCAGAGCATGTGGATCTGCTGTTTCTGCAATTCCACCTTGCCTGGATTCAAAGCAGATCTTTAAAAGAACTAGTCAAGGGCCTGACTTCAGTTCTCCAGTTTCTGAGAATAAATATCTTTATTCTCAGCACTGGCAGACTATAATAATACTATTCTAATACCTGAGTGAGTATTTGTCTTTCAGGAAATCAAAGAATGTATGTGTGGTTTTTTTTCTCAGAGAACTGGGTTTATTTGAATGGAAGTTACTAGTTATGTGACAGAATTAAATTGTTCTCTCTCCTAAAAATTTGAATAGCTTTCCTAACTTTGATCAAGAATATCTACAAATCATAGCTCATTTAATTACAACTCTGCTGTTTGTCATGAAAACAAATAATTAAACAGCAGCCTGCTGCTCTAAAGTGTCTAGTCAACTTTTGATATTGCTTGGGAATGTGTTTTTATTTTTAACCTTTGTGGGTTGCTGGAAATTCAGGTTTAATTCATCAAAAGGCCTTTCTGGAGGCCCTAGAAGATGAAACTATTTTAGTTCTATAGACTGAAGTTTCACAATTCCCTGAAACCATTTCTGGAGAGAGTTAAGTAGCTAAATATGAAAGATGTAGAAAAGCTCAAATGACTGATAGAAAAACAAGTGTTTTGGTGTGCTTGCTGGAGACAAAAGAGAGAACTGGTTGGTAGTGGCAAGCTGGCATCAAAAAGTTCGGTGGTTATGTTGGTATAAGCACCACCTCTTATCCAAACTGCCCAAAATGTTTTGTCTGCAAAACAGTGCTGGAAATCTAACCGTCTGCCTAAAACAGACATCCCTTGTAATGGTTGCCAGTCCTGGTTTAGAACAGGAAATGGAGCAGTGCACGAATTGGAAAATACTGACAAAAGTAATTTGATCATATATTTATCTTCCATGAATATATGACACGGGTTTGGTTTGACCTCAGGGAGAGATTCAGGTCAGTTCTTATTCAACTACAATCTGCTTACCCATGTCTATTGTATACATGAGCAGTGTACTGTGGGGGAAACCTTCCTGGTACTTTTCGGAAGAAACCCTGACATTTGGGTTAGGATTACTTCACAATTCTCAGAAGATTGTAGAGCTTAGCAGAGCCCTCAGTCGAACCTGAAGCGAAGCCAGGGATAATTCTTGGTTTCAGCTGGAAGCCCTGGTGAGCTTGGCAGTTTAGGCTGAGTTTCACTTTGAGGCTCATTTGAAGTAAACCCAGGGCTATGTGAGAGAGCTCTTCAGAAATTTTCTATTTTTGCAGAAAATTTTAACTTTTGTTTTGTGGAAAATTGACTCCCCTCCTGCAAAAGGTGTCAAACAATAAATTTAAAAAAGAAAGAAAGAAAAATAAAGAATGAATTTATAACTAAAAATATTGATGTATAATGCTGCTCTGGCTGCTTCATGCAAGTGGTAGCTCAAGTGCTTCATGCTCCCATTCTCCTTTTTTGACTAGTAGAGATCTAGCAGGGCAGCTTCGTGCCCTGGGCAGTCCCAGTACACAGGGCAATTCTGGCTGTCATGGTGCCTATGCTAATGGTGCATCCAGCCTCTCCTGTAGTGGTTGCCATTTTTGTGCCCCCTTCCCCAAAGATTGAGACAGAAAAGAGAGCATTCTTCTCTATTGCTTCCTGGTTGGATTACATCTCCCATGATGCTCTGGGGTGGCTCAGAACAAGGGGACACTTCAGTGTACTGTGGAATACTGTCTATTCCACAGTGTGCTGAAGTCTCTCTTCTTTCTGAGCTACCCCAGGGCATCATGGGAGATGTAATTCAGCCAGGAAGCAATTGACAAAAAAACTCACTCTTCTGTCTCCATATAGCACCCCAAAATGGCCCTTTTTCTGTAAATGATTTGAGGGTGTTTTACATCTTTCAAAGTCAGTTCAATTCCAATAAGGCACATTGGCAACATTTCTGAATACAAGTTTTTCAATAATTGCTTGATTTCTTCTCCAAAAAGCAAACACTTTTCAGGGACAATGTGACTTCAGCAAGACCCAATGCATTGTCAAAAGGAGTTCAGAAGAAACATTTTCCACTGGCCCTTGGGGAAAGTCAAAAAAAGGAGACTTGCAAAAAACAAAAGTGGAAAAAAGGATTCTTGCAAACGGAAAGCGCTAAAATTTTCACAGCTCATTGTAGAGGGGAAAAAAATTACATTGAGGGTAGTTATACATTTGATCTTCAAAAACTTTAAGTATAAGGCTAAACATTACCCTCTACAAATACTAGAAAGAGATAAGATATTTGTTATTTTAAAAGACAGCCCTTGTATTAGCTGCTCCCCCACTTTGTTTGTTAATTTAAATAGTAATCTTTTTTTGCGTAAAAATACCCAGATTTATTTTACCAATCAGTTACCATTACTGATCATGTACAGGTTTAAAAACAAAAAGAAATAAACCAAAACAATTCCCCCTCCCACTGCCCACCACCCACGTCTCTACAGTTAGACCCCTAAAACCATTTTCAGACTCCAAAATGAATGGCATGATTCTTTTAAAAATGCTAAGTACATAGCAGCTGCTGGTTAAGTTCATGAGAACTGTTCTGAGCTCAGCATTTTTGAAAATGAGGTCACTTATTCAAACACTTAAATATGGACTCAGGACACTAACTTTAGGCTTCTCTCTTTCAAAATCTTTTCAAAAGGAAGCCAAATCCAACTCCTGCTTTTACTAGTACGTGTTTATCCAAGTCGCAAAACTTTTGCGGTTTCACCCATGGAGTTTAAACTGGAACAAATGCCCTTTCAAAAATTTGTTTAAAACAATAATAATGGATGACTCCCTAGGGTTGGAACTTTACCTAGGGAACTGCATCTTGGACAAATGTTCCTGGCCCTATAATAAACGCCTAGGAACATATGTTTGTAAGGGAAGAAAGTAGTCACTTGGGAGGCATCGTTATCTAGTAGACAGAGCTCTAGACTCGATAATCAAGATACCTGGGATAGACTCTTGGCTCTACAGTTGGCCTGCTCTTTGGCCTTGAGAAAGATATTTCAGTTTAGAGCTCCGGTTACCCAGTTTATAAACCAGGGTAGGGCATCCTTACTTTCCTTGCTAAAACATCTTTAGATATATGGTTGAAAAATACATAATGACAGCTATGTACTATTATTTCAGGTATGTCTGGATCATTTGTACCTTTTGATCACTGAATTTCTCAGGCTGAGCTGATCCTGATTAGCACCTGTGATCACTAGACACGTTTATGTCTTTTTCTATGCTTCTGTGAAAGAGACAGATCATAGAGGCAGGGAGTGGAGCGGTGGAGTCAATTCAACTTGTTCTTACTTGTGGTTTGAGTGCTTCTATCTTAAAAATAGAAATTCAGTTAAAAAGGAATTAAAACAATAAAATGCTTAACCATGCTTAGGGGAACTTTCAAATAGTCAGCAATATTAATATGACTTTAAAAAATGTTTGCAAGTTGACAGTTAAATCCTTTTTCTCTAAATTTCCATTTCAATGTGAAAATAATTGGGTAGTCTCTTGCTTCAGACATTCTCAAATTATAGTAATAAATCTCCTTAAAGTAAAGGTTCATCAACTCTTGTGGATATTTAAAAGACTCGAAACTTTTTAGTTTCAACAAAAAAAAAAAAATACTAAATATGGATGCAAATAGAGGATGCATAACGTTTAATTTAATAAATAATAAAGAGATGCATCTTCTTAACTGGGAGATACTTCATCCCAGAAATCTCCTTCAGAATTCTCTCTCTGCTTCTTTTATCTGAATGGCTTATAAGTAGCTGAGGTTGCTTACCATGTACCATACAATACATTTGTTTATTGCAGAAAATGAAACAAGCACAAAAGGAAAACTTCAGTTTTGGATTTCTGAAAAAAAAAAAAAAAGAAAAGGAAAAGAAAAAGAAACAGTTTCTTATGTGAAGAATTTCTATGGCTTTGGTGAACTCTGGCAAGCCAGATGGGAATAAGTCCATACATTACATGTGATGTAGTATGGCACTTACAAAGAAATGTTGCAGAATGTCTACTGTAAATTTTTGCCTTTTGAAGGGAGATGGACATGACAAGCATCCTGGCTGCAGAGATTTATTCTTTATTCTACTCTCCTGGACAGAAAGTAATTGCTGATGATGGGGGGCAGGCGGTGCGGGTAGAGGAGGAGGAAGGAGGAATTGAACTGAAGATAAGAAAAGGTAAAGATCAAGTGAAAATGCTTTTAAACTTAGAGACTTATCCAGTCCTTTAGATTTAATAAGCACTGGTTTCTAGAGGTTATAAACACAGGTGGAATAGGGAAACAATAAGCTGCTTTAAGACTGAAGGGAGTCCAACAGGGCTTTTTACCTAATTGCAACAGTTTTCAACTTCTCTGGGAGGATAAGTGGAGAAGAAATCAATGGGCAGAACAGTGTGTGAAGCAGCACTAAGTGGCATGACATTGACAGCCTTCCCTGATAAAAGTAAAAATGTGTCTGTCTTTCTTTTGGCACCACTAGATACCATGTCCTCACATAACCACTTTCATATTTCAACTGTCAGAGAAATGTGTTGGCTGAATGTGCTCCTGGGCTGTGAAGAACCACAACTGAGCAATTTTAAAGATATTCCTTTTTGCACCAGCTGTACTTGTAGACAGGAGGTGGTGAAATGCACGGAAAATCTATGCACCAACATTCATAATATTTTAGCCTAATCCAAAACAGAGCTCTATTTGTCTTTCCATGGCACCTATCTACAGAACACCGAGTTTAACCTGTTAATATGTAATCATAAAGGAATAAAATACTAATTTTATACACACCATGCCAGGAGCTTTACATTTAATGCCACATCTAAAATAAATGAAATCACTGACCTTTCTGAAGCCAGGAAGGAAAGTGTTCCAGAGAACAGGAACCACAGGAGCAAAATATGTGTGGCATCCTTTATATTCCTACTAACACCTGGTTTTCTTGAGCTTGAGGGAAAATATGTTATACTTTTAGAAATACAGTTAAATAATTAAAACTGTCAGTAAGAAGAATATTTTAAGATTTATGGATAAAGTTGGTGGAGCTGAAGGGCTGCTAAGCTCAAGGGATGTAATGAAGATTTGAGGTTACCTACAAATAGAGGGCAAAGATTTAGGCCAGAGGCAGGAATGAGCAGTTTTTGCTTTCTAACAGGATTTTTATCTCCTTCTGTACTGCTGGATTTGCTTTTCAGGTCTGATCAGGATTAACCTGCCATGTCATCTTCCCTTCCCATAACAGCCTGGCAGACTTGTGGCCTCTTGTATGACCTTCTTAACTACATAACTAGGGCTCCAGCTGGATTACTATTAAAAATCAAGATCAAAGTGTAAACTTACGGTCAAGGTGTCTTATGAAATGAGTGTGTTATCAGCAAAAATGAGTCACTTCTCCTTGCTTACTGAGTTTGATCCCAGTTGTTCTTGTGGTACACAACTTTGAGTCAGCTTAGAAGCTAGGGTTTAAAGTTAGCCTTATAACTTTAACTCTTCATGTGAACTTTTTCTCTTCATAATCTTTTACATGGCTTTTGCATGCTTTTATCATTTGTTTTCCTTGCAAATTTTCCAGTACTTTTTAATTAGTTATAAGAGTGGATTAGTTAAATAATTACAAGCATCTCATGTGGACATACCCTTTGTGTACTAAATTTTCTGAATTATGGTTTTACAAGTAAAGCCATCATTTAACTGAATTAAAATGAATTAAAAACTCCACTTATTAATAAATGTAATTTGTGGATCAAAAGTTTTTGTCCTGAATAATTTTAACTGCAAAATAGCATAGATGCATCAAATGTTTTCTATGTAGTTGCAGGCATTTTAAATGTTTGTATGTACTAAATGTGAAAAACTAGCTTGTAATTAAGCTATTACTTTCATTGTATCCAGTTCTCATTTTATAGGACACATGGAAAGTCAGGGCAAAAGGTCAGATGATTTTTAAGTAGAATTATTAGGGTATCAGAGAAGTCAACCAATCACAAACTTTTCTGTGCAATAACTTGCATACTATTATAAGTGGCTCAATAGTAAGAGAGAAACTTTGAAGTGAGCTCAAGTTCACAAAAGCTTACATATTTACTTAGTCAATAAGGTGCATTCTGCCTGACTTCAGCCTAACATGGCTTACTACCTTTCTCTACTCATGAGAGAAACTGGACATATGCTTAGGGCTCTTACTGATCAATTATATGGCTGTTAGGAATAAGTTGGTGTGCTCGTCCTCTCATCAGTGCTTGAAAACTGTTCATGCACTCCTACTTCAGTTCTACTGCACACTGCAGCAGCGCTGTCTTGGGAACTGAGGCAGGAGAATAAAGAGAATCCTTAAAGAACAGGCATTGGATTGGGGTTGAAGAGCAGTACTCTCTTTGCAATCTCAAAACTAATATGTTAGTTATAAATTAAGGGCTTAATTGACCAGTGGCTGTGGTGCTTTTGGGCTGCTCTGACATGCTGGAAAAAATGGAAGTAAAAAAAAAAAGTTTAAAGAAAGATTCATGGTTGACACTACCTATCTTAGAAATATCCCAAGATAGCATTCTCTTTGGCTTTCTTCTTTACTGATCATCTGTAATATTATAAATATATTTTTTTTAAATATGGAAAACACAGACATCAAGCTATATGAAGATGCCATGGGTAGTGAAATTGCTTATCAGTAATGTAAGGATAAGTAAGGTTGCAGGGCAGACCCTATGAGGAGAGACTACGGGACCTGAACCTGTTCAGCCTCCACAAGAGAAGGCTGAGGGGGGAACTTGTGGTCTGTTACAAACTGGTCAGGGGGGATCAGCAGGCATTGGGGGAGTCAATGTTCCCCTGAGCACAGCCAGGAGTGACCAGGAACAACGGTCACAAGCTGGCAGAGGGTAGGTTTAGGTTAGACATCAGAAGGCGCTATTTCACGGTCAGGGCGGCTAGGGTCTGGAACCAACTTCCAAGGGAGGTGGTGCAGGCTCCTACCCTGGGGGTTTTTAAGAAGAGGTTAGATGAACACCTTGCTGGGGTCGTTTGACCCCAGTACTCTTTCCTGCCATGACAGGGGGTCGGACTCGATGATCTTCTCAGGTCCCTTCCGTCCCTAGAAACTATGAAACTATGGAATTATCCCACAACTAAGCATTATAAATCCAGGAAATTCAGATGTTAAGGTTACACTGAAAAGAAATCCAAGCATACTTAAGTTGCACACTTAAGGAAGAACCATAAGTGTGATCTCTTGTGACAGCCAGAGGGAAAAATCAGTTAAAAAAAAAAAAAAAAAAAAT
>NW_017728992.1:14947570-14948778 GCF_001723915.1 Gavialis gangeticus | reverse complement strand
AAAAAAAAATCTAGTAAGTCCTTAAAAACAAGTTTAATATGGGTCAAAAAAGATGTCTTAGACAAAATTGTATGGGATACATAGTCTATGAAATTACTGTAAGGTGAATAAAGAAGTGATTGAAAAACATACTTGAAGAATAATATCTAATTGTTATCACTACATAAGGTACATGGATCAGTACAACAGGTCAGATAAGTTTTTCAAGTAGGGTTATTGTGACATCAAAGAATTCAACCAACATGTCAGATGGAATCCTACAAGAGTGTCTCTGTGGTTCAGTACTTTTGAAAATGTTCGTTAATAACCTGAGTGATAGAATAGGGTTTGTGGATGACACCAGGTTTGGGAGCAGCTGTAGGAACTCAGAAAGGCAGGATGAGAATTAAAACATGATCTGGATAATTTGGAAAATCGGTCCAAAATCAACAAGAAACAAAAATCAATAAACTAAGTACAAAGAGTTATGCTTAAGAGGCTCATGTCATATGTATCTCTGTGAAATGGGGGATGACTAATTAGGCATTACCATTCACTTCCAAAATAACAGAGCAAACAGGCTCACTCAAAACTGAAGACTCACAGTTCTAAAGACAGACCTCATGAGACAATAAATCAACTGGCAGGAGAAACATAAGAAATCAAGATGACTGAGACCACCTACATGTCCTAAAACTAAGTCCTACTCACTAGCAGACTTGCTATCATGAGTTACTTTCATTTGCAGGCCTATACAACATATAGGTGTATCCCATCTTTACAATAGTGTTAAAAATGAGACGCTGCAAAGCAAGTAGTTCACTAGTATCCGGTATAGAATTATCCAAGAGAAAAAGAGCAATTAAAGTATGCTGGAGTAAGGGTGATAGTACAGGTGATCTTTACAACATTTAAAATCTGTTGAATGTCATGCCATCATAAAGTTAGAACAATTTCAGAGCAGTCGCAGATTAAGGCTTAATACTTAATTGTAAGGTTGCCATATGTCCGGGTTTTCCTGGACATGTCCTCTTTTTAGATCTTTCAATCTCCATCCGGGCAGTTTTTCAAATTTTGAATCAATGTCTAGGATTTTGCTCTGCTGCACTGGTGGGAGCAGGAGAGGGCAATTGGAGGCAGGGGGCACTGCATGTGTCTGTGCAGGCACATGAACATGGCCAGCACGCAGCCAGGCTGGGTGGTGGGAACAGCCCTGGCAGCTACATGCA
>NW_017728992.1:14946796-14947387 GCF_001723915.1 Gavialis gangeticus | reverse complement strand
TGTGCGGGGGGGGGTGAGGTGTGTGTGTGTGCATGTGTGTGGCAGGAGTGTGTAGAGGAGATGGATGTGTTGGGGGGCAGGTGCCTGCCAGTGCTGGGGGTAGCTGGGTAGCTGTCTGAGCACTGGAAATGTAGCGGGAGGGGGAGGGAAGGCACCTGCCTTTCCAGTGGGGGAAAGGGAGGAGCCTTTGGGGGTGGCAGGGAGCTTTGTGGCTAGGCCAGTGGCACTGGGGCCCATGCCCTTGCTTGTAGAGGTGGGAAGGCTGGGAGATGCTGCAGGGCTGAGGGGAGCAGGGGGCTGCAGGTCTGGAGTGAGGGGTGCCAGCAGGCCTGGGGAGGCTATGGCTTGGGAGTGAGGGCATGGAGGGGGCAGGGGGTCTGTGGGTTTGGAGTGCAGGGCATTGCCAGTGCTAAGTGGTTGTGGGTTGGGAGTGAGAGGCACCAGCATGGCCTGAGGGGGTAGGGAACTGTGAGTTAAGAGTCAGGGATACTGGCAGGGCTGGTGCCTATAGGTAGGGAGTGATGAGCAGCAGCAGGGATGGGGGGCTGCAGGTTGGGACTAAGGATCACCAGCATAGCTCGGGGGGGGGGG
>NW_017728992.1:14926412-14941796 GCF_001723915.1 Gavialis gangeticus | reverse complement strand
GTGGGTCAGGAGTGTGGGGCACTGGCAGGGCCAGGAGTCTGCTGGTCAGGAGTGAGGGGCATAAAGCTGCAGGTTGGGGCTGAGGAGAACTGGCAGGGCCAGGGGGATGTGAGTTGGGAGTGAGTTGTCCCCCCGACAGGTGTCTTCTTTTTTGGAACTGGAAATATGGTAACACTGCTTAACTGTGACTTGTCGCTAAAGGGCCTGGTGAGCAGGGGCATAGAGCAGATCCAGGTCTCCATTCCTCCTCTGGAGTAGGAGAGGAAGGGAGAGGGTAGCATGTAGTTCAGAAATAGAGAAACCACCATGGAGGCTGGGGCTTCCCTCTCTCTGAAGTCAGTAAGAACCAACTGGAGCATGGGTGACTGGTGCCGCCATAGTCAGAGGGGGCACATGCCCCCCCCAGCAACCAGTCAGCAACTGGTGGGGGTCCCCCCCATGGCTGATCTTGCTGACCAGGGGGAGTCCACCTGCAGCCAACCCCCAGTTCTGGGAGCACCATGGTGCTCCCACTCCCCAGCTGATGCTTGCAGGGGGGCACTGGCACTCCCCCCTGCCCCTCTGCCTGTCACTTAAGTGGCAAATGTGGCTGATCAGGGGTGTACCAGCACTCTCATGGGGTGCACGTGCACCCTTGTGCACCCCCTACGTATTGCCACTGATCTGGAGCCACAGGTGGAAGGAGGAATTTCTTGAAGAAAAAATCTGTTTGAAGTGAATGGGCAGCGGGGAGAAGTAACAAGAAAGGAGTGAAAAAATAATTAACCTCCCCCCCAGAGAACCAAAATCTTGCACATGTCACTGAAAAGGGATTGGGTCAGGGGTGACAGGGGGAGGAGGGTTGGATTAGTACCCACACCAGGGCAGAACTGAGACCCAGCAAGCTCACTGCATGCATGCCACACTGGGGTAGAGCTGAGACCCATCTGAGACTGATTTCCATTCTCTGGCTTATTCTCTTCAAAGAGGTAGGTAGTAGGATTGCTATTGCTCTTTGCACAGGGTCTTTAGAGCAAGCAGAAAACTGGTGAGCTGCACCTGGGCGCTCCGAATGCTTAGGGTGTGCTGGGGCAGGAGGGGCTGTTGGCTTGGGTAGGGCCACCCCCCTGGGCAGTAGAGTTAAGGAGGTTTGAAAGTTTGGGCATGGTACATCTTGGGATGTGGGAGGAATGAAAACAGTGCGTTTTATATTTCCAGAGCAGACTAACAAACTCCTGGAATGACCTGGGTACAACAGATTAAAGATAACCCTTACCTGAAGGGGCTTAACTTAAAAATGTTTAGAGGGTACTTAGGATGAGATAGCACCCTTTAATGGGTGAGTGCTCCCACTGTTATGTGCCTTTATGGCAGCTGAAAGGTAACCTTAGGTTGGAACACAATCCTAAATTACACCAGCAAAGGTGTCCTGTGTCTTCAGTTCTACCCTGCTCAATGCAAGTAGGCTATTGCCTGCTCTTCTACCACCTAGTAGCAAGCCATTGTAAAAGCACCTACTGCTTGCAGGTTATGTCGAAGTAACTGGTCATCTGTCCACTCCAGTTTCCAGTATAATTTACATCAGTGTGCAAAACCAATGTAAATTATATTGGTGTTAGTGTCATGCACAGACAGAGAATCAGTGATCAAAACCTGGTAGTAGAAAAGGGAAGACATATAAAATAGTGGGAAGCCAGATTGTCCAAAAACAACGACAGGAAAGATTGAAGGACATGGCAGGGAAAGCATCTTAGCTCTGCATTATGAAGTCATCCTGTGAGCACAAAGACCAGCACCTGACTGGACTGCTTTTCCAGCAAGCAGTTCAGCTGAGTGACAGCAGAGTGGCAGCGTACAAAATTCTTGTCTCTAAAGACAGATAAGGGAGTCAGGGAGGGAGATAAAAGACAAATTAAACAATGTGAAGAGATGTAACAGGCAGGAGAGGAAAAAAAAGGAGAAAATCTGAAATCAGGGAGTCTCTGAAGATTTATTCCATGGTGCTGAGCTGGGAATGTGATGCTGAGTGCAACATGGATCTTGGGAATTTGCTGGTACTAAACAAGGTGGTTAAGATTTTCTTTTCCCTGTTTGTGTTGGAAAGCCAGGAGGAAACAACAGCAACGAAAACACAGTGTAAGGGATTAAAAACCAAATACACAAGTGTTCTAGCTGCTTGGGTTCACAGGGAAAATGAGGGTTTGTGTAATTTGTCTGAGAGGTTTGGACCTGTAAAGATAAGGCTTTCAAGTTCATGAGACTTGGGCAGAGAGATAAGATACCAGACATAAGAGACAAGACTTCTGCAGGAGATACTGGGCATACAATTCTGTTTCACCCTGCCTGAATCCCTGAAAAACAGTCAATACAAAAGATGGGGAGTTTTTCGTCCTCCTTGTGGCTTTTTTGTGACTTGCTCTTAAAGGTCAGAAGACTGTGTCTTACAAGAGCAGGTAATTGATGGGGGTTTTTTCACCACTTGAACAGGGTTGGATAGAGTCACCCTTAGGCACCTACATCCACTTCAGTGCCCAGTTGGTGGAAGGGAATCTGGCCCTGAGGGCACTCGGCTTCCTGCACTGAATTGAAATGAAAGAGGCAGAGGAGCAGTTCTAGAGAAATTCCCATTTGGATAAGGAAATCAATGTGTAATTTTATAAACATTTGTACATTAACTCCTGGATGGGTGTTGTGCCTGAAGGAATATAGTTTCCTAATCTCTCACAATATCCTTCTTTATCCCACTCTTTTTGGAGAGACCAAGTTGGGAAATGCAGAGGGAAGCTTCTCTTTGTCAACATATTGAAAAGCGATTGCATTAACATATTTGAAAGAGGCAGGCAAAGGCAGAGAAGGGAAAGAAAATGGTTAGGGACTTGGGGGGGAACATGACTTATGAGGAAAGGCTGAGGAAACCAGGCTTATTTAGTCTGGAGAAGAGAAGGTGGAGAGAGGATTTAATAGCAGCCTCCAACTACATGAAGGGTGGTTCCAAAGAGGATGGAGCCAGACTATTATCAGTCATGGCAGATGATGGAACTAGGAGCAATGGTGCCAAGTTGCCACAAGGGAAGATTAGGGTAGGTATTAGCAAAAACTTTCTAATGAGGAGAGTAGTAAAACACTGGAACAGGTTACCCAGAGAGGTGGTGGAAGCTCCATCCACGGAGGGTTTTTACGATCCAGGTAGACAAAGCAACCTTGGCTAGGCTGAGATTGTTAGGGATGGTCCTGCTTTGAGCAGGGGCTTGGACTAGCTGACTTCCTGAGGTCCCTTCCAGCCCTAATTGTCTATGATTGAGGCTACGTTGATGTGTCCCATTGAGAGCTTGAGGGCCTACAAGATTTGGGAATTTTACTGCGTGTGAAGTTCTATAATGAATTTCAGCTTTTGTGAAAGACTAAAGTGTGTTGTTTGGCATATAATTTCAAATGATATAATACAAAACCTCCCAGATTTTTAAATGTATCATGAGTGTCAGAGTTGAAGTTTATCTGTCAGCTTTGACTCTGAATTTCCAGACTTCTAACTTAGTTTTCAACTTTGGCTGTGTGTTAAAACTAGTTTTACGTGACAAAGAGAAAAAAAACTAAAAGGAGGACCTCCAGCTCCAAGTTGTTACAATCCATTGATCAGACTTCTCCCTCTCTTCCTCCCAAAATCAAGAAATGGGTTTAGGAATCATAAGGATTTAAAGCATTAACCCCCTGTTTTTTTCATTTACCTTCTGAATTTTATAGGAGATCAGCCATGACACAATATAGTCCTAATTTGGCTTTCTGGCTGGGAAAACATGATGAGCTTTTGAGTGGATTCTACAATCCCAAGATCCCAGGAGGCAGAAGAGTTAAAATCTCCAGTGTTAAGGTATGGGTAGTTTTAATGTTTCATGCTCATTTCCTTGTCTCTTGGTTTAGCCTGGCCAGGCAGAACATGTAAGCAGCAGACAGAAGAGGTTTTTAAGTGACAAGATACCATTGCTTCTCTAAGGTGCCATGGTGTATATGGCTTATGGGGAAATGATTTCCATGGATCAATGAGCTGAAGTTCTGCACCAACTTCATGGTCTTTTACCAGGTGGAAAGAAGCTGGTGATGTTTTGAAGCTCCCAGCCATCTGCTTTTCCTGTTTGCCCTCATATAGGAGAAGTGGCGGCTGTGGGTGTCTGAAAAAAAACCCCTACCTCCCCCCAAAAAAAGTAAAAGTCAAAGCAATGTTTCCCAAGAGGAATCTGGGAAGTTCCACATTGTGTGTAAGATAGCATTCTGGCAGCAGAGCTTAGAGCTGAGCAGGTCAGATAGCTCTTTCCTACATCATTTGATTCCGTCCTACTCCTTCCAGGCTCCTGGGAGAAAAAATTAGAGCAGCAGAAGAGGGTTTCTCCAGTGTTGCCAGGCCCACCTCACCTGCAGTCCCGTAGGGTGGCATTCCACTCCTTTGCTTCTAATGGCCAGTCTGATCATCTGGCTCATAGTATGAATAAAGCCTACACTGTTTATTCTCACTGAATAGCTATTGTGTGCTTATTCACACCATGTTGCAGTGGGACCTAAAAGATCCTTGGAGGGAACAGCGTCTGAGCCAGAATCTGTTCTACCTACTAGTCACATAAGAGGGTGTAAGCACCTAAGTGTCATTCTGCTCGAGTCCATGAAAACAGGTAACACAAAAGGTGGGTGTGTCCTGCTCCTCACTGTATTTTTTGTCATTAAATCCACTCGGGCAAATACAGGTGGGATAGATTCAGTCCCCACAGGGGACGTTGTTGGAGAAATACCTAGTTTATGGATTGCTATGGAACCTGGCCAGCAGCTGTACACTATGCTGCTCAGCCCAGCTGAGACTGAGATGATTCTGGGCATGTCTAACAGCACAACTTTAGGCAATGGGAAAACTACAGGATCGGTGACTCTGAGCACCTAAATCCAAAACTGCAATCATCAAAACCCACAGATCTGCTGGCACCTGATATCTGTAGGTACCAGAGTGGGACTTCAGCTGCTATATTCTTTTGTGAATCCAATATTTAGTGCCATGTGGGTTCTGCTGATGTCTTTGCATTATGTACTGTCATCTCTGAACTATGGATCACCAGGTAAAAGAAGCATGAAGCCTGGTTAACTTTGTGTGATTATGTACTCCCATGCAAAGTGAGTGTAAAAACTGCTGTTCTGATCCCAGTGTTGCACCTAATTAGCAAAGATATACATGTCTACCTAAGGTTCAAGGCTGCCTCTCCCACCAATGTTCCATTCGTTAGGTTCGGGAGCTGGAATCTGTGTAGAAATGTAAAGTTTCCCATTGCTTTAGGGGCTCAGAGGGTTTTTAAAGCAAAAGATCAAAGTTTTTTAATGAAACTTTTATTGTATCAATAATATCTTCAGTGTTCTTCATACAATGATCTAAGGAAAAACATCAGGTGTGCTGCTGAATATGCACTCCACTCAGGTGGGCTGACTCTGATCTCCCGTCAGGCACTGTGATTAATTAGAGAGTTCAGTTGGTGGTGAGCATGTATAAAAAGTCAGAACAACAAAGGCTTACTCAGGGTATGAGTGACACACAGACTGGCTGATATAGATTTAGAGACTGAAAATGTTACCTTGATTATACAGATGAATTGAAAAGGCTGGGTCTGCTTTTGAGGAAATTAATCCTTATTATTTATAGCCAGTTTGTGCATAGTCTTCAGTGTGGTTTACTAAAACAATTGTGCGGTTATGGTGGGCAAACTTTATGATAAGTAATGTTGGGCTGCTTCAATTGTTTTATAAATGAGTAATCTTTGCAGTGAGATTGCATGCATTTAAGAAGTGACAAATAGCTTTATGTTCCACAGTTTTTATACAGTACTTTTCAGCAGTCGTTTGTTTCTATTCTTTATTGTAAGTGTAGGCATGGGGCATGGAAAAAAAAGCTCAAAGGGCCGGCACAGCAAAATATCTGTATTTAATTCATCACTATCATTGCTCACTTAGCACTAAGCTGAACAATTAGCCCATTTGGAAGCTGATCATATTTATTAAGAACTTCTGGCAGTTTTCCAGGTAGATACTTTCAGGCCACATCCTTGCAATGATTTTGAAGGAGAGAGGGAAATAATAATGATTGTAGGTCAATCTTTCCCTGAGAGAATCATGGCTTGTGGTTACTTCAAACCAGCACACTATTTCTTTCCCTTACAAGCTGTCTTACCTGGGGAGCTGGAAACATGTTGTAAAATGCCATTGTATGGTGAAAGAGGAATGCAAGCTGGTTTTATTTGTTTGTTCACTGCTATTTTGGACATTATGGCTTCTTTCCAATTATTTTGAAGTTATAGCTCTGTAACTTCCCAGCCATGGTTCATGCAGATGGTAACAATGTTCCAGAGTTGTACAGGCATTCCCAGAACTCCTCTGATTATGGACTGGCATCAATTATTCCCAAGTTAAAGAAGCAAATCAATTCCATTAAAGGCCTTAATTCAAAACCCACTGAAGTCTGTCAAAAAGGCTTCCATGGCCATTGGAGAGCTTGGATTAGTTCCCACTACTATAATTTCACCCCCTCTAAAAATACACATCCATATTGGAATTGTATCAACATTCCCCCTGCACATTTACTGGTGTGTAAAGAAAGTGCAAGCTCCTCAGACCACCAAATACAGCAACCTATAATGCTTCTCAGCTGCCATTCTTCACCACCTTCTTTCTCTTCTTCCAAGGATGGTACAGGGTATCCAACTCACCCAGCTTCCCCTCTGCCTCCAGGCCAGATGTAGGGTGCAGGATTCTTGTGGGATGGATCTGGATGCAGCAGTGAGGTGAGTGGTGATGGTGGCAGGGCAAGTGGTGGTCTCTGCCACTTACCCCTGCCACCCACACAATTCCAATGGGGCTCCATACCCAAGTTTCTGGCAGTGGGATCCACCCCCACTCAAATTCCCAGTCCCTCTAGGAGCCCTGTAGGCCAAACAACACAGCTCAATCAGCCCACTGGCCATATGTTTGACACTCCTGTTGCAAAGCAAAGCATGTATACTATACTCTGAAATGTTAGTACATGGATAGCCATAATTGCATAACTCAAATCTAGATTTCTAATCAACAAAGCATGGGAGAACTCAGGTCTTTCTGTAGATCCAAGCTGTAAAATTTGGTCAAAGATCAAGTTGGAAAATTTGGATCCACATTTTCTAATACCTCAAAGTTCAGGAATATTAAATCGCAGCATCTGGTTTTCTCCAGTGCTGTATTTATACTTTTTCCCCCTTAAAATTTCTTTTTGTGGCTACCACTTGTGGTAGCTGTGAGGAAAGTAATAGCACAGTGAAAGCCACTAGCATGTTAAGCACTGGTCAGAGGAGGTTAACATCCTGGTGACTGTCTACATTATTGTTCCCACCTTTGCGGTCCACCTTTTGTGCTGTGACAGTTGCAAGAGTGAGAAACTTTTAGGAAAACAGCCTAGTTCAGATAAAGTCTAAAATTAACAGAATAGGGCAAAAATAGAGCCAAATTTATTGCATTCCATGGAAATAATCGGAGTTATGGGGGTTAAACACAGAAGCATCTGGGCCATTAAGTGCAAGAACCCATCACCTCTCTAAGGGAAAGGAAATCTTTGCAGTGTTGCCATTCCCAGTATATAGGCTGCTTTGTGAAACCGCTGAGGTCTATCAACAAAACCTCAGGGGCAAAAGTATATGTTTCTATGGAGCATAATGTTTATAATAATCATTTTGTTAATAATGCATCTATTTTTTTCTTTATAAGATTCTGAACCCAAGGGGGCATTTTCAAATCCAGTCCAAATCCCAGTATTTCAGTACTAATTACTAAAAATGCAGGAGCAATGCACTTTCCCTTTTTTGGACCATCTGGTGGATATCTGAGCTTTTCAGTCTGTTGGTCTTCAAAGTTTCCTATCAAGTTGCATAAATTCTTCTTTCTGCCTACATGTTTAGTAACTGGCACCATAAGTTAATTTGCTTTTAAGACAGAGTGGTACAACTTGCACAGGTTCCTCTGATAAAGGCTGAGGTTTCACAAATGACTTTATACAGGGACAGCCACATTTAATAAGAAAGGCACATTCTTTTCTTTGCCTCTCTGAGTTTTATGTTGGCATTTCTGATTTTTGTTGCTGTACTGAGATGAACCTTTCGAGGACAATTGAATTTAGTGGGACAGGTTCTCTTCTCAGCACAGTACGCAGGGGATAGAATCCAGCTCCAAACCCCAGTATGACGGATGTCGCAGCATAGATCAGTCTACCAGGAACTGGAAAAAGGATGCCCCCTTGAGACATTGCCAGATAGCATAATCTGGGCTCTTCTAAACTGAGGCACTGAAATGTCACGGATGAAGAACAACTTCTGATTGGCTAGTTGCTAAAGAGCCACCATAGCACCATTCCTCTATGCTGTCCCTTTAGATGTGGCATCACTTGTGATTAGAATCTGTACAGCTTCCCACTGAATCCCAGCACTTTCACCAACAAAAAACCCTCCGCCCATTTACATCTACTTTTGTGCACCATAGACTAGAAATGAGGCAGAAAAACAGTCCCAAGCAACTTGGAGCAGAACCGAGTGTCTTCCCCTCCTCCCTGGACTGCTCTCACGTTCTCCTGAGATAGAAAGCTTGAGCATAGTTCTGATGCACGCTTGTAGGACTAGTTCAAGTTACGTAATAGCTGGTCTCTCATGAATTGGAGCAGGAATGAGTGGGAAGGATTTATTTTCTTAGTCACAATCCCTGGATTGGAAAGATAGATATGCATATAGCTATATTCCCTAGCACCTCCTGATCATCTCCTGTCTGAGCTCAGCCTAGCAATGGACTAAGGCCTGAAGACCTTTAACCCATTTTGATTCAGTCATTAGTCATGCAAGATTACCATTGGCTTGAAATGTACCTGAATCAAGAGGGCACGTTTTAGCCACCAGTGAAATTAGTGTGGTCTCTGCAACAAACAATGGCAGCTAGTTAAAAAACTAAGATTCATAAGGTTACTGACTTCAAACTGCTGATCAAAGCCTGTTGCTCCTGTGAAGCTAATAAGAAATCCAGCCAATTGATGTTGGTTATGCTGGTACAGTCAGGGGTCAGTTAACATTGGTATAATCACTGCTGTCATTAGATGATGCTTATTAATTTTTTCAGTAAAATTTTGAGCCATTAAGCTGGGCACAAGTTTTGCCTGAATAACAACACATTATGACTGGTGTTTTCCTTGTCCACACTTCCAACTTTCCTTCTATTCCCCTTTTTGCTCTCAAGACACAACACAGCACAGGTTGTTTCCATTTAAGAATCTCCTTAGTTCCTTTCCTCTCATCTGCACCTTAGTCCATAAGTAGTATCTACCAGTTCTGGAAACCTGCAGCTCTTTTCAGACCCAAGTGCTACAGCTGCTATTTTAATTTGCTTCTTTTATTTATATTTCAGCTTTCAAAACTGCCCCAGCCCCATCTCTCTGGGAGCATGTATGCATTCAAATATTATACAGTTTAAAGTAGCAAAAAGCTCATCAAAACGGTCTCTACTATCCAATAACAAATCAATATGTAAACAATACATCTCACTCCATTCATTTAGCCAGTACCCTGAGTAAAATAACCAGAGCTGTTGTATGCCCTTTGAATACAAATGAAAGGAAACAGCTGGTGATTCAGATTAGCATCTGGACAGTCCTTTTTTTGATCCATTTTTCAATGATGCTGTGTTTTTTTCCACCACATTTCATGTAACATATTCTTTAGTCTAGTCGTACTTAACTCATACAAACTTTTAAAGAGAAAGGGACAAAATGGTAGCTTGTTTAGGAAGTGGCATTTTTCACCATAACAATTTCACCGGGGGTCCAGTATCTGTATTAGCTGGCTAATGCTTTCTGTGTGGTGTTTAGTGTTGAGTTTGACTTGTAAAACTTACCAGTCTCCCATGCCAACCTTTACCTCCTGAATCTGGGGGGCACACAGAAGCTGGTGTTGGTGTTGGTGGTGGAGACGCGGCTGGCGAGCACCCACAGAAGCTGCCGGTGGTGGTGATGGTGGCAGGAATGGCTCTGTGAAGGGGGGCACATGCCTTCCTGTATCCCTTCTACTAGTTGCCAATGAGGGTTGGGTTCATTACACCTATTAAAAGCATAAGCAAACTTAGAGATGAAAATGTGAAATTCTGTTTCCCTTCATGGGTCCACATGTCAGCTTTCTAGTTGGGTAAATAGCATTTTTGTCACTTATGCCAGGTGGCAGTTCTTTTACCCCTGTAGTGTGAACACAAGTGTGTATGTATAGACTGGGCATACACAATAGGCTACATACCAGTCTATATGCACACCTGCATCTAAGGCCCAAAGATGCAGCTGGCCAGATACCTACAGCTATTAGGTATTGGATGAGGAGGAGAAAGGACCTCCCGTGTTTTAGCACCAATAGCTGAGTAGTTTAGGGTGCTTACCTAGGAAGCCCGAGATCTAGGTTCTAGGTTGCCTCCCAGCCAGCTGGGCTACATCTCTCTGACTTCTTAACACGGTGCTGTAACCACAGATGAGGTGCTGCTAGCCAAGTTCCATTTCAGCATGACTTTTTGAAGTTGGTGCCCTGGGCAGACAAAAACGGGAGGTATGTAGAAAAAAGAAAGTAAGATAGAGGCTTTTCTTTGGAAGGGACTAGGCCTTGAGTTTGAACCTGGGCCTTTGGTCCCAATGGGGCAGAAACCTCTGCACTGCCCTCCATAGATTTTATTCAATGACTATGAAAGACAAGAGTCCGTGGTTTAGCCTCAAAAGTAACGCTAGAGGGTTACCTGGATAATGCCTGAACTATGGCCTGATACTTGAAGCATTCTGCTAGGAAGTCAGACTGCAAAAAGACACCACATTTATGTTGCCACAAACATTGTGATGGTGCCACAAAGCAAAAGCACAAGAGATATCCACATCCTTTATCATGCCAGAAATACCCAAATTTATGGCTGTGAGAAAAGGTAGTATAAATTTGTGCTATTTTGTAGTAGATGTTGGTTTGTTTTTAGGTAGGGGAGTATGGGCATCCCACAGTTGCATGCACTCTCTGGCAGCCCCAGGCAGGCACTTTTGGGGCCCCTGAGGCCCTGGGAGCATCTGCTCAGGTTTTGCCTTTTGCAGAGGTGAGCCCCAAGTTGGAATGTTTCTATGAACAGGTTTAACCATCTGCCAAGGTGCACCCCAAATGTTGTCCTGTAGCTGGTCTACATCATTTGGCAGTGCCTGTCTGTGTATAGTCTCACAGACTCACTGATTCAAATATCCTAGGTGAGAGAAGCCCGGAACAGCCACCAGTTTCCAAGGAAAGCATTCAGCTATTGGTGCTAAAACATGTGAAGGATTCTCCTACCCACGCCCTTTCTGGGACTTATAGTCAGGTATATATGCATATAGCTATGTACATGCCTGGCTAGTGCATAGCCCTACTGCATCAACTCAGTCTAGGCATATATGTGTACATATCAACAAGACAAACCTAGGACCATATATGGCCAAGTAGGCAGCTAGTAAACAGCTATTTAGATACACAAAGGAAAACCGAATATTTCCTTACGTGCAATTCTATTCCATCTTGTTCTAGTTTCTGAAAATCCATATTGCATCTACTTTTGCAAAATACGGCCATCTTACCCCTTAGCAGTGAATCATATTAAAGCAGCAAGGAGGAGGAGGACAGGCTTTTGGGAACTCAGGCAGGGCTGAATAGAATTGTATTTAAGCATGAAGTGAGCTTACATGCCTAATAGCTGGAATAGAATCTGGCCCCTAAGTATTCTGTTGGATCACCAGAGACAGCCACATCATCTGCACAGTCAAGGTCTACGAAGGTCATGCTACTGATGTCTGTTCCTGGGCTATGTGCAATGTATTCTAAGATCTTGTCTATGATGTGACTGAACCCTGCGGCAAAGACGTGGCCACTCAAATGCTATTAGTTGTATGGATATATGTTCTGACAGTCCCCTCTGACCCTGGTTCCTGTACCTGTATAACTGCTGCATAGTTTAGAAGGATATTCAGGACCATATTCAGTGCCATGGGAGGATTTCTATTAGTCATCTCTATTTACAGAATCACAGGTGACATATAAGGGGTGGTTTAAATCCAGGTGTACCTTTGCCATTAGCTGGGCAAGTATAGCAACTATGCTGCAGAGTTTCTTTTCCACTGCATTAGGAAGTATCATTTACCTCCTGGTACAATACAAGAGGTGAGCCATGTTTCTGCTATATGATTCCCTCAGCCAGATGTGGCTGTTATGAACTAACACTTCCTCAGCCTCCTCAGGCAATTATGTGCAAAATGTCTCATGGTGCCATTTAGCCTTTGCCCTGAATATTCCTTGTAGACTTTGTAATAGCAAGGTTGTATGAACACATAAAAGAGGGATGATCTGTTTTATCATTTGGTTAGCTGAATCCAAACTGTCCCATGCTGTCTTCTGTGCCAGGAGGTCACTGACCAGAGAAACTGCATTCAGACACCCGAAGAGCAGCAGCTCATCATTAGGACATATAAATTGAACCATGGTTGTAATAGTTGTCATTGTCTTGACTGGTTGTAGTTTCTGTGGGAGCAAAGTTATGACACATACAGGACTGACAATGAACTAGGCAAGCAGATAGGAGGGCTATTTGAGACAGATAGCCCATGTATTTTCAGAAAGGGGGAAGAGAGCCATAGCCTTTTTGCTGACATGGTCTTAGCTTCCAGAGTGAGAGCATGTGGCTTTGTCAGTGGTGCATTGATTGCTATACATGGAGCAAACTTCTGTGATGCTAGCAGTGGCGGTTTTATACTACTTCATCTTATGAATTAGTGTCTCAGAGTGATTGGTGCCACTGCAAGTGAGAACATTGCAAATAGTGAAATGGCAGGTCTGTGCCCAATCCACCTTGGAGCCCAACTATTGTACCACACCAGTCACAAAGTTTTGTGTCCAGTTTGGTGTGAAAGGATCCCATCTTTGTGCCATGTGTTTGATACTTCATCTTGAGAGCAAGATGAACAATTGACTCTCTGACCAGGAGGACATGGAAGCCTTCATGCTTTGGCTTGTGCTGGTTGTCAGTTTTTCGAGGGGACAACAGGGAGCCTGTAGCAAGGCCTCCTAACCCCTGCTGCTCAACAGATAGGAAACCAGCATTGGAGGGCTGCAATTAAGTAGGAAGGCGGGCAGGAGCCAACTGCAGAAAATAACACAGCCAGAGAAAAACCCTAGGAGTACAGGTCAGCAGGGGAGAGGGCTGTGATTGCAGCTTAGTAGGTTAAGCTGCAACACCTAAGGGCAGGCTGGTTACTGGGCTAATTAGGGACCCCAGGCCAGGGAGAAGGCTTTCTGATTCAAAAGAGATGGAGCCCAGTATCCTAAAGGCCTTTCCTCTCAATCACAGGGATCCGTCTGGCTCTGATTCCCTCTGAGACTTGAACTCCTGCAGGCCTGGGTTGCAACAGGGGGAATGCAGGCAATAAAGGTATCCATAGAAGCTGCATGAGTCAGCAGCTACTGGGCAGAAGTTTGCTGGGACCCTGGGAGACCCCGAGGGGGGTTTTGAGTAATCTGTAACTGGCAGAGTATCAGAGGAGTGGATGTGGCTGATAGGGGTGGTATGGAGACCATTGCGGGTGGGGGGCAGCTTAGAACACACCACGTAGCAGGAGAGGCCAAGTCCCAAATAGAGCCCTTCCAGGGCTGGAACCCAGGAGGTTACATGAGGGCTAAAGCTAAACCATTGAGAGACTGTGAGCAGCCTTGCCCTGGATCAAGATTGCCAGAAAGGGGTGGGCAGTACTGTGAGCAGCCTTGCTTGGGCCAGGGGTGCCAGGGGGATAGGACAATGTGAGACAGGGCCTGGGACCTGGAGAGTGAAGCAAAGGCAAGGGCTGAGGCTGAGGGAAGTCAGGCCAAGACAAGTGGGCCAGGGCTGGAGGCCTGCAGCTAAAACCAAGAGGGCTGAGGCCTACAGAAGAAGGCAGAACTGTGTACAGAATAACACCTGCAAGGCATAGGTATGGCTGTAGAGGAGGATGCAGGCCACAAATTCAGTCATTAAATTAGGGTCAGAAGGGTCTGTGTGTCATGGGATTGGAGCTCCAGGCCAATAGAGAGACTGTATATGGTGTAGTTGGAGGCCTGCCTTACTTGGGGCAGGTCAAGTCCAAAGAGGAGCAGAAAACCAGAGAGCATCCAGAGCTCACCACCCTTTAAGGGCAGCTTCCCTCATTATCTTTAGCGTCAAAGCATGGCAGGAAAGGAAGCAGAGGTAGACGCTGAGAAGCTGGAGTGGGTGAACTGGGCAGGATTCAAGTGGCCATTAGGGGGCATCATGGCCCCTCAAGGTGCATCCTGTTACAGAACCTATTGATTTTTATGGATTAACATAGGGGCTGTCAAACTCATTTGGCCCTGTGGACTAGATGAGTGTTGCTGGGCCATCTGCAGGCTGGATTGGGACAATGCACCAGAACAACTGCAGGACCAGTCTGGTGAGGCACTATATACAGTACATGCCCCATGCTGACCCCCTGTGCCACATACTGTGTGCATAGCTAACCTAGCTCCATGAACTACATGCAGCATAAAGCATATGGCATACAGAGCTATAGGCTCACAGGTGCTCCATACAATACAGAGGGGCCAGGGTGCCACAACCCAGCAGGCTAGCCTTCCTAAGTCTTACAGCTGACCCAGGTTTCAAGGAAGGAGCCTTATAGTATACCCCCACTTCCTCAAGGGTGGCTTCCAAACACCCTGGAACCAAGTTTATTAGGGGGAGCCCAAGGGAATTTTTACAAAATCCAGTGCATGGAAGTTGCTTATTTGTTCCCAGGAAACTTCTTCCAGGCTATACCCCTCCCAGTCCACACAATAGTGTAATTTCCCCCTGACTGTCTTGGAGTCTAGAACCTAGTGCGCCAAAAACTCCTCTTGACCTTGGAGCTGCACAGGAGGCAGAGGGTTGAGTGCTCAGCCTGGAAATGGGGATCTCCTTATGAGATTTCAGTAGGGAGGTGTGAAAGACTGGGTGTATTTCCATGTTCCTGGGGACCCTTAATATGTAGGTGACTGGGCTGATGTTTGCAATGATTGGGAAGGGGCCTAAGCATTGGTAGTCCAGTTTGGTGGACAGATGCACAGATTGAAGGTTGCAAGTGAATAGCCAATCTTATCTCCCACCTAGAAGGCTGGTGCTTCTTGACAATTCTTATGTGTAAACCTCTTGTAATTTTATGTGGAGGATTCCATATGTTCCTTTAGCTCATTGGACCTGGTGGTTGTGATTGAGCAGTTTGGCTGTGGTTGGTGTGAAAGGTCTGGGAGTGCAAGAGATGAATGTGGGGAAGGAAACCATAATTACACCCCCCCCCCCCCAAAAAAAAAAAAAAAA
>NW_017728992.1:14923592-14926343 GCF_001723915.1 Gavialis gangeticus | reverse complement strand
CCCCCCCCCCCCCCAAAAAAAAAACGAACAAACCCCCAAAAAACCCAAAAAAGGAGATTGGTTGATGAAGGCATATTTGGAGTTATGCAAATTATGTAAGTGGGAGTAGGGAGACCCAGTTGTTCTGGTGATAATTCAAAAAGCACCAGAGATATTGTTTGAATGTCTTACCAATCTGTTCTATTTATTCATCAGTTTGTTGGTGATGGACAGATAAGGCAAGAGGTTTGATTTCTGGCAATTTAAAGGGCTCTTTTGCAAAGTGGGAAATGAATTGTGGGCTGTGGGCTGAGATGATGTTCCTGGGAAGACCATGCAACTGGAAGATATTTACTAATAGTTGGGCTATCTCTAAGGCAATGGTGTTCCGAGTGTCCCAGGGGAATGAAGATGAGGACAGGAGGGACCCTCCCTGCAGTGGGAATAATGGCGGAGACAACCCAGCCCCGCAAAGAAAGCCCTTAAGGAAGGGCAAACTTATCTGTTACAGGAAGAGAAGAAATGAAAGAGTTGCGCTGGGACAGAATGCCCGCGTGGTGCATCAGCCAGCTTCACTTCTGGATAAAAGTGACACAGGTGGATGACATCATTGCTGAATGCAGCCCACTTGAAATAAAAGCCAGCAGAAAAGGAGCAACAAGGGAGGCACAGCCAGAGGCGAGCAGTGAGGGTGCTTCCCACATTGGGTGCAAGCTGTACTGGCTAGCAACCAGAAACCTGAAGATGGACCCCTCAGAGGGGTCCACAACCTATTTCATAGATTTCACAGACATTAGGGGTGGAAGGGACTTCAGAAGATCATTGAGTCCAGCCCCTGTCCCAGCTGGGGTCATAGAATCCCAGCAAGAAAAACATCCAGGTTTCCCTTGAAGACGTTCAAAGTAGGTGCTTGAACCACCTCCAACAGCAGGCTATTCCAGACCTTGGGGGCTCGGACAGTAAAGAAGTTCTTCCTTATGTCCAGCCTTAAATGGTCTTACAGGAGTACCATTTGATCTTGTCACCACTTGGGGCACTCCAGTGAACAATCGTTCCCCCAGATCCTGGTGAATACCCTTTATAATCTTATAGGTGGCCATCAGATCACCCATGAGCCTGCGCTTTTCCAGGCTGAAGAGTCCCATAGCTCTCAGCCTCTCCTCATAAGGTCTGCTTTCCTGACCTCTGATCATGCATGTGGCTCTTCTCTGGACTCTCTCAAGCTTCTCCACATCCTTTTTGAATTGTGGAGCCCAAAACTGGACGCAGTACTCTAGCTGCAGCCTCATTAAGGCCGAATACAATAGGAGAATGGCATCCTGGAATTTGCTTGAGAAGCATTTGTGGATGCAAGCCAGGGTTTTGCTCACTCTACTAGCTAGCTGCAGCATCATATTGAAGGCTCATGTTCATCTTGTGGTCAATCCTGACCCCCAAGTCCTTCTCATTCATAGTGCTAGCCAGCATAGCACCGCTGAGCCTATAGACATGCTGCAGGTTTTTCCTGCAAGGTGGAGAACCTTGCATTTTTTGGTGTTAAACACCATCAGGTTCTTGTCCATCCATTTCCTGAGCCTGTCAAGGTCAGCCTAGATTTCCCCCCTGTCCTCAGGTGTGGATGCTTTACCCCAAAGTTTGGTATCATTGGCGAACTTGGCCAGTCCGCTTCTAACTCCAGTGTCCACATCATTAATGAAGAGGTTGAATAAAATAGGACAGAGCCTTGAGGGACCCCACTGGTCACAGGGCACCATGACAATTGACTTCCATCAACCACCACCCTCTGGCTCCAACCATGGAGCCAATTCTCCAGTCAGTGGATCATGGTGGACCCAAGGCTGCAGTTGGCCCATCATGGAATACCAGATCGAAAGCTTTTTTAAAGTCAAGATATATGACATCAATCTCTTCTCCCTTGTCCAGGTGATATGTCATCTGGTTGTAGAAAGAGATGAGATTGGTCAAGGATGACCTACCCGCAACATACCCATGCTGGCTATCCCTCAGGATGTTGCCATCAGCCAGTCTGTTAAGAATGGCCTCTTTGATAATCTTTTCTAATACCTTCCCCGGGATAGAGATCAGGCTGATGGGCCTGTAGTTTGCCGGATCCACTTTCTTTCTTTTCTAGAAGATAGGCACCACGTTGGCCTTCTTCCAATCATTGGGCACTTCACCAGAGCACCAGGAGCTCTCAAAGATCCATGCAAGGGGCTGAGCTATGATGCTGGCCAGCTCCTTGAGTACTCTGGGGTGTAAATTGTCAGGGCCAGCTGACTTGAAGGTGTTCAGCCTCTCCAGGTGTTCCTTCATGAGGCCAGCATTGATGGAGGGCAAGGAATCCTCACTCAGGTGTCCCTGTCCTGTAATAGGCAGGGGCATCCCATGGGACTTGTGAAAGCTGGACGCAAAGTACCCATTTAGTAGGTTGGTTTTTTTCTGGGCGTTGGTCGTCAGTTGTCCCAACTGGTTTAGCAGGGGTCCAATGTTGCCCTTGCTTTTCCTTCAGCTCCCCACATATCTAAAAAAGGACTTTTTATTGTCCTTGAGGCTTGTATCCAGCTGGAGTTCCATTGCAGCCTTGGCTTTTGTGGTTCTCTCCCTGCAGGTCCAGACAAGGATGACAGTACAAGGATGGTGTCAAGGGACTCCAAGAGCCACAGATGGTGGGCTTATGAGTGGGGATGGGCCAAGGCCCTGCTCCCCTTATTCTTTCTTAATTCATTCCTATTAGTTAATAGCCTAGAGGGACCCCTAGATGAAGGTCAGGGC
>NW_017728992.1:14915937-14923340 GCF_001723915.1 Gavialis gangeticus | reverse complement strand
ACCTTGGGGGCTCGGACAGTAAAGAAGTTCTTCCTTATGTCCAGCCTTAAATGGTCTTACAGGAGTACCATTTGATCTTGTCACCACTTGGGGCACTCCAGTGAACAATCGTTCCCCCAGATCCTGGTGAATACCCTTTATAATCTTATAGGTGGCCATCAGATCACCCATGAGCCTGCGCTTTTCCAGGCTGAAGAGTCCCATAGCTCTCAGCCTCTCCTCATAAGGTCTGCTTTCCTGACCTCTGATCATGCATGTGGCTCTTCTCTGGACTCTCTCAAGCTTCTCCACATCCTTTTTGAATTGTGGAGCCCAAAACTGGACGCAGTACTCTAGCTGCAGCCTCATTAAGGCCGAATACAATAGGAGAATGGCATCCTGGAATTTGCTTGAGAAGCATTTGTGGATGCAAGCCAGGGTTTTGCTCACTCTACTAGCTAGCTGCAGCATCATATTGAAGGCTCATGTTCATCTTGTGGTCAATCCTGACCCCCAAGTCCTTCTCATTCATAGTGCTAGCCAGCATAGCACCGCTGAGCCTATAGACATGCTGCAGGTTTTTCCTGCAAGGTGGAGAACCTTGCATTTTTTGGTGTTAAACACCATCAGGTTCTTGTCCATCCATTTCCTGAGCCTGTCAAGGTCAGCCTAGATTTCCCCCCTGTCCTCAGGTGTGGATGCTTTACCCCAAAGTTTGGTATCATTGGCGAACTTGGCCAGTCCGCTTCTAACTCCAGTGTCCACATCATTAATGAAGAGGTTGAATAAAATAGGACAGAGCCTTGAGGGACCCCACTGGTCACAGGGCACCATGACAATTGACTTCCATCAACCACCACCCTCTGGCTCCAACCATGGAGCCAATTCTCCAGTCAGTGGATCATGGTGGACCCAAGGCTGCAGTTGGCCCATCATGGAATACCAGATCGAAAGCTTTTTTAAAGTCAAGATATATGACATCAATCTCTTCTCCCTTGTCCAGGTGATATGTCATCTGGTTGTAGAAAGAGATGAGATTGGTCAAGGATGACCTACCCGCAACATACCCATGCTGGCTATCCCTCAGGATGTTGCCATCAGCCAGTCTGTTAAGAATGGCCTCTTTGATAATCTTTTCTAATACCTTCCCCGGGATAGAGATCAGGCTGATGGGCCTGTAGTTTGCCGGATCCACTTTCTTTCTTTTCTAGAAGATAGGCACCACGTTGGCCTTCTTCCAATCATTGGGCACTTCACCAGAGCACCAGGAGCTCTCAAAGATCCATGCAAGGGGCTGAGCTATGATGCTGGCCAGCTCCTTGAGTACTCTGGGGTGTAAATTGTCAGGGCCAGCTGACTTGAAGGTGTTCAGCCTCTCCAGGTGTTCCTTCATGAGGCCAGCATTGATGGAGGGCAAGGAATCCTCACTCAGGTGTCCCTGTCCTGTAATAGGCAGGGGCATCCCATGGGACTTGTGAAAGCTGGACGCAAAGTACCCATTTAGTAGGTTGGTTTTTTTCTGGGCGTTGGTCGTCAGTTGTCCCAACTGGTTTAGCAGGGGTCCAATGTTGCCCTTGCTTTTCCTTCAGCTCCCCACATATCTAAAAAAGGACTTTTTATTGTCCTTGAGGCTTGTATCCAGCTGGAGTTCCATTGCAGCCTTGGCTTTTGTGGTTCTCTCCCTGCAGGTCCAGACAAGGATGACAGTACAAGGATGGTGTCAAGGGACTCCAAGAGCCACAGATGGTGGGCTTATGAGTGGGGATGGGCCAAGGCCCTGCTCCCCTTATTCTTTCTTAATTCATTCCTATTAGTTAATAGCCTAGAGGGACCCCTAGATGAAGGTCAGGGCCCAGGGCAGCGCTCAAGAATCAAGAGCAGTCAGGGGTGCACTACAAGGTGTAGCACAATTAAGGAAGGTACGAAGAAACATCAGGGATGGCCTAGCACTCTGAAGATGCCCATAGCTGGGTGAGGTCATCAATAGCCCCACAGACAAGGAAGGTGCTGGAGTCAACACTAGAGGGCAAGCCAACAGATCAAGTGGCTGTTCTGAAGGTTGGTGCATGGCTGGGGTGTAGGGGAGGTGGAGCCCTAAGAACGCCCACTAGAGAGCATGATCGACCCATGGGGAACTACAGGAGGGAGCCCCACCACTGAATGAAAGACCAAATTGATGGCAGATGAGTTTTGGGGTTTACCTCAGAGAGAACGCATTTCCCCACTGAGACCGCAGGAACAAGCGCTGCATCCAATCCGAGGCACACGCTCCAAGGTGGCTAGGGAGCGCCTTCTCAAGACCAGGAGGGCACACTGAGGTAAGGGGATGAAATGAGCCAACTTGGTGAGAAGGTCCACTACCACCAGGATGCTTGAGTGTGCTAGGGTGGGAGGCAGATTTGGAAGCCTACCAGTGTTTCAATCACTTCAGTAAAATACATTCTAAGTACCTATAAATGTTGGTACTTGATTTTGAGTTTTTTATTGTGGAAAATCAGATTTCCCCCTGCCTCTTTCACTCACCAGGATGCAGGCCCCCACCCCTTCTGGTGCTCTTCACTCCCCACCCACAGCCCCATCAGCCCTGCTGATGCCACTACCCCTGCTGGGACCTGGAGCCAGAGACTGGCATGCTGGGGTAGGAGCTGTCAGCAGGGGCAGAGGCAGGAGGAGGAACTGCTGCTGCAGGTGAGGGAAGTTGAGCAGCACCCACGGGAATCCAGCCACACCAGAAGCTATCCTACTGGAAGCTGTGCGTGCTGTCTGGGGCTGGTGCTGGGGCCGGCAGGCATTGGAAGGAGCATAGTGCTGGCTACATCATGCTGGGTTTGGCCCCATGTGGAGTTCTGTGGAAGCAGCCGTGTGCTGGATCCATTCAGCTGGTAAGCAGTTCCTTGAAGCCAGATCCAATCAGCTGTAGGCTGGATGTGGCCCATGTGTCATATTTTGCCCATCCCTTGTTTGGGTCCTAAGTCCCATTGGACCTGAACAACAAATGAGTCCTGGATGATCAAGGAATGGAGTTGCATCTTTAGTACCTTGTTTACTGTGGTCCTAACAAAGTTCTTGGGGTCAGAATGGTGGAATAGATTTTGGGATAGGGTCTTAAATATTCATCCTTCCAAAATGACCATATTATGACTGGAAGGTGGTCTTCCATTCATCACCTTTGGGGATGCCGATGAGGTTGTAGACACCCCTCCCTACCTTGCCCCCGGAGGTCCAGTTTCATAAATATCTTGGCAGAGTGCAGCCTGTCTAACAAATCTTGGATTAGCAGAAGTGGGTATGGGTTCCAGACGGTAATCTTGTTTGGTATTCTATTGAAGTGGTTTTTAACCTGTGGCCTATGGACTTGTGGGGTTGCGCAGACTATGTTTAAGGAGTCCATGAAAGATGACTATGATCAATAAAAAGGTATATGAATATCCAGTTACAATTCAAAGGGGTCTGTATCTCCATTTGAAATTTCTAAATGGGTCTGCACTCCATTAAAAAAAAATTAGGGGTCCACAAATTAAAAAAGGTTGAAAACCACTGCTCTGTAGTCCACACTGGCATGCAACCAGCCATCCTTCTTGGTTACAAAGAAGATGGGAGCCTTGACTGGTGATGTAGAGGGCTGAATAAACACATTTTGCAGATTCTCTGTGATGTATTCTTTTAGATTCTTGAATTAAGCCTCAGAAAAGAAGTATATTTGCCCAAACAGAATCTGTGCCCCAAGTAATTTCAATGAGGCAATTGTATGGGAAATGCAGAGGAATCTGGTCCTTTTCTTAGCCAATGCATTGGCCATATCTTGATACTTTGCAGGGATAGATGAGCCACTGGGTAGCAGACTGGCAGTTTATGGGGGTATGGGCTTTGTTTCCTCTGCAAATGGAAGACTGAGGGGAGATTTAATAGCAGCCTTCAAATGCCTAAAGGGGGGTTCCAAAGAGGATGGAGTTATACTGTTCTCAGTGGTGGCAGATGACAGAACAAGGAGCAGTGGTCTCAAGGTGACACAAGGGAAGTTTAGGTTGGATGTTAGGAAAACCTCTCTCACCAGGAGGGTTGTAAAGCACTGGAACAGGTTAGGCAGGGAGGTGGTGGAATCTCCATCCTTGGAGGTTTGTAAGACCAGGCTGAACAAAGCCTTGGCTGAGATGATATAGTTGGAGATGATCCTGCTTTGAACAGGGGGTTGGACTAGATAACCTCCTGAGGTCCCTTCCAGTCCTAATTTCCTATGATCTTTGGGGACCCAAATCAGGTTCATACAATACAGCGGGCCTTCAGACCCTGAAACAGGGCCACGGCCCTGTGTTCAGCTATGCTACCAAAGTTAGGTGTCTGGCCAGGGTACAGGGGGGAATTAAGCTGAGCAGCATTTCCTCTTTTCTAATTTGTACCAGCTGCAGAGCCAGCACTCAGGACCAAACTGGCATACACCCAGCATACAGTGCACTCCCCAGATTGACTTCCTGTGTTGTGTTCAGTGCCTGCAACGACAAATTCAGCCTGCATGGCAGACATGCTCCAGATGCTGCATGTGGTGTGCAGGGTCAGTCCAAGACCCATGAGCTGGATCCAGCCCACAGGCCCTGGGTTTGACATTTCTGAAGTAGACCAATGGGTGGGAGTCTTATTTTACCAGAGCCCACCATGAAGGGCATTACCCCTGACTGATGAAATTGCCCAAGCAATGTCACATACTGACATCATACTTGCATTTTGACTTGTCAAGTTTCACTGAAACCTTGAAAACTGAAATTTTCTATCAGTTTTATTTGAGAAACCATACCATCAAAACATTGTGTGTTATTCTTCTTGTTTCCATTATAATATGACTCCCTGTCTCCTCCTCCCCCCCAGCACGCTAGTAAGAGCATAATTAAAAGAGAAAGGCTTTTCTCTTATCCCTGCCTAATTTGTTTGATCAAAAATCATAGCTTACAATGTAACTGTTAAAGGTGAAATGCTGTAGGACAATTTACTTAGGATATTTTCCCCAGAATTAGATCTTTAGTACTTGCCCATTATATAATGTTTGAATAAAAACAGAAATGTGTTTGACATGTTCTGCTTTGTGTACCTGCACAGTAATATGGTCATTAAGTATCGTCTCAATATTCCTCAATCGCAAGAAACCGGCAGCTAAAGAGAACTAATTCTGCCTTTCTCACTAACACCCATTTTACATATTTTTCTTTATTTACAAGACCATACTGGCTGTCTTATTACTATGCAATACATCTGTACTTCACTATAGGTATAGACGTGTATGCTTATTTCAACTTGTTATTATTACCAAAAGAGTAAAGGTAGATAAAGTCCTGGATCAAGTCTCTGCTTGCACTCCCTCAGGTTTCTGATAAACAAGAAGGAATTATATGTTTGGAGTTATGAGAAGTTGCAGAAAGTGCAGGAACCATTAATCATAGAAAGCAGGCTGACTGACAGATATGCAGTGTCTTCATTCTCACACCTGCACCCTGCAGTCAAGCTAAATCTTTTGGCTGAATTAACTAGTGATATCGATACATCTGTCTTCTTCATCCTGGCATGATTTCAAAAGGCTGTGTTTCAGTGTGTACATGTCAGTTTGGAGTTATTGCAGGGAACCAAGAAGGGGTAAAAGAAAGAGGGATTGCATGCAAAAGTCCAGGAGATAGGTCAAACATATTTGCATTCCTTCTGCCCTAGAAAGCATATGAATTTTGTCACCATGACAAAAGGCCTGGGTAGATGGCCCTTCATTCTGGTCATCTCTCTGTTTTCTCTCTTGGATATGGCTGTGAAAGTGGAGACAATACATAACATAACTGACCTTTGCTAAAGCAGGTAACAGTGCTGGACAGCAGCTTGGCCAGGGTACTACTGAACCTGGTTCAGTAAAGATAGTCATATGTGAATGAGAAGAACTAAACAACAACTTTCATTGTGGAGCAGTAGGCAAGCCTGAACCATTGCAGAACCATTGTCTCTCTCTAACTAAATGGCTACAATGTGAGGGACCATCTCACAATTCCCACTCTTCTAAATTAGAGAGTCTCTCTAAGTTATAATTTATGACTACAAAGTGGTCCTGTTAGCATGTTCCTCCTTGCATTCAGATGCATTTCACATGACATCTCAACCTGTCTGACCTAGCATGAAGATTCAATGGTTAATTCAAGCCACCTGTTATATGGTTAAGGACACAATGGGGATTTTATCAATATAACATGATAAGCCCTCTTCTCTGAACCATGTCAGGATGCCCATAAACATATGGAGTGGTACCCCACCCCATGAATACCCTTCTGCAGTGCTCAGATGGGAAGCTGGGTTGTGCAAGATGTTACTCAATCTCTAGGGGTGTTTCCAGATGACCCTGCATATGCGCTTTGCAGCGCCTCAATGGTTTTTGAGGCACTTCAAAATGCACGCAGTGCATGTGAAGAAGGTTCTCCGCGCTGCATATTTGCAATGTGGAGCCAAAATTAGATACAAGGAAATCCCAGTATCTAAAAATAATGGTTAAAAAAAAGTGGGATGGTGCACATGGCTGTAACATGCACCACCCAAAACCAGAGACTGGCTGGCCAGAGTCATTGTCTGGCTGCCAGCCAGGCTCTGTGACCAGATCGCCACTGCTGCAGCCCTGGGAGGTCCCCAGGACCCCAGGTAAGGCTGCTGGGGCCAACCCAGGTGCTGGTCCCAGCCTACCCTACCACACCTAGGGCACTTTGGTGTGCACCAGTGTGCTCCTGCAGAGGCATTGCCTGGGGACAAGCAGCAGTGGTACAATCATGCCCCACTACTATTTGTCCCAGGAGAAACTCACGGGTGTGCTCATCTGGACATGCCCAAGAAGGGTATCCAACTTTGTGCCAAAAGGATTGGAAGTGATTCAAGTACTTATTGATGGCAATTTAGAAGAACACATTATCCTTTCACAGGGGCAGATCCAGATAGGTTACAGTCACATCCCCTTCTTTTTTACTATAGTATGGGAACAATAGCTAAGGACTTTTTTTAAGCCCCTGAAGCAGGTAAGCCTCTTCTCCCAAGCATCTCAGCACCCCTAGCCTTCCTCTCAGTGCTCAGCAGTACCTTCTTTCTCCTCCTCCTCGGTCTACTTCCTCCACTTGCCACTCCTATTGCCTCCAACTGACCAGTGGGGGGGGGGGGGGGGGGGGAGGGGGAAGGTGCTCCAGCCCTGCTCCTGCTCCTGCCCTGCTTTATCTAGCTTGCATATGGAGCTGGACTCAGCTGGGGACACTGGCAGGGGGTGTGATGAGTGGATTCCCCCTCCCTGCCTGGTCCCACCCTTGAGTGTTCCCTGCCATCCTGGGAGCAGGCTCAGGGAGGGGGAACCCATCTGCCGCTGCCACTGTGCTCTTGTTTGCATCTCTCTAGGATCATGATCCAAGGCTGAAAAGTCACAATGTGGA
>NW_017728992.1:14908876-14910937 GCF_001723915.1 Gavialis gangeticus | reverse complement strand
GCTCAGCTGAACCCAGATCCTGGTGCAGCCGCTGCCCAGTGCTCCAGCTGGAGTCAGGCAGGAGTGGCTGGGATGGTGGTGCCAGCTCAGAGGCACAAGTATAGAAGGTGAGGAGGGAGAATAGGAGGGTGTGTATTGCTGAGCATGCAGAGGAAGGCAGGGAGTGCCAAGAGCTAGGGGTGACATTATGATATTATTTGGGGCCTTAAAAAGGGTCCCTGCCTGCTGATTCTGTGGTGTGATCTGCCCATCCCAGTGGAGGAAGTGGAGGAGGCTGGGAACTGGGGGTGCAGCCACCCCTGCAGCAAGGTCACTGAGCCCATGCCCCCCTCTTCAGAATCCTGAATCCACAGATGTCCTTTCACTTTGTTTTGTGATTTCTTTATAAACAGATCACCCTTTTTAACTAATCTGCCCATAATTTGAAATTGCTTGTTAATTAAATGATGCATATGCATTTGAGCAATGCACTATTTGCCAGCTATCCCTTGCAAGTAACCAGTTGTTTGTTAAAATGTGAGTGTGGTAGCTGGTAAATTTTGTGTGTCCCTGAGCCTTTTTGGGAAGAGGGGCATATACAGCTAATAAATAATGAAGTCTGCCCTGGGCCTGGGTGACTCAGTTGTTATCAAATGCTTCTGCTCAAAATGAATTTTCTTTATCTCTGCAAAGGTTCCATTTGAGTCACTTAATCTAATCTATTTTATGGGGCCAACGAATCACTGTAATGCAGATCTTCATACAAGAAAAACCTTGGTCTTAAGAAATGACCTTGTTTTAGGATTCCAAACAGGAAATGCACATCAAAGTTATAGGTACACAAAAGGACTAACAAAAAGTCAGCATACCAATTATGGAGGAATTTAATTATTTTGACATTTCCTTGGAAAGTACTAATGGGATTGCTAAAGAAAAATGTATATTTCTTCCTCAACTGATGCTAACAAAGCAATTAGTTAAAGCAAGATCCTCAACAGTAGGTATTAGGGGAAAATTTTAATTACATTGAGTGTGGAATTAGGTTCTTAGGTCTCACTAATAACAACGGCAGCTGTGTGTCAATTTTCACCTCTGCATACCACCCTGGAAAAATATAACTCTAGGTGTTTTGCTTTAGTTGATCTTTGTTTCACTGTTTCTTCTAAATTATGGTACAGTTTTAAAGTGACCTTACCAAACCCCCTGGGAATAATTATTTAAGCACAGTGCTAAAAAATGTCCCCTCTAATGTCTCCTACATCTCACATTACTTAGTAGGAGAGTGCAACTTTTTGACGGGTAGGGTGAAAAAATAATATACATCAAATCAGAACATTCAGGGAATTAAGGAGGCATTTTGGTCTAAATTTGAAGTTTGACAGTAATGGAAATTTAATTTTTGCAATAACTGGGTACAAACATTGGCAATATAGACCTGCTCTCTATAATTCTAGGTTGTTGACATTTAGGGATATAAACTACTCCACAATTTTTGCACCTAAAGCGCATTTATGTAGCTGTAATAATTATGACATTTGGCACTTACACACAGTTTGGATTTTATTTCTACCTGTAGTAGAATAATATCTCTATGTACTTGTGTTTGTTGGAAACAAAAATGGACAAAAAGGAGGACAATTTTCCAACCTTCTAACTCAAGAGTCTTCAGGCTAGCGCATGGAAGACCAAGACTATATCTCCTCGCATAGAGAGGGTTTGAACTTGTTTGTCCTGCTTCCCAGCCAAGTGCCCTCAATGTTAGGCAACAGCCTAGGTATTACTTATCAGCTTCTCCAGTTCCCCTTTTGAACCCAACTTGCATGGGATATCCACAGCAACAACAGGCCAGGGGCACAGGAATAGTTTCTGCCCCTTTAGGGCAGGGCCCATAGCTCTGTCCTTTCCAACACAGCAGCCCCTATCCCAGCCTGGTCTCTCGCTTCACCCTTTCCCATCTGAGATGACTAAGGAGCGGGGTTTTCGCCACTTCCCTTGGGGAGAGCCTGCTCCGCTGTTTAATGGGTCTCATTGCTAGGAAAGAGTGAGTAATTCTCTGTCTGCAGGTCTCGCCACCGGTCGTAT
>NW_017728992.1:14901716-14903876 GCF_001723915.1 Gavialis gangeticus | reverse complement strand
GCCATCTCACTAAGCCACACCTTCCCTCCAGCTCACTGTCCTACTAACCCACAGTGTCTTTTCTTCTGAGATTCCCAGTGGGCTATCTTCAAGATGAAGGTTAGAGCCTTCAGCTGAGGAGCAGGAGAGACCGCTCCAAGCCCTATCAGTGTGAAGGGTGGGGAACAGAACCAAGATCACCTGCTCCCTACACAAGTGTCGCAGCCATTAGGCTACTGAGCTATCCCTCCATATTGTTTTCTGTGACTAAACTTTCAGGATTTAATGGCATTATGCACATGTGCCTGGGCAACTGCATTCCACCCAGGCAGCTATACCACTCTGGTGCAGCCTGCTGAGCATGCTCGGTAGGGAAGCACAAGGTAAATGTAGCTACATCCAATCCAAGCTGTGCTTGAGTGCCAAAAACTGCAACTCGACAGTTCCAGAAGAGTGACTTAGGTACATACAGGTGGAATAGAATTTAGACCTTAGTTCATACGTACTATCTTGAGATAGAAAAAGATCTATACAGACAACTAGTCCCTCTCCATGACTTTGTAATGACTTTGAAACCCCCATCATTTTCTATGTATAGATGCTCATATATTCTACCTATCCTATTGGTCTTTCAATCTAAGGTATTCATTCCTCTGGGCCATTTACATACTAGTCTAATTGTATAAATTCTGTGCAATGGCATGTCCACTGCTTCTAGTGAGTGATTATTCCACAAGCAACTAGATCTTAACCTGAAATGTTCCTTTCTTTATTTTATCTTATCCTCTTTTTTCTAATTATAACCACCTTTCAACCACAACATTTTTTTTTCTTGCATTATATTTATACCTTTAAAATATTTTACACTGCCATTGGAGTCCTTCTACGTTAATCACTGTGCAAGCGTTCAGTTCATAATATTTCCATAAGAGTCAATCCTGCCACTCCTCTAATCTTTACATTGTTCTTTTCTGAGCTGTCTGGTGGTAATGAGGTGTTCAGCCTTGTGTGCAGTATTCCAGGGGCCTGATATATTTAAAAGCATACTTCTGCCATGTGGCTTACAGTGAACTATGTGGACTTGTACATATTTGGCTGAATTTTGCAGGCTTTACATCAGGGATGGGCAAAATATGGTCCACGGGCTGGATTCAGTCCACCAGGCAATTCCATCTGGTCCAGGGGGCCCCTCTGTAAGCCAAAAAAATTATCATGGGCCCTAGTCCTCAACTGCCCTTTTGAAAACTGGCAGCCCCATGCAGGAAGTGCAGCTCAGGTTGCTAATCAAACAGCCCCCGCCCCATTCACCCCCTTACCCAATGTAGTGGGTACTAGAGACAAGAAGCTTCTGCCTGGTGGCCCTGTGCCTGTTTCCCAGCCTTCTCTCCCTGGGGGAGTAGAAATTCAGGTAAGAGCCCCACTGAGCTGGGGGCCAGGGATCTCTGTTGAGGGGAAAAGGGGGCCAGGAGCATGTGGAGCTGCACACTATGGGACCAGGCAGGGCTGGCTCCATTTGTTGCCATCACATGCTGCCAGGCACCCGGACAGGAGTATGGGAGCTGCATGCTATGGGGCCAGGTGGGGCTGGTCCCTCACTCTGCTGCCACCTGTGGCCAAGGACTTGGGTGGGAGCCCTATGGGGCTCGGTCAGGCTGGCCCTACATGCTGCCACCATGTGAGGCCAGGGACTTGGGTGGGAGCATAGGAGCTGTTTGTTATGGGGCTGGGAATCACCCTCACCCAGGTGTCCCTGTCCTGTAATGGGCAGGGGCGTCCCATGGGACTTGTGAAAGAGCGACACAAAGTACCTATTTAGTAGGTTGGCTTTTTCCTGGGCGTTGGCCCCCAGCTCAAGGTGAGGCTGCTTGCCCCGCATGCTGCCGCCACATGTGGTTGCAGGGATTCACATGCTCCGGGGAGTCCCAGGATGTCCCTCTGCGACACACACCCCCACACCCTCCCATAACCCCCCCCCACACACACACACCTTCCCACAGCTCCCACGCACACTCCTACCCCCTCACGTATCCCCACACCCTCTCACATACCCCAGACATACACCAACACACTCCTTCCTCTCCCCCCACACCCAGAAACACACCCACACACCCCATACACCATACCCACATCTCACAACATGTACACACCCACTCCCCAACCACCCACTCCCCAACCACACCC
>NW_017728992.1:14889176-14896716 GCF_001723915.1 Gavialis gangeticus | reverse complement strand
CATACACCATACCCACATCTCACAACATGTACACACCCACTCCCCAACCACCCACTCCCCAACCACACCCAACACCCTCCTTACCCCCCAACACAATATACAAGAGTAAAACTGTATTTTGAGCTATTATGCAATCATGTCTATATACACTATGCAAACACACATAAATCATGTCAAAATATTTTTTGAAATAAAATTAAAATATGTTATAGTATATGTTTGATTTTTTAGTATATGCTTTGGGTTTTTTTTCCAGTTTCAAGATGGCAACCTGCCCCCCCCAAAAAAAGTATTTCTAGGGCAAGGTGAGGGACTTCAGGTGGCAAAGATCAAGGGTTAGGGGTGGGACTTCTGGTCCCAAGATGGTAACCAAGGAGCAGGGCACTTGTCAAGGGGTGGAGCTACCCTTATGGTGCTCAACAGCTCACCAACACTCATTAAGTGGTCCTCTAGCCTTAATCATTGCCCACCCCTAGTTTACATTCTGTTTGAAAGGATTTCTTTGCTTGCATTTATCTACCACAATAGCTTTCAGATGTTGCAACAGATTAATTTCAAAATGTTGGCTACTATAGGCATCAGTGGGAAGAAATGTGTTCATTTTAAAGGAAATTAGAATGTTGACTGGAGAGAAAATTGTGGTGGTTGTGGGAGAGGGTGCAATGGGATCTCTGTCTTCTGCCTGGGATGGTTGAAGGTGCAAGCATCTTCATAATTAACTGACAATCAACAAAATGTTTGATGGCACCCACTTCTACCTGCAGCATAACCATATCCATCTCTCAGCACTGCCCATCTTCCTAGTAGAGTTCAACATGGTGAAACCCAAACAAAAAGAAGAAAAATGGAGACTGAAAGGTAGAATAGGAACACACAGAACCCCTTGTGGAAGGAGTAGGATAAGATGGGCATGAGGGAGGAGAGGACTGAGAGAGTCCTTGGTATGGTAGGGAAAGAGAAAATGGAGAAAGGGCACAAACAGAATACACAGGCACATTGGAAAGGGGGAGAATGTTAAACAGGAAATGGAAAGAGAAAGCAACACTCTGATGGGGAGGTGACTGGGGAAGACTGGTATGAGGGAGAAGGAAAGCGGGGACACATGGAGCTCTCAGCATGAGATGGAGGGTGAGGGGAGCTTTAAGTGAGGCCCTGAAATAGCAGGAGGTGAGACTGAGAAGGTGTTACAGAGGAAGTTTGCTTGGGACTGGAGGGTGCCAAGGAAACTCTGTTGTGTGCAAGAGTGGCTGGTTGATACTATGAAGTATGTGACTGTCTAGATCCATGGAATGTGATTCTACATTTGGATGGAGGCTTGGTTCTGAAAGGTTCTGAGCATTGTGACCCTGTTGCAGCATGGCACCTGGCATTCGCTTTATATTAAAGTTGCGTATGTGCCGTGTTGAAATGTGGTCAATGTCCTCAGAACCGCAAAGGATCAAAGGCTTAAAATTGCTGTCTACTACATAGTTCCTCTGTCACCATATTCCAGGCTATTTCTCAATATATTTGCTTGTATTATTCTGGAAATGAAGTATTTTTTGTTAGTTTCTGCTCATCTTTCTGATCTTTCCTTCCCTTTGTATTTCTCTGTTCCCACACATACTAGACCCACTCTTCACCTTCTTTTCTATGGTGAACTTCATTAAATCATGTTTTATTGTGTCTTCTAGACCACAAACCATTTACCTGATAGGTCCTTATAGTAATTAATTAAATATGTCTCTGCAAGTCAATATTTTCCTGTTCATCAAGGTCCTTTGTTTACAGTCTTTCAACCCCCATTTGTTTATACAACAGTGATGATATCCAGACTAATTTGAATCAGGTTTGGGACTGATATCAAATGATTTATTGACAGCTAAATATATATTTTTTAAAAGTTATCTAGTTTTCCAGGCATTTTTTTTTCTTTAGGAATCCAAGCCACTTTACAGCTACTTATTAATGCCACCAGTGATTCCCTTCTGAGAATGTCAGCTAGATATGAGAGGTAAAGCTTTTCTCCAATTTGCCTTGTTTTTTTAAAAAGAAAACTAATATTTATTAATATCTATGTTCCAAATTTGATGAAATTGTGGGATATTTTCGCTGGAATATATCATGATTTATTCAAGATATTCACTTAAAGAAAAACTATGATTTTCTTTCCTTTTACAGAGTAGTTTCTTGACTATTTACTTTCTTTCTTGACCTGACTTTTTTCATGATGACTTTGCTTTACAGAGATGGCTTCTAGAAAATGGAAGCCTTCTGAAAAGTCATGCCCATCATCTTACTTTTTAACCCTGAGATTCTCAAGCATAGAGGACCTTCATGGAGTAGGAATAGTAAATGAGACAGACTCTTCCTCATCATGCTGGCCATGGTTTACCTAAGGGATTGAAATCTACTCTATTACTTTATCATATCTGTATAGTCAAATCAGAGAGATGATAGGCAACTGTGGTGCTGGTATGTCCAAAGTTACAAAGCACAAAGAACCAGCTCATTATATACAAATTATCCTCAACACTTTATAAAAGAAAAAGGTCAAATAGGTAACATGTATAAATGATCACTTGGTTAAACTCACAAAAACTATTGTACATCACAAAGTGGGAACGTTGGAAAATGTAGAGAAGCTAATCATCAAGGGCTTCTATAGATGTGCGGGGAGCCTTCTCTGACTTTTCTGCTGGAAATCCAGATTAATCGAGTCTGCTGGAGCACAGAAATTGATGTGATCCAGCAGCCTTCTGTATCACATGTATCAACATCCCTGCACTGAAAAAATGGCAGTGGGGTGCTTTGAAATAAAACACGTTCAGTGAGCTTTAGTTCAAAGCGCGTTGCTGCCATTTTTCTAGCGTGCAGGGACTCTGACACACGTGATGTGGAGGCACTTTTAATTTGCGTGGCTCACTAATTAAAGTGCCTGGCACCGTGTCCTGAAGCACATGTAAAAATGCCTCAAGTGTCTGGACTAAAAGAGTATTTAAAGGGTATGAATGCTATTTAGTTGGCAAATACTTTGGAAGAGAGATTTAATATTGTCTTTGACCTGCCAGTCTATGAGGATTAGAAGAAAAGATGCTGTGTCATACTATATACTATTATTATTTTAAACTTGGCCATATTGGTGAAAGAAATAAAATATAACAAATAAATATAAAAAATCATGTCAAGGGAAATGTATGTTTCTGTTCTTTAATGTAATCAGAGATGCAAGTAAGGAGAAGCCAATCTAAATTATGATTACAATTATGGGTAAGATTTAATGAGATATTTAAATGTACTTTCAACTAGAATATTTTAATACTCTGAAGTGTCTTAAACAATCCTTGTGATAGACTGTGCCCTTGGGCACAGCCCTGAGCATGGCTTGGTGTGTGAACCGTACCATCCCAGAAGTAGAAGCAGGAAGAGCCGTGCTTTATAGAAGTTCCATGAATTGCAATTCTGCTCCATGCTTCCCTCCAGCTCTGGTGGGAGGATGAACTGATTAGTAACTTTAGAAATCTTACAGCTGGCCTGCGCTAACTGGCCAATCTTTCAGGAGAAGTGTGGAGTCAAGAGTCTAAGGGTACTGTTGAACCTTAGTTTCTGGACCTCCCTTTCCCAAACTCACACACATCTGGGTGATACTTGTGGCAGGGGCCCTCCTGTGAGTGCTTAGGTCACTCATGCACCTGCATTTTAGTACAGTACTCTAATCAGCAGACCACAGGCCATGCACAATCCAGTTCCTTCCTCGCCCTACTTTTGAAGTTGACTCACCTCACTGCACCTTACATATACTATGTGTTAGATAAAATGGATGTTGAGCAGTTAAGAAACGTTCTGCTCCTTTGGGGCAAGGATTTGAATGAGAACACAGGCAGCCCTCCCATGGACCAGCATCACTGCTGCAGCTGCTTCACTGTATCACACACTAGGCCTGTGTGAATAGGAAACTATTTGATGTCTGTGATTCAATTCAGAGATTTGAATGGCTTTTCCAATTAGATTTGGAGAGATACGGAGATTCGACCATAGAGTATAATGGGGAGTGAATGAAATATCTATAACGTTGTTGTTGTTTGGCTGATTCAGATGACACTTGCAGGGGTGGTAGCCTCTGGTGAGGGCATGAAACCTACCAAGTTTCAAGGAGATGGGTGCAGGGGTTCCTGGGAAACTGTACCTCAAATTCCTCAAAGCAAAACTCATGTCACATGTGTGTTAAGCCACAGTGGGGTGAAAACTAAAGGGATGGTAGCCCCTGCTGAGGCCACAAAGCCTGCCAGGTTTCAAGGAGATAGGTGCAGGGGTTTCTGGGAAACTGCACCTCAAGCTGCTGACAAGCAAAACTCATGACATAGGTGACACTGTGTGTGTTAA
Organism: Gavialis gangeticus; assembly: GCF_001723915.1. Lineage (NCBI taxonomy): Eukaryota > Metazoa > Chordata > Crocodylia > Gavialidae > Gavialis > Gavialis gangeticus. Next base: position 14,892,354 of record NW_017728992.1, on the reverse strand, counting down.
GGCACAGGGGGGTAAAACTGCAGGCCTGATGTGGCCATGAAGCCTGCCAGCTGTCGAGGAGATAGGTGCAGGGCTTCTTGGTTCTGGGGCCCTGCACCTCTGGCTGCTGACAGGCAAAACTCGTGACATGGGTGCTTGTGGGACTGTGTCTGTTTTGGGACACAGGGGAGTGGGGCGTGGGGGAAACTACTGCAGGCCTGGCTGCTGGGCCCTGCTGCGGCCATGAAGACTGCCAGCTATCAAGGAGATAGGTGCAGTGGTCAGATGTCCGGCAGGTCACAGTGTGCCAGAACTCCACTGTCTATATTGAGTCCATGGGTTTCTGTACCTACTACCTAGGAGGCTGATTAGATGCAGTTCATAGGCCCAGCTTTGAAAAGTGGTTTGTACATTCAAACAAGCACCTAACCTCATCACCAGAACTGAAGTCAACTTCCTACAGTTCAAAACACAAAACCTGCCAACTATCTCCAGTACCCCCACAAACTGCACACCAGAATCTATCAAAGACAACAAAACCCAACTACCTGTGGGGGCACTTTCCTCACCAAACAACTACTCTGCCTCCAGTCTCTCAGGCCTGATCCTGAGAGGGAACAAGTTACAAACCACTTTTCACAGCCAGACCTATGAACTTAACTTCATCATCCTCCTAGGTACAGAGACTCATGGACTCAGTATAGACACTGACAGTGGAATTCTGGAACACTGTGACCAGCTGGACATCTGACACCCCAGGCACTTCTGAACTTTTACCTGCACTGCTACATCCCCCTTTCCCCCCTACCCCCCAGCCTGTTCCTCACCCCCTGATGCCTCCATTTCCATTTTCATTGACTGGCTTTCTTTCCTGCACTGCATGCCAGGCCAGCCTCTGGCTTCTTTACTATTCCTTCCATCCAGGACCAACTGCAGGTATTTCCTCAGCCTGACAAAAGGGGTTTTCAGCCCTAAAGTTGGCATCTTGGGCAGCTAAACTGAGCTCACCGGGAGCCTCACAACTGCACTGCAACCAGCAAGCGTCAGGCCTGTCAAGGACATGACAGGTCTGGGCTCTCCCCAGCCAGGACTGTGTATGTATGTGCATTAGCTGGAGGCTATGGCACCGCCTACCTGCTTTTCACCAGGGGATTGTTGGTCCTGGTATTTATGGGGCTGCTGTACTGCCAGCAGTCCCACCAGGCTTCACTACCCTGGCAGGGTGCGGTTTTAGTGGTCATGCCCAGGACCTGGGGCCTCCTCCTTCCCCATAGCCCCAGGCCATACCTCCAAGTTCGTACTAGCAGGGGAATGAGCTCACCAGGGACATATTATCCCCTGCTGGCTGGTGATGCAGTGAATGCCCCCTCTAGCTGAGAGCAGGGCATTAACTGTTTTTTTTAAAAAATGAAAAAAGGAAACTGGTGCAGATGGAGTGAGGAGGGTGGCACTCAGTCCATCTGCAGGTGGAGCTTGGGGAACCCCAGCAGCAGGAGGTTCACCTTTAGGAACACCAGCTGCTCCACCAATGTAGGATCCAAGCAGGTGTAGTAGGGTGTCACAACAAGCAAGAGGAAACAAGCAAGAGGAACTTACCCTCCTGCTAGCTGACACCAACCCAGACATAGTGGGGTTCATTGAAATGTAGGGGGACCCAACACATGACTGGGCGGTGAATAGCAAGGGCTACAGGCTGTACTGGAGGGATAGGACAGGGAGGAAAGGTGGGGGCGTGGCGCTCTACATTAAGGAGGAATGCACATCCTCGTCAATTAGCAAAGAATCAGAGGAGGGGCACTCTGAAGTGCTCTCTCTGGGTTAGCATACAAGGCAGTTGAGGGGAAAGAGATTTAACGGTGGAGGTCTACTACAGACCACCCAACCAAGGGGAAAAGCTAGACCAGTAATTCTTAAGTCAGCTCAGAGAGGTAGTTAGGTCAAAGGACGTGGTCATCATGGGTGACCTGAACTTTCCAGACATCTGCTGGGAAGAGCAGTCAGCCAGGTCTGACTGCTCACATAGGTTCCTAGCCCAAATTCAGGACCTCCATCTAACCCAGGAGGTGCACAGCCCCATCAGGGGAGACTCTTTGTGGGACCTAGTGCTGGCCACCGGTGATGACCTGGTGAGGGGGTGCAGGTGCTCGACCACCTGGGTGACAGTGATCATCGCCTGCTGGAATTCACCATCCAGCGCAAGGTGGCAAAGGCCTACAGCAAGGCAGCAGCCCTAGATTTCAGGAGGGCGGACTTCAATGAGCTAAGGAGAATAGTCGGGGAAGCACTGTGGTCCCGGAGGGGAGGGGAGCCAGGTGTCCAAAAAGAGTGCTCGCTCCTTAAGAAGACAATCCTCCAGGCCCAAAGGAAGGTAATCCCAACACAGATCCAAGGGGGCAGGAGGGCGCAAAAGCCCCCATGGCTCACCAAAAGCATCCGGAAATGTCTCCTAGCCAAAAGGGAGGCGCACACCCAGTGGAAGGGAGGGGCCATCACCAGGGAGGATTACACTGCGGTTGCTCGGGGATGCAGGGTGGCAGTCAGGCAGGCCAAGGCAGAGATGGAACTGGGACTAGCTTCCCAGATCAAGGACAACAAGAAGTTCTTTTTTAAATACATAGGAGGCAAAAAGAAGGTTCCAGGTAACGTGGGACACGCTAGGGAATTTGGTTGTCACACCAGAAGACAAAGCTAACATATTTAACGATTTCTTTGCTTCCATTTTCCTGAGCAGGGACCGGAGCAGCCACCACCCCCCAGGTCCCCCTTAGACCCCAGGAGAGACGCACCTAGGCCAAGGTGGTGGACACCTGGCTGACATAGATCTCGTTGGCTGATCTCGTACGGCGAGCTTTAAACTAGCCTCGCTGGAGAAGGGGGCTGCAGGAAGATGAGGAGACACCACCAGAGCAAGACAGGTGACAAATACAAGGAGTGTCCAGGTAAGAAACAGGGGTCTGGATAGTCTCCGAAATTGGAGGGTGGTACACGCAGCTAGGCAAGGCCTTAAATGCTTATATACCAATGCTTATAGTATGGGGAATAAACAGGAGGAACTCGCCCTCAGAATAGCTAGTTGAGACCCAGACATAATAGGGCTTACAGAAACGTGGTGGGATTCATCCCATGACTGGGCAGTTAGCATTAGGGGCTATAGGATTTACAGGTGGGATAGAGAAGGAAGGAAAGGTGGGGGTGCGGT
>NW_017728992.1:14888767-14889165 GCF_001723915.1 Gavialis gangeticus | reverse complement strand
CTGCCCAATGAGCCACCCCTGCACCATGCGGTTCATGGCCACCGTGATCTCCTTTGCCGTGTAGGACTCATCCAGCACCTTGCCTTGGAGGAGAACTCACCAACAACCTGAATGATTGCATCAGTCCCCTGTGAGGGTGAGGTAGGTGTGATTGCCACCCCAGCTGCTCCAGATGTATGAGGTGAAGTGCAAGGCTACCTGCAGACCTGCCTTGCGCAGTTCCTCCCTCAAGTAATCCCTGAATGCCTCATACAGAGAGGGCACCACCGTCCTGCTAAAAGTGGTGAGGGTGGGCACTTGGTAAGATGGGGCCACATGTGCCATGAGCCACCTGAACCCTGGTTGCTCAACTAGGGGGAAGGGCTGGATATCCAGAGCAAGCATCTCCCCAGTGCTCT
>NW_017728992.1:14877057-14878601 GCF_001723915.1 Gavialis gangeticus | reverse complement strand
AAGGGGGCGCAGACCAGTGGCTCCACATCCTCGGTGAGATAGGTAGCCACTGAAGCCTTGGTGCTACCTGCTCGAGGCTGGGGTCTAGTGTGTTTGGACCCCAGCATTGAAGCCATGCCTTTGGCCCACATTGGGAGTGGCTGGTGTGGAGGAGACTGGCTGGTGCCGGTGGTGGTGCTGGTGCTGGTGCTGGCACAGGAAAGTGGATCCCCCTCTTCCACATGTCCTTGCCTCTGCCCTTCGGCTTCCCTGACTTTGTTGACCAGCACCTGCATCTAGTGATAAAGGGTTTTGGTGCTGCCAGTGCACGTGCTCCCCTTCACCCTTAGGAGGCACATGCCTGCCATCACATAGACTGTACTGTACCACAAGGGATCCATCCATCTCTTGATGCTTTCCTTTAGCCACCTCACCAGTGCCTGCACATCTGGAACTTCTCCATTTTGTTCTCCAGTTCCCTCACTAGGGGGATCACCTAGCTGAGGAGGGCATCACCAGTGCTGAGGGTCTTGGTGGCACCAAGGAAGGGCATGAGGACCACTAACATCTGGGAGATGGTACCCCACTCAGCTCTGTTCAGGGGAGAACTGATCCCTGTCTCCCCAAGCAAGCCATCTCACGAATGGCCTTCTGTTGCTCCATCAGCTTCTTGAGCATCAGGTATATAGAGTTCCACTGAGTCTCCACATCCTGCATGATTTTGTACTGTGGGATGCTCAGCTCTGCCTGTTCCTCCCATAGCATCTTGCCCCCCTTAATGCTGTGGTGGAAGTAGCCTGCCACCTTCCTGCATTTTGAAATCACTTGGCTTGTAGCAGTAGTGGTGGTGGTGCCATCACCAGCAGCTCTGTTCCCCTCCAAGGCATCCCTCACTATGAGGTACAGCCTGTGTACTGCACAGAGGATACCAACAAAGTTGGCATCACAGCCAACCTTCACCATATTGGTCCTGTTGTCGGTGACCATGAACCCGTGGGTGGGCTTGGCCTGCCCAATGAGCCACCCCTGCACCATGCGGTTCATGGCCACCGTGATCTCCTTTGCCGTGTAGGACTCATCCAGCACCTTGCCTTGGAGGAGAACTCACCAACAACCTGAATGATTGCATCAGTCCCCTGTGAGGGTGAGGTAGGTGTGATTGCCACCCCAGCTGCTCCAGATGTATGAGGTGAAGTGCAAGGCTACCTGCAGACCTGCCTTGCGCAGTTCCTCCCTCAAGTAATCCCTGAATGCCTCATACAGAGAGGGCACCACCGTCCTGCTAAAAGTGGTGAGGGTGGGCACTTGGTAAGATGGGGCCACATGTGCCATGAGCCACCTGAACCCTGGTTGCTCAACTAGGGGGAAGGGCTGGATATCCAGAGCAAGCATCTCCCCAGTGCTCTGGGTGATCTCGCTCGCCTTGGGAATGTGCTTCCCTCTGTCTGCAACTTTTCCCCACCACTCCAGAGTGGCCTGCCTCTGCTTTGGGGGGGAAGGGGACTTCAGAGTGAGCGGGGGACTTCCCTTTGGGCATGCTCACACTGGTACCAGGCTGAGCAGGA
>NW_017728992.1:14868402-14872057 GCF_001723915.1 Gavialis gangeticus | reverse complement strand
CTATGAGGTACAGCCTGTGTACTGCACAGAGGATACCAACAAAGTTGGCATCACAGCCAACCTTCACCATATTGGTCCTGTTGTCGGTGACCATGAACCCGTGGGTGGGCTTGGCCTGCCCAATGAGCCACCCCTGCACCATGCGGTTCATGGCCACCGTGATCTCCTTTGCCGTGTAGGACTCATCCAGCACCTTGCCTTGGAGGAGAACTCACCAACAACCTGAATGATTGCATCAGTCCCCTGTGAGGGTGAGGTAGGTGTGATTGCCACCCCAGCTGCTCCAGATGTATGAGGTGAAGTGCAAGGCTACCTGCAGACCTGCCTTGCGCAGTTCCTCCCTCAAGTAATCCCTGAATGCCTCATACAGAGAGGGCACCACCGTCCTGCTAAAAGTGGTGAGGGTGGGCACTTGGTAAGATGGGGCCACATGTGCCATGAGCCACCTGAACCCTGGTTGCTCAACTAGGGGGAAGGGCTGGATATCCAGAGCAAGCATCTCCCCAGTGCTCTGGGTGATCTCGCTCGCCTTGGGAATGTGCTTCCCTCTGTCTGCAACTTTTCCCCACCACTCCAGAGTGGCCTGCCTCTGCTTTGGGGGGGAAGGGGACTTCAGAGTGAGCGGGGGACTTCCCTTTGGGCATGCTCACACTGGTACCAGGCTGAGCAGGAAGAAGGGCAAGGGGGTGCTGCCTCCTGAGATGTGGCAGCATGGCTGTGGTGGTGAAGTGTTTTACCTCCCTGTCCTAGCTGATCTGCCTTTGGCAATGCTGGCAGATAGCAAACCTGGGATCATCTGCCAGCTCAAAATGCTCCCACACTATGCTACTTGCCCACTTCTGGACTGAGGGTGGGGATACTGCCTTATCCCCCTCCTCAGCAGGCTGAGGCACAACAGCAGGAGGCCTCAACTGAGCCACTTGCCTGAGCCTCCACAACCTCAACCTCCTCTGAGGTGCTGCTTTCTGGAGAGGAGACCTGGGTCTAGGGGAACTTTGAGTGGTGTGGAGCACAAACTCTGATTCCCACTCAGTCCCCAGAATTGCTTGAGCCAGGGCGCTGAGGTCCCCAGGTTCCAGGTCCTCTTCTGGCAGTGGGAGGCTCACGCTGGGAGATGACATTGGGGTGGAGGAGACAGTGATTCTGCTGCTGGTGCCTATTTCTGGAGTTATGGGAGGTGGTGACGGTGCAGGGACCTTAGGTACTGTTCCAACCTCCTTGCTTCCACTGGCAGCAGAAGCCTCATGGCTGCTTGGAAAGAGGATGCGTCTATGTGTGGAGGGGGAGAACTTGCAGCTTTAGCTCTCCCCCTACTGCAAAAGGTGCATCTGTCTGGCTTCTTCTGGTTTGTCTGATTTGTTACTTCACTTTGTGTAGTAGACTGTGGCTTGATTATTGATTGCCTGTTAATAAAATAGATGATGTGTGTGTGTGCTGTTGTTCAGTGATGTGCTTCCTGTCCTCACTCTGAATGGGTGACTGTCTGACTTCTCCCTCTTCTTCTTCTGGGTTGTGTTTCTTTACTGTACTGTTCTGTGTTGTGCAGTGTACCTAAAATATCTTTTTCTTCTTTCTGAATCTCTGACTTCTTCTGTGTTCTCTTTAGTCAGTATGTAAACTATCAAAACTAACTATAACTAATACTATAAATAACTAATGTAATAGCTATACAATCTCTTCTATGAATATCTGTTTTTCTTCTTCTATGTGTGTGTGAGTGTGTGTGTGCAATGTGTGCTTCCCTGCACAGTGATGGATCACACTGCCAGGGAACAGGAACAGGCAGCCCCGTGCAGGCTATGAATGGCTGCAGCGTGGGGCGCTGGCCACGGGGCAGGCGAGGGGCTGCTTTTCCCCACGCTCAGCACCAGCTTCTTTCCTGCCAGCGAGCAGGGGGTCAGGGCTGTGCGCTGCCCCCCACCTGTACCACGGGGCTGGGGGCCACTGGGAGTGAGTGGGTGCTGGAGCCAGAGGTAGCATGGGGTCCGTACGGGTGTCCCAGAGCCAGGGCCAGTGGGGCCCAGAGCAGGGTGGCAGGAGCACAGAGTCTCAGCCGGTAGGGGCTCTATGGAGTCAGGCCAGCTCCCCCCTCTCCCTGCTGGTGCAGCCCAGCCTGGCTCCACAGTCCCCTGCCAGCCTGTGTCCCGCTTTGGGCCCCACTGGTGCTGGCCCTGGGACATGGGACCAATATCCCAATGTCTTGGGACCAAAGACATTGGGACATTGGTCCCAAGATGGTGACCAAGGGGCCGGGCACCTGTCAAGTGTTGGGGCTACCCATGCAGCCCTTGAAAGCCTGCCAAAACTGGGTAAGTGGCCCTCTGCCCAAAATAATTGCCCACCCCTGTGCTAGTGATGTAGTGATCACGAGTCTACATGTGGCCGGCAGCTACTTTGCCGTAGTGGAATGCTCCCCTATTTTAGTGTGCTGCTATGGTGAAGTAACAGGTAAAACTAACTGTGCCTGTGTGCATGGTGCAGTATGGGTGGTTACCGTGCCATGCTTCAGTACTTCCAAAAGGAAGTACTAAGTCATGGTGCAGTAACAACGTCATTGTAGAGTAACATGTACACATGCCCGATGAGTACTGCTTTCTGCTGCCTTTTTCCCTGCCAGCCTTAATGATTTCTGCATTTATTGTTTGGTCCCTCATTCTTTTACCCCATTAAAGATTCTATTTAAACCTCAGACCTCTGAGCAATCCTTTATGATGAAACATTGACTGCTGCTTGTTCATTTCCATCTAATTATTCATCTTATACATAAAAAATGATTCATCAATTCAGAAAATGATCTAAGAATGTAAACCAAAAAAACCCTTTCCCCCCCTTTTCACATAAGTTATTAAGTCTATTTTCTTTTGCTACATGTCATGAGGGGGAGGTACAGTGGAAATAACATAAAAGTGAAAAAAATATGAAATTAATAAAAAGCAAGACAAAGTAGATGAAATCCCTGTCTATATTGCACTACTTCTTAAAATCCATGTCTTTTTTAACAATAGTATAACTCTATTAGTAGTGAGAACTTGGGTTTAGTCCAGCTGCTGGGGTCATCCAGAGCAGCACTGGGAGAATTTCAGCAACAGTGGGAGAATTTCAGAGAAAGCTGAATACATATACTGAAGAATCTTTTTTAAACATTCTCAAATGTTGCCTAAGTGTAAATGATCCCATCACATTACTCATAAAACAAAAGCATTATATACTGCAGTTCTTACAGCCTTAATTATGTGTTTAATCACACAGAGGGGTTTGTTTTTGGTTTCTTTTTTTTTTTTTGACTGAAAGGGTCAGTTTCCACCCGGCTGAATACAGGCAGTTCTGCCAATTGCATTTAATGAGCTTTTCTGGTAAAAAATGATGCGAGGATAGTAAATGTTGCTTTAATGCTTTATAATATAACACTTACAGTATACAAACATATAGAGAGAGAGCAGCCCTATACTGAGATTTGCTTAAATACCAAAAAAACAAAGGTTCTATTCTGGTCTATTTATGGTCGTCCAAGGTTACGTACAGATGTCTGGGGAGGTTAAGACATATTAGAAACAGCCACCCAATTTAATTGAGTTTGCTCAAGTGTGCACCTTACACTTAGATCCCTAGTTAGGTGGATCTAAGTGCAAACTGTACAGAAGTTCAGGAAGTTTAG
>NW_017728992.1:14854369-14868135 GCF_001723915.1 Gavialis gangeticus | reverse complement strand
TGATCTGCTCCCCTGCTTCTCTATAACAAAATTACCTGCTGTGGTGGGCAGTGCTCTACCCACCACCAGGCGGCTGCGGCTGCGGCTGTGGCTGCGGCTGCGGCTGCGGCTGTGCATGGCCCTCCCTGCCACTGCAGCTGCCAGGAGTTGGCAGCCCTCTACACTGCCACTGCTGCCCTGCATTTGTGGGGGCTAAGCCCCTTTAGCCCTGGCCTTCTGCCACCTATGGTACTGGCCCCAGCCTCCCCTACCCCACCTGGGGCAATTTGCTATGTGCCAGAGTACACATGCAGGGACATTTCCTGGGGACAAGTAGCACCAGTCCAGCTATGCCCTGCTGCTATTTGTCCACAGGGAAACTCACATGCAGGCTCATGGGGACATGCCATTAGTGTCCAGATTTGGATGGCTGCAGGGTTATCCAGACATCCAAATGTCCATTTGTGCTCTGTTGCTGGACATGCAACTTTGCACTCCTGGATGGCAGTGTAAGAATTTGTGTCTTAGTGGTCATAATGAATTTGTGGCCCTCTGTGGATATATAGCAGACCTTAAATAACTGAAAATCGAGTTGTCTTGAACCTGTCATTATTAGACTGATGATAGGAGAAAAATGTGCTTACCCCCATAGCTCAGTGGCTAGGGCACTCATCTAAGATGATAAGGGTCCTGTCTTCTAAGCTGCTCTCACTCAGCAGGAGCTCAAACTGATGACTCTTTACTTTATCAGCAGGGATCCTGGTTTTCTCTGTTTAAAAAATCACAGATTCTCTGATAAAAACCCAAAATCAACAATTAAAATGAAACACCACTGTATATAGAGGTATAAACTGAACACAATGTTTTATTGATATATTTACAATTTTAAAGCAATTTGGAAGTCTACCAGTGTCTCAAACACTATAATAAAATGAACTCTAAGTACCTATAAATGTTGGTATTTGATTTTGGATTTTTTATCATGGAAAATCAGAGCTCCCTCTGCCCCTTCACTCACCAGGACATGGGTCCATGCCCCTTGCCCCCCAGCCACAACCTCCTGCCTTCCTAGCCCTGCTGGAGGGGTCCCCCAGCTGTCAGGGCTACAACTCCATACCACCATCCTTGCTGCTTCTGGGTGGGCAGGGTGCACCTCGCCAGGGTGGCATGAGGCTCCCAATGACAAGGAGCTTCTCTACCCAGCCCTGCTTTGCCCTGCCATGCCAGGTCCTGCCTGCTGGGATGCAGAGGCCCTTGTGGGGAGGGCAGCAGGGCAGGGAGCCCAAGCCTGCAGTGTGCAGCCTGTTGCAGCCTCCATCCTGCAGAAAGATCTGGGGAGCACATGCCCCCCTGCTGTCCAGGAGTGTGTGCAGCAGTGGAGAGTCAGCCTCAGTCCCCTGACCCCCGACCAATCTACCCGCAGCCCGATCCTGCTCCCTACTGGGGCCCTGCAGCTGTGTATTCTGGATCTGGGCCTCAAGACCCACCCACCACCCCAGCTGGACAGCAGGCCTAGACCTGCCCAACTCATTCCTTCCCTTCCTCCCTATGGGGGCCTCAACACCCTCCCCTGCCACTTTCCTGTAGGAACTGTTCTTCAGGCTGCCTGGTGGCCACATGCATGTACATGCACATGGCACCCCCTGCCTGACTGCCCTCCTCCCACTCCCTCCCAGCCCCCTGCAGGCTGGAACTCTGCCCGCCTGCAGAGAGCAATTTGCAAAAGTGGAGAATCCACGTTTCTCTGTTAAAATAAGAAATCCACATTTTTCTCAGTTAAAAGGGAAAATCCATGTTTTTTTCTGTTTTTCTGTGAGAAACGGAAAACCCAGATTCCTGCTTATCAGCACAATGCTGTAATTACAGTCCAAGCTATGGCCCTCAGCTGCGATAACTGCGAGTCCTGTGGACTTGACCCAAGGCCTTTTTTGTTTCCCAGGAACAGCACCTGAACCACCATACTGAAGTGGTCAGGCATTCCTCAAAGGTGTTTCTAGTGTTTCTTTTGAAGTGACCAGTATAGTCCTTGGGGGAGGGGATGGGCGAAGCATTCAGTAGTGGAGTTCTTCCTCATTGGGAGCAAGAGCCTGGGCTAGAATGCAGGGCTCCTTCCTTCCAGGGCAGTGGCAGCTCACCTGGTTTTCTCCTTTTTCCCTGGTTCTACATATTTCTCACAATCCTGCTTCTTGGCGATACGCAAGGTGGTCAGCTTCAAGAGGAGTCCAAAGAAAAGCCTGGGTACTACCTCACTTATGGCATGGTAGTTAGTGCTGTGCTGGAAGTCAGAAACCCAGATTCAAACTTACTCTGGTTGAGAGGATGCCTAGAATGCAGGTTTTCCAGGTGAGTGACCAAGCCACCAATCTATTTAAAGAAAATGGAAAGTGTCTATCTCCTATCTTGTTGCTGTGTGCATATGTAGTTTTCTACATGCATAGATCTATGTGTCTGGTTATAAAAATTCCCCTGGGTACAAAAACAGCAAAAAAAATCCTTGTCCACATCTAAATCTGGATGCTTAGACAACCAGGAATTAAATAAAATGACACCCAAATGTCTGTGGCTTATGTTATCCTGACACTATTTGCACCAAAACAATTCCAACTTCATCTCTACTGAAAAGAAATATGAATCTAATTTAACAGAGTTCCTTTACTTTTCTGCTTAAAAAAGTTATCAGAATAGAAAATTCTTGCAGAACTGGGATTTCTCTTCCTGATAGAAAAGGAAGGAGAAAGAATTGTTAATACCGATAGGAAAAATTAAAGTAAGCATTTACTAGGGAAGCATCCTGGTACATTCCAAATCTTCCTGCATATATATTTTAAAACAGTCAGAACCTCTAGTTAATTTTATTTAGGAACAAAAAACTTGGTATTTTTTCAGGGAATTTTCAGAAATATTTATAAGTGAATGTTGTCTCTTTCAGCAAATATCTCCAAACTATAGCATTTGTATCTTTGAATAAATTACTTTTCCAGATCATTCATCAAGTTTCTCCACTGTACCCATAATGCTTCAGGGGGTGCTATGGGAACACACAGAGTTGCAACATTTTTTGTCTTCCTTGATGAACAATTAGTGTTCCCTCCAGTACTGGATTCCTGGCACTGCTTGATGAATATCCCCCCTTTGGCCTGAACAGCAGGAATAGAAGTCATTATTTTTTTTTAACTCTGAGCACACAAGCAGCTACATTGATTGACTCTACAGCTGTCCATTTATGTCTCACTTGATGTGGGACTTGCTGTACTGAGGTTTGACCTGGATCAAAACAGGAGTGGCACAGTCATTTACACACATTGACATTTCAATCTGCATTGCTGCTTCTTCACCAGTAAGTAGCTAGAGAGAGCATACTGCTTGAAAGGCTTGTCCCTGGAATGAATGACAATAACCATACAGATGTACTAACACTTTTTCTGAAGACATCCTGCTGCACATTGTATCTGGCATACTTCAGAGGGACCTGAAACAGGAAAGTGGATAGTGGATATGCTCATCTGTATGATCCTGGGACAAAAAGGCTTTCTTTTGAGACAAATGCAACATCCATTCATAGCCAAACTGGCTTTTAGTGTCAATCCATCTCAAGCAAGCACAATAATACTGTGGTACCCCTTGGACATTGCCATAATAGGTGCAAGAAAAAAATTGGAGACAGGTAAGTATGCATTTGTCATGCTTACTCAGAGATATATTTTTGTAAAATAGAGTAACAGGAATCATTATGCATTACAGATGCTAACTGCATCCAAAGATAACATGGAAATACAAAAGTGGCAGTTATTCTAAAAAGATCAGGATACATGAAATGCCTGAAACTTTGGTATCTTATGTAAGCAAGAGGTAAATTCATTGGCATTATGATCAAAATGCTAGGCAAGCACTTAGAAACAGGAGAGGAGGAAAGAACAGCATTAGTAACCATTTTAATCATTTCTCCTAACAAAAGAAAAGTATGGACATTTCTTAAATCAGGGATTAGATTTCTAAAGAAGGGATCTGAGAAATTAGGTCATGAATAAGCTATAAAGAGAATGAGTATAAAAGATTAAAGGCTTTTAAAATTGATAAGCAATTTGGTCCAGAAAGCATATGGCACATGCTAGAGTGTTCAGGGAAGCAGGAAGAGAAGGTAGTGAAATTACTGCAGGTATTCAGAAGTTTGCTTTTGACTTCTTGGTTCATGAAAAACAATCGGAGACAAGGTGGTGCATAAAGGCTAACATTGCCATTATCTCAGCAAGTCTTGGGACATACTATAAAATTGGATATAAGTGAGTTATATGGAAAGGGGAACTTACTTTTGGAAAGGTCCATTTTCCAAGCAATGTGCAAATAAGCTAAAGAAGATTAATTAATATGCAGTTGAGGCAGAGTTCTATTCCCCTCATGGATGACCAAAGAGCAGCTGGAAAATAACAGAGTTACCTAACTATTGTATAGGAATGATCTTTATACTCTGGACATGAAGACATATAGGATTAGATTCATTCTCTGATGACATGCATACATTTCTCTATTCACTTATATGCCCAGAAGGAGTAATAGAATTGCTCCTACACTTTATTTGGGTAACTCAGATTTAGTGTCATGGCATAATTTGGTTGTTCATTAGGTGACATAGAATTTTACCCTTGGTGTCTCGTCAATAAAATTAGTATAAATCCATACCTCTCACTGTAAAGAAAGGGGATCTGCTTAATATCACAGTCTGAACAATGATTATGTATTAAGGTGTTTATGCCAAGAACTGACAGTTTTAACCTATGAAGAGTGGAGTCAACAACTCAACTAGGCCCTGCTGATTCTGCGTGGAAGTATTTCTCTTTCTATCTTTGCTAAGTAAGGATGGAGAGCTATCAGCCATACATACCTTGGGAAAGGTTGTCATAATGAAAAAAATGTACTGTGCCTTGAGGAAGAATGAGTAAATTTGATCCAGGGATGCTATGAAAAAATATTTTTGTTGCTGAACTTTTCATTTGCGTCTCTAATATGGCCAACAGTGACAGGACGTTTAAAGGTCACAGAAAAACAGACTGCCGCTTTCTCATTGACTACATCAATTTCTAGTTCAGTTGTCATAAAATTATCGTCAAACACTGAAGTAAAGGTTACTGCTTGCTTAAAAATTGGTGAGAGCTAGGACAGGAGACAAGGCAGAAAAGTGTGATAAGTGCAAATAATAAACATGGTAAGTGTGATTGGGCTGTATTAATAGGAACGTCACTAAAGTGTATAATTAAGGAAAACCAGCAGTGGTTAGGCCAAATGCTAATAGTTGTGTCTCTTAGGGCCAGATTCTGTTTCCCTATTGTACATCTAAGTGGATTTACATGCCTAAGTGTGATTCTAATCCAGCCTGTTTAAGTCCCTGAAAATCCATTCATGCATCTACTTTTGTAGTACACTGGGCATTCCTACACATGCATTAAGGTGTTTTTTTCTAATGCACATTAAATTTTGTACCTTCAGTGTGAGGTACTAAAAAGATGTGCGTTAGGCTGCCTTAATGTGCAGTAATGAATGTGCACAGGTTTTAAGTGATGCTTAATGTGCAGTAGCTGATTTTACTGTGCATTAGAATAGTCTCACACTTTTTTTCTGTTACACTTTAATGTGCAGTAAAACAGGCTACTGCACATTAAAGTGCACATGTAAACACACTCACTGTCATGTAACCCTTAAGACACTGAAGTCATTAAAAAGCAGTGGGGAATGGACCTACCCAACTCTTATATGAATTGTTTTTCAGGAACTTGATTAAGGTACAATAGAATTGTACTTAGGGCCCCTTCCTTCCAGATATTCAGGTAAAGGCAGGATGGGATCTGATGCATGGTACACAAAAAAGGTGGCACAAGGGCCAGGAGACCATCTCAGCTAAACAGAGAAGTCACAGATCTTCTGAAAAAAGAAAAGGGAGGATTACCAATGATGGAAGCTAGGAATAGGCCCCAAGGAGAACTACGTAAGTTTGGTCTACACCTGTAGGGGGCAGAGTAGAAAAGCAAAGCCAGTGATCGAACTCAGGTTAGCAACCAAAATCAAGGACAATAAGAAGTTCTTCTATAGGTATGTAGGTAACCAGAGGAAAATCAGTGGAAACGTGGGACCACTGCTTAGTGCATCTGGACATCTGATTACCAATACCAAGGAGAAAACTGAACTCCTTTTACTCAATGGGAACAGAAATCTGCTTAATTGTTTTCATAGATTTATAGTTTCATAAATGTTTGGGTCAGAAGGAACCTCAGTAGATCATCGAGTTTGACTCCCTGCCATGGGCAGGAAAGAGTGCTGGGTTTAGATGACTCTAGCCAGGTACATGTCTAGCCTCTTTTTAAATACCCCCAAGGTAGGGGAGTGCACCACTTCCCGTGGAAGCCCATTCCAGATTCTGGCAACCCTTACCATAAAGAAGTTCTTCTTAATGTCTAACCTAAATCTGTTCTCTGTCAGTTTGTAGCTGTTGTTCCTAGTTACTTCAAGGGGTCCCCGGTAAACAGAGCATCTCCTAGTCCTTGCTGTCCCCCCTCCTCTCCCCAGTGAATTTGGAGGTGGCTACAAGATCACCTCCCAGGCTTCTCTCATGGAGGCTGAAGAGATCCAGAGCCATGAATGCTGCATGCCCCCAGAGGCTGGGGGTGGGGAGGCATAGTGAGCTCTAGCAGGTACTGTCAGCAGTGGGAGCATGGTGGCAGTAAGTGTGGAGCTGCTACAGGCATCCACAGTGCTGTCAGCGGCTGGGGGGGTCTGGGGTGGCGAGCGCTGACCAGTGATCAGTGACCACCCACAGATGCTTTCAGCAGCAGTGGTGGTGGCCAGTGGCGATCATGAATCACCCACAGACACTGCCAGTGGTGTTGGTAGTGGGGGGTGGTGAGCAGTGACCACCCGCAAGCACCACTGGCAGTGTCGGTGGTGCCTTTCCATAGGGGGTGCACCCACTATGCATCACCAATGTCCAGAGCCCTCAATCTCTCCTTGTAGGACTTTGCCTGCAGGCCCTTAACCATACAAGTGGCCTTCCTCTGGAGCCTCTCAAGCTTATCCACATCCTTCTTGAAGTGCGGCGCCCAGAACTGGATGCAGTACTCCAAGTGCGGCCTGACCAATGCCGCATAGAAGGGAAGTATCACCTCCCTGGACCGGTTTATCATACACCTGCTAATGCTTGATAAAGTGTGGTTAACTTTACTAATCACTTTGTCACATTGACAACACATGTTCATCTTGGCATCAACAACGATTCTGAAATCCTTTTCCACTGCTGTGCTGCTGAGAAGGTCCTCCCCCAGCCTGTAAGTGTGTTGGTGATTCCTTCTCTGTAGGTGCAGAACATGGCACTTGTCTTTGTTGAACTGCATTCTATTCTGTTCTGCCCACTTTTCCAAACTGCCCAGATCCTCCTGGATTCATTCTCTGCCCTCTGGTGTGTTAACTTT
The DNA here is from genome assembly GCF_001723915.1 of Gavialis gangeticus. Lineage (NCBI taxonomy): Eukaryota > Metazoa > Chordata > Crocodylia > Gavialidae > Gavialis > Gavialis gangeticus. The sequence goes on along the minus strand of NW_017728992.1, from coordinate 14,860,702 downwards.
ACCCCACAATTTGGTATCATCTGCAAATTTGGAAAGAATGCTCTCTACGCCCTCATCCAAGTCACTGATGAAGACTTTGAACAGCACAGGTCCAAGGACTGAGCCTTGTGGAACTCCACCACCCAAATCTTTCCAGGTCAATACTGACCTGTCCATCACTACTCTGTGGGTGTGACCCTAAGCCAATTTGCCACCCACCTCACCATGTAATAATCTACACCACAGTCACTCAGTGTATTTATGAGAATAGGAGGATATACTGTATCAAAGGCCTTCTTAAAATCCAAGTAAATGACATCTACCTTGACTCCTTCATGTAAGCATTTTGTCTTTGCTCCTCCATACATCAGTCATTGCCTAATACAGGCCCAGGAGCAGGAGTTTGACCCCCCTGCCATGGACAGGAAAGAGTGCGGGGTTTAGCTGACGCCAGCCACCCAAAAGTAATGTGACATTTCCCCTTCCCAGAGTAGAGAAACAATGATGGAAAAACAGGGGCTGCAAAGAATAGTGGGGTGCTTGGCAGGGCTCTTGATAAACAAACAGTATTTTGAGAATTTCCCTCCTAGACAGGCTGAGTAGACTGTCAATAGTTTTGGCGACTGTGAATTAATCCTGGGGTGTGAGCAGTATTACTGGAGGCAGATTCTCACATTGTAAGGTAAATTGGACTTCCCCAGGACACCATCAAAGTAGATTGCCCCTCTCCATCTACGGTACTGTCTTGGAGGGTGGAGGATCCTGGGTACTGGCAGAGGACTCACCATGGATCACCAAGGTGTATTTGCATTTGTGTCTAGGCAAGTGATGAGAGGGTCCAGGAAACCTGTCTTTATAATACATTGTTATCACTGAAAGTTTCAAACTCACACAAAGCCTCATGTTTTCCATGACCACAGAAGCTGCATCTGTGCACAAGAAGTCAGCTCTGAATCATATGCACTCACCCTGACGTACCTGATCAGTGTGCCGTGCCTCCACTGCTCAGGACTCCAGGAATACTTCCCCTCTAGTCTCACAGATGTTGTGGAGGACACATGTAGTGACAATGAGTCACATCACATTTTCTTCATTCACCTTGAGGCATGCACTGAAAGCCTGCCAAGACATGCCGGGTCAACCAAAGGCACGCTCAACTGCAATATGGCACCTGCTGAGGCAGTTGTTAAATTGCTCCTTCTGGTGGTCCAGCTGCCCCTCATAGGACTTCATCAGCCAAGGCAGGAGGGGATAAGCTGGGTCACCAATGATGGGTGGGGAGGGGATGATGACATCATTGATAATCACCACCATGTGGAGGTGGTCCCAGAGTACCCCAGTGTTCATGACATCCAGGATGGCCTCATTTTTGACATCCAGAAAGAATCTAGAGAGGCAGTCATTTGATAAGCTTTAATTAAAGTGCCCCCACTACCATTTTGAAATGCAGGATGCTGAATACATGAGATGCTGCAGCATGCTAGAGCATTGAGAGGGTCCAGAGGAGGGCCACCCGCATGATCCAGGGACTACAGGGCAGACCCTACAATGAGAGACTGTGGGACCTGAACCTGTTCAGCCTTCACAAGAGAAGGCTGAGGGGGGACCTGGTGACTCACTAGGGGGACCAGAAGGGTTTGGGAGAGACCTTGTTTTCCCTAGTGCCCCCTGGAATAACAAGGAATAACGGCCACAAGCTGTTGGAGAGTAGGTTTAGATTAGACATCCATAACAACTACTTCACAGTTAGGGCGGCTGGGATCTGGAACCAATTTCCAAGGGAAGTGGTGCTGGCTTCTACCCTGGGGGTCTTTAAGAGGACGCTTGATGCCTACCTAGCTGGGATCATTTGAGCCCAGTTTTTTCTCCTGCCCAGGCAGGGGGTCGGACTTGAAGATCTATAAGGTCCCTTCCAACCCTACTTCTATGATTCTATGATTCCGATTGGAGTGCTCCAGCAGACTCAATTAATCAGAATGCATCGGACCACATGTATAGGTGTTTTAAGATAGTACCCTACTCTGCTTTCTGCTGACATTAGACTAACATGGCTAAGAACCTCTGTCCCCAATCCCTTCATTCAGGTTTATTTTTCTTAGTTATCTAATTAATGCCTAATGTAAAAGAATAAGGAGCCCTGGGTGAAAACCAGGACTCCCTCTTTCCAGTTAAATGCCTTAAACCCTGAGCCACAGAATCGCATCTCATTTGCCTTCCTTCTATCCTAGGGGTGGGCAAAATGTGGCCCATGGGCCGGATGCAGCCTGTCAAGCCATTCTATCTGGCCCTCAAGGCCCCTAAAAAATTAATATTTATCTGCCCCTGGTTGCCTATCATGTGGCCCTTGATGGCTTGCCAAAACACAGTAAGTGGCCCTCTGCCCAAAATAATTGCCTGCCCCTGTTCTATCCTGTGTAAATGGACTTTGGTGCCTAGGTACGATTCTATTCTATCCTGCTTGAATTCCTGACAATTAGTCAAGACAAAAGGTGGGTAATAGGGTTGTGCGAAGCTTCAGTCGGTGATTCCATTTACAGGAAACTCAGCCAGATTCGGTGGCTGAATCTCTGAATCTGAATTGAATCAGGAGACCCTTTAATCTCTTTGAATCAAATCAGAAGCCTCTAATTTGATTCAGAGAGATTTGGAGAGATTCGATGATTTGGCCATAGACACAGTTTTAGATGTTTTTTCTATGTACCTCAAGGTACCAGGTGCGGCTCACGAATGTTGAGATGGTAGGGCGGATGGAGCATCCCACAGGAGTGTGGGGGGAGCGGGGGAGTGGCCCACGTGCTTGGTGGCAGACCCAGAAGTGGACCAGAAGTACCTGCCATGGGATGCTCCATCCACTGTACCATCTCAGCATTCACCTGGTACCTTGAGGTATGTAAAAAAAACATATAAAGCTGTATCTATGGCTGAATCGCTGATTCTCCAAATAAGAATCAAATCTTCAGATTCAGATTTGGCCGAATCAAATCGGGACAGTGATCTGAACCAGTGAATTGAATCACTGTCCCCTGAATTGGGCCGAATCTGAATAGAATACTGCCTGCTTTGCACACTCTAGTGGGTAAATCCTTCTCTTCTTTGCTGCTATTTTGTGACTCAGTCTTAAGTGTCATATGATAGTGTGTTACAAAAGTAGATACATTAATGGATTTCCAGGACTGGAACAGAGTAGAACTGAATTGTACTCAAATAGAATAGAATCTGGCCCCAAGAAAAAAACCTGTTATTAGGATTTGGATTACCATTTCTTGTTTCTGCTAACTATGAATTTTAGAATTTTTTTTGAACAAAATTATTTGGCACATAGCAATTTTTAAAAAAGTCTACTTCAATAGTTTTGAACATTGTTTTACATGTAAATATAAATACCTAAGGAATAACGGAAATCATATAGGCCCATCTACATTGCAAATATATATCATGGGCATCACCAAGTGAACATTGGAGTCAAGGGCAACATTTTCTTTGGCACAGTTTGTAATCATTTTCTGGTTGGCAACGCAAATGTTTTATGATAATTGGTCACTAGTTCACTTATCTTTTTTCCTAATATTTTTGGGGATCACAGGGCTTATTTGGCCTTCTTCTTTCTAGATCATCCTAGGACTCCTCAAAGTGCATTGCAACTCATACTCTAGGTCTCTCTCTAATTAGGTCCTCCTGGGATATTTTGCCACATATGTGAGCGAGGGGCAATGTTGTCTATGTAAGCAGTAAGTGTCAGACTGATTTAAAAAGCTTTTGCTTGATATAGTGAATGCCTCAGCATTCACTTCTGCCATAGTTGGACTCTTGTGCTAACACATTACTTAAAATGTTGTGTCTGTAATAGAAAAGCCAGGAGTGTGGGCTAGATTTATTAGTGAGGGTGAGGAACCTGTTATGTGATTGTGTAGTGTTTTAAAGTGTGACTGTCCAGATTTAGCTTAGTTCAGCTAAATGAAATCCAAATCTGTTAGCTGATAAACTAAATGAATCTGGACTTAGCTGCCTAAGTATGATTCTATTTAAACTTGTTCATACCTCTCAAAAACAGTTAAAGCTAAAGTGAGTGGGTCCTTCTCCTCCTCACATTTTTTGGGTGACTTAGTCTTAGCAGTCAGATGATGGTGTGTTACAAAAGTACATTCATTAATAGGTGTTCAGGGATTGATCACTTTAGGCACCTAAATCCCCTTACTGTGTCTAATAGATGGAATGGAATCTGTCCTCAAATATCTAGCCAATGCACCAAAAAGAAAGCCTGGTATCCCTGGCTAAAAGCCTTTACAGTAGTGTGACAATGTATTACACATCTGACTCTTTCATAGTAAATTGAATCCTAGTGTCAGTGCCAAACAAACCTTGAGCTCAGGCTGAACAGATGAGCCTCAGCCTGAAGAAGGATGTGTGAGCCCAAAAAGCTTGCAAAGAAAGATTTTTTTGTTGCTATTTTTAGTTGGTCTAATAAAAGATACCACCTCTGAACCAAGGGTGTTTTGTATTGCTGAACAGATGAGAATCTGAGCCTGAAAATCCTGGGGGTGAGAGCATCTTGAAAGAATGAAGAGAGTTCTGGGATCATTGCAAGTATTGCATTCACCTGGCTTAAAGCTGTGTATAGTGGAAGGGCTGCAGGACCCTAACCAGGAAATGACAGTGGGAATCCATGGTTACTGGCATGTTCAGAGGAGAATGGGGCAGTGGAACCCATTAATCCTCAATATCATAGGATCATAAAAAATAGAGCAGGAAGGGACCTTCACAAATAGAGTGCAGTTGGCAACAAAGATAGGAGAGAGACAAACAGCCTCAAGTAGCAGAAGAGCAGGTTAGGGATTACTAACCAGAGCTAGATACTCTGAAGTTGGCAGAACTGGATTGGATCCACCCTGGGATACTGAAGGAACTGACTGTGAAGGTCAGGTGGGGTCCCAGGGAATTGGAAAAGGACAAATAAAGGCTGCTTGTAGACGTTAAAAAACCCCAAGAGACTGCACTTTACTGGAAGAAGCAGTTTGTTACTTTGACCTGGCTCCACAGCCTCTGTATAGATCAGGCACTTCAGTGAGGCTGTTTAGCATTTTTGTTTAGCACTTTTATTTAATACCTAATTCAATCAGCTATTAGATAAAAGTGCCAAGAAAGCCCCTCTAAAGCACCCAGTCTATACAGATGTTGGGTGAGCTGAATCCAACTAATGCATTGCCTCTTCTGGGCATGTGCTGGGCTTGGTGCAGGAGCACACTGAGTTTAAAGTAAAGCACTGCTTTTTCTTTTTAACATCTGCAAGCAGACCTAGTGCCTGTTTTTAAGAAAGGGAAAAGGAGGATCTAGGGGACAGATCAGTCAGCCTGACTTTGATACCTGGAGAGATCATGGAGAAGGTCCATAAGGAATCTATTCCTATTGTGAAGCACTTAGAAGAGAACAAGGTGATCGGGAATAGCCATCATGGATTCACTAAGAGCAACTCATGCCTGGCCAACCGGATTTCCTTCCATGATAAGGTGACAGGTTCTGTGGATAGGGGGAAGAGTAGTGGATGTGATATATCTTGACTTTATCAAGGCTTTTAAACCGTCTCTCATGACATTTTCATTAACAGGACAAGGAAATACAGATGAAAGTACCATAAAGTGGATACATAACTGGCAGGCTCATCATGCTCAATGAGTAGTCATCAATGGCTCAATATGTAGCTGGGAGGAGGTAACAAGTGGGGTCCTTCAGGGGTCTGTCCTAGGTCTGTATTTTTCAGCATCTTTAATGATTTGGGTGATGGGATTGAGTGTGCTTAGCAAATTTGTGAATTTGTCCAAGTTGGGTGGAGTTGCAGACCCTTTGAAGGGCAAGCTTAGGGCCTAGAGTGACCTGGATAGACTGGAAAATGGTTCACAATCAGTCAGATGAGAATCAGCAAGTACAAGTGTCAATTTCTGCATTTAACAGAATGATTGCATGCTTAACAACAGACTGGGGAATGATTGTCTAGGTTGCAGTACTGTAGAGAAGGACTTGGGTATTACAGTAGGCCATGCACTGAATATAAGCCAACAGTGTATTCTTGTTGCAAAAAAAGCCAACAGCATAGTGGGTTGCATTAGCAGGAGTGTCACTTGTAACTCATACCTCTACTACCTTCAGATTTCCCTTGCTAATGCAGGAGTGTATGGACAGAAGGAGCAGATGGGAAAGATGGAATCCTGCTGGCATCATCCCTCCCTTTGTTGGCAGCTGCCTGCTGTTTACTCATATCTGACAATACAATATTGAAAATGTTATGGAATATAGCCTTAAGCCATGGGGGCACAACCTAATTCTCTGTCTCATGAGTGACTTAACTTATCACAGGGCACG
>NW_017728992.1:14848561-14849369 GCF_001723915.1 Gavialis gangeticus | reverse complement strand
ATAGGGAAAGATGGAATCCTGCTGGCATCATCCCTCCCTTTGTTGGCAGCTGCCTGCTGTTTACTCATATCTGACAATACAATATTGAAAATGTTATGGAATATAGCCTTAAGCCATGGGGGCACAACCTAATTCTCTGTCTCATGAGTGACTTAACTTATCACAGGGCACGTCTACACCTGCAATTAATCTGAAGCAATAAACTCTGGTGCATATCGCACCGGAGTTTATTGTTCTTGGGTGCCGCATTTGCACATGCGCCCAGGATTGTGGCATGTTGAGCCAGAGCAGCCTCAGCTACAGAGGGCCTAGGAGCTCAGTCTGCCAGCTTGTGGGGGTCAGCCTGCTAGCTCAGGGCTCTTTCAGCCTGGCTCAATGTGCTGCAGAGGGGCTGGCTTGGGCATAATGGTGTCTCATTGCGGAGACTGGCTGGCAGGCACTGAAACACCATTGTGCCCCAGCCAGCCACATCAGCATCTACATGTGTGTTGCTGCGCAGTACTTAACTCCACTGTAGGAAAGTACTTGTATTTACTACCCTATGGTGGAGTTTATTAGTTTACTGTGGCCTAATAGGGCCGTGTGTGTAGACGTGGAGACTTTACTGTGTCTTGTGTAGATGTGCCCACAGTCACCTTCATGTCATCATTTGCTTTTATAAAAGAAGCAGAAGCTGTTGTTGTGCCCAGAAGATACTCCTGTCTCATTGATTAAACAATAGACAGTTTCTTTTACAGCATATTCATTTACACACCAAAAACAAATTCAATGCCAAATAAGCAATATGCCTCACTCCCCCCCCCCCCCC
>NW_017728992.1:14839951-14848172 GCF_001723915.1 Gavialis gangeticus | reverse complement strand
ACCCAGAACAAAGCAAAACAAAAACCTTGAGTACCCACATGGAAAAACTTTAGTGTGGCTACAAAAAGAAACTTGGTTTATCTGTATTTTTGGAGGTAATTTTAGCCTCATTTCCACTGTTAATTTACATATGTCAGAAAGCTCAGTGAGACAAGATGGGAGAAAAATGCAGCAACATGCATGGAATATAGGGAGAGAATTACAAGATGCAGAAGGTAAGAGTTTGAGGAGAGGATTCACATAGCTAGAATACCAGTTGCAATTGTAACAACTCTTGTAAATAATTTCCTTAATGACGACCTGGCTTTTAGATACATGAGCCTAGATTCCATTCCAAATTTTCATGTCTAAATGGATTTGGGTGCCTAATTGTGATCCTATTTCATCCTGCTAAAGTCCCTGGAAATAGAATTAGTGGAAAAGATGGATGGGGTCCTTGTTTTCCTCACTGCCTTTTGTGGCTTGGACTTAAGGCTAAGATGATAGTGTGTTCCAAAGGTAGGTATGCTAACATTTTTTCCAGGGAAGCATGTAGGGTGTAATAGAATCACACTTAGGCACCGAAGAGATAAACTAGGATCTGCCTTCATGGAGCACTTTCATGTCATTACCCTGCATTTGGTACATAGGACAGAAAGGAGTGAAAAAAAGTATAGAATAAGGGAGTAACTAATTTTGTTTTTTAATAACCCCATCCCTTTATTTACCAACCCTAGGTTGGACAGAGAAAGGGAGAAAGAGCTATGCTTGGCATAGGTTTAATTTCCCCCCCCCCCCCCCCCCCGAATTTAGCCGTTTGGTGGATGTTGCAAAGTTCTTCATATATGTAAAGATTTTGCAATTCTCAGAATTGTCTACTGAAAAATAATTTGAAAGCTTAGTTCAGGAGTAGGGTACTGTGTATTACTTAGATGCTCAGTTCAAGCTCCATTTTATAGCCATTGTGCTGGAGGAAAAAAGGGGAACCAGAAGGAAGTGTTGGCAGGGAGAGAATCAAGACAATAGGAACTACATGGCAATTTCCTCCTATTTGGAGTGAGATGAGGGTAAGCGAAGTTTCAATCTGAGCAGGCAGGGAGAGGCAGACTTTGTATGTGTGCTTTAAAGGTTAATGCTTTAACCTGTGATGAACATACCCACACTCACAGAGGGGTAAAGGGGAGTTAAAGTTAAGAAGGCAGAATAAAAAATGTTACAGGGGCCAGTATCATCTTTTGAGCATGGAATCATGATTGGGTTGCCATCTTTTGAAGTTCTGGGTCATGATTTTTGATCTGTTGTGGTCGGTAAGATTGAGTGGGGGAAATGGCTTTAGAGATGTTGTGAAAGGGGAATGCATTCGGGAACTCAATATTCTTCCTGGCGTAGCAATGGGAAGTTGCCTTACATAGCTCCTGATTCTGTCCTAGGTTTATGGTACCACAGTCCCTTGTGGGTTTGTCTTATCCTCTCACTCCAAAACCACCTACCCACTCCTGTTTCTCAGTCTTCCCCTCTTCCTTAGCTCTTCTTCTAATCTTAGCATTTCCCCTCACTATCTTCCAGTACCCATGTTTCTCTCACCAGATCTCCACCTTCTTGTCCAATGAGTCCCAGCCCCCTTCCACTCCTCCTGTGGGTCCCAGGTCCTAGTCACCTCCCCCAACTCCTAGTTGCTTTTCTCTCTCCTCAGCTTTCCAGTTGCAGACTCCTTATCCTAATTTTCTCCTTTCTCTGCATCTATCCCCTTCAGGGCAGCTGTTGTTTTGCTGATTTTTGACTGTTTTGGTGGGTTTGGGTCATGTGGTTTTCTTGGCCTCAGTGTCAACAGAATGTTAGTTTATCTAAGGTGTGTCTATATGGCACAGAGGAGTGCCAGGTAGGGGTACCCAAGCTACTGGTACTAGAAGGAGTTGCAGCACTTCAGTGTGGCACTCCGCCTTGGTAAGGTACTGAGGGGAGTGTTGTCCTAATGCAATTATACTAATTCTAATACTCAAGTTAGCTCATTCAGAGCTAGATAGGATAGCTCCACATGGCATTGCACTATGCCATTAAGTCATACACTGTATGCACAGGACAGCCTTACAGGGAAAGGCCAACTTCACCCCAATAGGCGTGGGTGGGGGTCTGCTTAGGTGCTCAGTCACGTACAGTCCATCCACATATAGGAGCTGTGAGATACAGGAACAAACCCAGAGGATGGACTCTTTGGAGATTTTGGAAACTCAGCTCTAGGAACTCTCTAGTGACCATATGTGAATGGAGAACATTCAAAGGTTTGTAATTTGGGAGGCTTTCATAGGTATGGCTAAAGGCATAATGCTGACAAAGAGCAATCTTCTGCCAAATGTAATGATAAACTCATGGGCAGCTGGAGCTTCAAAATGTTATCACTTTTTAAAACTTATACAACAATACAATATTCCCCAAACTCACTGTTGGAAATGGATAAATGTTTTGAAAACATTCAGCCCAAGGCAAACATCTGACACACAACATTTAAACCCAAACCATTAAATTTTGGTAAAAAATAAGTTTTATGAAGGTTTCTCAACATTTTTCTTATTAATAGGTATCAGCCTTTCGTATACTATTGTTTGTATTTGTATTTATTCAGTGGAAATGCTGCTTTCCTGCAAAGTGCTTTTTTCAATTAGACCTTTATTAAAAGCTCACTGTGCCAGCAATCTCAAATATTTTCACAAGTACTTCTCCAACTTTTTGAACTTTTGTATCAGTTCTTATTTCATCAAGCCCAGGGCCAGCACAGATATAGACAATGCATACTGACAGACTCTTCTGATGGGGTTTATACATATACAATAGGTTTAAAAAAAGAATGTCTTGATTCTTTGCTGTCTCATGTCATTTGCATCCATTTACTCCTGCACAATGCTGGTATAACATGTTACCAGTATCTGCATGCTATACTGTTTTAGTGTCATTTTGGATTCTTTAGTGAATGGTGCTCCCTGGCATGGTACCTCAGCAGTGGGCATCAGTGCCATGAATTTGCTGTTCTTAATATAGATGCTGTCACTGCCATAGCTGACAATTGTGATAATCCTTCAGGCACTGAAGCAGCTGTGTAGAGAACAGACTGTTGTTATCTCCCAAATGGCAGGATCTGAATAGAAAGCTAGATGTTTGGGTATTTCTCATCATGGGGAAAAAGGTGACTATGTGAGCTTTGCAGCTATTTTTTCCACAGCTTGGCCAGAGCACAGCATGCGCTACTGGTATAGCAGCCATAGCGGCAGGTGGGTCTCCCTATACCCAGAGGCATTATGTAGAGGCGGGGGATGGGAAGAAGGTGGCGGTAACACTAAGCATGAAGAGGAAGGATGAGAGTGTGGAGGTGGTGGGGGAAATTCTTACTACATTCAGGGACTTAAAAATAGTCCCCAGAAACTGTTCTTGCCTACCCCAGTTGGTGGGGGAAGGCCTGGAACAGGGGTGCAATGACCTCTGCAGCACTAGTTGCTGCTCCCACACCCTCCTGTTCAAATCCTGGATCCAGCTATGGAGAAATACAAATCAAACATGTTTACTTGGGGCTGGGGTACTTGCTGTCTGGACTGTTTATTCCATTTTTTCATCAGGTGGACAGAGGATAAAGAACACAAGTAACTGTGGTAGGAGGTAGTCAAGCTGAAGGCTTTCCCAGTGTAGGGAAGGACCCTCGGCATTTGGCCATGGGCTCACATCCCCTGTTTGTTGCTCTTTTTTCATCCCTGTGAATCTTGTACTCTTGGCTGCCCAGTGGCCCAGCTTCAGGAGGAGGAATTGAGAGAGAAATGGTCCCAGACTATGCCATAGCATAGTGATTAGGGAAGTCTCTTGGGAAGTGAGTGATGTGGATTGGTGTTCTCCCTGTTCAAAAAGGGTGTAGAGCTCAAGGTTCCCACTTTCTGAGCAAATGATCTAACCACTAGATTGCTGGGCAAGAAGTGGGTGCCTGCTCCTCAGTTGGCTGGCTGTGTTTTGTAATGAATGCATTGCTTGCATACCAGCAGCATCAGTTGGTTGCTGAATTCTGTGACTAAGAACTTGGGAATTTGACCAAGCTTTAGGCACCTCAAACCAATCTAGACTGCAACAAACCATAGGTTGATGTTGGGTGCCTTGGTGGCTGAAGTGTATGACTTACGAGCATGCACAGAAAGCCAGGAATCTTCTCAGGCTGAAATGGAGGCACCTAAACAGTTTGGAAGATGCTGGATCAGAGTTGATTTGAATTACGTTTTGGGATGTAGGTATCTAAATTCCACCTATGTCCTGATAAAAGTGCCTAGGAGAATGACTTGTAATTGGTCCTTTGGGTAAGGGCATCAAGAGATTTAGGTGGTTAAATCCAACAGATGGGTAAACCTGATGCTCTTAAAACCCTTCTCAACCCAGTGCTTAAGCTTCTGCCCGTAAGAAGAGATGCAACCAGGTCAGTATTCTTGTGCAGGTTTATGCAATATTCTTTGGCATATTTATGCTTTTGCACATTTCATTCTACCAGCTGAGATTCTGAGACCAGCTGTTTGCCTGAGCCCTGTCTCCCTGTGTCTTTGATCCTGATTTGTAAATAGTGAAGAACTACCTTCTTTAGTAATAGAACTTCTCTGCCTCCCATGGATGGTGTGAAGATGAATGCATTAAAAAATGTGAGGTAGTAAGATGCTACATTAGTGAGGGGACATTTAAGCATCCTAGGTGAATCAAAAACTATGCTTAATGTAATTCTTCATCATCACTGTTTTCTCAGCATAGGCTGATGAGGGATGTGTCATAACCACAGCAAGTATTGTAACCAAATATAACTTAAGTACTCTGAATATTTGTTTCCTTGGTTAATAAGTAATTAATGCTTATATTTATCTGAGTCATATTTGCTCAGTTCCATTCCCATTCCTAATTAGACATTCCCACTGCATGGAGTGTGGGGCTAGAACATATGGTCATCATTCTACCAGCACATGATCCCATCATTCAAACAATGTTGAAGGAAAATGTCTTTCTTCCCAAAATAACCTATTTTCCTCCAAATAATATTTTGGAAACAGCTACTTTGTAGCTTCCTGTGGTGCTGGACTGTAAATTGTAAATTTTAAAGCTGGCCAGAGTCAAGTCTCAAAGGAGAAGTCACTTTGTGAGAAAAGACTGAGAAAGTTATGCTCTTTCTCATGGAAGAAAACACTTCAAGTCAAGCTAATGCACTGTTTGCTTTTTAAATTAACCCAATAAGCTCTTCATATTGGCAAAGAACATAATAAAAATGAGGACAGGAGTAGAGAATGTAGGCATAATGATAGGGCAGTATTAGAGCTCATGCAGCTGGGATCATACCAGCAAGGGCTCTGAGGAATGATGAGCACTAATGATGTTTTCTCTTTCTGAGATGCTTATTTCTTTACATGCTGTTCTAGAAGCAAATAAGACTCGCATTAAGCCAAGATTTGCTGTTGTGGCATGCTAGCACATGGTGCCAGTGTACCAGACCTTGCACATTGCCCTGCTCTACAAGTACCATAGTGCTTGGCTAGTGAAAATGTGGGGTGGGGGAGGACAGGGAAATGATTAGTCATAATGATAATAGTAATAAAAGCTATGAAAAATCAAAAGGGAAAGAGGGTTTAAAGCATTCTTAACAAGACCTCACAAACGAGTAACTCACCCAAAAAAACCCATGTTGTACAAAGTTGCCGGCTGCTGAAAGAAGCTTTCCTGGGATTGATATGAACCACCGGAGAAAGATAAATGGTTGTGTGCAGAGAAACATATTAAGGAGTAAAGGGAAGAAGATAGGAGTAAGTGAAACAGAGAGATATATAATGGGACCGGGAAAGGAGAGGTGTAAGGGAGATGTAGGAAATAGAAGCAGAGATGGGTTAGTCTAGGGAAAATAAGGGAAAGAAAAATTGACAGGAAACAAGAGACCTCAAAAGATATTGAGATAATAAGGAAGATTCTGACAGAGTTTTAGATTGTAGACTTCAGAAATTCACTTTTCATGGATTCATGCCAGAGGTGCTTTATAGGCTCAGCCAATAAGGCAACACAAAAGGTAATGCATGGCTTATCTGACCAAGTAGACCTAGGCAACCCAGCTAAAATTTTGCAGTCTCTCCATAGAAGGGAATTGTTGAACTGTTTACTGACTAGATTAAAATAATTTTCAAGAAGTGAACTAACTGTATTGTGCTCAAGGGTATTCCCTAAGCAGAAGGAGCCTTCATTAGAATAAATTAGTGCCCTAGTCAATACCTGACCTTAAACATGAAAGGATCCATTTAGAGGCACACTAAATTTCTTCCCTTGATACATTATTAACTTTAATTGAAAAGGAAATGAAGTAGATCTAGTGTATTTAAATGTTATTAAGGAATCTGATGCAGCTCCACAGAAAACCTCAGATTGAAACTATAGGTTTATGGTTTAGGTGGTTAAACACTAATTCCAAGATAATTTTATTGATACCAGTATCAGAGGAAGATTATATGATGTCTATTCTGCATCTAATGCTATTTAATATGTGTATTTTACATTTTCTTGGCAAGGGGAACACACAAAGATTACCTGGAGATGTCACAAAGTTCAGAGGGGATTGGAAATACTTTGGACAATAGGAATAAGCAAAACAAGTAACATGAAATTTTAAAACAAATAAAACTTCATTCACCTAAGAAGAAATGGTGGCCTCTTCTGGGGTCCAGTACATATAAAATCAGTCTGTGACTCACTGGGTATTTCATATGGTGCCTACAAAGACAGACCCATTGCATTAAATATGAAATCTTAGGAAGTTGAAATGTATGTAACACTATCAGCAGGCAGTCCATAGGCTGGCACTGCAAAAGTACCAGAAGCAAAAATCACCAATTAGTTCCGTGTAGACACCTCTGTCCTTGTTTTGAGTGAAGTTGGGATATAGGGGATTATAGCTTTCATCCTCAGTAGAAGAAAGACGAGTTGAAGTGGTGGTTGAGAAGAAGAGTATTTAATTGACGCCCAGAAAAAAGCCAACCTATTGAATGGGTACCTTGCATCAGTCTTTCATCAGTCCCATGGGACACCCATGCCCACTACGGAACAGGGAGGTCTGGGTGGGGGAGATCCCCTGCCCTCCATAAATGCTAACCTCGTGAAGGAACACCTTGAGAAGCTGGATACCTTCAAGTCAGCCGGCCCTGACAATCTACACCCCAGGGTACTCAAGGAGCTGGCGAGCATCATAGCCCAGCCTCTGGCATGGATCTTTGAAAACTCCTGGCACTTTGGTGAAGTGCCCGAAGACTGGAAGAAGGCCAATGTGGTGCCTATCTTCAAGAAAGGGAGGAAAGTGGATCTGGCTAACTATAGGCCCATCAGCCTGACTTCTATCCTGGGGAAGATCTTAGAAGACCTTGACTTCAAAAAAGCCTTCGATCTGGTATCCCATGATCACCTCTTGACAAAACTGGCCAATTGTGGCCTTGGGTCCACCATGATTTGCTGGCTGGGAAATTGGCTCCGTGGTCAGACCCAGAGGGTTGTAATTGATGGCAGTCACTCATCATGGTGTCCTGTGACCAGTGGGGTCCCCCAAGGCTCTCCCCTTGGACCCGTATTGTTCAACATCTTCATTAATGAGGTGGACATTGGAGTCAGGAGTGGACTGGCCAAGTTTGCCGATGACACCAAACTTTGGGGCAAAACATCCATGCCAGAAGAAAGGCAGGTGATCTAGGCTGACCTGGACAGGCTCAGAAAATGGGCGGATGAGAACCTGATGGTGTTTAACACTGAAAAATGCAAGGTTCTCCACCTTGGGAAGAAAAACCTGCAGCACCCTTACAGGCCCGGCAGTGCTATGCTGGCTAGCACTATGGAAGAAAGAGACTTGCGGGTCATCATTGACCACAAGATGAACATGAGCCTGCAATGCAATACTGTGGCTAGTAAAGCGACCAAAATGCTGGCTTGCATCAATAGATGCTTCTCAAGCAAATCCCAGGACGTCATTCTTCCCTTGTACTCAGCCTTGGTGAGGCTGCAGCTGGAGTACTGCATCCAGTTTTGGACTCCACAATTCAAAAAGGATGTGGAGAAGCTTGAGAGAATCCAGAGAAGAGCCATGCGCATGATCAGAGGTCAGGAAAACAGAATTTATGACAACAGGCTGAGAGCCATGGGGCTCTTTAGCCTGGAAAAGTTCAGGCTCAGGGGTGATCTGATGGCCACCTATAAGTTTATCAGGGGTGACCACCAG
>NW_017728992.1:14827081-14839670 GCF_001723915.1 Gavialis gangeticus | reverse complement strand
GTGGTTCAAGCACCTACATTGAACACCTTCAAAAGCAAATTGGATATTTATCTTGCTGGGATCCTATGAGCCCAGCTCACTTCCTGCCCTTTGGGCGGGGGGCTAGACTCGATGATCTCCCGAGGTCCCTTCCAGCCCTAATGTCTATGAAATCTATAATCCCTTCCTGCATCCCTGATTTGAGCATCAGTTCCATTGCATTTTGTACACAGGCTTCTAACAAGGGCAGAATTTAGTATTACCTGCTTTAAAATGGACAGATATATTGTTAAAAATGTGATTTGAAAGTCTCTTGCTTTCTTTTTCTGGCACTGCAGAGCTGATGAGGGAGGTGCTCCTTTCATGATGGGTATACATGTTACTCTCTCTCCTTACACACAGGCAATAATTGATTAGGTATAGAAAAGGAAAGAAGCAGAGAAGATCTAGATGCAGACAAATACATTCAATGATAATTTAATACAGAAGTGAGATGAGAGTTTTAAATAAATGTGCACAGAGCTGTGTTAGTCTGAATCCAAGCAGAAGGTAGGGAAACCTGTTCAGCCTCCACAAGAGAAGGCTGAGGGGGGATCTAGAGGCCTGTTACAAACTAGTCAGAGGGGACCAGCAGGCACTGGGGGAGTCCCTGTTCTCCCGAGCACTACCAGGAGTGACAAGAAATAATGGTCACAAGCTGGCAGAGGGTAGATTCAGACTAGACATCAGGGCGGCTAGGATCTGGAACTATCTTCCAAGCGAAGTGGTGCGGGCTCCTACCCTGGGGGTCTTTAAGAGGAGGCTAGATGAACACCTTGCTGGGGTCATTTGACCCCAGGACTCTTTCCTGCCATGGCAGGGGTTCGGACTTGATGATCTGCTCAGGTCCCTTCTGACCCTACTAACTATGGCACCTTTGAGACAAACTGCTTTGAAGAGACAAATGTTAGGACTCCATTCCTAGCATCTAACAAAATAGGTTGTTGCCTGAGCAAGCTCATACCTCTCTGAACTAGTCAATTTTGTGATAAACCTATTTGTAGGGGATCCCTGGAACCTTGCATTTCTCTGCACTGTTCTGCCACTTTCCCCAAGAAACAGACTGAGGTTGTCCTGGGATAACTTCTTATCCCAGCAAGCCTCAGCTCCACTGCCCTTGTATCAGACTCTGCAGCTCCATTATGGGAAACTCTACCAGTTCTAGATGGTCTCCTATTTGGGTTGTGAAAGAAATCATGGCTGCTTGCCAATGTTAAAAAAAAAAAAAGCAAAACAAGAAAAATATGTGCTTTACTAGAAGAAGTAGTGCATTACTTGGACCTGGCTCTGCAGCATCTGTATAGAGTGGGTGCTTCAGTGGGGCTTTTTGGCACTTTTATTTAAAGCCAAATCAATCAGCTATTAGATAAAAGCACTAAAAAAGCCTCACTGAAGTGCCTGATCTATACATATGTTGGGTGAGCTAGGTCCAACTAATGTGCTGCCTGTTCTGAGTATGCACTGGGCTTGGTGCAGGAATGTGCCAAGTTTAAAGCACTGTTTTTTTTTTCAATGTTTGCAAGCAACCCATAGGTCCCCCTTCCCATAGGAAAGGATAGACTAGAATATCACTTGCCCAGAAATTACTCTTTCCACAAGCAATCAAAATGGCAAAAGGATTTATTATATAGGAGAAAAGAATTATATAAACAAAGCTAACCATAAATTTGGAGACAGAAAAGCAAAATAAGTAAAGTGTCTTACCCTCTCATCTAGCTACACTTTGGCCTCCTGAAAGACCTGCCAGTATTTCCAGAATTCAACCTTCCAGCTGATTCTGCAGCCCTGGCTGCTGGAGTCATTGAATCTTGACAGCCTGGGATCCAAAAAACCATGATTCTATCATAGCTCGACTCTTCCAAAAAGCCTTTGATCTGATATCTCACATTGTTCTCGTGAGAAAATTGGAGGATTGAGGGCTTAACTGCAAGACAGTCGGGTGGGTAGGAAACTGGCTGTGAGGTAGGACCCAGAGAGTTCTAATGAATGGATCTGTGTCATCCTGGCAAGAAGTGGCCAGCGTTGTCCCACAGGGGTTGGTGTTTGGTCCAGTACTTTTCAACATCTTTATCAATGATTTGGATGTGGGGGTGAAGAGCTCACTATCCAAGTTCATAGACAACACCAAGTTATGGAGAAGCATGGTCACACTTGAAGATAGGCTACAGAGACAGGCAGATCTAGACAGGCTAGAAAGCTGGGCGGGTCAGAACCAGATGAAGTTCAACACTGAGAAATGTAAAGTGCTCCACCTGGGGATGAACACCCCCCTACACACCTGCAGGCTTGGCAGTGCCAAACCGACCAACACCATGAATGAAAGGGACTTGGGGGTAATAATAGACCACTGTTTGAATACAAGGCAGCAGTGCGACACTATTGCCAGTAGGGCAAATAATACTCTGGCATGCATCAATTGATGCACCTTCAGCAAAGCCAAGATGGTGATTCTTCCACTCTACTCAGCATTGGTGAGACTGCAACTGGAGTACTGCATCCAGTTCTGGGCACCACAGTTTAACAAGGATGTGGTAAAGCTTGAGAGAGTTCAGAGGGCCACCCCTATGATCAGAGACTTGCACAGCAAGTCGTATGAGGAAAGGCTGAAGGACTTGGGACTCTTCAGCCTGAAAAAGAGAAGGCTAAGAGGGGACTTGGTAGCAACCTACCACTGCATCAGAGGAGTACATCAAGGGCCCAGTGAACAACTCTTCACCAGAGCAGCCTTGGGGAAAACCCGGAGTCACGGTCACAAACTCCTAGAAGACCGGTTCAGGCTCAACATTAGGAGAAACTTCTTCACGGGGTGTCCAGACTATGGAATAAACTCCCTCCAGAGGTGGTGCAATCACTTACCCTGGAAATCTTCAAGAGGAGACTGGATGCTCACCTTGCTGGGGTCACCTGACCCTCAATTATCTTTCCTGCTTGGTGCAGGGGGATGGACCCGATGATCTTCTGAGGTCCCTTCTGGCCCCTTACAATCTGTGAATCTATGAAACCTCCAAGGCTATCCCCCACCCCCATGAGCATTATTCTAATTGCTCATGAGCCTGCAGAATCTTTTAGAAATTTCTTGTCTCCCTGAATCATTGGCAGCCCCTCCAGCTAAAGGACCATTATTTTCAGTTGCCTTTCTATTGTGGAGTTGATTCCTATTGCAGGCAGACAATGCCCTAAGGTGCCCAAACCAATAATGTCACCTTGTGTGTGTGTTTGGGATTGGCAATTGTCTTTAAATATTCATGCCACAGTCCGTTGGCTGAATTATGTCCAAAATTATAAATGTGTACATAGGCAGCATAACATAATCTATACTGTGATAAGTGTCATGCATGGATACAGCATAATGAGACCACGTATCCTGTCAGTACAATAAAGCACAAGAGAATATTCATGACATGCCCAAAACCCTAACACATAGCATGGTTCATGATAGCTTGCAAAAACAAAAGGCCAAAAGGGTATCCAATGAGGCTCAACAAGGAGACAGGGTATTTTACACTTGAGCTAGAAATTGAATTTCAAGCTTCAAAATAAAACAGAAGAATGAAATAAAGGTGTGAAGTTCTTCATACAGATATATAAGGGGACATAAGGTCAACTCTGCCATAAGATGACTGAATGTTAAAAAGAAGAAAGAAACAGACAGAAGACAATAGTTAAAGAAAACCAAGCGAACAGGAGATGGATAGCAGGGCAGCAAGAGATTTAAGTAACCTGAAATGTTAAAGAAGAGCTACATTGGAAAATAATCTACATTTGTGCCCTTTTATGCTTGAAGGAGAAGTCATAAAAGATTTTTTTTAAATACAGCTTTTTACCCCCAAATCTTCAGTCCTGGCTCCCCTGCTGTTTGCTGGGATCAAACTGGAGAACTGGTAGAGTTATGGCTTTGGATGCAGTGCAACTGATTCCCTGAGGAAGAACCAACTTATACTCATACTACTTAAAAATTCGATTTTCTATATTTTTGTTAACACCACAACTTAAATGCCTGAATAGAAACTGTGAGGGGGAATCTCTTTTTTTTTTTTTAAAGACTCAAGCAGCCTCCTTCATTTTCAAAGGGCTGAGAAAGCTCCTCAGGCACATTTCAGTCATCCCCAGGGAATTCTGTAGTCAAACCAAGAACTCCCAGGCTTGATGACATTTCAAAGATAAAACACAAACAGATGTTTATAAAATAAAAAAACTCCTTACATTAAACACACTCGGGCCTCCTCTATACATTATAAAGAAACAGAAAACAGTAGAGAGATATTTTCTTAAAACACAACACTTTCAAAATAAAAGCACTAAAACAGTGGACTTGAGAGAGTGAAAATCCTCTCATCATCTGAAGAGCAATGGGAAGGCAGCCCTGCTGGACTTACTAGCTACTGCCATTGCCTTTGGACACAAGTCAGCTGTACAGCTTTTTATTCCTTTTTTTTTTTTGGATACTCAATCACCACTGGAAAATACATTGTTTACTGAAGGCAATATAAGATTTGAGATTTTTGTGCACACAAGTTCGTGGGGTATGGGGGGTGTTGTGCGTTGGGAAACCCTGCCTGTCACCTTCTCTTAGCTCTCTGATGCTCTGTATAAAAGCTGAACAGCTTGAGCCAGGTCCACCTATCTTAATGCAGCTTTTGGACTTCCCCTTCAACATGCTCTGTGACATGTCAAAAGAAGTAGTACAGTTGGCCTGTGTTTAGGGCGATTTATATACTTGTTCCTATTTTCTATCTAGAGGCTGCCTCCTGAGATTTCAAATTGTCTGTTCAGGATGAGATACTGTTGTGGGGTAGCTGCACTTACACAATTCCATCGGGATTTAACCTGGAGATTCTGCAGTAGAAACCTATACAGGCTGCCTCCCAGATCTATGGCTACCTATCCTTTGTGTAAGAAGAAGGAGTCCATGGACTAATAATACATTGTGTCATCATCTTCTTGTGTCCTTGTCATAAACTAGATGTTTTCTCCAGAATCGTGCACAAGTGATGACTCTTTCTGTAGCTGCAGCGAGGCCCTCCTTTGTACAGGTCTCACCAAGGAGTTGGCAAATGAGCAAGGTGATCCATAGTCTGTGCTCCACTGCACTCGCATGTATTCATGTTATTAGAGCAGCCTTGTTGGATTATGTGTGTTTGATCTTTCAACTGGCATGCACAGGTGGTGGAGGCATTGCTGTGTTGACTAGTCTGTATCAGCTCCTTTGGGAAAGTCCTGGAGTTCAAGGTCCATTTCAGGGTATCTGATTGCATGCAATTTTTTCCTTCCATAACCTCAGTTGCACTCTGCCAGCTATCATATCCAAGGGTGCAACACTGGTCACAAAACTCTTTCGCATTTTAAGTCATTTGGTTATTTCTGTGTGACCATAGAGTGGATGCCTGAGGTGTTCCATCTGCCATGATCTTTCTTTTTGGCATGCTATCTTTCTTCTGGTATCAGGTAGTGTAATGACAGTCAATAAGTACAGGCTAGCCTTTACTATTGGCTTTAGGCATCCTGTTATTTCATGACAGCTGCTGTATAGAGCTGGGTCTAGTTTCTCGGCATGAACTTATCATTCCTATACTGGACATGCATACACTGTAATGGAGTAACACAAGGCAATAGCAGTGATTCATATTGTAGCTTGGTTTGCACACAACTTTGAGGTGACCAACTTTCAAAGTATTTTGTTGCAGGGTGCTGACTTTCCCTTTAGTCTTCTCTACCTGTGCTTTGAAGGTAAGTGTTTGGTCCAATGTAACCCCCAAGCACACAGGGTTCAGTTGATTGGTCAATGGGATTCCATCCCAGGTGATGTTTAATTTCTGCTTGGCTTCTCTATGGTGTAGGTGAAAGGCTATGACCTGCTTTTTTGGTGGGTTGATCTGAAGCTGGTTCCTATTGTAATAATCTGAGGGCTTGTACATGTTGGTCTTGTTCTCGACAGTGGCAAGTCCTTCTCTTGCAATGTGGTGCATAGATCATTGGCATGTATGAAGCTCTTCACGTTGCTCTGTATGGGTTGGTCATTGGTATATGTTAAAGAGGATCAGTGCTAGCACACTGCCCTGTGGGAGGCCATTTCATTGTCATTCCCAATGGCTCTGTTTCTTGCACAGTTCTACATAAAAACATCTATTCTCCAAAAAAGATTGGATGAGCTGCATTTGGCGACCACCATGAGTCACATTGTAGACTTTGGCAAGCAGGTTTCAGTGGTTGACTGTGTCATGCTGCTGATAGGTCTAGGAACAGTGCCTGTTATCATCCCTTTCTCAAACCCATCTTCTGTATTCTGGGTGATGTTTAGTAGTTGCCCATTGTAGGACTTGCCTGGTTTGAATCTGGCTTGTTCTGATATTAGATGTTGTTCAATATGAGGGGAAAGGCGCTTGAGAAAAAGGCATCTGTAAAGCTTATGAAGATGGCACAGGAGTAACATTGGCTTGAAGTTCTCTGGGCCAGAGGAATCCTTCTCTGGCTTTAATAGAGCTATTATGTGAGCTTGTTGCCATAACTGATGATCAATTGTTAAAAAAGGTGTAATACTCATAACTTGGTTGTGGGACTACAGTGCTTGATATTCTGTGTGACTATGTTATTAAGTCCAGATGCTTTGCAGTTCTTCAAGTGACTTATTCTGGCACTGAGCATCCATTGTGTATGGCATACTAAAATGATTTTACTCAAGATCAGTTTGCCATCTAATTTGTATTTTAAGCTGTTTATTCAGAGCTTTACCATTGAGTAGAAGCTGGTTAGCCACCTGACTAGCTGTGATGTTGTGGTATTGCTGTTCTTTCTTTGGGTCATTACTCAGCTTGAGAATGGTTAACCATGCTTTTCTACTAGGGTGGGGCATATCTATTCCTTTGATCAGTTCTTTCCATTTCCATTGCCCTTCTCCTTGGAGCTTGTTAATTAGGGCTGCCCTTGCTGTGATAGTGCCTTTTGACAAAGGATCTCTTTGAAACGTTTGCTGGTATTGTGCTAGACCCCTACTCCATGCGGCACCCAATGACTAGGGAGGCAACGATCCAATTGCTCATGGATCCTGTTACTAGCCAGAGCAAGCAGGGAGCAAACACCAGCACACATTGCTTACAACAGCTTTATTCAGAATGGAGACAGCTTTGGGTCAGGACCCAAAAAACCAGTAAACCAGGGACCTGCCCCAAACAATAGTTCTTTCCACATTTAGAAACCTTGGTTCATGCTCATTAATATTTACTCCACCCTCACTCCTCCTTTGTTCCATCCATCTCTCCTCCTATCTCAAGCTATGCCTCTGTTTACTGTTTGTTTCATTAACATGGAATTGACTATGCATTTCACTCATTTACATGCCTTTTTGTGATGAGCACATGTCCAAGGCCATGAACTCACTTCTTTTAGTCACTGGACAGACTCTGGGGGCTGCTTTACCAATCACCATTCATCCTTTTACATATGTTTATCTTGGTTACATGCTATCTTCCACATTCCAACCTGTTTTTCTGTCCCATGTTGTACCATCTCCACATTCCTTAGGCCCCTGTATCTTATCTTTTTCCTTACTGTAGCTGTTTCATGTGGCAGGAAATACTAGGCCAGTTACCACCCCAGTGAAAGACGAGTAGGGGCACCTTAACCCCAGTTCACACCTTCAGGTGGGCCATATAACATCAGATCAGGGTAGGCCAGGTAAGCTTCAGGAGGCACCTAAGCCTGCTGGGGGAGTAACTCCGCAGGGCCAGGCATGCTTCCTGGAGCACCTGAGCTGGGAATGGCAGACCCCAATCCCTAAGTGCAGGCAGGAAGTGAAAACCCAACCGAGGCACTCAACTGGTCAATGCTGGGGCCAGAAATGGAAGGGTCAAAAGGGACAGGGGCCCACCACGAAGGGTGCCCACGAACAGCAAAGAAGCTCGGGGTCCCAACTGGCCTGAGATGGGGCCAGGGCATACGGAAGCTGAAGGTCCCATGATCGGGGGCCACAGCTAATGGGTGAAGGGGACAGTTGAGTCAACTGCTTGAGATGCCATCTGTGAGGCTTGGGCCACAGTGTAGGGGTGGAACAGAGCCATAGATAGCCCCCCACAATATCAGGGTGTACAATGGGCAGCCTTCTGCCTTGATTAACAACCTATTTAATTAACAAGAAGGCGTGGTGGGTGAGATAGGTGGGCAGCATGCCTAGAGGCAGGTGGGAAACTAGCTCTGTGGCTAGCCAGGGACCCACAGTTCACATCACACAGACTTACTTGCTGCTTTTTCCAGAAAATGGTTGACACAATTAAGATGGTTACTTAACGTAAGCACTCATAAGCAAAATCTGCTTTACCTTCTAATAATAGTTGGTGGTTTACACCCTGATTCTTTTATATAATGATTATATATCTTACATCACTACTATATGGTTAGAAAACTACTTTTCTACTGTGTACTTTTAATCTATCACTCTGCCTTGTGGTCAGCAGCTTTTGCTGGGCCACAGATTAAAATCCAGCAAATCCAGTGCTCCCCAAGATCCGAATACAGTCACCCTAATAGTTTGTATTTGGCTGCTAGCATGGAAACAAACCCTGGTATATGCTCAGTTCTTCATCCTTGAGGTATGTACCTCATGGAGGTTTTGTGCAGTACATTCATGAAGAGGTCATAGTTATCCAAGACTGGTTTGATGTGTCACCTTTTTTTAAAATTGAAGCATCTATGCATTGTACCATATTTGAAGTTATGGCTGTTGTGACATCAATGGTGATTGGTCTGTGTGGTGTGTGGGGGATGGGTTCCAACATGTCTTTTTTTGCATATAACTTCTATGTTGCCATCAATAAAGGTGAAGTCTGGATTATAGCTTCATCTCCATCGAGAGCTAGTCAAAGACCCAGGCAGCTTTGAATCATGGATCAAGCTTAAGTGGTATGTCTTGGCCCACATCTCAACCAAGTTGCCATTCTCATCATTTTCACTGTAACCCCATGTGACACTGTGGCTATATTAAAGTTATTGATGATCATGTGTGTTTTTTATGTAGTCTAGGTTTCCTGGACTGACAAAGGCAAAAAGTTTCCCTGGAGGCTTATAAACAGATATTATTGAGATTTTGTCCATTTTGATGGTCAAGATTTCAATATCATTTTGTTCTGTCACTGATGCCATGTTTTTGATGAGCTCTTGTTTTACAAAGATAGTGCTGCCGTATTTCTCGTGCTGCGTTTCAATGGCTGATTTCATTCCAGGGATCAATGCCTATTGCTGTTTGGCCTTCTGTGTGTCTCCTGGAAACACAGCACATGACAACTCTAATTGGTGCACATCCTGGAAAGAATGCCCTGTTTGACTCCTGTGAGTCCCTCAATGTTTACAGAGATAACTGTCAGCAATGGCAGCCCCAAAAAAGACCCAAGGTTCTGACAAAGCAAGTCAACCTCTTCTGAGTTAAGGTTGTTAATAACAAGGTATTTAGTAGAATTCACAGATTCCTTGGAATCTGACAAGGGCTGCAACATGAATTCTTCTGTTATGGACTATGTGAATGTATCAAATTGTGGACAGACTCCCCACTGCCAAACTTCTTTCCAAAGTCTTCTGCCTTCTTGCTAACTGTTCCAGACTTTAAGTAAACATTTATCTAAACCTTTCTGTATATGTTTCAGATAGGATTACTAGGAACTACTTATCTTACAAAATGTTCCAGGTGATATTGGAGTGATTTAGCTATGATGGTCTAGGAAATATTTGAGAGGCAAGGATTTTTGTGGGTGATATCTTTTATTGGACCAAATGCATGGCCCATCAAGCCAATTGCCCATCAAGAATGATGGGGGTGGGGGGTGGGCAGGGACAGAACACCACCACCCAATGCCCTGTGCTACCGCCATTTTCCTGTGGCCCCGTGCACCCCCCCACATATCCAGCCCCGTGCACCAGAGGCGTAGGGCCAGGGGGGGTCAAGGCCATTACTGCTGGCCTTGCCCCCTTACTCTATCCCCTCCATCTCCACCATCATGGCAGTGCTCTGCCATCCCTACCATCCCTCTCTGTCTCCTTGGAGGCAAAGGGGGATGGCAGGGTTGGCACTGCCATGACAATGGGGACTGAGGGGCTGGGGGGGGGAGGCGAGGCCAGCGCCATTGGCCTCAGCCACCCACTCCATCCCCTCAGTCTCCACCATCATGGGCTGAGAGCAGGTGGTGATGGAGCCCCACTTCAGGTCCTGCCCCCGCTTCACATCCATCCCTATTTGCCCCCCAACCCACTCCTCCCTCCCCCGCTGCTGCATCAGGTCTGGCCTCCTGTGTCCTCCCCTTCCGTCCCCCTCTGCCTCCAAGAAGTAGGGCTGGGGGGAGCAGACAAGGCCAGGGCCACCCGCTCCAGCCCCGCAGTCCCTGCTGTCATGGTGGTGCTTCTGTTTATGCAGAGCACTCTGATTGGTTGTTTCAGTAACCATTGTGATTGGTTGCCAAGACAGTCAATCAGAGTGTGAATAAAGCATTATGGACAGACAGACTAAGGCTTTTATTATATTAGAATTGTTATGTGTGAAGGATCTGAGAACAATTCAAATGAGCAAAATCACTCCAATTTTACACTGTTTCATCAGGATTAAATCTAGAGCAGGTTTGTTATATTAGACTCATTCTTAGTTCCTTCACACATAAACATTAAAACATTACAGTTGCTGTTTTTTTGAAGTGGTTGAAAGGGTTTCAAATGTACCTGTATACACACCTTAAGATACCTATTGGATAAGCACTTTGGTAGACTTATTCATTTAGCAGTGCATACTGAATTGATTGCCTATCAACTTAAAAAGCTAAACAAAACATCTTCATTATTGTTCTTACACAATGTTTCACTTATTTTTTTTTTCCTTTGTTGTGTGCACTTCTCTTAAAACTTAGTTTTTTGCTTGCAAACTCTTATTGATTCATATCTGCTATCTAAAAAGGAATGAAGCCCATCATCTCATGATTTGTTCTCCAAGTTTTTAGTTAGTTATGTTGTATGACTCATTGATTTGAAGGGAGTAAAGCTAAGAGCAGCCTTTATTTTCAGATCAAAGAAATATTTATCTTGAACTTTTGTTCTCTTAGGGAGAAAAAAACCCATGGACCTGTAAATTAACAGAATTATTTACTTGTTTCAGCAGTGCAGTGACTCTGGGTGCAAACACTTGAGCCAAAATGTGCTCTTTTGAAATGATGGACAGTGTTATCTTGCACTCCGATATTCCTTAGTAATTTACTATTAGGCTTTTCTTAGGGAGACGGGCTAGGGTCAATGGCTACTCCAACACACTAAAACCTTCAAAGACAAAAAACCAAATTTGCCAAACTACTGCAAGTCTAATAAATGCAGTATGTTTTCTTTGCTTGCATAACAAACATTTTCAGTCCACTAAAGGGCATCACTAATATGCTGAAGAAGGGAGTGCTAATGGTAAGAGACAGGCATGTGAGATGGAGGGGTTCTTAAGATTTTAATTAATCTGGAAGACATGTTCAGATGGTGTTCAGGTCCTACTGTCTGTGGTACAAATAGAGAAATATTATACCAGAAATAAATAAGCCCATATGTTGTTTTTTAGGTGAGGAGTAGCACCTTTTGGGGATCAGACTTCCTATTGGCAGGGTACCTATAAGGTTCTCTTAGCCAGACAGCAGGGAGAGAAACACATAGTGAGTTTTATGCAACAACACACAGCAGAGCAGTGTTGGGTCCCCGGGCTAAATTTTTTAATGGTCCGTTTACAAAAGGTGTGAGTGCAAATTTTGTGAGTACCACACTAAAAACTCACGAAGTCCTTCAGAAGGCTAATTGAGTTTAAGAAAAAAGAACCAATCGGAGCGTCCAGATGAGCCTGCACGTGCCTCTTGCAGCACCTCATACTCCTTTGAGATGCTGCAAGAGGCACATGCGAGAATGAGAAAATATTCCCTGTGCTGCAAGTTTGCAGCACGGGGGCATAATTAGACCCCTGGATATCCAGGGGTAAAAAAAACCCACAGAGAAATAAGCGGGGCAGGGCATGGTCCCAGACTGCCCTGAGGCAACTGAAGTCTGGGTTCTTTGCAGAGATAGTCCGGCTCCCAGAGCATCTCTATGGTTGGCCATCACCCTGGTGCTGAAGCATGATGCCTGCCCATGCAGGGGAGGCAGCGTGCTAGCTGCAGGGAGCTGGACCCGGGTTCTAGTGCTGGTAAATCATGGGGGCTGGAGAAGGGGGGAAGTGACCAATGGGGGTGACCTTCAATGACC
The DNA here is from genome assembly GCF_001723915.1 of Gavialis gangeticus. Taxonomy (NCBI): domain Eukaryota; kingdom Metazoa; phylum Chordata; order Crocodylia; family Gavialidae; genus Gavialis; species Gavialis gangeticus. The sequence goes on along the minus strand of NW_017728992.1, from coordinate 14,827,418 downwards.
CTGCCCACTCCCCCTGCCCCAGCCTCCTTGATCCCTGCCCCACCTGTCTCCACCTCCTGAGCCCTCGATCACTCCCCCGCCTGGCCTCATCCCCCGCCTGCCCCCTGAGCCCTCCCAACCCCTCCATTACTGCCCCCCAGCCCCCCAAGTCCCCCCCAATTGCTGCTACCCCAGCAACCTGGTAAGGAAAAGCAAACAAACAACCCTGCCATCACTTACTGCAGTTCCAGCTGCCATCAGGGGTCACTGGGGCCCCCCTGCACAATGCAGGACCAGGTGACAGCCCCAGCGACCCCAGCCCAGGCCCTGGAGCCCCATGCTGCCCTGTGCTGCCTGG
>NW_017728992.1:14820264-14822081 GCF_001723915.1 Gavialis gangeticus | reverse complement strand
ATGCTTTGACAGTTCAAAGCAGGCCACCACACTGGAAGCATCTTCCAGATGATAGCTGCCCAGATGGCTGGGCAGGTGATACACATGGTAGTAGTGCCATACAAAAGCCAACCCTGCTGCCACAGCCCACTGGCAGCTGGACCAGAGGGGCAGATGCCTTTACTGGCTGTGCAGCCCCAATCCAGGTCTGGCAGGTGCACAGCAGGTCACAGCCAGGCAGCAGCCCCCACTGCCAGACTGCTGCAGTGGGTACAAGGTGCAGGGAACTCTCAGGGCTGTTTCAGTAGTCCAGCTGGCACAAGGGGTAGTGTCCCCAGGTATCAATTGGGCAAGATCCCATACATTATGTGGCATCATTTCAGTTATTGCATGATACCTAACAACTATGATGTATCCAAAATAGCTCCTAGAAATAAAAAATACAAAACTCTATGCATTGTCTAAGTATTAAAATTAATAAGCCTGCCCAAACGAAGCAAAAAATTAAAAATCAGAGATTAATTATCAGCCAACATATATCCAGCACATTTTCTTTAAATTAAGAAAATGAAGTAGTCCATTATCTTTCAGTAATTTTCAGGACAAATTTCATATTCTTAAATAACAATTTTTAGATACCTTGGTATAAATTCACTTCCTAATATTGAAATAGCTAATTTTTCATGTACAATTCTTTCTTCTCTGAGGAACTCCTCTTGTGCTGATATGAGGGTGCAATCTAAGTCAAAATTTGTCACAAGGTTTGCATTATTGCAAGGATTAGTGCAAAATCCTGTACTTGGGATGGAATAATTGCATGCACAAATACAGAGGGAGTAATTGGCTAGGCTACAGGCCTGCAGAGAAGGACCTGAGGGTTGCACTGGACCATAAACTGAATATAAGCCAACAGTCTGTTCTTGTTGCAAAAAAAGCCAACAGCATACTAGGTTTTATTATCAGGAGTATTTCTTGAAAATCATGGGAAGCGATTCTTCTTCACTTTTTGGCATTGGTGAGGCCTTACCTGGAGTATTGTGCTAAGTTCTGAACCACAAACTTAAAAAAAAAAATGTGGGCATAGCGGAAAGAGTTCAGCAGAATGACAAAAATGATTAGAGGCCTGGGAAGCATGACTTATGAGGAAAAGCTGAAAAAAATAGTGACTCCTTGCAGACATTAAAAAAACAAAATGGTGCTTTACTTAAACTGGGTGCATTCCCACACTGGGCCCAGCACATGCCCAGAAGAGAGCAAGTTAGTTGGCCCCAGCTCATCCAATGTCTTTATAGATCGGATGCTTTAGTGGGGGTTTTGGGGCACTTTAATACCTGAGTGAATCGGCTATTAGATAAAAGCGCCAAAAACCCTGCTGAAGCACTTGGTCTATACAGATGCTGCAGAGCTGGGTTGAAGTAACACACTGCTTCTTCTGGTAAAGCACTTTTGTTTGTTTGTCTTTTTTAATGTCTGCAAGGAGCCAGTGTTATTTAATCTGGAGAAGAGAAGGCCAGGGTAGGAGTGGGAGAGATTTCATAACAGTCTTCAGATACCTGGAGAGTGATTATAAAGAAGATTGAAATATATTTTCCCCTATGGCTACAGGGCACAGGACTAAAAGAAATGGCCTCAAACTGTAGTTGAGGAAATTTAGGTTGGTTGGATATTAAGGGCGCTTGTACACACCACAGGTTTTAATCCTCATTAAATTAAATAGATTTATAAAATTGAAACTTGTTTATTTCGGAGCATTGCGTCTGTTTTTGCATGCACTAGGTTTTCGAGTGAATTAAGCCAGTGCTGCAGGAGAGCGGGATGGTCCAGCATTGCCCCCCAAG
>NW_017728992.1:14801946-14820185 GCF_001723915.1 Gavialis gangeticus | reverse complement strand
AAAAAGAAAAGTGGAAGCAATTTGAAAGCAAAATCAATGCGAAGGGGTGAAATACAAAAAAGTTGCAGTGCTATCTGTTGGACAAAGAGTCTCATTACACGTCTTTGAGTACCTTTGTGTTTTCATGCAACGAATCCACGGACACGATGCTTTAATTCCCAGTGAGCCAAACTAAATAAGGTCTGAGGAGTTTTACTCTAATGCACAAGAAAGATTTTTAAAGTATCCAGAAATCCCACTTGTGTAAATAGAAACGCAGTGGTAGGACATGAAAGGCCAAAAAAATGTGGTGTGTACAAAGGCCCTAAGAGGAACTTCCTGACTATGAGGGTGGTCAAGCATTGTGTGACGGAGCAGCTTCAGTGCTTCATCACTTTAAGGGCTGGAGCAGACACCAGGCAAGTGTTTGATTAGGGCAGCCATTTTAGAGCCCAGCTGTCTGGGCTGTGGCAGCAGTTTGCTGCCATACAGCAAGGGAGAAACATCACTCTGCTGACTTACTGCTCCAAGGACATCTCAGAGATAAGGGAAGGGGCTATGGAGTAGGAGGAGTCCCCTGGGCATGACAGAAAACCGCACCCTGAAGGGGAAGGGAGGGCTGGTGGCATGGCAGCCCCATGTAAATACCAGGATCACTAACTTCCACAATGAAAGGCAGGTTGGGGTGCCTTAGTAACCCCAGCCCCCATCATCTGGTAGGTTACTGGAGGGGAGGAGTGGGGCCAGGTCTGCCTATTAAGGGGCACCTGAGTCCTAAGCGGTGTAAGACCCTGGGCCGTATTAGTGAAAGGGCAGAGTTGAGGCCAGGTACACTCACAGAGGAGCACCTGAGCCCACAGGGGTGTAAATTAAAATCATGGGCCCTAGAGATAGGGTGGAGTGGGGCCAGGTATATTCAGAGAGGAGCGCCTGAGCCTGTAGGGATGAAAAAGTCCAGGCCCAAGCATAGGGGAGGAGTGTTGGCCTGAGTAAGGGGTATTGTGGCCTGGTGTGGGGCTAAGAGCGGAGTTGGCCCAAAGTTGAATAATTGCCCAGTTCTGTGCAGATGAGGGCCATGGGAGAGGACCAAAAAGCTGCACCAGAACTGGCTGAGGCATGGAGAGCAAAACCCAATGACCCTAGGGGGTTGCTCAAGGGAGCAGGGTGGTATGAATGTGGCCCTGGAGTGGGCAGAATGCTAGAGGCCCTGTGAGAGGGCAGAGAGCAAGAGGCCCCAGTGAGAGGGGGGTGGTATATGTGGCCTGTGAGGGCAGTGTGCGAAAGACCCAACTGTGTGCCCAGTTTGGCCCGGCCTTGAGTCGGAGATTTAACACACAGTGAAACATCTGTAAGGCATGGGACTTGTGTAAGGGTAGATTGGAGCATATACATATCACCCATTACAGCTGGGCACTTGAAGGGCAGCCTCCCACCTAATTATCATAATTAAATTACAACAAGTCATAGCAGACAAACGAGGTGGGCGGTTTGCCCATAGACAGGAGGTGGGCCGATATTGAGATCGGGCCTGGGATCTTGCCCCTGTTGCAATTGGAACAGGCTATGTAGAGAAGCTGTGGAGTCTCCATCTCTGGAAAATTTAAACAATAGGTTTAGTCAAGGATGATTCTGCCTTGAAAAGTGGGCTAAATTAGATGACCTTGTGATGTCCCTTCCAGCCCTGTTTTCCTATGATCCTATTCTGGATTTTGTCATAATATTTTTTAACAGCTCTTGTGTCTAATGGGACTCAGGCTAGACAGATGAGTAGAAGTACTAAACAGATCTTTGATTTTGAACCTTTAGATTTCTTTAAATAGAGCTGTAATCATGTATTTACTCATGATTTACTTACAGACGAATTAACTAACTCCATTTAACAATGGGTAAATCCGTTTCCCATAGTTTTTTTAGTCATATCACCATGTCCTCATTGCTGTATGCAATTTTCATTTTCTGTTTTTGTCTATAATCTCTACTGTTTCCATGTCAAATGAGTTTTCTGCTTCTTTCTATCATGTAAAACACTAAAATATTTTTGAAAGCAGTCACATTTATTCCTTAATGAACTATAATAGTTCTAATCAATATTGTCTTGGAGTTCATTTGGCTCAAAGCCTTGTTATTTTTTTCCATCAGATGGAAGTTGTTTGTTCCATCATACAAAGGAGAGAAAAAAAAGAGATTCATTTTTTTGATTCTTTCAAATCTTATGGGTCTTTGAAAAGGGAAAAATGGTTTAAGCCCGTGGTATTTCAGCAAGAAATCAGCGATGAGTTTTTTTCTGCTTAAAAGTAGGGGAGGAAATCCCAAGTACTATGTGCAATGCAGATAGTTTCCAGAGGTTTAAGTCTGATTGATGTTTGTGGGTATTTGTTTAGTTCTCACAGCTGGAAATAACACAAGAAAAAGTCTCCTCCTGCTGTTTTATGTTATAGGCTTGGAACATCATTTTATGCTTTTAGAACAGGGCATCAGTTTACCTGGATGCACAGATCAGGGCTTTAATGTCAAGTAGATTGATGCTGCAGGCAGAACTATTGAAAGGGGAAAGGAATTTCAGATGTGTTTTCAGTGTGCTTTTTCCATCGGGAGACTCCTGGCTAAGGAGGCCATAGGAATCTGTCTAACTTTGTAGGGTCTTAGGGCTTTAGAGAAAAGGATAAAGCAAATTAATAGTCTCTGTTTTTTCAGTGAAGGAAGAACAGTCACTTAGGTTCCTACTCCTGGATATATTACGATTCTAAAGGTAGTCCAAGTTTATTGTATCTGCATCCCACAATAACACACACAAGGCATTAGTAACAGCAGTGGTAGTTTGTGTGTTCCCAGTGTCTTTTTAAACTGTTTGCCTGTACCCTACAGATTTTCAATTAAATAAGAAATTCCAGTGCAAAAAAGGCTTTGGGGCCATGCGATTTTATTGCATCTTATTTCAAAGCAAATGTAATCTGCAGATAGTTTTTGGAACAAAATATATTTTGGCCTAAATATATATTTGAAAACAACCTATTTTTATCCATCTTCTGCTAAATCTACTGGCTGCTAAACTAAGCATCTAGAGACGTCACCAAAAATCTCATAAATGCTACTGTACTAATAAGCAAAAGTTACAGATGCCAAAGGATCTCTCTCTGTCGTGGTCCTTTCTGGGCCCATAATGCATGTGAAGGACAGAGGGGTTTTGATGACCTACAGCTTTGAAGGTTCATTTTACACTAGCCCACACTAGGCAGTAACTATGTCACCTGGCCTTTTGTCCCAAGGGTGTGTTCATCCAGATGCAGTATTACTAGCGGAACACAGAGCCAAAATTTACATCCTGAACATGTGTATGTGACACTCTGCCCATGCCCACCCCACCCACATCAACAGGTATGCTTCAAGTATGAAACTATGCCTGTAAGACTACTGTGGTGCATCCCCTGTGGCTCCATGAGTCCCTTGGAAGAGGACTTGCTGCTGTATACACAAGCCTTTTGTCAGTTTAATATGACAAAACATCACGACAGCAGAAGAGATGCACAATGTGTAACACTCCCCTCTTGCTAATTATATAATAGATGGGTTTGTTTCTGTGAGAACTCCCACCAGCGTGCTAAGTACCCTGAGCCCCCTTGGAGCATTTGAACCCTACAGTGTTGGGCTCTGTGTGTGGATCACTGGGATCTGTAGTTGACTTTACTGTCTCCCAGGGTTTCCTAGTTTTGGTCACATGCCCTGAGCAGGGTAGATAATCACTGAATACAGCAAACTTTAGAACATGTGCTTTCTCCTGTAACTCCAGCACCTTTAAACTCCAGTAGCTGCACTGGTTTCAACAGCAGCTGCTGTCTTCATGCAAATGTGGAATAAACAGAGATCCTTCTATTGTAACGTGTGCTGGGGAGGATTTCACATGCTATGAATTGACTCTGATCCTCCTACAGTCAGCATAACAGGTGGGGAGTAGAAGGCCACAGGAACATGGTGACATTCATTCTGGGGACAGCAGCTTCTTTGTAATCCGTACATACTGTTTTTGAAGGGGAGTAAGCCATGTAGTGTTTGCTTCCTGCACATGGCCCATGATGCACTGAGCTGGGATGTCACCTTTTAGTTGAGGGAATTTGGGAGAACCTTCTGCAGCATCCAGTTAGGGAACACACTACAGAAGTGCTGCTTCCTCTTGCCACTCATTTAGGGTGTTTGTACTCTTAGCTCCTTTCCATTCCTGACAGCAGCACCTCTTTAAATTATCTTCAAAACTGCAGCTTCTATAACCATATTAGTACATATTGCTTGTTTCTATTTTCTATATAGTTCCTATCTGTGATGTACATTTGAGTTCAGGTCTTATTTTCCCCTCATCCAGGAATGTCTCCCTTCCTGAGTAAAATATCACATATTTACTTACTTTGGTTCATGTTTGCCCACCAGAATGTTAAATCACAGCCCTTTCATTAGATTCTGGCCTCCCCTACCCTCAGGGGAGAAGTTCTGCATATGCCCAGCTGGGCCTTCCAGCAGGCTCTTGACCTCAGGCACTGTTATCCCTGACTGATTTCCTCTGGTAAGAATAGGCAGCAAGCTCAGTCCTTTGATTCTGGCTTTGGTAGAACTGCCTCTGAGTCCACTGGGATTCAGACTGTTATATTTCATAACAGATCAATTAAATATCTTGCAAAATTCCCCCTTGTCAGCATCTTAGAATCTTTTATGGTGTGTACATTAACCCAGACTACAAAGAGTATGACAGAGTTCATCACATGGCCTTTTACCCACCTCAGTTTGCCAACACTACTAGGAAATAAACTTCATACTCCTTCTCTTGGGTCATGCTGGCCTACCTCCTCCCATTCAAGCAGTGCTTTTTCTTCTCACCAGCCTTCTGTTGCTCCACTAGCTTGCTTGCATCTGCTTCTCTACAATGAGCCTTCTTCCTGATTCTGTATCCCGTTTCCTCCTCACTGATACTTCTTCTGGACCATCTGTAGAAGTGTTACTGTGGCAACTTATATTCCCTATATAGAGCATGTCTCTATATGAAAAAGAGATCTCTTGGGTGCATCAACATGTGGTCATTTACTGTGCAGTAAGCTAAAATTATGGTGCAGTACAGCTATGCATCTACACATGCATGCCCATACTGTGCAGTAACTATGGTGACTTACGCTGATTTGGGTGTAAATTTGATACGTGCATCATGCCTCATTAGTTACTGCACAGTAATGCACCTGTAGTTGCCTTACTGTGCAGTCGCACTGTGTATGTGGACTGATTTGGGACTAACTTTAGTCCCAAGTGAGACCACACACAGCATTAATGCGCTTTAAAACCTGTGTGTGTAGACGACAGCCTATTTCTGTTTACTGTGCAGTAAATTTAATGTGATGTAAATGCACGTATAGACGTGCCCCTTCTCGCTGTCTTCCCCTCCATTCTGGAGTAGGTGCCATATCCTGCCTCAGGTCATAAGATTGCAGTAAGGCCAAATTTGCCTGATCAGCAACAAAGTCTTGAATCTAGGATCACAAGCTACTCTCTCTCAAGTTGTTCTCTCTCTTTATAAACTAAAAAAATCTGCTGTTCCCTTTCAGTGCTAGGGAAGAAATGGCTTTAGGGCCCAACAAAAACATTCTAAAACGAGGGGTACCCCTGTTGAGCTGTTCTTCCTTGTTGCTGTTGGGTTTTCAAGGTGAGTTGTTGCTGCTGGAAACTTACCATATTACTCTGACAAGATCCAAATGCTGAATACTACATGCCTTTAGTTGGCTGGATTTTGGCACTGTCCTTGGCTCTGGGCCTTTTGGTACATGCAGACCTTGTGTCTGACACTCTTCTTGGCAGTGGTATCTTGCAGTCCAGATGCCCAAATGAAAATGGATGCCATCTCTGTGCTGCTTTTGAATGTTACCCAGCATTTCACAAAAGGTGTGAGCTTCATCATTCACAGTTTATCTCATCAGGGACAAGTGACAGGTATAAAATATAACACAACACAATGCATACAGATGCACACATACAGAATTAGGTATTGTACAGAATTTCTGAATGCTGCTACTCTTTTCTTCAAAGATAAAGCAAACAGAACAGCTTTACTCAAAAATACTAAACTGGGCATTCAGTTTCCTGCTTCAGTGTTCTCACCACTCTGGAATATTCTCTAGGCTTGGAAATAGGGTTAAGTGTGTATCCAGACTTTTCTTCCTGCCGCTGATAGCTTTTCTTCTGCCATGAAGCCTTTGCTTCCTCTGCTCCTAGCCATCTTGCTTGGGCAAATTATACAGTTACTCCAGATCCCACTTATGACAGAAGCATGGCTAGCTCTTCTTCTCTCTTACCTAAAGCTTCTTATATGACCTAGCTTCTCCTTTGTTTGTCCTGTGAATCCCTTTCAGCCTCCTTTGTCAGCCCACTCCCTTTATCCTGCTTAAGGTTTTTCCACTCCTTTGCACTGAAAATCTCAATCAAATCAGTTTCCCTGTTAGGGAACCTCCTTGGCATACCCATATGTGGCAACTAACGTGTCACAAACCTTGTTACGTGTTGTGGATTCACAATGTGTCATAAATGTTTCCTCCTGTTTTACTGTACTGATCGGCATGCGTGGTCTTGTTGAAGAGACAATGTTATCCTGTATCCATTAATGTTAGGGTCACCACTATATAGATTATGTTATGCTCACTGTATATATCTTTATTGTTTTGGATATGGTTTGGTCAAGGAAATGGAGTGGGTGGAATCTTGCTATTATAACTCTAGAGCAAGAAGAATTGCCATTCCCAGACACAAGCAGAAAGGGCTGGACCTGAGGGTACTGTTTATCTGTAATAGGGACATCAACTCCTCTATAGCAAAAGCATCTCAGAGGAACTACTTCACAGTTAGGGCGGCTAGGATCTGGAATCAACTTCCAAGGGAAGTGGTGCTGGCTCCTACCCTGGGGGTCTTTAAGAGGAGGCTTGATGCCTACCTAGCTGGGACCATTTGAGCCCAGTTTTTTCTCCTGCCCAGGCAGGGGGTCGGACTTGAAGATCTATAAGGTCCCTTCTGACTCTACTTCTATGATTCTATGAACGGACCTTCCAGCCAGCGAAATGCTAGGTACCTCAGGCAGACCATAACTTTCTAAAGAATTCTGGTGATGGTTGATAATGCTGGCTGGGGAGGTGAGGAGAGGGAGGCTGGTTGGAAGGACTGAGGTATTTAGCTGTGGGCTAAGAAGGGTGAGAGAGACTCCAGCAGTCATGGCTGGAAGAAATCATCAGAAAGAGTGATTCCTGGTGATGCTGGCAAGCCTGTAAGGAAGGCTAAGAGGTAGTTAGATGAGGGACAGGCACTGACAGATGTGGGAAAGAAGCCCCAAACATGCTGTATCAGAAGAAGCAACACATTCATTCAACCAGGCTCTGCAGAGTCTGTATAGATTGGGTGCCTCAGTGGGACTTTTATCTAATGGATGATTGAGAACCAGCTATTAGATAAAAGCACCAAAAAAGCTTTGCTGAAATACCTGATCTATACAGGTGTTGGGCAAGTTGGGTCCAGCTAACATGATGCCTCTTTTGGGCCTGTGCTGGGCTTGGTGCGGGGCATGTGAAGTTTAAAGTAAAGCACTATTTTGGTTTTCTGTTTTTTTTGTGGGGGCTGCAGTTTACATCTGTAAGCTGGTTCTAGTTTTGCTTTTCTGTCTCCACAAGGAAAATGGACTATAGATTTGTAATCCTTTTATCCTATGTAATAAATATTTTGTTGGTTGGTTCCTTACTGATTGCGCATGGAAAGAGTGATTTATAGACCATTGATATTCCAGACTAGCTCCCTCCATGGGGAGAGAAACCCCAAAAAATCTTTTGTAGCCCAGTGAGGTGGTCACTTGGGTCTGGGAGAGATTCCTTCATTGCAGGGTCTGGTATAAAGGCAGTGGAGCTGAGGACTGCTGGTGTAGGGAGCTATCCCAGGGCAATTTTAGTCTGTTCCTTGGCAAGTAGCAGCACAATAGGGAGAAACTTAGGGTTCTGGGAACTCCCCATCATTGGGTTTGTGACAAGTTTGATAAGGTTAGCTACTCTTCATTGTCTCTAATCTGGTGGGTTAAATTAACAGGAGGTCTTGCTAGCCTTTTTCATACAGAGACATTCCAACAGTACTGTACAGCAATTCACTATTACCAAGTTTGTTACACCAGCCAGTGTTCATCAGCTGTGTCTAGAAAAAGTACCCAGAGCTTCAACAAACTATTCTCTGTTTTATAGTTTTTGCTCTTTTGTTTATCTGAGTTCCAGATCTGACACTGATCTTTGTTCCATCTCAAAAGTTAGTCTTCCCCCTTCCCTTCCATCAGTCTCTGCCTTGTTTGGCCTCCAGTATTGTTTTAGAAACTCAAAATAAATCCCCATGGAAAACAGAGCACTTTAAAAGACAATTTTAACTTTTGTTTTATAGTTTGCAGCCTGACCATATGACAAAATAAATCTCCAGGGACTGGAGCACTAAAAATATGTTCTGTTAGTTTTCCACAGCTCTTCTCTCCTGTCTCATTTAGTTCTTAGGAAATGTTTAAAGGAACCATTTAAGAGGGTTTCGATGGGCATCAACTACCACAATCTCCTCCCTCCTGTTTCTTTGAGTTGTATATCCTCTAAAAAACCATTTTGTACTTGTTCTTTTTCAGTTTCTCCCTCCCTTCCCCCACCCAGAAAAGGACAAAATTTATTGAGAATAAAGTCATATTGCTGTCTTTCTGGCCGTAAGGTTTTATTTCAGGAGCTCTGTTAACTTTTGATTACAAATCACTACATACTCACTAGCTTCAATTCCTCTGGTTTGCCTGGCTTGATTTAATGTTTGGTCATAATTAGAAATTACAGGCCTCAGCTTTTGGCATTTGAGACAATGATAAAGCTCCCTGTGACACTGCTGGAACAAGGTTAAATCAGGGAAGCTCTCTGTGAAAAGCTCCAGCTCCAGGATGAACTTTCACTTTCAGAAGCTTTTCCTCTAATAAGGTGAACTTTCTCACTCTTGCTCTTTTCATTCCCAAAGGGGCTGATTCTGTAGTCACTCCATGGCCTTGGTCCTCAGCTCTGTGTTCTGGCTCCTTTGTCCTTTTCAGGCAACGTGAAGTGAATAAAAACCTCCCCTACTGATTCCCTTCCCAAACAAGAGAGAAGTTTGAAGTGGCACATGGCCAGCTTTGCACTGCGCGCCCTTGAACACCTCTAAGAAAAGGGTATGCAGTCTGGCAATTATTAGTTGGTGTGCCCATCCATAGCAGAACATGCCTGCTATATAGAGCAGCATTTTTAGCTTGGGGCCTTCTGGAGACAAACTGGTCCTAATATCAGGGCAACAGAAAAATGGCTGGTAGGGCCACTTCTTAGGCTGAGGACTCAGTGGAGCTCAGGCCCAGTGGATGCCTAACCTCAGGTACAGAATTCTACTTAACTTCCAGAATAGGGCTGGGATTGCACCGGGAGTGCTGGACGGCAACAGTTAGAGGCTCAAGTCCATCACTTTGAAATCATTTTGTGATATATGTTCTACTGGCATTCAATTTTTTTTCTTCCAAAAGTTCCTGTTTAGCAATGGATAAAGAGTGAGATTTCGCATACAGTTTGACCCTGGAGCTGTCTTTTAAGTCAGCAGAAGCTATGTGGAGTGAAGATTTATGGGATCCGGCACAGAATATCTCAGACATTAAATAGCTTTAAAGCCACAAAAAGCCACATATGCCTAGCCTCTTGAGGTTTCATTTCAAAAGGTATTTTTTCCCCTGCTTCTGCAAATACCTGATGTCAAACAGGCAAATGCTTACCTAAGAAATGCAAATATGTCAAGGGGCAGCCATGGCATTGTGATCATCTCCATTCATATTTGAATATTGCTGCTTGCACTGTGATCTTCCTGCAAATTTTATTTGAAATTGAGGCTTTTACATCTTTGAGACAGACAGCATTATCTCTGGAAATAGAACAAAACAAGAGTGTCTTAACAGTTCACCAAAAGTGTTATTTAATCTGATGCTTTAAAACATCCTTACAAATTTGTTTATTTTTAGGGCCAGGGGGAAAGAAAAGTTCCTGCTCCTTTTGGTCTGGTCAAAGGAGGAGCAGAAGGGAGCGTAACGAATGGTAAAAGTCACATTGGACCAGGTAAACTGTAGTATGGGAATCAAACTAACTTGAAAATGGACTGGGATTTTGCTCCGTTTTCCAAGAAGCTAGGTGGGGGCTCAACTCAGATGTTTGAAAGGAACCCATAGCAGTAATCCAAGTCGTCATATTTGAATTCTGACTTCAAACTGACATTTCAGTGGGTTTCAGTGAATTCATTTTACAACGTGAAACTCATATCCAAAAAAGGTGTTCCCTATATTTGCCTGCCTCTATCATAAACCCAGGCTGTCTTTGTAGCATAACTTTATTCCTCTATATAGTCATAAAGGAATTGGAAAATCATTTTTATAGACGCATCTACATGAGATGCTACCTTGTCATATCAACAAGCTATTGTGCAGTAGCTCATTACTATGGCGATGTAGCACCGCCAGGCACAAATCGTGATGCTGGTTTCTGCACACATAATGCTAGTTACTGCACAGTCATTTAGTACTTGCTGAAGCTTAAGCAAGTACTAAATGATGGTGCAGTAACAACTCCATAGTTGGCTGCTCATGTAGAAGTAGCCAATGTAAAATAACTTTTCTATAAGTGATAATGCTGAAATGTCAAATTCCAATATCTCACAACAATCCAAGATTATAAACCAGCTCTGTATGCCATTGCTGAAGATGAGCAGAAAGGAATTTGTAATCTTCAATTGGAAAAAAAATCACCGACTATTAACCTTAGTTCATCTGTAAAATTTTGACTGGTATGACTGGGTCAGGAGCTGGTACAGGATTGAACACTCACACCCTACTACCTCCTTGACTTCAGGAACTGTTTTTTCTTTTCTTTTCTTTTTGCAATGAAAAGTTGCAATAGTTGCTCAGAGGTTTGAAATAATACAAAACAATTTGGGCAGAGATTAGTGTACAGAGTGCTTTTGAGACAAATACATGCAATTTATTTCATGGTTCTGAAATATCACTTGAGTCTCACCATTGTGTAGGTGGTGTATGTGTGTTATGTCAGGGATGTGTAACAACACTTATAGTTAAAGTGGCATAAGAGTCTCTACTCTGCTTGGCTATAGCTTTGCCACAAGCTTGGGTATAGCTTTTGGGATGAATTGCCCTACATTTGGTATCCAACCAAAAACAAACACTTGGTTTTGAAAGTTTGAGTGAAAATACTTCAGCACAATTGAGTATTAAAAGAACTGAGGTGAAATCCTTTTGCTGTAAAAATATTCCAGACATTTACTGAATAGCTTTACTGCTTCAGCAATTTGGGATAGATATCTAAAATTTAACAAGGAGCTAGCCTCTGAGTTGCAAATTCACCTTTTAGCCTGTGAAAACCTGTTTTGATTTGAGTGAGTTATAACAGCTTACAAAGCACATGCATAATAAAGCACACAGGATTTTCCTATGCAATAATTGCTTTGTTTTACTCAAGGTTTGCCAGTCATCTGCTGGGACTCTTCATGTGTGTGATACAATAAGGAGTAGAATTTCTTTCTTATCTCACATTGTATTCATATTTCAAATAGATAAAAGGAAAATTTGTTGTTGCATTTCAATTTACACGGTGGTGCCATGACAATTACCAACTCTGTCCTGTCATTTCAATTTTTCCTGCATTTTCTCCTCCCTGTTTTCAGTATCACAGACAAATCTAATCTCTCCAGCTCACTGCCACAAGCTGTTAGCCAGTGACAAAGCTCAGTCCGAAAATGTCAAATATAATGAGGTAATATCACAAGTAAGAAAACTGGCCACAGCCTGCTCATATATGAGCTTTCTTACAGGTTCAGCAAACACTTCTTCATCACACAAGCCTAGTCTGAGGGAAATACTATTACCATCACTGTTATATAGTCTGTCCTGGGTCACTGTGGAATTGAGCATCAAAAACAAAAGCTCCTGAAGACACATTTAATGTCAAAGCTCGCTTTCAGACTCAAGCACTGATGCAATTAAATAGCACCAAGGTCCCACTTATCCTTCCTTATTTGTCCTGAGAGTGCTGGAAACGTGAGGAAAAAAACCACGTGTCTCTTTCCTGTGACAATAAACCATGACCTGCCAAATCATATTTGTAGAGAAATTATATTTTGTGATACCTGGGCTAATCTAGTTCCATCTCATCATTAAAAAAGAAAAAAAAAATGAAAGGGAGAGACGGAAAGATTATACTAGTGCCCTGAAATAAAGTCTAATGGCCCAAACTAATAAAAAGAGAAGAATAAGAAAGGGTCTATAATCTGATATTTGGACCATAGACTTTGAGAAAAAGGCTTGGGTTCTGTTCCTTGATGTACATTACACTCACTCAAGGTTACAAAACCTTTACTCTTTAAGTGACTTGGTTTCTCTTGGGGAAAAAAAAGGGGCGTAAAACCCAAAAAATTATTTTGAGGGAATTAAAGTTTCTCAACTGCCTTGAGAGTTTTAGGTATAAAGGGAAATATAAGATGAAGAATGTACTGGATGGGAGATATGATTAGGAGGTTCTGTTTTCTGGGAGGAGGAAGGAAGTTTTGAAAGAAACAATGTTTGAGTTTAGGGAATGACCTGTTGGTAAAAAATCCTCTCTTCTGAAATGCAGGCCCATGTCAGCCAGTTGCTCAACAGCATTTTGGTTTCATACAAAAGAGCAGCATAAAATAATTGATGAGTCACTTTAAAATTATTACATTCAAAACAGCTGAAGGAAGTCCAAGAATTGCTATATTTCTTGTATTGTATTGCCCTTTCCAAACATCAGATGGCAAAAGAGGGGACTACATTCCACACTTATCCTCAAACAACTGAGAATGATAAGTGAGGAGTGGACAGAGAAACAAAAAGGAGAACAGAGGGCACATTTACACATTGCCATATGGCAATGTTGCTATGGCACTGTGCTTTAGTACTTCCTTCTGGAAGTATTAAAGCATGGCACAGTAACTGCCCATACCGCACCACGCACATGGCGCCTGGTTAGATTTCACTGCTATGCCCTCGTAGCAGCGTGCTAAAATGGGGGAGTGCACTGCTATGGTGATGTAGCTGCCAATCATGAGTAGACCCACGTGATCATTATGTCACTATAGCACACCGTACAGCGACATAAGTGCATTGCTATGTTGCTGTAGGACAATGTGAAGATGTGCCCAGAAAGTTGAAATTTGTGACCCTGGCAGTAGATTGGTAGAGTAAGAAGCAGGGTCTGAGAGCAGCAGGGTCTGGAAACAGTGAAGACTTTGGGTTGGTTGTTATAGAGATTGCTTGAAGTAGAAGAGAATGACAGACCACTGGGAAGAGGTGGCAACTGATACTTTGGGGAATATGATAATTATTGCTGAGAAGTCTAAAGGAGGAGATGCACCCAAAATGATGACTAAGGGCTAAATTAGAAGAATGACGGAAACAATCAGAAGGATATGGAGACCAGAGGCATGGCTACGGAAGACGCTGAGTGCACAGTAGCTGCATAATACTGCTTAGTAGTGCGACACAGCACAGACAGTTCTAATATGCTACTGCACAGTATGATTAGACTACGGTGCAGTAGCATCACTTAAAAGACATTTGCCAGTGCTACTGCACAATAACTCCAGTTATTAATACTTGCTAATGCAACCCCTAAATAAATGTGCAGTAACCACTGCACAGTAACATCTTGTGTAGATGTGCTCCAGAGGTAGTACAGGAAAGGAAATAAAATCAGAGATAGCAGTCAGGCTTCTTTCTGAAGTTGAATCACTCAGGGTGGGGTGCACCAGGGAAAGATAAGAGAGCAGCTAGGCTTCAAAATCAGGGAATAAAGCAAAAAGAAGTTATGAAGGCCAGTTGAGGGGAATTTAGTTTGAATGTGGAGCATGATGTGAAGGGGGGCGGGGGAAATGGAAAAGACAGGAGTGGGATTAAACTCTTCCATTCATTTCTGGAGTGGGCAAAGGGGAATCTACACAGATGGTGAAGGTGAACTAAAGAGATAGCCAGTGGTTAGTAATGATGGGAAAAGGGAAATTATGAGAGATTAGTTGGTGGGTGGCAAAAGAGAACAGGATAGTAACAGAATAAGAGTCCCAGAGCAAAAATGAGGACAGTAAGAGGGAGGCAATGGGCAGGAATAAGTTAGATAAACAGAGAAAAAGACTCTCAGGAGTGGGACAGGGTTAGTGCCTCAGAAGGTTAGACGCAGACTGTTACAACAGAGAAAAGGAGGGCATGTCTACACGAGACCCTGGCTGCGCAGTTGCCTAATAACACTGTGCAGTAGTGTGCTGGTCAAAAACTGTACTAATGCACTACTATGTAGTGTTATTAGGCTACTACACAGTAAGCATCCCAAAAAAGTCATGCACCAGTGGTACTGCACAGTAGAGCAAATTATTGCGCATTTAGTTAGTACTTTATCAAGCAAGTAGTAAATTAAATTCACAGAAAATACTGCACATTAATGAACGTATAGACACGCCTGGAGAGTATACAGCGTATTTTAGGGGGAGGACTAAATTCTGGCTGTGGTCAGCAACAGAGAATAACGCAAAAATAAGATGAAGATTTATGAAAACTGAAAGAAAGAAAAGACAGAAGGTGGGAACTGGTGAGGCAAGAGAAGACTGAAAAGCTGAAAGATGGAAGGTAGATATTCAGGAATAATGGTTTTCATTAGCAATTCTCGGTAGGCAATTAGCAGCAATGAGATGGCAATCAGATAATGGCAGGAACTAACAGCAATCATTAGCAACAAAATTGCAACTAATTGCTGATGATCATGCAATGCCAATCAATTGCTTTTTGCAAAGGCAATTGATTGCAACAAAGTAAGAGTTGCTTAATGGAACTTGGTAACAGTGGGATGGCCACTGGTGGCAAAGCAGAGCAGATAGGAAATGGTAATGATAACGGCGAAGTTGTAAGCTGTATGGAACAGAAAGAACCAATATTTCTGAGGCGAAGCAATCTCTTTTTATTTGGGTGGCCTTTGTATAGCTGAGAGAGATAGGAGACCTTTCAGGCTTCAAGTCTCTTTCATTAGATGTGAGAAGGCTGTAGTCACAAACCAAGCTAAGTACAAGCTAGAACAGTTGATTTAGTTTAACCTAATTATGTCAGCTAATTTGACCACTTGAAAAGGAAGTGGGTAGGTATCTCCTATAGAGCAAAAAGAAGATAATAGAGGCAGAAGTAAGAGATAAGGTATTCTGTATTATAAATTTCTGTTCCTAGATCTGTCTTCTGAAAGTTTTGTACAGGTTTCCTTTGAGAACAAGGACTAGGAGGTCAGAAAAGAAGTTACTGCTCTATGAACATTTTTCACAGAGCAGACCAATATTTCTGTTGTAGTTCATTTGGGAACATAGTGGTTGTTTGGTTTCTTCTACATAGTTTCTGTTAGGACATGTGAGACATTGGATGAGGAAACTCTGACTGTATTAGAGATACCTCCAAACTTCAGCTTTCAAATTCTCTTTGGAAAATGGGCAAGGGGAAAAAGATTTAAAGTACTAATTTTAAAACACATGAATAATTTTGAGAAGTCTCAATGCTGGAAATGGATCATTTTCCATCTCTGACATTGGGATTTAGTGTAAAATTGTAAGAATGAATAAATCAGTGAATGGCACACGATTAATACATTTTGTAAGACTGCACTTTGCCACATGGCTTCACAGTTTATTATATTGCTATCTCCTTCCCATATGTAATTATGATTGTGTGCTTTACCTTACAAATTTTAGTAACAAACAGCCATTTTAAACAACTTTATACAACATTTAAAATGTAAGCCTCAATTTAGTACTAACTCCCTATGTAAATACTTTAGCTTTCTCTCTAATCTTAGATTCAGAGTTTTATTTTTGCCTCAGACTTAAAAGCCTTTTTGCTTTTCAAACCTGTTTTTTTTTTTCCCTAGGTTATTGTGGTCTGAGAACAGGATATATAGATGTTGTTAAGGACATAGTAATGTGAGATAATAGAATCTATATTAGTAAATGAAACTGAATATGAGAGAGAGAACTAGGGAAAACTGGAGTGTGACAAAGGGCTTACTTCATTATACTGGTTAGTTTAAGGGCAGATACTCTATGCTTTCCGATTAATCACAGCATAAGCAAACAAAACATAAGGGGCACTGAAATGTAATTTTAACTACAGCTGCCTGCTGCAGTTATTTAGATGTCATTAGTGAATGCTTGGAAAACTCTAAAAGAAGAAATAAAAGTACGCTTTTAGACCTTGCTTCAATTATGATGGTAAATTGATGGAAAACATTTGGATGCAGTCAAGCTAAAGAAACGGACGTAGCGCTCACGAGAAATATTTCTTTGAGAGCTGCTAAAGTATCTCTGTTTGTAATATTGAATAGACTATAAAAATGGCACTTAGAATAAAACATTTGAAAGTGAATCTTTGATTAATAAGGCTCTTTTGGAAAAGATAAATCCAGCAAGATGTATATTCTTTGATACAAGCAAGTGATGAATATTCTTTCCCCCAGTACTGATGTATAGGACAATAGCATGTGCCTGCAAACAAAATGAGCAAACATTTGCTAATTTGCTGATAGCCAATTTTCTGCCCTCAAATTGTAGTGGACACCAATAAGGATAGAGAGAACTTGTCCAGATTATATTCTACCTATTGTGTTGGTGGAATTAGGTACCTAAGAACAATTTCATTATACCTTACTCAAGTCCTTGAAAAACTGTTAATGCAAAAAATGGATAGGTCCCCTCTTTCCATTTCTGCTGCTTCCTTTGTGACTCTGGCTTAAGGGTCAGATGGCACTGTGTTACAAAAATAGATGCATTAATGTATTTTCAGGACTTGAATGGGGCAGAATCAAATCACACTTAGATACCCAGTTGGTGGAAGAGAATCTGGCCCTTGATATGTTCTCACTAGGAATTTCTGCTTCATTAACTGTAAGATGAAAAGTAAGTCTGAGAGGTCAGAGTTTGCTAACTTTTCTGACTCCTTCCAAAGTGGTTCCAGTGCTCAATACACATGGTTTACCTATTTTCTCATCATCATTACAGCTTTGATTCCTAGTAATTTCTGCTAAGAGTCTTGTTTAGTGACTATTGTCCCTGTACTAAGTACTGGAGATAAACAACTTATTAGGGAAGAGTACTCTGGATAAACTTCAGGACATCATATATTTTTGGACACAGACCTTGTGTCGCCTACTCTTCATAATTCTATTACAGTTACACATTGTTTGAACGTGCACCCAGGAGTAATTAACTCTGGAGCAATCAACTCCGAAGCTTATTCATTCACCGCACATGGAGCCCAGTTGGAGCCAACCACAGCTGGCAGGGGACACTCGGGGTCAGCATACCAGCCCAGGGCTGCTCCAACCCAGCTTAATGCGCTGCAGAAGGGCTGGCTGGGGCACCCTTATGCCCCAGCCAGTCAGGTCAAGTCAGCATCTACACGTGTGCTGCTGTGCACAAAAACCCCACAGCAGGGTAGCACTTGATATGGGCCCACATGTAAACACCGAGATGTTAATTAGTTGGCTCTGCAGTAAACATCTCATGTAGATGAGGCCTTAGTGAGATTATTCAAGAAGTAAGAATGAGATTCAGGAAGGGTGCCTCACATTGCAAGCTCTAATTTTGAGGTTTCTAAAACCCTCAGTGGGACTGAAAACTAGTACCATTAGGTGCTTTAAAATGTGATCCAAAGTAGCCAGTTTAGTGAGCAGGGACCTACCTAGAGCTAGACAAGAAATGGATGATAAGGAAAGGCTTAGGAGCTTCCATTGACTGAGGATTGATACTCCAGAGTCCTCTCTTACGGAAGGTCTTTTCCCTTTCTTTTGAGGATCTATTAGGAGTTGCTCTTTTCTTTTAAACTACTAAGCGTATAGGATTGCATTTTATTTAATAGCTGAAAAAAAATCATAGAATCATAGAGAAGTAGGGCTGGAAGGAACCTCCAAGGGGCATCTAGTCCAACCACCTGCCTGAGACAGGATCAGCCCTATCCAAACTTATGCAATCTATAATCTAAACTCTTCATAAGACTACCATTAACCCTGATACAACACAAGACTTAACACCCTAGTCTGCCACAAGTAAAGCAAGAGAAACACAGCAGCTGATGTCCTGCTTCTGTCAAAGGTGGTCAATATATATCCAAGATCTCAGGTAGAAGGCCTCCCCCT
>NW_017728992.1:14797245-14801836 GCF_001723915.1 Gavialis gangeticus | reverse complement strand
CCCCCAACAGGAAGGCAAAAACTGTCACGGTGGCTATGTCTATATGAGATGCTGACTGTGCCATAGGCTGATACTACTGCACAGTAGTGTCACCTGGCAAAAACCATAATTTGATGCAACTGCACAGTAGTGTTAGGCTACTGCACAGTAGCATCACAAAAAAAGCATTCACCAGCATGACTGCACAGTAACTTGGGTTACTGAGCATGTATTTAGCACTTGTTTATACAAGTACTAAATAAATGCACAGTAATGACTGCACAGTAGTGTTTGGCATAGATGTGGCCAGTCTGTACCAATCTGACCATGAAGTAAAATTCCTTCCTTCCTTCAGATTTGGTGATCAGTTGGACCCTGAGTGGAGGGGCAAGACCTTCTAACCAGGAACCTCCAGCTTTGGTACCAGCAGGAGCACTGACATATCCCAGTCAAAGTCCCCAGCCTTGGCTGCAGCCAGTACCCAATGCTTCTGAGGGAGGTTTAAAAACACCTTGAAGGCAAGAGGTGTCAGATAGGATTTGGGAAACCCAGATGTAATTCCCTCTTTTACCTGAAGGCATTCAAACCTATATCCTCATCTCCTGGGAGATGGCCTTAATGACCAAGCTATAGGTTATTCTCTGCTGTATGTGCATTGTAGGGGAGGCTCTCCCAGTCCGTCCTGTTGGATCTGTTCCACTGTGAGGAACAGAATTCCAGGTGAAGTGGTCCAGGGAGAGTGAGCACCTGTATGATTTAGCTAGCTTAGTGGTTGGGGTACTTTGCTGCATAGGGGTGCTGTGTTTTAAAAGAAACTGGCAACTGCTAGTACAGTTTGTGCAGAGCCTGATGCAACAGGCATTTGCAGAACAGCCTCCCTGGCTTGAAGCCATCATGGGAAAAGAACTCCTAGCTTCTAGATCCTCAAGGGCCTTAGGAAGGGGTATCTCAGTTGCCAAGGCTGAGGGATTTCTGCATACAGGCAGGATCAGCCGGGTAATTTTAACATAAAAAAATAGAGGTGCCTGTCACAAACCTGTCTGCAGAGTACCTTCACAGCCCCAGTTTTCTCCCCACTGTCCTGCTGCTTGTTTCAAGGAACAGACCAAGGTTTGCCTCTGCAATGATTCTCTGCCCCCACAAGCCTCAGCTTCATTGCTCTGTCTCCCGGGCCCCACAGATGCAGAAGGGGAATCTTAGCCAGCTAGTTTCCTCTTAGTTTGTGAAAGAATGATCACATGCAAACAGCCAGGTAATAAAATAATAAAAGGATTTATTTTGTAGAAGAAAAGAATTATATGGGAAAAGTGTTGACCATATAGTTTCAAGACGCAGAACGAAGACAAGTAAAATGATCTGGCTAGCTTAGTGGTTGGGGCACTCACCTCTCACCTTCTCATGTGGCTATAGCCTAGTAGGCCTGTGTGAAGCAGCAAGTATTCGATTCGGATTTGGATTCAGCTGCTTCGGAGGGACAGTAATTCAATTTGATGATTCGATTCAGCTGATTTGGATCTGAAGATCTGGTGCCAATTTGGAGATTCGGCCATAGTCTAAACAGGCAGCAGTCCTTGAGGATGCTGGACACAGCTGCCTTCACCTGGTAAGCCTGTTGTGGTGGGCAGAGGGAGAAGGGAAGGGGCATAGGAGTGGGCAGATCAATGTCCCCACAGCAAGGGAGGGATTGGGAGGGGCATGGGACTTGGGGAGGGGGACTCCTGCCACTGCGCACTGCCAGTCTGGGAGGGCATGGGAGCAGGAATGTGCCCCTGGACCTGCGTGGGGCAGGCTGGGTCGGGCTGTGCTCCATATGGGCGGCAGAAAGTGCTGGGAGTGGGGGCTATGCTGTCCCGCTGCTTGCCCTGCCTCCCTGTGCCTCCTGGACAAGCCATGGGTTTGCCCCGACTGGGTGAGCATCTGCAGGGCATGGGGCTGGAGCATGCACCCAGATCAGAGCAGGGCCAGTGGCAGGGGCTATGGGGAATTTTAGGGTGGCTGCCACTCCCGCCTAGCACCCATTTCACTGTGCTCTGCAGACATAATTGCTGCTTTAAATATATCCAGCGGGTAAACAGCAGAAAAGGAGGAGAAGTCTTCAAGGTAGAAGACAACTGGCACAGGAACAGAGGATTATAAACATATGCAGCTAATTCAGTCAGTGAACATATTTTCTTGCAAACGTATATATATACGTTTTTCTTCAGGTCTTCTGCACTGACATTTAAATTCATTTAAATTTACTCTTGATCGGATGGCATAGCTCCATGTATCTGGTTAGTTTATGGCCTATGCTAGTCATGCCAGACACCCTAAAGCCTTTCTTTAAAAAACCTTTAAAAAAAGATTCAACAGGTGTATGGCAGGAAAAAAATCATGAGCTAGAAGACTTGTTTGCCAAAATGCACAACAGTTTGTTCCATCTCTAATAATAGATATTTTCCTTTTATAAAGTAAGGTAAATTTGTTCCTATGCTATCCAATATTCTTCACAGTAAGTAATTAGTCTGTGCTGCATGAATTTTACAGCTAACTTCGATTACACAGACCATAAGGTACTTCAGTGCTTTTTGAAGAGTTTGGCAGGAAGGAGAGAGAGAGAGAGATGAAAATTGATTCTTGTAATGTTTATCCTTTATTAATTACTGCTGCTTCATGTCTCTAACTTGACATGGAAGATTATAAAACTCTGAGAAACACATCTGTTGCAAGGGTGATGGACATGCAGTTATTAACAGTTCAGAGTTCTTAAGATTGCATTTTACTGTGCCATAAAAGCATATATTTCCAGTAGACATTTAAGCCAATGTTTATACATGAAATGAGGCAATGCATATGACAGTGTTTGGATACTGCTATATAATTTAAACATATTGATGTTGTGAGAAATACAGAAGATCGGGAAAATATTCTTATCTCTTTTAATGCTAATTTTACTATAAAGATCCCTTGGGTATACCTGTGAGTGTACAAAATACAGACTGGTATCATAGCTGTAAGTAGAATGGAACTCTTTCCTTGCAGCTATGGGAAAGCACCTGTCAAATGATTTCTAGCCACAGTATGATGCTGGTGTAGGAATCCCCAAGAGAATATGTAGATAAAGGGAACAGCAAGATGGTTAAATAAACAAATAATAAATACAGAAAAGAAATCTATGCAGATTTTTTGGAAAGGTGGCTTATTATCTGAATTAAGTTGTGAAGTCATCTTTCATCACTTGCTTTGTGGCTTCCTCAGCAGGTACTGATACGGCAAGGGAAAATGTTGCTGTTCTGTCTCTTGAATAATTAAAAAGGCATTGAGATGTGCATTTTTATTTGTAGAAGTTGGTAGCATCCACTGCATAGATCCTGAAGATAATGTAGTAGTTTTGCATTATTACAGGCCTGTAGCACTAGCAGTACAGAACAAGTGCTGTGATTTTACTTAAGAAATTAATTTAAGGCCTAGACATGCTATTCTCACTCACCACAAATGGTATATTATCTACTATCTGGCCCTTAGCAAGCATCTCAGCCACTGTTATGAGTCAGGGCACTGACAGATTAACACTATGGGCCAAACTGATAAATGGTGTGTACATGTCACCAAATGAACATATAGTACCTAACATGAATGCCAGTGGAAGGATGCAAACTGACTTCAAGGGCCTGTTGCATCATATCCATACTTAGAGAACTTGCTGTAAGAGCAGCATTAATGTACCCTTCTATGCCATTCATGTTCAGCAGTCCTTGTAGATTTATAGAATAAAGAACATCGGTGGATTGGGGGACTTAAAGTACATGTATAAGCATTCAGAGAGTATTCATTAACTGAAAACTACTCAAGAATGATCTTTCATGTTATCTGTCATTGATGGCCTGTAGAACTGCCTCTGAAGGTTTTGGGGCATGCCAAGCTTGGTGAGGCAAATTTAGCTCAGATGCTACTGTTATGGACATGCTAAACTTATCCAAAAAGGACTACCACCCTGTACTTTACCTTGCTGTACATCAGGTCACCAACCTGTGCCTGGGCAGGAATTGGCCCAAGAATTGTATTTGTAGCACTACAAGCACAAACAGGCCACTGAGCTTACACAGGAAATGTAATTAATAAGTGTTTGATCCCAGTCATATGAGTCATTGCATGTCTACTAACTTTATAATTGTATTGTGAGAAATGAATAACTCAGATCTCATTTAATTAACACTGCTTATCAATTTAATATTAACTATATTTGACAAGCCAAGCTCAATTAACAGCACCCTCTTGAAATCAGTGAAATTAAAAGCTTTGAGGAGATGCACTGTAAATCTTAGACTTATTGCACAAAAAAAAGAAAGAAAAGAGAAATATAGAAAAAAAAAAGGTGTAAAATGCTATCCTACCCCGGAAGCGGAAGTAGTAAGATCTCAGTCAAGGTCTTGTAGATAGCTAATGTTGGATTATGAGCAGAAAGAAGAATATAAAAAGATAGAAAATTAAACTCTGGGGAAGGTTGTATGGGGAAATAAACACGGGTGAATAGCATTGGTTGGTAATAAAAATTAGTTGCACAGAAGTGAATGAAAGGAGTAAATTGTTGGTGGAAAGCTTGAAAATTAAATGCAGGGGAGGGAGATATGTG
>NW_017728992.1:14771753-14792245 GCF_001723915.1 Gavialis gangeticus | reverse complement strand
GTCTTGTAGACTGTTGCCCCTCAGAGGACAGCCTGTATTTGATATCACTGTTCATACTGTCTATGCCACTGGCTCTCAGCCTTTTTAGACTCAAGGCATCCTCTATAACAGGGACGGGCAATTATTTTGGGCAGAGGGCTATTTACCAAGTTTGGGCAAGCTGTTGAGGGCCACATGGGTAGCCCCACCCCTTGACAGGTGCCCCACCCCCTGATCACCATCTTGGGACTGGAAGTCCCACCCCCTAACGCCTGACCTTTGCCACCAAAAGTCTCTCCCCTTGCCTCCTTTCAGCAAGGGGTTTTACCATCTTGGAACCAGAAAAATACCAAATTATATCCTAAAAGAAAACATCTACAACATTAATTAATTTGATTTAAAAAATATTTTTGTCCTGATTTACATGCATTTGTGTAGTGTCCATAGAGGTGACTGCACAATAGTTGAAAATGAAGTCTTACTCTTGTATGTTGTGGGGGGTGGGTATAGGTTTGTGGGGGGCTGTGGGTGTGTGGGGTGAGGGAGAGGGCATGGGCGTGTCTGTGGAGGTGGATAGGTGTGTGTGGGATGGTGAAGAAGCATGTGGGTGTGTGGATATGTGGGATGTAGGTGGGTATAGGGTTTGGGTGGGGCTGTGTGTGAGAGGAAGGTGGCTGGAGTGTGAGGGGGTATGGGGGTCAGTGTGTAAGGCAGTGCGAGGGGGGCTGTGGGTGCATGTGTATAGTGGGGTATGCGCACGCATGCACGCACCACTCCCAGTCTTGGTCCTGGGGGACTGGTGTGGCCCCGTGCTCTCCAGTCCAGCGATGCAGCCCGGGGCCATGTGGTGCTGGAGAAGTGCAGGGGGAGCAAGGCAGGGAAATGGTTGTGGGTGGGGGTGGGCTGGGCTGCTCAGTCCTGCCAGCTCCCCCTGAGTCCTACTGCCCCTACAACCAAGAGCAAATAAATATTAATTTACTAAATTTTTAACGGGCTCTGGGGGCTGGATAGAATGGCTTGGTGGGCCGGATTTGGCCCTCGGGCCGGATTTTGCTGTATCTAACTTTTGTGAATTGATCAGCACCCCATTTAAAAAACAAATTTATTTATTACAATGCTTGCCTCTGCAGAGGGGCTGGGCAGTGGGGGCAGGGAAGTAACCAGGCAGGGAAGAACCTGAGCCTGTGCTTATCCTCACACTTGGTGACACCCCATGGTGCCACAGCACCTTGGCTAGGTATCACTGGTTTATATTAAAGAAAGAATGACTGAATATTTTGGTCTTTCTAACTATAGTTCTTTTTTTTTTAAAAAAAATGTCTGCTTCCTTTAAAGCAGGAGGTGCCGATGATATTTTCCTGATATTTTTTTCTTTATCGCTACTAGAATGCTGCAAGAACAAAGGAACAGTGACACAAAATAGAAGAAACAAAGCACTCCAATAAAAGTGAGTATGTAACACCTGATGAAATAAACTGTTTCTCATGAAAGCGTAGGCCTCTCTGAATTAGTCTATAAAGTGCCACTGTGCCTTGCCTTCAGCAAGGCCTATAGCAAAGCTGAAGATATTTAGTCAGTAACACTTAACATATCATATGTACCTTTTAAGACAAAGATTTCCTACCCATCTAAAAATCTCAGCCAGTCCTAATAAATAACAGCACTCCATTCATGGATGAATACACCCAATATTTTATGTGAAAAACACCATACAACTAAGACTGAAAATGTGCTGTTTTCTAACTATAACTTTCAGTGGGTTGCTATAGAGGAAGGAACCAGAGACTTCATTAATATTATTAAGAACAATTATTTATATGGAACTATTGTGTGACAGGTTTTATAAAGAGATAAGGTCCCTGCCACGAAGAGCTGACAATCTATAGTTAAACATCAGTGACTGATCAACAGTGAGAGTAGCAGGTTCACATTTAATCACATAAGTTGTCCTGTTAACCAGCTGAGCAGCAAAGAGAGTCAGAAAATGCATAATGTAGACTTTGAGTAGTCTTAGAGTCAGGATCTGATTTAAAATATACTAAATTCAGTGAGAATCCACTGACTGTGAATCAGAATTCAAATCACCAAATGCTTTTCATGAGTTAGACCACCCAGCTGAAAAATGGATAAAAAACAAGGCAGGGTCTTTGCTGAAAACAAAGTCCTGCAATCTGGACTGCTGTCTCCTGAGCAAATAAAAAACACCATGCCAGTAACAAGCTGCTTCCTGCCTCTCACAGTCATTCTTTTTGTGTTTGTTTAGCAAATTTAAGAACTGTTTTTTAAATTTATAAAAGTTATCCTATAATGTGACAACATGAAACCAGATGTGTGTGGGTTTTGTGTCTATTTTACCCTCTCCTTTGCTCCTCTCTTTTAAAATATACATATATTTGGCTGTATGTATTTCAAATAGATGTTAACAACTTTATTGTCCTTTTTCATTTAGTGAAGTTGAATTTAGATTTTGTATTAGCAACAAGAAATGCATATGTCCATAATTTTGCCTCACTTTATTTTGCTCTTTCTTAGAGGCTTTCCATAACAAGTTTGCTATTTAAAAAAAATCAATTTGATATGAACACTAGGGAGTTTAAGATACTGTGTTCACTTAGTTCTATGGGGAAAAAATGCATTACATACATATATTACAGAAATATCCTTAGGCTGAGTTTCATTATCTCTTACAATCCACTGCAATATAGAAAAAATGAGACTGTTTTCCATCAAGTAGTATCAAGCATGATAAATATTTGGAGCAGGAGAAATGACTATGCGAGTCTAAAGAGATTTTGGCCTCTGTGCTCCATGGGCAGCTAATAGCAGAAGCCATCTTATTACCGGTGAGGGTTTTCTATCCTTTTTTTTACTTCATTTTTTACCTGTTGCTTTTGATTGCTTGTGTCTGAAAGCATTCTCTCTAAGGATAGCAAGAGATGCAATGCATGTTTCCAGTGCAGTATTTGGCATGGTAATATTCTTGATCAGAGCATCAGTACTTATAAATTATGCCTAAAACTGTTATCTACCAATAAGGAAGACAGAAGGAGAGTTGGACATAAGCCTGAGGGCAGAAAACTGGACTTACATGAAATTTGTGGCTTATCTAGTTTGCCAGTTTTAGTTTCTGCATGTAGCACTTCATTTCTTCAGTTGTTTACGTTGCTTACCCAATTAAGTATATCAGGGCACATTACACATGGTGATTTAAGGTGCATTAAGGGCATGGGTCTACATGTGTGCTCCTTGAAAATGACAATTTTAGGCTAATCTCACCTAAATTTAATACATGCATAAAGCAAGCATCAAATTTAGGCACAACTAGTTAAGGTACCTTAACCCATGTGTAGATGCTGTAAGGCAACTTAAAACTGTATGACTGAATGGGCCAGAGCTGAGCATGTGGGCCCTGCACTGCCAGTGGGTACTGCCAAGAAGAAGATGTGGCTCCTGTCAAAGCACAAGGGACAGGCCCCCCCACCCCCCTCACCACTCTTTGCAGGGGAAGGAGGCAGTGCACTACAGGCAAGGCCTTTGCTAGTGGCTCCTGTGCCTCTCCCTTGGGACAGGTTTGCTGGCAGAGAAATGCAGTCCTGCAGGGGAGGGATGCTTTGCTGCCCACCCAGGATTCAGGCGCCCTTAGAAGCCTGCACTGGAGCTCCCACCTGGGACAGCAGGCAGGCTGGGACTGCACCTGCCCCCAGTGCCTGGCATGGCTTTCTGTGCTCCACCCACCTCTGTCCTGAGTAAGTGCCTGTCCACTGTGCCGGATGCTGCAGGTGGTTGAGGCAGTGTCAGCTCCTTGGGGGTTCTGTGGGGCTCAGCCTGGGCATCCTGGGCACAACATGGGTGGGGGCTTGGCCTTGGATTGGGTAGGCCAAGGAGAGAGCCAAGCCCTCACCTACATTGTGCCAGCCTTCCTGGGCTGAGCCACGGAGATAAAGGGAGACTCATTTTTAGGACATTCAGACTGGAAGGAAGGTCTATGCACCAAGGACCAAAGAGTCACAGTGGAAGGGGAACTTTCATCTCGTACTCATTTAAGTCAACTGAAGATCCCCACTGAGTCCAACGGTGCAGGATCAGACCTCTCCTGTACAAACTGTCAAGCCTCAGGTCACCAACCTGATTGGCTGTGCTGAGTGGGGAAAGCAGAGATGATACAGGGAATGTGTGTATCAAAAGGCTGTCTCTGACACCTGAAGAAGAAATATTCTGAAGCGTGTAGCTCCTTTTATGTCTAGCAGCCTTCCTACTGATTGCCAGATAATGGCTTTGCCTGTAGAGCATCTGTTTTATCCTGAGCCAGTGGAGCTGGGAGGATGCAGGACAGAAATCAGCAGGCTCTTGTTCCAGGGAAAGTATCTACATTCTTTATAGAGAAACCAGGACAGTTGGGGCACATGGGGCAGAAAACCTAGAGGATGCAGGGAGTGAGACTACACTGTGATTGTGATGTCAATTGAAATTACATTGCTGTTATTGGCCAGCAGCACATCAGAGACATCACAATGCTCCTGACCTCATCCTATCAGTCTGTTCTGTCAGGGCAGATCCCTGCCTCTGACAGTAGGACAGCCAACTACCTGCTTCATCAGGGTTTTGCCAGCTAGGATTTATAACCACTTGAAATGGGCTCATTCAGTTTCAGATCCAGCGATAGACTTCTCTTCTGCTTTCCCAACGCTGGGATAGATGGGATTTTGGATTACATCCATCAGTTATGATACTATACTGCAAATAATACCACAGGGAATGCAGATCATCAGCAGAACATGGGATCTCTCTCAAAGGCAAGTCCAGTTAGTTTCTTCAGTGCATTTAGAAAAGAAGTAGTACAGATGGCTGTCCCTTTTCTAGTTCCAGGCTTCCTGTGCACATGAGAAGAAAAAGTGAAGAGAAAGTTTAAAAACTTTTAGAGTTGTTTTGAGTTACTTGCCAGGTTTTAGATTCCAGTTTCAGACTCTGCAAAGACTAGGGGTTGTCTGGATCTAGGGTGTTGGTTTTGTTCATTGTTATAAGTATGAGGAGGGCTCTGAAATGCAAATCAAGTCCCTAGTTCTAGTGTAAAACCTTTGAATATGGAGGGGGGGGCGTGTTTTGGGGTACGGGATAGAGGCTCAGGCCTGTTGTGAGAAAGTGATGTCTAACCAATACATTTCAGCAGAAGCAGAAATGAGGTAACTTTACAGAAAACAAGACATGGAGGGGAGATTCAGGGGGACCCACGTGCCTCTTATGTAGTAAAAACCAGAAAGCAATGGTACCCAATCAATGTTGACACATCCACCAGGAACATAAGTAGCTGACATACTAAAGGAAACCGTTTTTGAGTGAGAGTATTTTGTCATAGACACACACTAGGAAGAGAGGTGCCTAAACGTTGGAGAGATTAAGAAAAGTTGAGACTCGGCTTTAGTGCATGTAACATAATAGGGAGTGTCAGATAAGGATCTTCTTTATCCGAATTGTTTGCTCCATTTCCAACTGGTATTTGTGTTTTGTATCCCTTTTCTACAAATTTTCTTTCTTACCTCCATGTTCCTTTGCAGCAGGAGTTTTGTTGTCATGATCCATATGTGCACTTTGCCTGGCCAACCAGTTTGTAGCCTGTTAATATTCAGTCCATCAGTAATCTAATACAGGCCCCCTTGGTCTTTTCCAGCCTTACTTACTCTATTTTCTAAAAATAAAAAAAAAATCACTCAAAGAATCAACAGCCTCCAAGAGTGAGAGAAAAGACAAGGACTCAGCTGATCAGAAGCTAGGCGTAGGTGGGGAGAGAGGGTAGTCAAAGTGAAGCCACTTCACTTCTGAGCTGCTGTCACAATGATGATGATGTCATGAAGGGGATGAGAAATCTACTACTTACACCGAAATCCTTCCTGTCTGTGGGACTCTGTAAAGTCCTACATTGATTGGTGATGCTATGCTGGGCCATGACTGTCACCCAGGTTCAGGTGGATCAGCTCCTTATTCTGTAAGAGGCGCTACAGGACTGGATGGAGCCACTGGCAGAAAGAGGCAGAATGAAAGGTGAGATAGGAGGACAGAGCCTGGCCCTGTTTAATTTCTAATATGTCCCATCCACCTCCCACAATCCACACTCCCACCCCTTGAGAAGAAAATTAATCTCTGCTTTGGGGGACAGCAATAATATCATTTTCTACCCCCTCTTAATTGTTGCCCCACCACCACCTATTGTTTATGTCCTCCCTCACTGCCCATGTGTCCTCCTGTCTTCCACCCCCCATTGCCTCCCCTGCATACCCTCCACCTGCTGCGAGCCCTGCACCCCCTGTTTTCTGCCAGTGCAGTGGCCATGGCTCCTGACAGCAGCAGCAATGACAGCATAAGTGTAATGGTAAGTTTTCTGCAAGCAGTTTGAAACTTTGGAGGGGTGGGGGGGAGTGAATGGTTACACGACTTCCTTCAATATTGCAACCTGAACTTTATCATATTCCATTTCAGAGCCACTGCATTAGTTAACTAGTCTAGTTAAACTGTTGCAGCATTTCTGGGTGGGACATCTTTTGCAAATTGTGCCTTATATTAACTTCTCTTTAGTCTCTTTCTTACCGGAGGCTAAGCAGTGTTCATATATTTAAAAAATATTTGTTATGAGCGCTGTTGACCTGAATACAGTCCCCACCATTTATAGCTTGCTCATTGGGCTAATGGCTATATGCCCCCTAAATGAAGAGAGTGGTTTGAGCAGAACAGTTGAATCCGCATTAAATAGCTGGTATGATCAGTGTGGCATAAGCAGTGCTTTTATCACTGAGCTCTATGGGGACAGCAAATAGCAAGTGCTAGTTGCTTGACATACACATTTTGCCAACAAAAAAAACCACTATGAGGAGTAAACAGCAGTAAGAGAGGCACGCGCTGAAAACATGGTTGGGCTCCACAAGCTTCTCAGATGTGAATCCAAGAACATTTAAGAACAGCTGGATTGTCTGGTTAATGTTTGGATCACCTCACAGTATCTGGCATGTAGATAGTTTATTGAGGACAGTAATAGAAATATAACACACTTGAAGAGCCTGGTCCCTCTTATTTTCATAGATTCATCCACTGTCTTTACTGGATTGTTATTCTCAACCCAGGGCTAGGTTTGCAAAGGTACCCATTTGCAAAGGACTTGTACCCATTTGAATCCTATGGTAAAATTTCATGACACTTTTTTTTTTCTTTGAATTCTCAGATATGAAGTCATTTCAATAAAGTTGCTCAATCAAAACACAATCAGGTGGAATTCTATCTCATATGTCCCTGAATATATGATTAATTGCACAGTATCAGATGGACATACTGGGCTAGATCACACAGGAGTACAAACCAGAAGGTTTCCATGAGAAACATTAATGTGTTTGCTGTTGTGCAGTCAGTGAAACTGCACCAGTTTCCACCAGGCAATGGATTAAGAGCAAAGGCTTCTACTATTGTGAAAAAAAAAATCTTAATCTGTCACATTTTGGACATGTGGTGCCTACCTATTGGATAACCAGAATGCAGCTTGTTAAAAAAACCCTCTTAGTTTACTTGACTGTTGTATAAGAGTGATTCTGTTACCTCCACTAGGCACATAAGTGCCTCCACTATAGAAATAAGGAGATGTCAGCGCATCTCCAAAGGGAAACTTTCCTATATGCTGAGAATTTATGCAATCTGACATAGCCTGACATAGGGTAGTCAAGTTAATAGTCAGTTAACCCTGACATAGTCAGGTAACACATACTCTTAAACTCTGGTGAAGGCTTAGAATTTTTTCCATCCTTCCCAGTGCTTCACTGATGAATAACAGCTAGTCATGGAAAAGAAAAGAGGGCATGTAGGCCACATCCCCACATTCAGGCATGGGCTGCTGGCCAGAGTGTCTTCACTGCTCCATTTGTGTCCCGGCTTCTCCAGCATGGCAGGAGATGGGAAGAGCTGGGCTAGGAATTTTGGCTAAAGTAGGACACGGTGGTACATCGACATGTGCATTAATGCACTTTTCCAAATGAGCATTAAACTTAGTGCCTCCAAGCGCACCTACATGTGTGCTTTAATGTGCAGTAGCCTATTTTACTGTGCCTTAAAGTGGCGCATAAAAAACTCTGCTATTACACTAATGTGCAGTAGCACAAACACCTGCTTTTTAGGTGATGCCTAATGCACAATCATCTATTTTAGTGCACATTAGTGTAAATAGCATGTTTTCTAATGAACCACCTTAATGCACAGTAAAATAGACTACTGTACATTAAAGCACACATGCAGATGCACCCAGTGTCCTGCAACATACTGCACATGCAGGGGCAAATTTGTGCCGCTACTACTTGTGCTGCTGCAGGCACACACCCCTGGACATCTAGATGTGGCTGTACTTTCTGATCTTTAAGGGTGAAATTAGGGGTGTCTTAAAATCAAGGAAAAGGCTCTTATTGCTATCAGTGGATGCTAGATGGGGCCTTTTCATCCTGTCTCCTAGGACAGCTATATATCCCTGATCAGTGGGCACAAATATGATCTAGATGCATTTTTTACTTGAAGTAGATTGGCGGTTTGAATGAACCAACCTTTTTTGTCTTTTTTTAGTCCTCTAATGCCTATACATGTAAAGGAAGTGGTCAGCTGACATTGTGAGCTAAATATTGTTGCTATTTCATGGGTATACTCTTCCTCCCTAAGTGTTAGCACACAAAGAAAAAAATACAGATTACAGTCTTGGATAAGGCCAGGGTATATGTGGGAGAAGGAAGGAAGTTGTTCACACAGAAAAATTTATGAGTGTACTAGGGGCGTGGTCCTACCATAATTTTATTATGCAGCTGATAAAGCCTAGAATGTGGACTGGAGGGTGTACATAACACATTTTAAGAGACTTAGTCAATACTGATGTGACATGTACTATCCATGCACATTTGGAGGCATTCTGTGTGCTGTTTAACAACCATCTGCAGTGATACTCATGCTGTGGCCCACAAGGTACAGGCAGCTCTTTAGTGTATAACCTCAGGCTTTTCACAGACCAAGTTATCAAATAGTTTTCCTTTTTTCTTTCCATATGCATTGGGCATTGTTTTCCTGCAGTTATGAATAATGCAACACCTGCACTCTCTATTCTGTCATAGTATAGGCAGAACATTTCCTAGCAGGGGACAGGCGTGTGTAGGGATATAGATGTTGTTGAGATGGTTTGGTGAACAGTGACTGTGCATGGGGCTCCGATAAAAGGTCCAATGCCAATCAGAACTGGATGTCATTGACCTACTGGCAGCAAAATCAAAATTGCTCTATAAGTAGTTGATAACTGTGTAGGGTTATATGTATTGAGTGAGATAATGAGACACACTCCCAGTTTCTTTTTTACTGTAAGGTGCTGACTTGTACCCTTTTTTGGTTTTAAAAATAACTCTGAAAAGAAGTAAGGCACACATGGTTTTATCTTAAAATGATTATTATTTTATTTCATTTGTAATATACACACACACTAAAAAGTCAACAAATTCTGGGAGCATTTTGTAGCCTGTGTGTGAGGCACAGTAACTGAGCTTTATTTAACCAGCCACTCAATGCTTATAGGAAAAGTGGTTTAAATGCTTCACTACTAGCATTAGTAACTTTAACTTTTCAAAATAATTAACAGGGAATTTTCATTTTTAAAAGCAAATACTAAAATTACTAACCAGTGTCCATCCAAAAATAATATGCACTGATTTTTTTAACAGTGATTTTCATTTAGCTTAAAAGTTAAGGGGAATGAGACCTTTCTTAAAATCATTAAACCTGAGAAGTCATAACATGCTTTCAGTCTTAGGAAGAAGCTCTAACTTATTTCAGGGGAGATTTTTATTGGCACTGAGGATATAATGCAATCCCAAGGCTGCAAGGTCAAGCACTTGAAAGTAATAAGTGCTTTAAAATAAAAAATAATTCTGTGCTTCAAAATAAAAGGCATATCTGTGCAACATTCATCTACTCCCATTTGTATATGAGGATATCTGTACTTTGAGGAACATGTTTTGTTTTTTCTACATATTAGTGACATTTCATTGTAATCATGGAAAAACGCAGATTTGAGGTTACTTATTTTAAACCAAAATTGGACATATTTTTATATTGGAGAAAACCAGGATCCCTGCTCTCAACACCTGCCCCCAGAGTGGAGGACTGAGCTGGCAATGGGCAGCCATCAGCCTGGCGTTTCCTAACTTTGGAATGTCTTGCTTTGCAAGCATAATGCCATTTTTTTCACAAACTATCTTGCATGTATTTTTAAAGGAGAAAGTACAAAGCCAGCTTGTTTCACACAGAAGAGCATTTTTTCCTGATCACATACCAGCAGCAGAGAATGCACACTCTACTGTCACTGTTGCAGTACGGACCACTACCACGTAAGCCTGCTTCTGAGTTGAATCAACTGCTGCAAGTGGCTGTATAACAATCTGAAACAACTGGTTCCCTCTGCATGAATGAGTATCCCACATTTACACAGATCAGAACAAAGGTTAAATCTATGACCAGTTCTTGGCTGGCTAAGAAAATGGGATTTGCATCTGTAATATTAGACAGCTGTCTCCCATTATCCACTTGTGTAATAGGTAAATGAGTATGAAGCCTTACTTTAATAGTAATAGGTACGGAACAGAACTGTTAGTATCTGCCATAGATGGAGTGCATGTAGAATACCTAATTTCCAATAGGACATGAGTTCTGTTAGGCTATCGCCAGCAAGACAAGCATTCATGAAGGAATAGCATGTACTCTGCGTTTGAATACTAAGAGGCTTTGATGTGCTCTCCAAGAAGGAAAAAGAAAAACAGTATTATGCAAATCCCAGACAGGAAATGCCAGTAGTCAACAGTTTCCAATTCAGCCAAACATGACTCGGTTTTCATGAGGCCCCGCTTGGACTCTAGAAATGTCCTTATCCAAAATTTCAGTCTTGCCTCAAACCATGGGAGCAGGAGTGGCTTATAAAGAAAAGAAAAAAAGAGGGCATACAAGAATGTTGTGTAATGGAGAATGTTGGGCAGCCCAAGTATTGTTCTCAACAGACTTTCAGTTTTCTTTTTGCCAATGCTTCTGTATCGAAAACCTAACTATACTTTCGGAGCTGTACAGGGAAAACGGGAAGTTCTGGCATGTGGATTGGGGACACTTGTAGCTTCTGGCAATCGGGAGGATGTATGAGGCAATGGGGGATTTTGGCAACAAGGAAGCACGTGGTAATAGCAAGATAATCCTTTTCTTTCCCTCTCCTTGTTAGGGTGACTTTCAATTTGGTGCAAGATGACTGAATTCCTTGCTTCCTGCCCCAGCTACTCTCTCTGTCCCACTGCCCTCAGTCCCAGTACCTTCCACTACACCAAGTTCTTTAATTCAACATTTCTGATACAGTTGTATCCAGCTTAGTAGCTGACAGGGCTGGCAGTTAAGGGCCCTGGGAGACATTACATTTGTCCCACGTTATGTGCAAGATTAGCATGATAAAATGTGAATGGGGCAAGGTTCATACTGTTCATGGGGCTATAAAAATTACCTTTAAACTTTCTGGCTGGCAGTGAGCCTCAGACTGGAGACTACTGTGGCTGCTGTAGTGGCAACTGCTGACTGCAAGACCACGTTGGTGAACCTGTCTAGCTCATTGGCAGGCTCCTTGAGGGTCCTGAGGAACTAAGGAGTGGTCCCTTGTTGCTAGAGAGCATGTCTTTTGTACCAATTTTGTTGCGCCCCAGTCAGGGGGCTGTGCATGAGTACATCCCAGAGCAATATGTATTTTGTAGCATTGCAAACTTGGTAGCACCCCAGAAATAAAGTCTTCCAAGGCCTAAGGTGACATCATTGAGCTTGGCAGTAAGTGCCCCTTTCAGATATGTGGGAGCAGTTAACACCTCTTTCAGGGATTCATCATCATGCCAGATATCGATGATCTCCTCTGAGGCCATGAGCACTCTCAGTTCCCTCAGAAGCCAATCACTCAAAATACTTTGTATTTCTTAGGGTCAAGTCCTCATGTCACTTAAAGATCAAACAGGCATCCATGCACTAGTTTGGACCCAATGGCACCAAGGGAACAGAAGCTGTCTTACCTGGGCATCATAGGAGACATGGTGGATTCATGCCTGAGAGAAGGCAGTGTCAGTCAGATACTCTCCTGCTGCTATAATAGCCTCAATAACCTCTCACATGGCCCATCCCACCTAGCCTAAAATTAAAGTATCCCCAAACGGTCTTTAAATGCGCTCAGTGCCTGACTGTTCCTCACCTACACTAGGTTAAAGGTGGAGGGGAAATGGAGTAGTGTTAAACTACCTTTGTGCTTCCTGCAAGTCTTCTTTAAGGTCACCACAATGACCAGACCCAAGGATTGAGGCCTAAGCAATTTTCTTGTGAAAAAGCAAGCTTCTAATTTGGAGCCCAGTAATGCAGCAGCTGATGAAAGAAAGCAATTCTGTCATTATTTTGTACTCGTATATTGTAGACGTCTCCTCAAAACAGTGTGTGTGTGTGTGTTGTGTGTGTATTGTACCTCTTACTTGGTGGGGTTGTTTTGCCTGCTTGCTTAGGGCATCTGTTGTATTCAGATGAATTTTATGGTATCAAATCTGAATTGAAAACAAATTTTCTGTTTTTTGTCAGCCTCACTATGCTTATTAAAATGAAAAAAAAGGGGACATTTTAGTGTTTCTAATAAAACACATAGGAAAATATGTATTCTATATCAAGATTTCACAGCATACAGTATATACTGATGGAGGGGGTGAAAAAATAGCCAAAGTAAGGACCCTTAAGCCATATGCTAGTATGATATTTTGCAGCACCGCTGCTAGTGTGTATTTCTTTTCCCAATGGCACAAAATATTATACATTTGGATATAATGTCATTTGTGTGATTCACTGAGAATAATCAAAGGCATTTAAAGATCTAGCTATGCTTTATGAAAGACTCTTCTTGCCAGACAGCTCTTGCAGTTTGAAACCTGATTATTTTAGAAAGATATTGACATGCACAGTGTGTCCAGAGGGATCAGATTGTCACACTGACTACCTTTTCAGATCTCGGAATGGGATTCAGATAATATACTTTCCTCCTGCTAAACAGATGGTTAGTTCAGCATGACAGTTTAGCAAAGAAAAATCTTGAATATTTTGTCCTGGCCCTTTGGGAAAGGTGTAAAACCTCAGAATACAGTTTAATTAGTAATAAGGGAACCTCTAAATGTTCAACGTATGGATTCTTTTTCAATAAGCTTTCAAAAGTTCAGATGTTTATTTAAAGTAGCTGAAATCCTTTTCACTGGTGGCTTTCTGGTATTTCAAGATACAGATGTAAATACCACAAAAACAGGCTTTCTTTCAGTACTTCAGAATTTTTCATTCTGACCTTTGTAGGAAAGCGGCAGTAGAAAGATACACAAAAAGAAGTGAAAAATGAAGTTCAGTTTGTACTTTTGTTCTAAAATGGGAAAAGGCTTAAGGGGAAAGGGCAAGGTATCTGTTGTATCTGAACCAATTCACCAAGATCTATGGAAAATAAGCCCAAATGAGAAAATGCATAGGTTGCCTTTGTCGTGATCTCTCTCTGAAGGTGTCCCCAGCGTATCCTCCACTCCATCTCTGCAGATGTGTCTGACACATCAATGTAGCTCACAAATCTCAAGCAGAACCCTTTTTGGATGGGCAAGGAATTACGGATTAAGCATTCCTTCTGGCTTCCACACTGCAAAAGCAGCTCTGGAGTGGCTCAGACTCCAGGGATCTTTGAGACATCCTGTGGAAGTTATCCATTTCACTTTACCAAGGGATTGCAGGAATCTTTTCCCACAGTCCTCCTGGGATCCTGGGTGTTGCACTTGGAAAATTTCCCCATATTTATGGTTTCTGAGACTTCTAAGATAGATACTTAGGGAATATTATAGCTGAATGAATGTAGCATAGGGGGTAAATGGGCAGTTGCTCTGGGTACCACTTTTGTCGGAAGGTGTAAAAGCAGCCATTGCTGCCACAATGACAGCTAACTGTACTGCCATAATTGGCACAGTGAAAGCTGGCACTTTTCCAACTGTCAGCAGCTGTCTTGGGTGCAGAGCTGCCCTGCTACACTTCTGATGTGGCAGAGCACTTGTATGTGTACGTGGTGGAACCACGTGTTCTCAGTGTGATGCAGAATGGGTCGTGTAGCTGGGCTTAATTGTTTGTGCCCCAGAAAATAGGAACAACTGGCTAAGTTAAAGACAGCTTTAGAATTCAGTTTCCTCTTGGTTGCCATTACAGTTTCAAAACCGCTTCTACAATTTATTCTTCAACATTTGCTTAAAACTATTTCAGCCAACTTTCCTGCTAATTATCAGGCTCACTAGACTGGTGGCTAGTCACCTGGTTCACTGTGTTGGGTTCACAGAAGCCCAGCACAGAAGGGGAGTTGCAATTAATTTGTTCAAATTTCAAAAAAATGTTTGTGGAAAACAGTTTGCATTGTTTAACCAGTTGGACTCATTTGGGTAATTACACTGGCTTTTTTTTTGCAAGAAAAGATTGATTCTTTTAATGTACTTCATTCATTTATTCTGTACCAAGGTTGTCTTCTCAATGGGAAATGTGAAATGTCACCCTTATTGTTAACAGCCGTAACAAGAAATATGCAACATAGAACTCCAGCCCCCTCCATGCATGTGTTTGTGCACACATACATGCACTCTCACACATACACACAGAATGGAAGAACACTGCAGGCTTATCTGCTGATGTATTTCCAGTTTATGTTAATATTTTCTTGCAAACAAAATGAGTGACAACTGGCTGGATGGCAGGACTACGGCAGTGCCGTAGCAAGGGGAGGAGGGCTGAGCACGGAGACTGCCCAGGGTGCTGAAGCGAAGGGGTGCCAACCAGAGCTGCCCAGCTGGGGCAGGGTGTGGGATGGAGTTGTAACAAGCTTCTTTGGAGGGGAAGGGTGGCTTCCACTGCTGCACGCACTCCTGGGCAAGCATGGGGGAGGGGGGTGCCCCCTGGATCTGTGTGTAGAGTGACGGCAGGCTGCTGCTGTGGGCTTTGTCCCAGGTGCCAAACTTAGTTGCTACAGCACTGGATTGTAGAGAAGGATCTAGGAGTCATGGTGGATCATGGACTCGATATGGGTCTGCAGAGTTATGCAGCTGTACAAAAGGCAAATATGGTTTTCAGCTGCATCAACAGGAGCAGTAGATGCAAGACATGGAAGGTGATAGTGCCTGTCTACTTGGAACTGGTTATGCCTCACCTAGAGTATTTGTGTGAAGTTTTTGGCTCCACATTTTAAAAAGGATGTTGAGACATTAGAGAGGGCCTAAAGGCAGGCAAAGAATATCATGAAAGTTTAAAGAAACTGGGATAAAATTATGGAAGTGATAGAGAGAGGAAAGTACTGGCTGTTCAGTAAGTGGGCGTGATGTGTGGAGTTATGCTTGCTGGCCCTACGTTGCAGTGTAGAATGGTCTTTAGTATTTTCCATGCTTCTGGGTTTTACTGGTTGCCACATAGGGGCTGGGAAGGATTTTTCTGTCTTCTCCTGTTGCTAGGGGAGTTGTGCTTCCTCAGAAGTATTGGGGGTTAGCTGCAGCTAGAAACAGATCCAGGATTTTGCAAAGGGGAGTATGGGAGCAGTGACTGGTGCTGCAGGAGTGGCTCCATCCCCTGTTTCTAGCCTCCTCCCCCCGACAACCAGGTTGGGCAGACAACACCAGGGGAGCAGATCAGGGACTTTTTAAAGTCCGTAAAGCAGGTAAGAATTCTGTTCTCTTCCACTCCCTCCCTACCCTCTCCCCACCCTGCCATTACTGCTGTCTCCCCGCTGCTGACCTGGGAGCAAGGGGAACCCCAGAGATGCTATAGTCAGGTTGTACAGGGGCTGGGTTTAGCTCAGCACAGTGGCAGCATCAGTGGATGACCAGTCTCCAAATGCTGCTTCTGCCATGTGGTCAGAAAACGGGGTGCTACTTCACTCCCTCTGGATTTGCTCCTGGCTGCAGCTAAGGCTGGGGATTTTGACTGGAGCATGCCATTTCTGCTGGAACGAAAAGCCAGAAGTTTGTGGTTAAAGGGCCTTGCCCCTTCACTCAGGATCAGACCAATCACCATACTTGGGGCCGGGAAGGAATTTTTTCCTATGATCAGACTGGTACAGACTATGGAGGGAGGAGTTATCTTCCTCTGTAGTGGAGGGTGGTGGCCCTTTTCCTTGGATCTCTCAAGGGCATTTTAGCAACCTTTGCAGCAACAGGATGCTGGTTGCTGCTGTCCCCCTGCTTTGCCTGTGGCAGGTTGGGGTGCTTTTGGTGTCTTTGGGCAATATGCTTTCTAGTCATAAGACAAGGTTGATTGTGTCATTTTAGTAATTGCCTAGACAAGAACTTGCATGTAGTGGTGGATTAAGATTTACTGTGGCCCTGGGCAAACAGAAAATTGAAGGCCCTCCATGAGGTGAGGGCAGGTTCCTTCTATGCCTGCCAGGGGGCTGTGGCTGAGCCTGTTGAGCTCCTTGGCACAGCCAGGGCAAGCCAGGGGGCACAAACACCACTGAGGTGAAGGTAGCTCTGGTCCCAACTCTGCCCAGCCCCTCTGCCTAGTGGGTTTCACACAACCAGGGCTGCAGTCCTCCAGCGCTGTGGGACAGGCCAGAGCTGGGGCTGTCCTGGGCTCTGCACCAGCCCTGGCTGCGCTCTGGCCCTGGCAGGGTGGGGCTGTCCCCTTCCATCTTGTCCCAGCAGTGCTGGTGCCAGTGTCTGCCCACAGATGGCAGAGAGTGGGATTTCCTGCTTGGTGCCAGGAGCTGGACCCGATGATCTTCCAAGGTCCCTTCCAGCCTTACAATCATGAATCTATGGATCTGAGCAACCCATGGGGCTTCTTGGCAACAGATGGCTCTGGGAAGCCAATACCACCCTCACAGAGCCCTGTGCCTGCTCCCAAGTCTCTGGCCCTGGCCCAGACAGAGGGGAGAAGGCACGTACTGACTGCCCTGGATTCCCATGGCCAGGATGCCTGCCTGAGCTGTGCTGCCCCTGGCACCGCAGGGGAACCTTGATTGACAGGAGCCCCTGGGCTTGGCATGCATTAATCTGCCCCTGCTTGTATGGATGCTTTGGTTAGGGATGAAGCTGCCTCAAGCAAGGGCTGGGATCAGATAACCTCCAGAGGTCCCTTCCAACTCTACTTTTCTATAATTCTATAATTGACTTGTTTAAAATAAAATTCCTGAATAGGATACTCATGCAAACTGAAAAGGAATAAAAGTTACGTTGGCCTGTCTGTCTATGTATGTATGTATGAAATATTTTCTTCTCCTGCTTGCTTGCACTTGGAACAAAATTCTAAACTACTTTTACTGTATCCTGTTTGGATACATCCAGTCAAATCAGCAGATGCCATTGCTTTCCAAATATATGACCATTATTCTAACTCACTTTCCTCTTTTTGTTACCCAGAGAAAGGATATCTTTGCTGCTAAACAAACATTTGTGAAATATGCTAGTGAAATATGCTCTAAGTGCTGTAGGTATTGTCATTACTCCTTCAGCTGAACTATGACTACAGTCTGGATGGAGGTAACCTATTCTCATCATGTCAAAAAGGAGATAAAAATAAGTCTTAAACCCTAACATTGTAAGATGAATTTACTGAAATGCTGGAAAAACCAATATCCTACCTCCCTACCAGGATGGAGCAGTGAGCTAGACTGATCTCTTATAATGGAAAAGATAATTTTGTATCATAAAAACAATCCAGTACCATTCCACAAATCAGAGTGAACTCCTCTAAAACATAACTGTTACTTAATGAATCAATTTCTATAGCACAGCTCCACCCACCATTTCCTATTTGCACCCTACTAATCTTTTTCAGTTCTCGCCTTTATTCTCTATTCTTCAGCTGCTTCTCTGTCTCAACCCCCTGCACACCAGATGATTTATTTGAATCAGTTTTCTTTAAATAAAACACACCCCAGGGTCATAATGACATAACTGAGGTAATTGTACTGGCATGGTAGAAAGTCAGTTCTATAGTTTTTAAGCTTCAGTAGTTTTATGTTAAGCTTTTTACTTCT
Organism: Gavialis gangeticus; assembly: GCF_001723915.1. Classification (NCBI taxonomy): domain Eukaryota; kingdom Metazoa; phylum Chordata; order Crocodylia; family Gavialidae; genus Gavialis; species Gavialis gangeticus. Next base: position 14,774,193 of record NW_017728992.1, on the reverse strand, counting down.
TCAGGGTTTTTTTTTTTTTATTTATTTCAATTGGGTTATTTTACTCTTGGGCCATATTAAGGACCAGTATATGGAGGGAAATGCAACTCTGAATCCAAGTTCTCTTCCTGGCTCCCCCTGCTCCTGGGTGGAAGCAGTGCAGTGTTGGTCCATACCAGAAGGTGATTAATGTCCCTTGTTGTGCAGATCTGCTGTGCTGGCTGGTATGCTGGAAGCAGAGCTGAGCCCTGACTATTCCTGCCAACCTGTTCACTGCCTGTTTTGTGCCCAGGGGGTTAGCAGCTTGTGCAGGGAAATCAGGGAACGTTTTCCATTTTTATACTTCCCTGCATGGGTGCACAGGGCTTGAGATATTACTGCTCATTGTGAGTGCCAGATTGGAAAGCAGAAACAATGATTTGGGGTTCTTTTAAATATACTCAAAGTAAATTCTCTCTGTCTATCACTTCTCTGTGCTTCTGAACAAAACATAAAGATTTCAGTTCTTAATGCGTGTGTGTGTGTGTATAAAATAAAAAACTGCGTGCATTCTGAATATTCATACATTAAAAAAATAAAAACTCTGCATGAGGTAACTGAGTTTGCCATAAAAAACAGCCTGTTGAAATGGTATGTCAAAAAAAATCTCAAGTGAAATAAACATTATATCACAAAGCAGAAGTCAGTAGTCTGCAGCAGTACACTGAAATGCATAGAAGGCTCAACAGCATATACCTCAAGGGAAAGAAAGTCTTGGGATTATGCCTTGAGGCAAGACACAAGCAGTCTGGTTGTAGTTTTTATGGTCCCTAAATTACTTCATGTGCTGGTGCAGGTGAGGGAGGATAGCAACATGACATATAGCACTGAATGCCCTTTAGCTACAAGTCCTCTTGACCCACCTAGAACTGATCTTAGTCCTGCTCAAGGCATGTGTGATCTTTCCAAAATGCAGCTAAGAGTACCAGATGTCTTAAAAAGCTTTGTACTTTGTCTGAATCAGATCGCCTGTTCCATTGCACTGCAAAGGCAGATGCTCTGTGGACAGAGAATTTAAGTTGAAGTTTCCTATAACCTAGGACAGTGGTTCTTACCCATTTTAGACTCCATGCACAACTTCTGTGAATTGAGCTGCACCCCATTTCAAATTTTTTTTTTTATTTCAGTGCTTACCTGCTTGCTCAGGGATTAGGTTGGGCCAGGAGGGAAAGAAGCTTACCTTCTTGTATCCTGCATCACTTTTGAAAAGATCTCACACCCCAGTTGAGAATCACTGATCTAAGAGAAGTTGTCTGAGCTAAAAGTTAAGAACCCAGAAATATCCTTTTCATATCTACCAACTTCTGTTAATTTTTCTAGGCATTTCACAACCCTTATGAATGGCTGGTGCTGTGCCCCACCACCACAACAGACCTCTTCTTACAAATAATTTAAAAGCATGATTATAAAAGGTCATTTAAGATGATCCAGTAATCCCATCCAGATTATTAATTACTCTTAGTCACTTTGCCACACTTCATTTCCTATTAAGAGCTCCAGACACATGCAATTTATACATTCTGTCTCTTATTACCACACTGTAGTCCTCTCCAAGAACCAGTGATAGAACCCAGCTTTCCTAATCTCTAGTGTGAAATGCTAGTAGTTAGTTTTGTAATCCACTGGCAAAGTGAGCAGTGTTTGCTATCTAGTGCAAGGGTATGAAAAATGGCAGATCTGGCCGGTGGCTGGATTTCATTTCCCAGCAGCTCCTGCCTGTGTGGCTAGGGCCAGTTTCCATGGAGATGCCAACAGTAGCTGTGCTGTGACAGCGCGAGACCATGGTGTTCACGGAGACCGGCCACAGCAGTGCTGGTAGGGTAGGTAGCAGGGTGTGGAGCTGCTCCACAGCTGGGCTGGGATCTTGCAGTGGTGACAGCATGGCCCAGAGCCAGGGCAGAGCTACGACCTGCAGCCTGCATGCCCCAGGCAGGGATGTGCAAGCAGAAGATTGTGGCTCGGCCCCGACTCCTTGCATCAGTGACAGCATGGTCCAGAGCTGGAGCAGAGCCGTTATCCACTGCTTGCACATCCCTTCCTCGGGCATGCAGGTTGCAGATCATGGCTCCGGACCACACTGTGACTACTGCAAGATTCCAGCCTGGATGCAAAGCAGCTCCACACCCTGCCGTGTGCCCTGGCAGCAGAGGTGACAATAGGGGTGGGGGCTATAGCCACACCAAAATCCCCTGCAGCATCTCCATAGCCACCCCTCTCAGTACAGGGCCTCGGTTTCCATGGAGACCGGCCCCAGCAGCACTGGCAAGCAGCAGTGGTGCCAGCCTCTTCTTGGGCAGGGCAGGCAGTAGTGGCATCACTGGGAGGAGTGGCTACAGGGGACTTTGGGGGTGGTTATAGCCCCTGCCCCTAGCGCCACCCCTGCTGGCAGGGTGCATGGCAGGACATGGAGCTGCTCTGAAGC
>NW_017728992.1:14763554-14766753 GCF_001723915.1 Gavialis gangeticus | reverse complement strand
GCCACACCAAAATCCCCTGCAGCATCTCCATAGCCACCCCTCTCAGTACAGGGCCTCGGTTTCCATGGAGACCGGCCCCAGCAGCACTGGCAAGCAGCAGTGGTGCCAGCCTCTTCTTGGGCAGGGCAGGCAGTAGTGGCATCACTGGGAGGAGTGGCTACAGGGGACTTTGGGGGTGGTTATAGCCCCTGCCCCTAGCGCCACCCCTGCTGGCAGGGTGCATGGCAGGACATGGAGCTGCTCTGAAGCCAGGCTGGGATCTTGGGTAGTGACAGCATGGTCCAGAGCCAGGGCAGAGCCATGATCTGCAGGCTGCATGCTGCAGGCGCGATCATGCAGGCAGCGGATTGTGGCTCTTTCCTGGCTCCTTGCAGTGGTGACAGATGCCTTTCTGGGGATGCCTCCCCCCTGCATGCCTTCCTGGGGCTTGTGATGTATCCCCATAAATGCTCACAGAGACTACGTCAGTGCAATAAGAGAAATGGGGATGCTCATGGCTGTATGATAGTCTGACTCTTACTTGATTACTCTTGCTATGTGGGTACATAGGCCTCCTGCCTCTGGCAGGCTGCTTCCCTGCCCAGCTCTCTAGTACTATTTCTCAGGAAGCCTGTTATCCATCTTTCTTTCTATAGTCTGCTATACCTAACCGGCTCAGTGTGGCCTCAGACCTTTGGCTTGTTGCTGTTCCTCACCCTTACCCTCTGCATTTCAGCCTGGCCTGATCCCAGATCATTCATATACAGGTACTTTGCAACCCACTTAATTCACAGCAGGTGGCTGAAGTCAGGATGAGCTGCATAGGTTTTTGCTGCTTCTTTGATACTAATGGGTGTGACTTCTTCACTCACCTGGAGCTCATTAGCAGTCTCGTATGGCCCAATTGAGAAGTGGTTCCCTTTGAAATAAAAATAACTGCCCAAAAAAGCTGGAACATCTTAGTAGGAATAGGCAGCTGTCTTCAGTGGCTCTGTATAAGCTTCTGGCTAGTTGAAAAATATTTATCTTTACAAGAGCATTAGGGACCTGGTCCAGTGAGGAACCTGGGTTCTACTGTGCTTTCTTTTCTGTATCTAAGGGATATTGGAGCCCACAGATGGAGAGCTAGGTAGGAAAATGTCCTGTTATGATTGGGTTTGTTCTCTCCAGCACATCCTGAGTGGCTGTGGGTTTTTTTTTTTAAATTATTATTATTATTATTTTGTAAAGAAAAGGTGTGGTGTTCGTTTTGTTGGCTTGGCTTGTTTTTGGCCGACTGTTGTTCCTGGGGAAAACAAACAAACAAACATTTGGGGGTGACCCAAAACAAAATGAAACCAAGCTTTCTTAAAGTAGCAAACTTAAAAAACAAAACCCAACAACACTTGTGTGCTATTTAATCTGAAAAGTTACATTCCATTCTGATTTTGATAGATTTTAAAATGTTTGAAATAAAATATAAGGATATCTTTCTTTTCACTGTGAATATTGGCATCACCATAATCACAAGTTCATAAGAATTTTGGTGCCACTGGAATGTGAATTTTTTTTTTTTTTTTGCTGACCTAAAAAAAGAGAAAGTAAGCTTCAGCCAAAAAATTGCTATCCACCTCTTGCTGCAGGCTCATTGTAGTACCCTGAGGCTTACAGTATAGGATGATTAAATTGGGGCAGCTTGTAGCTTTTGGAATCTTCAAGGACTTGATGATCGCAGAATGACTGAGAAAGACTAATAGCAGCAATAGCTACAGCAGAGATTGGATATAAATCAAAGGACACCGAGGAGTGAGGGAAAGCAGGGAAGAAGTACAGGATTGCCAGACCCAACTGTTAGAAAACTCCTAAATTAAGGCCACAAACCCTTAGGAGGGTTTGTATGGGTGTCTTTGTCTTTGAGATCATGAAATTTAAAAAAACTTTGGGTCCCTTCTATTTGTCTTCTGGCTTTTGAATCCTTTAGTTTTGCATATTCAAGCTTATTTTCAAAAGCCCAAGCTTGACTCTTTCCTCCTTTACTTGTAAGCTAGGATTCTGTTATTTTCACATAATACACAAAGCAAAGGCTTTAAATAAACACAAAATACGATCAAAATCATGATCCAATCACGAGGGTTGGCAACACCATATTCCTTGTAGAAATATGGAGTCTTTTCCTGTTTCGTGTCCTTGTGACAAACAAAGTATTTAGTAGAATTTGCAGATTTGTTGGAATCTGACAGCTGTGAGCGCTTCTGCTATGGCCTCAAACATCTGACCCCTGGGCTGTCAACCATGTGCCTTAAGTGTCCACCTCACCCAGCCCCTAGGAATGGAGTAAATAACTATTTATGCTAAGGATTTATTATTTAGTGCCTTCATTACATACCTGTGCCCATTCCCTGCCTAAAAGCCCACAGGGAGAAATCTGCCCAGTCTCTCTTCACGTGCTTGCCTACCTTAATCACTTGGGTTACTTTATCCTGCACGTAGATGAAAATAACTGAAAGAGCATAGCTATTTATTCTACTCAAACCCTTGACTGTGTTACTCATGCTAAGGAATATAGTTCAACCCAGACACTGGATTTGGTCCCAAGTTAAAATTGTCTATGTTCAGTGTTGGGGTATTCTAACAAGAGGACCTGTCTTGCTGTCCATGCACATCTCAGTGTGCACATCTCAACTTTGCAGAAGGTGACCTGATTGGAAGATAAGCTGATTTGATGTCAGTTAGAACTGGTATACAAATTGAAGTCCTAACTTTGCAGGGGAATCCTGCCCCTGGAACACTTCAATGGGTGCATGGGGTTGAGGGGGGCTCTTTCTATACATAACCAGTAGAATGCTCACTTTGTAGAGGAGAGCTCTCCACTAATGTGAATCTGGTGGAGGTAATCCCTGTGCCAGCCATTGCAATAGCACCCCAGCAGCACCTGCCATGTGAGAGGTATACTGGGGGTGAGCCAAAGGTATGCCAGAGCAGTTCTTTATTCTATTCTGCTGATTTGTTACCTAGTATCAGCTCCTTTTAATGTAAAGTTCCCATAGACCGCTTTGGGGTTGGGCTGGCACTGACTCTAGAGCAGTAAGCAACTACCTGGATAGCCTAAAGGCTCACCTGGGCCTAGGGTGAGTGAGGATTTAGTTAGGGAACTTCTGGAGGGGCTGGACGTTTTTAAGTCAGCCGGCCCGGATGATCTTCACCCTAGAGTCCTAAAGGAACTGGCTGGGGTCATTGCAAG
>NW_017728992.1:14760184-14761704 GCF_001723915.1 Gavialis gangeticus | reverse complement strand
CAGCACTGGCAAGAACTAAATTTTAAAAATGACATCCATTTTGTTTCCCTCTGCTAAAATGTGCTCTATTCACAATTTCAAGCGCAGAAGAAATATTAATAAAAACACAAACACCCCAGGGTGGTAAATTATGTAGGACTACCTGGTTCTGGAAACCAAAGTGCTTCACAGCCTCCTCTTAAGTATCCTCTTGAGTAAACTGGGTCTGTGTGTACCTGGGCTTTGAGTGCATCAACATATTTTCCTAAACGCCCTGGAGTCGCTCACTAAGTTGCAAGGTTGCAATTTCCTGGGAAGCATGCCTTTAAGATGTGAAGGTGTCCACCAGAATGCACCATTTCAGAGTCTAGTGAGATATATAGTCAATTCCACACCCCACGATCCCAGGTCCCTAGCTTTACATATATGTAGAGCTAGGGACCTGGGATCATGGGGTATGGGATTGACTCCACTCTCTGCCAGCCCCCTACTCTATCAGAAGGTAAAGTTTTTCTGGGAGTGATTGCTCCACACTGCCAAGGCATCACAAGTATTAGTACTGTATATGCATTTTCTAGATGGCGTGCCTCATACACTGTTCTGGAGCAGAAAAGTAACTGTTGCACGTATCTGTGTTACTATGACATTGTGAAATTCTTCCTTCCAGGAAACCTCAAATGTCAGAAAGGGCCCTTGGGTGAGATGCATTAATTTAAAAAATGTTTGGTTGACAATAGAAACCAGAAATAACACTCACTTATGGATGACCACAGACTAAAGGATTCATTAAAAGCATTAAATCCCAACTCCTCACTTGCCTCCTTAGGAATTTCATAGGTCATCTATCATCCAGCACCCAGAACTAGAACAGTCTTTGACCTATGTATTGATGTTAGGGAAACCCAGCCACTAATCACAAAGACTGCTATCTAAATGGTCTGTGACATACCATCACTATTGCAAACCTCACCACCTGCTACTCTAAATAAAAGGCTAATTCTTTGGCTTTGCCTTTCCTCACATAACCAGCAAGAAACTTGTTATGTTTTTTGACTCTCCTTAATGCATATATAGCCCTTGGGAAAACAAGTCTCTCTACTGAACATGCTTCTTCCCCCTGTAGGAAGGACAAGAGAACAAACCAGAAACAAATAGTAGTTGCCTTTTTCACTAAACTACTCAACAGTTCTTGTGTAGTGCAGTAGACAGTGCAATGTAAGAATCTATAAAGACAGCAGAGATAAAAACTCAATGAAAAAAAGCCAGACAGAGATTCATAGGAAGGACTCTTAAGTTCTGAATCCTGTGAAATGTTTCAAGTGGAAAACTTTTAATTATGAGAAAATAAGACAGGAGTGCGTTTTCATTTAAGAGTCTTTCTAGAGCACTTAGGATCTGATTTTGTAGAGTGTGACAGATGGAAAAAGTCTTCAGTAAACAGAATTGTTTTTCATTATTGACTCCAAGATGAACATGGGCTGACAGTGCAACATCACGGTTGTCAGGGCTAACCGGACTTTGTCGTGCATCCACAGGTGCAT
>NW_017728992.1:14756960-14760173 GCF_001723915.1 Gavialis gangeticus | reverse complement strand
TGAGCCCAGTTTTTTCTCCTGCCCAGGCAGGGGGTCGGACTTGAAGATCTACAAGGTCCCTTCCGACCCTACTTCTATGATTCTATGAGGTTGTGGATACGCTTACAATTAGTTTCACTGATCATGCTCTGAAGATCATATTCAGCCTCAAATGGAATACTAGGTTATAGGATCAAAGGCAAAGATGGTGGGTGAAGAACATGCATCTGCTAAAGAGGACTATGGGAAACTAAGGGCCTTGCTACACATTAATTTTAGGTGGCTCTTGGAGATCTTAAACCCTGGATTGTCCACACATTAACACCTGAAACTAGTTTGAAGCACACTTTAGGTGGGTTAAAGTTATACCACTCCAGGGCAGGTTTATCTCTCATCTGTGTTACCCAGCTCGTGTTTCTAGATTCATAGATTGTTAGGGGCTGGAAGGGACCTTGCAGATCATTGGATCCAGCCTCCTCTCCCCCCACCCCCCAGCTCTAGGCAGGAAGACAACGGGGGTTAGGTGACCCCGGAGAGGTGACTGTCTAGTCTCCTCTTGAAAACCTCCAGGGTAGGTGACACCACCACCTCTGGAGGGAGTTTATTCAACAGTCTGGACATCCTGACTGTGAAGGAGTTTTTCCTGGTATTAAGCCTGAGGCGGCCTTCCAGGACTTTGTACCCATTGGTCCTGGTCTTCCCCAGGGGTGCCCTTGTGAATAGTTGTTAACCAAACTCCTGATGCACTCCTCTGATATAGCAGTAAGCTGCTGTCAAGCCCCCTCTCAACCTTCTCTTCTTTAGGCTAAAGTGGCCCAGGTCCCTCAGCTTTTTCTCACATGGCTTGCCTTGCAAATCCCTGATCATACGGGTGGCTCTTCTCTGGACCCTCTCAAGTTTTTCCTCATCCTTATTAAAGTGTGGCACCCAGAACTGGACACAGTACTCCAGCTCCTCAGGTCTCACCAGCGCTGAGTACAGTGGGACTATCACTTCCTTAGTTTTACATCAGTTGATGCATGCCAGCATGTTGTTTGCCCTGCTGACCACTGCCTCGCACTGATGGTTCATATTTATATGGTGGTCAGTCATTACCCCTAGGTCTCCACCAAGCCTGTATGTGTGTTGAGGGTTGTTTGACCTCAGATGGAGCACCTTACACTTGTAAGTGTTAAACTTCATCTAGTTCTGGTCTTCCCAACTCTAAAGCCTGTCCAGATCCACCTGTATCTGCAACCTGTCTTCTGACGTGACCACAATGCTCCATAACTTGGCCAGTGAACTTTTCACTCCCCCATCCAAATCATTGATAAAATGTTGAAAAGCAGCAGTCCAAACACAGGCCCCTAAGGGGCACCACTGGCCACTTTGCACCAGGATGACACAGATCCTTTCATGAGAAGTGTCTAGGTCCTATCCTGTAGCTAGTTTCCCACCCACTGAACTGTCAATCAACTGAGCCCACAATCTTCCAGTTTTCCCACAAGGATATCATGGGATACTAGATGAACAGCCTTTTGGAAGTCTAGGTATATAATGTCTACCACGTCTCCAGTGTCCAGATGGCAAGAGACTTAGTCATAGAAGGAGATGAGACTAGTAAGACAAGACCTACCCACAACAAGGCCATGCTGGCTGTTGTTCAGAATCTTACCTTCTGTGAGTGTATCGCACATAGATTCTTTAATAAGCTTTTCTAGGATTTTCCCTGGTATGAAGGTTAGGCTCATTGCCCTATAGTTGCCTGGTTCCTCCCTCTTCCCCTTGAAGATAGGCACAATGTTGGCCCTCTTCCAATCCTCATGGGTTTTTTTCCTGTGTGCCACGAATTCTGAAGGAGCTTTGCCAGGGGTTCTGCTATGACCTCAGCCAGCTCCATCAGCACTCTCGGATGGAGTCCATCTGGTCCTGCTGACTTATAAATGTCTAGCTTTTCTAATTGGTATGGCACCCACTCAACATCCACAGTGGGGAGGCTGTCAGTCCCAGCATATCCCCTATGAGCCTTATCTTGCCCGACTTGCCCCTTGGTCTGGTGAAATACCAAAGCAAAGTAAGTATTCAGGAGTTCCATTTTTTCCTCAATGTCAGTTACCAGCTGTCCTGAGGTGTTAAGCAGGGGCCCCACACTTCCATTTGTTTTCCTTCTACTGCCTACATACCTAAAGAAGGGCTTCTTGTCCTAAAGAAGGACAATAATTCATTGCTCCATTAATGTGTGGCTGCTCCCCATAGATGAGCTACCCAAACTACAGTCTTCCAACATCCCAGGATGCGGTGTCCCCTCTGCTACCTTCCTGTTCTGTATAGACAAACTATCTACCCCTGAACTCTACTGCCCAGGGGGTAGTTCTGGCACCAGACCAATTCTTCCTCTTGCCCCTATTAAGTGAGGCTTATAGTTCTTCCTTTATGGGCCCAAGCCCATAATCTACTAGGCTTTAATAAAAAGGCCTTCCTGCAATAGGGGCAGTAGCTCCCCCAAAAGCACTTTCCCTCACTACTCCTACCTCCCAGCCACCTTGGGAAGCATGAACAGCACCCCCCCCCCCATACCTTAATCCCATATTCCAATTTACTAAAACATGAGATTTTTAATTTACTTCCTCTTTATTTCTTTTAAATTCACTTGTTTTTTGCCACTTAATTTTGTCCTTCAGTGGCTGATTTAATTCATTTCACTGCCCTTCCCCCACTACATTTCCTTTCCACCTCCCAGCTTCATGTTCCCACTCCCCCCAACTCATCTCTTATACACCCCCACCTAAAACAGGGTAAGAAGCCTGTCCTGTCTCACCAGCCCTGTAGTAGCAGCTCACAGCTGTAGCTCTATTCAGGCCCCTGCTCACCAGCCCTGTAATCACAAGTCTCAGCTGTGTAGGTGGGGGACAATTGAAGAAGGTTTTTAGCTTTAAGGGTACAGACAGAAGTGCAGCTCCACGCTGTAACTGAGAACACTTTGGAAAAAGTGTTCTGAGTTATAGTGATCCCCTGGACCAAGCAGAAGTTCACTGTTGGTTCCAGAAGGAAGGGGAATCTAGCTGGTGGCTGGGAGCCTGCAGCTGGTTTCCCCTAGCCATGGCCCCCTCCTTTCTCCCAACTTGTCCCTATTTCAGAATGGGAAGGGTGGAAAGGGAGAAAAGGGATCTCATTTTAGGGGTTCCCCAGCCAGAGCCTGAGAGTGGGGTGGTGAATTGGAGCTTCCCCACCTGGGGGGGGGGGGTTGGGGGGGGG
>NW_017728992.1:14746684-14756930 GCF_001723915.1 Gavialis gangeticus | reverse complement strand
TGAATTGGAGCTTCCCCCCCTGGGGGGGGGGGGTTGGGAGGGGGTCTCCAATACACATGCCCTACCCTCTAGCAGGGGCTGAAAAACCCAGACCAAACTCCGTCTGCTCCCTTTCCCCCCCCTCTCATTCTGAAAATAGCTCAAGACTGGGAGGCACTGCCGACAAGTTATAGAAGATGCTCTGTTTTGAAACATCTTTATCTGACCCGTCATGCAATGGGGGTTCAGATTTTCAACTAAACAGCCATTTTTTAAGTGGTCTGCAGCCACGTACTTGTTTGGTCATGTCTCTAGACTGTTTTTTGTGGCCAGATTAGACAAAAATTTTCACTTTTGTCTGTGCCTTAAGTGTGACTGCTCCAGACTCAAATCATCTCTAAAACTGATAGACTTTTGAGCAGCTCAAAGTGCAATGTATAACAAGACCCTGAATTACAAGGAAAATGAGTAGGCAACAATGAGTAAGATTTTGGCTCTCTCTCCTGACTGTTAAGACCATCTGGACAAATATTAGTTCAGTTTCCTTCTACACAGTGGAGGTTTTGTAGGTACAATAATTCCTTTTCTTCAGCACCAACTTCACATTGTGCTATTTAAAGTCATGGCAAGAATTTGTGTTTAAGTCTTTTACCTTTTTACAAAGTAAAAATTTCAGTTGGAAGCTACCAATGGAGTTAGATCCTTCAGGCCCAAATTAAATACCAATCCCAGAATTGCATATTATATGAAAAATCTTTTCTTTTCTTTTCTTTTTACCCTGGATCCCAAACCTTTGTTTTCCTATACCAGCTATCACACCATGCTGACTTCAATCAAAATTGTTATTAGTCCACTGCACTTACACAAGGGAGGATTTCACTCCCTTGCTTCCATGCTCTGGGTGCTCATATCGTAAGTAAGAGTATGAGGGAAGAGCAATCTCTGTTTATCTGACTGCAGCGTGTAGCTTGGCAAGCTTTTGACTCTCTCCTTTAGAATTAAATCAAGCTGTCTCTTACAGCCACAACACCTGCTGTTCCTATGACTGCCAGTTCCCGAAAGTTGCCACACAGCCTATTCTTGGTTAGTAGATTAAAGAGATGCTTGCCTTCCTTATAGAAATCCCAGGCCCAGCCATTCTTAACATCACTAAAAGACAATAACAACCCAGCCCGTGGCTGACAGGCTCATTGTGAGGCATGAGCAACAGCACTCTCTTCTCCAATCCATGCACTTCTCCTGAGATGTAGTTTTGCAGGGCTTATGTTTTGTAGGCTCATCGGTCACTCTAATTGGCAGCTTATTTTCACTGTTCAGCAAAACTCCTTCTACCCCAAGAACAGCTCAGTTCTTTTTTCCACTCCCAGTCCACTCCTCCAACTAACCCTCCCTTTTTGGGGAATATGACCCAGTACATTTAAATATGTGTTATTTTTGGATGGTTCATTATGAGTATCAGAATATGTAGAATGTAAACTTTTAGCATTATCATAGAAATTATGTCCTCACATTGAAATGAGAGGAGGATTGCAAAGGAGCAGAGTGGGCTATAAATCACAAGGATGTTTCTATATTTTCTAGCTTTAGGTATTTAATGTTTGGTTTTAGATTGAATTAGTCTCTCCTACATATACTTCTATATTTTCTCACCTTACCATGTCCTTTCTTTCTATATCCCTAAACTACTAATCATTGAACAAGTTAGGAGACCCTCTCTGACACTCTGGGAATCAAGCCTAAAGTTCTCTCTCCCTTCTAAACTGTACAAAACTCCTCAGTCAAAGCTGACTATGTTTGTAAATAAGAGCAGCCCTTTGGCTGAAATGGTAGCCTGCTATTCCTTCTTTCAGTCTGGGAATGCAGCCTAAGTATCATCCATATCTCATTTTGAAGGTTTATAAAATCTAAGTGGTGCCAGAGAAGCTTAATGGGGCAATGGTCAGACACCATGGTGCCAGGATCTGAAGACATATTTCTAATGGCTGTTTCAGTAATGGGAATTGTGTACATAGTTCCTCAGCAGACTTTAAGAAAAGAGCAGCTAGAATTAATCTGTATTCATTTGGCACGTGCTTCTAAGAGAAGTTGTTGTTCACTGTATTAGATTGAAGTCATTCGAAAAGCAGTGCTGCTTAGAAAAATTAGAACTATTTCATCTGCTTGGCAGGTCTTGAATTACCTATTGATATGTCTGGTTGGTTGTGCACCAGGAGTGACCTACAGCAGGCTGAAGGGAGTAATTTTTCTTTCTTTTTTAGTTTTGGCAGAAGGCAGTACGTTCTGTCCAGGCACATATATAGAAGCTGGAAGTCATGCACAAATAGGCAATCAGTAATGCAGGCAATGGGTGTAAATCTGTCATTACCAATTACCTCTACCATTTTGGCTACCTTATGTGAAACTATACAGCCATCTCAGTGTTGCTGTTTTATTCTAGCCGGAAACCTGCTCCTGTGTCTTCTCTTGATGTAGCTGCTTTTCTGCCAGTATTCTTCAGAAATGATCCTACTGGCTATGATTGTTAGGACATGGCAGCTAACAGGAAGTGAGGATCAAGCAGTCTATTGTTGGAGAAACAAAGAAATATACTACTCTTTATATAAGCAGGCAATCGTAGGCATCTGCCAGCGAAAAATAGTGACATTTAATCATTTTCAATATCCATAATTAAATATTCCCCAATTTAAAAGACTGTATTTAAACTGTTTTCTCTCCACTTTTTTATCAAATCAAATTATGTCTGACATTATAGCTTGTTTTTTGTTAATTCATTAGGCTATGGGTCATCAAAACATAAGCTTTTCTTTCTATATTGCTGAATCCTGGTTTGTCCTTTTTTAACAAGCTTTTGTAGTAGCTTTCCTCCTTCTGGTAGATTCTGGAGAGGACACTAACTTGATGAATTGTCATGGTAACACAGTGTAAGTAGCTGCAAGTGGGAAAGTGAAATGGGCTTGTATTATGTTTGCTATCAATACACACTAATGTATTGGATTCTGGACATTTTCAATTCCTTTGGCTAATACTCTGGTAGTTTATGTTAGTGCAGGTAGGTTATAAAGGATTATAAATTTCAAAGGAACAAGTATTTTATTTTTTTAAGTGAAGAACATTATAACCTCTGCAACTAGCTGCAGTAGATTCTTCTTTGCCTGATAAAGTATTCAACTATATTGCTTTTTATGAAGGAGACATCATCTTTCAAGATCTCTTTTTTGGCAGTTGATTAACTCTTATTTGCAGTCCTTCTTTTCCAATCATCTGTATGTTTAACAACTTATCCTTCCATTGAATACGATCATTTTTTATCATTAAATAAAATAAGAGATTGAAAATGCCTTCCTGTTCCTTGTGGATTATTCTTCTGAGTGCATTTGGAAAGATAAAGTTCACTTTTAATGAATGGTCATGACTTTTCAGTCATTATGAAGGTAAAGACTGATAGCTCTGAGTTAAGTAGAAGATTTTTGTGCAATGGACCTACTCATCCACACTGGATCTATTGAGAATGCCTAGGACAAGGAATGACAAATTGTAAAGAGTCCTGTGTAGTATGAGTGGTGCATTTGTGTGTCTGAGCAGAATATAACAGCTTGAGAAAATATGAAGGTTTGTCCTTTGTCATACCCAATGAACATGAAATACATCAAGATTTTGTTATATTTTCATAAGACTCTTCTTTTTCATGGCATATTATGGATAAATTCAGAAGGATGGAGTTTAAAATGAGGAAGCATAATCAGGCTGAAATTTAGCAACAGCAGCTTGAAATGTAGAATGCCTTGGTTAGTCCCAATGAATAAGTTGTGATCAATCATCCAAAGTGCTCATCAAGCTTAGGAAATGAGCCTTCTACTGATTTATAATAAGAGTGGCATTCAGGGGACTGCCAAAGCTACTTAAGCCATATCTTAACAATGATGTTGAGGAGATGGAGGGTAATCAGTTAAAGCAGTGGTCTCCAGCCTTTTTAAGTAGGAGATTTACCTTTGGCATTTAAAAGCAATCCCAGATTTACTGTGTGCTGCTGCCACCTCCCTCCCCCCCAGCAGGTAAGTTTGCGGTGAGGGAAGTGGGGGCAAAAGAAAATTATTTGGGGGCGCACCTCCCCAGAGGGTAAGTCCCACCTGGGCAGGGCCCCACTCAACTTACCCTGCTCCTGCCTCAGGGGCACTGTCCCTCACTGCAGGGGCCTCAATCTAGCTCCTGCCTCTTCCCTCCCCTATGGAGTGACCTGTTGGGCTGGGGCACGTGCATACATGCATGAGGGTACTCAGCCCCCAACCCCAGTCTTGGATTGACTCCAAGAAGCTCCAAGATCTACTGCAAAAGGCTCCGGGATCTACTGGTAGATGGAGATCCACTGGTTGGTGACCACTGAGTTAAAGCATATTTACTATTTGTTCAAGACAGTGAAGAAATTACTTCAATGAGAGAGAAAGCAGTGTCCTGAACTATTGCAATCAAAGTCCTTGGAGGCTGAGATTCTGTGTTGTGCATCTCATAGAACTCACAGTTCATGAGGAATGGAGTTAAGTGGCTTTATATCCCCTTATGCCCTTACAGTCCTAGGCTGCACCAGTTTCTTCAGTGCTGCCTGCTATAGCCACATTTCTCATATGCTTCTCTTGGCCCTGCCTTGCCCTAGTTCCTCCCTTGTATTAGCATTTGTGTAAGAAGGGCAGGCTTACAGAGGCCCCTGCTACATGTTACACAGATTACACAATGACTTGTTAATTGCAAATAAATTTAGACTGACCACATGTGCAAAGTAAGATGAGCCACAAGTGCAAAGTAATTATCAAACAATAAAAATGACTATCCAGCTACAGAAAGAGACAACCACCTAAAAGTTAGTGCTTGAAAATGCATAACAACTCTATAACTGGCTTCTATCCAGCTAAATCCCCTTTTTCAGATATGTGGGGAGCTAGAGGAAAAGCAAGGGCAACATTGGACCCCTGCTGAACCAGATGGGACAACTGACTCCCAGGAAAAAGCCAACCTATTAAATGGGTACTTTGCATCGGTCTTTCATCAGTCCCATGGGACGCCCATGCCTGCTATGGGACAGGGAGGTCCGGGTGAGGGTGATACCCTGCTCTCCATAAATGCCGACCTCATGAAGGAAAACCTTGAGAGGCTGAATACCTTCAAGTCAGCCGGCCCTGACAATCTACACCCCAGGGTACTCAAGGAGCTGGCAAGCATCATAGCCAAGCCCCTGGCATGGATCTTTGAAAACTCCTGGTGCTCTGGTGTAGTGCCCGAAGACTGGAAGAAGGCCAATGTGGTGCCTATCTTCAAGAAACGGAGGAAAGTGGATCCGGCTAACTATAGGCCCATCAGCCTGACTCCTATCCCAGGGAAGATCTTAGAAAAGTTTATTAAAGAGGCCATCCTTAGTGGACTGGCTGACACGAACATCCTAAGGGATAGTCATCGTGGGTTTGTTGCGGGTAGGTCTTGATGACCAATCTCATTTCCTTCTACGACCAGGTGACCTATCACCTGGACAAGGGAGAAGAGATTGATGTCAAATATCTTGACTTCAAAAAAGCCTTTGATCTGGTATCCCATGATCACCTCTTGGCGAAACTGGCCAGTGGTGGCCTTGGGTCCACCACGATCTGCTGACTGGGAAATTGGCTCCATGGTCTGACCCAGAGGGTAGTAATTGATGGAAGTCAATCATCATGGCGTCAACGGGGTTCCCTAAGACTCGGTCCTTGGACCCATATTGTTTAACATCTTCATTAATGATGTGGACATTGGAGTCAGAAGTGGACTGGCCAAGTTCACCGATGACACCAAACTTTGGGATAAAGCATCCGCACCTGAAGACAGGAGGGCGATCCAGGCTGAGCTGGACAGGCTCAGGAAATGGGCAGACGAGAACCTGATGGTGTTTAACACTGAAAAATGCAAGGTTCTTCACCTTGGGAGGAAAAACCTGCAGCATGCTGATAGGCTCGGCAGTGCTACGCTGGCTAGCAATATGGAAGAAAGAGACTTGGGGGTCATCATTGACCACAAGATGAACACGAGCCTTCAATGCGACGCTGCTGCTAGTAAAGCGACCAAAACATTGGCTTGCATCCACAGATGTTTCTCAAGCAAATACCAGGATGTCATTCTCCTGTCATACTCAGCCTTGGTGAGGCTGTAGCTGGAGTACTGCATCCAGTTTTGGGCCCCAGAATTCAAAAAGGATGTGGAGAAGCTTGAGAGAGTGCAGAGGAGAGCCATGCGCATGATCAGAGGTCAGGAAAACAGACCTTATGACAACAGGCTGAGAGCAATGGGGCTCTTTAGCCTGGAAAAGGGGGGGGGGCTGGACTCGATCTTCTGAGGTCCCTTCCAGCCCTAATGTCTATGAAAAAAATGAATGTGTAGCAGGGCCCCAGTGTACTGTAGCCCTTGTGTCAAAACAATTCCTGCTTTATGCTACTCTTGTTCTGTTTCTCAGTATAGAGACCAGAGTGGGGTGACAAGCTAATCCTGAGACAACTAGAATGTAGGTTGTCTCATATAGTTGTAGGTCAGTCAAGAAATTGTATTTTCATAAGCATACAATATGAAAGAAAAACATTGATGGTGACCTTGGATATTTTTTCATTACTAACATTTTGGGTCAGATCCTGTTCCACTTATTTGATGGACACCATCTGATAAAGAGAGCTCAGGGTCATGAAAGCTTATTCATCTCTGATTTAATTAGTCTCGAAAGTGCATCTCTACCTTAACTCTCTCTACCTGTTAGATGCGTAAGATTGATCCTATTCTGCCTTGTTTAAGTCCCTGGAAAACAGCTAGCCCACCAACCAACCAACCAAAAAAAACCCATTAACCAGCCTATCTCTGTAAGATCATCATAGCCTTATGACTAAGTCACTGTCCCAGGGGGACAGGAGACCCTCCCTGCGGTAGGACTTGGGACAGGGATGACCTGCCTCTACAAGAAAAGCCCTAAAACCAGGGCAAACTTGCCAATTTCAGGCCATGGGGAGCTGGATGTGCTGCACCAGCATGAAATGCCCGCAGGGTTCATAAGCCGCACTTATTTCTGGCTGGAGCTGGCACAGGTGGATGATGACATCCAAGGACGCTGCCCAGCTGGAATAAAAGCCAACACTGGGAAAGATACCGAGGAAGCACCATGAGCAGCAGACAGTGAGGGTGCTTCCCATGCCAGACATGAACAGTATTGGTGTGCAATGAGAGAAAAGGCTTCGGGAGCACGGAAGAGGTCCTCAGCTGGGGAGAGGACCTGGAGCAATGTCAGGGGACTGCTGGAGACACCAGCATCTGGTCTGTGAATGGGGATGGGCTATGACCCTCCCCGTTTATCCTACCATAAAATTTCCTTTTTTGTTCCTTTTGCCTCTTGTTTTGTTTTTGTTTTCTTTTTTTTTGCTGGGGATGGCACAGAGAGGCCCCGAGGTGAGGGCCAGAGCATAGGCAATGCTCCAAGGACAGGAGCAGCCTAGGTGCCATGGCAAACAGCCAGGTAGACATTTAAGACATGTCAAAAGAGTGGGGAAACTCAAACACCCCAAGGGTTCAGTGACGAGGAGAAGTCAACTGTAGCCCAGTTAACCAGAGAAGCAGGGATTGACGACACCCGAGGGTGAGCTGCAGCAAAACCCAAGTGACTGTCCTGGAGGCTGGTGCATGGAAGGGGTTTAGGGCAGGTGGAACCTCACAGATACCCGCCAAGGGTCATCGCCAATCTGAAGGAGTCCTCAGAAGGGAAATCCACTACTGAGGGTACAATCAAAGTCATGGCAGGAGAGTTTCTTGGCTTTCCCCAGGGTAACTGAGGACCGCTCCAGAGGTCACTGAAACTCACACAGCGTTCAACCCCAGGCATACATGCTAAGGCAGCATGTGAGCGTATTCTCGAGATCAGGCAGGTGCAGTCACAAAAAACAGTGATTAAGGGGAGGACCCATCCACCTTTTGCATTGTTTTAATGCAAGGGAATTGAGCAGGGTGGAATAGGCTTACACTTAAACACCTAAATCTACTTAGATGTCTTAAAAGTTGGAATAGGATCTGGCCCCTTTTGTTTTAGCAGCATGTGCAGCTGTCCAGTCTATGGACAAAAAGTCTGTACTATTTCCAGAAGGTATTTTTCTACTGTTTTTATTATGACAGCTGAGCTCGTCTACTAGCTTCTCCTTTCCTATGTGCAAATGCCAAAAGATCTGATGGTTAATCTCACAGCATCTCCTACAATTCATATAAAATTATGGATCAGTAGCTCCTATGCAGACAACAGTTCCACTGAAGGCAGTAATAATTCTAAACAGGAGTTTTACCATTTCAAATTTGAGTCCTTGTTCGTAAAAGATAGGAGAGGGGAGGGGATGGGAGGCAAGAGAAAGCAAAGGAAATTCTGTCTCATCAAGTCTAGTTCACTCCTTCTGCAGATACGAGGTTATATAATCCCTGTCATAAATTTATCAAACTGAGATTTTAAAAATAGTTTTCTTGCCCCTACTACTTCCATGGGAAGGCTAGTCCAAAACCTCCATTTTCCAATGGCTAGAAACCTTTTTTTTTAAATTTACAACCTAAATTTATTCTTTGACATTTTATAACCATTTATTCTTGCACCAATCTTGCATTTTAGCTTAAGTAATTTTTTCCAACCTTGATATTTTTAGAGAGCAGGCATAGTCCCTCTCAGCCTTCAGTTTGCTAAGCTAAGCATGCCAAGCTCTTCTAGGCTCTTCTCTTATCCTAGGCTCTCTATTCTACTAGGCTGTTTTTTTAATTCACCTCTCCCAGTTGCAATTTATCTCTCTTGAGCCTGGGTGACAAGAATTGTACACACCAGTCCAGGTGAAGTCTTACTAGGGTTTTAACCTCTTGCAATCCTTTCCCAGAACCACTACTGACACTTTTCAATGCTTCCTCAAGCTAGCAGTTACCATACATTCTGGAATGAGCTCTACATGGGCTGCCCTTGATAAAAGTCAGTAAGCAGCAGCTGGTGTAGAATATGTTGGCTTTCCTTCTGATAGGGTTAGGTTGCCAGGAGCATGTAAACTCCAGTGCTCTGGTCTGCACTGACTCCCCAAACCCTTCTGACTGTAATTGAAGATACTTGTTTCTATCTATAAGGCCCTAAATGGTCTGGTCTCTCTGGGCATTTATATACATGCTCCAGGAGCGGGGAGGGCAGGTTGCTTTAATTAGAGTAGTTCTGAGAGCTGCTCTAATTAAAGCGCCCAGAACATCTTGTATATCAGCATCCCCATGCTGAAAAATGGCAGTGGGGGCACTTTAACTAAAGTTTGTTTGACAAGCTTCCCACTGCCATTTTTCAGTGTGGGGACGCTGATACACATGACACTGGAGTCTGCTGCAGTGTTATAATTGCCACGCTCTGGCAGACTCAGTAAATCAAATCTGCTCCAACATGCTGTAATTAAAGCACATTGGAGCAGCCTTGCTGCATGTGTATAGATGCCCTATGTACCTAAGGGATTGCCTTATCCCTTATGCCCTATCATAGGGGAGGCAAAATGCAGCCCATGGGCCAGATGCAGCCCGCCAAGCCATTCTATCTGGCCCGCGGGGTCCCTAAAAAATTTAGAAAATTAATATTTATCTGCCCCTGGCTGCCTGTCATGCAGTCCTTAATTGCTTGCCAAAACTCAGTAAGTGGCCCTTCACTCAAAATAATGATTGCCCGACCCTGTCCTATCATGATCCCTGGAATCAGCTGAGAGCAACCCCTCCACTGGACTGTTCAATTTGTCCATATCTTTCTTGAAGTAAGGTGCCCAAACTTAGCACAGGCCTCTGCTGAAAAGTGTTGTGACTTGCTTGCACCACTCTATCTTTTTTTTTGCAATGATTTAATGCTGTTGAGTTACATTCAGCTTTCTTCCACTGTGACCCACAGGTCTCTTCCTAGTTTCATAGTTTCTAGGGTCGGAAGGGACCTTAGCAGATCATCTAGTCCGACCCCCTGCCATGGCAGGAAAGAGTACTGGGGTCAAACAACCCCAGCAAGGTGTTCATCTAACCTCCTCTTAAAAAACCCCAGGGTAGGAGCCTGCACCACCTCTCTTGGAAGTTGGTTCCAGACCCTAACCACCCTGACCGTGAAATAGTGCCTCCTGATGTCTAACCTAAACCTACCCTCTGCCAGCTTGTGACCGTTATTCCTGGTCACTCCTGGCAGTGCTCGGGGGAACAGTGACTCCCCCAATGCCTGCTGATCCCCCCTGACTAGTTTATAACAGGCCAC
>NW_017728992.1:14723477-14746347 GCF_001723915.1 Gavialis gangeticus | reverse complement strand
CTTTTGACCTGCTTGAAATGCATCTGTGGATGCATGACAAGGTACGGTTGGCCTTCCTAACTGCCTCCCCACACTGCCAAGCCATGTTCATCTTGGAGTCAATGATGACTCCAAGATCCTTTTCTGCCTCCGTGCTGACAAGAGGGGAGTTCTCCAACCTGTAGGTATGGTGCCAGTTGTTCCTCCCCAGGTGCATCACCTTGCACTTGTTCCTGCAGTGCTGTAGCTGAGTCAGTCATTCCTAACTTCTGCATATTTAATTATTCCATCCTAAATGCAATACTCTCCACTTGTCCTTTATTGAATTTCATTCAATTATCTTTCCATCCATTTCTCCATTATAATCAAGGTCCTTTTGAATCCCAATACGCATCTTCCAACAGTTTTTGTGTATCTTCAAATATACTAAGTTTACGTTCAATTTGATTTTCTCTGGCCTTAATAGACACAGGACAGACCCCTGGGAGATCTTATTTGAGGTTTCCTTCCAGTAAGACATGAAGCCATTTTTTAATACCTTTTGAACATGATCCAGTTACATACCCATGTTGCAGTAATTTCGTTTAGGCTTCATTTTCTAAGCTTACTTATGAAAATGTCATGAAAATTGTATCAACAGCCTTGCGAAAGTTGAGGCACATCCCATTTTCCCTTAGACCTCCCAAAGCCTGTCAGCTTGACATGGAAGGCAATCAAGTTAGTTAAGTGTGACTTGCCCTTGACAAATCTAGGTTGTCTGTTATTCATCATTTTGTTGTTCTCCAGGTGCTTAGAAATGTATCCCTTGATAATATGTTCCTGTATCTTTCTGGGTATCAAAGTTAGGCTGACCAGTCCGTAATTGCCTCAATCTTTTGTTCCCTTTATTAAAGATAGGCACTATATTTGACATTTTCTGCTGTTTTGGGGTCTCACGTGACCTCCATGATATCTTAAAGATAATAGCTAATGATTCTACATTTACTTCTGTGCATTGCTTAAGTACAGTAGAATGAATCTCATTTGGCCCTGAGGATATGAAAACATCCAGCTTCTCCAGATAATCTCTAACCTGTTCTTCCACTACTTTAGGATGATTACCTCCTCCCCTGTCCTTGCTGCTAACTTTGCTTGTCATCTGATAGTTGACCTTTTTCTGAAGACTATGTTTTTAAAAAAAAAGCTTTAAACACTTGATCCATTATTGGATTCCTGTCTCCTTTTAGTAAGGGGACAGGAAGTATACTTTTCTTCTTTTTTATGTCCCTTGCTGGTTGTATCTCAATTTGGGTCATGCCTTTCCTGATTTTTCTCTCTACATGCCATATACTCTTACAATTATGTTTAGAAATATGGCTAAGTTTCCACTTCTTTCAAGATTCATTTTTAAGTTTCAAGTCATTGGAGAGTTCACTTTTTATCCATGTTAGGCTCGTGTAATACTAACTATGCTTCTATCACATCAGAATAGCGTTCTCTTCAGCAGCATACAATTTCTCTTGAACTCCCCTTTGATTTCTCTCCTCTAAGAGTCTGCTCATCAGTCCTCAGAGTCTGTTAAAATCTGCTTTGCTGAAATCCAGTGTTTTTATTCTGCTGTTCTCCTCCTTTTCTCAACCAGTTCATTCCTATCAGTAAAGCAACACATTGAGAAGAACATCTATTCTAGTTGGTTCCTCTACCATCTCTGCCAAAAAGTTATCCCAGCACACTAAAAAGTTATCCAAAGACTTGCTCGACTGCCTGTTCATGGCTGCCCTACCTTCCCAGCAGATATCCTGGTAATTAAAGCTCTCCACTCCCATCTGTACCAGACCCTGCAATTGGGAAATTAGGATACTTCCACCAGTTTAAAGAGTCTTCCACCTCCTCCTCCTGGGTTGGTGATCTATTGTAGCTCATATCCTTCTGGACCTGCTGAGTGAAGCAAGAGATGAGTAGCTGCCATTCCTACTGACTGGCTGCCATTCCTACTGACTGGATAAAACTTTTATATGCTTCTCTTTTTCTTTTACCCTATCCTGGTCCAATTGTTTCTATTAGCCACATTTTTATAAGTTGTCCTTGAGATTATAAGGTCTTTTGGGGCAGGAAGTGTCATGAGTGATATGCCTTTACAGTGTGCAGCATACTTGGACTCTCTGTAGTTGGAGCCTTTTGGTATTACTATAAGTTTCATTGGGCATGTCTACACATGCATTAATGTGCCATAGTTCCTGTGTATTAAGTTTAGTACCTGTTATTACAGGTGCTAACTCAGTGCACGGTAACTGGTACTACTGAGTGTTAGCTTTGAATTTAGGACCCAGATGCCTTGTCCCACCCTCAGACTGACCACAACCTTTTCACTAGATAATAGGCAAATTTATTAATACACAGTGATAACAATACAAACAATCAAGCAATTCTATATATTTACTAAATCCTAGGGCTGTTATCAGAGTCAGAGTACATCTGGGCAGGACACAGTGTTAATTTTGGGGCTTTCTCTTAAGTGTCAGATGTCAGCAGTCTGGAGGTGGGATGCCAGGGACCCTTTCCAGGGGACGGGGATGGGGTCCCGTCTGGGGGGGTGGGGACGTGGAGGAGGAGGGAGCTGGGAAGAGGATGAGGAGGATGAGGGACCCTTTGTTACTCTCAAGTCTCTGCTTTTGTATTCTCCTTCCCTCCTGAAGACTTTTCATCTGTGGCTATCGCTGGTTGGTCTCTGTGTTGTTGTCATATGTCCACAAAACTCATCACATGAACTCATACTAATCTGGTCTTTCCGGGCCTTTTCCTAATTTGGTCTGTTCCCCCAAAACTGGGACTCAGCCCCTCCCTACTTTGGGGCCTTGTTAGCTGGTGCCACTTTATCCCATGTTATGGAATGGTATGGTACATGTCCCCCTCTTCACTGGGCTGTTTGTATCCATTAGCCTTGTATTAGACAGCCTGTCTGCTTCCAAGGCTGTGTGAAACTGTGTGTGGGAGACCCAGGCTTTTTAAAAATCAGTTAAGCCCGACTGCCCATCCTGAACCATTCTAATGCATATACATATACCTACAAGTCAATTGCCAAAAAGCAAACTTTTAAATATCATTTTTTTAAGCCAACACTAAGTGGTAGCACTAGTGGATGCCTTTTTAGTGACACTAATGTGCAGTAGACTAATTCTACTGCACATTAGTGCAATAGTGCAAGTTTTATGCTGTGCATTTTAGCATCAGATGTAGACATGCCTGTTCACCTCAGCAATAAAGCTGTTTGTCGTTCCCTTCTTTCCTTGATGCAAAATCAGCTTTCAGAATCTAGGCTTAATATTCTATTATTTCCAAGATAATGCAAATTTTTATGTCAGCATAAGGATGTTCTCAGTATTTTGTCAGTTTTAGTGCTCAGGAGTATTTAGGAATGAGCAATTTGTGATCTGTGGTTTGTTCAGTATTATTAGCAAATGGCAAGATGTTTATCAATAAAAAGGCCAGTAGGCTAAATGTTTAAAGCCTCATAAATTAGTAAACTAGAGATCAGCTCTGCTCTTTAGTGACTCCAATTCCCACTTCATAAATTGCTAATTGTTTTACATTAAAAAAATCAAATTGAATAACAAAAAAAAAATGAATTACAGGCATTGCTAGAAATCTCTCTTCAGTTCAGAGTTACAAGAGAAATAACTTACTTGGGAAATAAAATTTAAAAAAAAATCACATTAAAAACCAATTGGCATTATAGGTATTCAGCCAGAAATCATTTTCTGCATGCCAAATGATACTATGCAGTATGCAAATAGTTTAAAACAGAACAATTATTTCAAAGCAAAACACACTATGATTTATACCCATACAATCTTGGATATTTCAATTAAGTAGTCTATTGGATCTTAGTAAAGATTTTATTCCCTCTTAAGAATGTTCAAGAGGAAAGTGTGAAAATAGATTTATGTCATCTTTGGGATTTGTTTTCTTTTTCTTTGGTTATTTAAATTTTTTACTATCTGAAACAGCTCATAAAGTAACAAAACAGGGTTTTTTTAGTGCTTTCAGAAACAAGCCCTGTACAATTAAATGAAAAAGGGCACACCCCAGAACGTCTAAGAGTTGTCAATTGGATGCAGCAGTCAAAAAGGCAACTGTTGCTCTATGAGAATTGAGAGTGGTAAGGCCCCTCGTAAGACTTCATCTGGACTAGCCTGTAGAATTCTTGTCAACCATACTCAAAAGAGACGGACTGAAACTGCCATATTAGGCATGAGATTTAATACATATTAGGCATGAGATTTAATACAATCCAATACCTTCAAAGTTTGTTATCATCTGACCAAAACCACAGATCATCATTTGACGTGTGATGAGAAATGACTGGCTCTGTGGATGCAGGGAAAGCAGTGGATGTGATATACCTTGACTTTAGCAAGGCTTTTGATATAGTCTCCCACAGCATTCTTACAGGCAAACTAAGGAAGTATGGATTGGATGAATGGACTGTAAAGTGGATAGAAAGCTGGCTGGATCATTGGGCTCAATTAATAGTGATCAATAGCTCGCTGTCCAGTTGGCAGCCAGTGTCAAGTGGGGTGCCCCAAGGGTCAGTCCTGGGGCCGGTTTTGTTCGATATCTTCATTAATGATTTGGAAGATGGGCTGGAGTGCACCCTCAGCAAATTTGCAGATGACACGAAGCTGGGGGCAGTAGTAGATATGCCAGAGGGTAGGGCTAGGATTCAGACAGGCCTAGACAAATCGGAGGATTGGGCCAAAAGAAATTTCATGTGGTTCAACAAGGACAAGTGCAAAGTCCTACACTTAAGACAGAAGAATACTATGCCCCAGTACATGTGTAGGATCAATTGGCTAAGCAGCAGCTCTTCAGAAAAGGACCAGGGAGTCACAGTGGGCAATAAGCTGGATATAAGCCAACAGTGTGCCCTTGTTGTCAAGAAGGCAAACAACATATTGGGCTGCATTAGTAGGAGCACTGCCAACAGATTGAGGGAAGTGATTATTCCCCTCTCTCAAGCACTGGTGAGGCCATATACGGACTACTCTGCTGTGGACTACCAGTGGAGGGCAACAAAAATGGTTAGGAAGCTGAGGCACATGACTTCTGAGGAGAGGCTGAGGGAACTGGGCTTATTTAATCTGCAGAAGGGAAGACTGAGGGGGGATTTGATAGCAGCCTTCAACTACCTGAAGGGGGGTTCCAAAGAGGACTGAGTTAGATTGTTCTCAGTGCTGGCAGATGACAGAACAAGGAGCAATGGTCATTCGTTCCCCTGCGCCCATGTGCACCCACCCTCTGCCCTTCCCTAACCCAAGCACAGTCCTTTAGTCCAGACCCTGATTTGGGGTTTCTCTTCTCAATTCATTTTCTGTCCTTGTTGCTGTTGCTGTCACTTCCACTGCTGCTGATCCTGTTGTTGTTCTTGTTGTCTCCAGGTTTAGTTGTGTCACTGTCCCCTTTGTTCTGCCTGTCCACCTCCGTTCCTGGTGGGACTATGAACAACCCGTGCCACATGTCCCTTTTCCAGGTGGAGTTGGCTGTGTCCTCTCCATCTTCTCCTGCTGATTTCTGGTAGTAGGACTGGAGTTTGATCAAACATTTTAACACAGTCCATTTGTTTAAGCTTAGTGACTGTACATCAGGAGGTTCCTGCATTGCCACAGGGCGCTTCTGATGCAGGACAGAAACTGGTCAAAGCAGGTTGTCTTATGTTTAGTCAGGTGTCTGTACAGTGCCACCTCCTTGTCATCAGCCTGACACCTGTTACTTCCTCAAGGACCTGGCTTACCTTTTCCACACTCCCTTGGCATAGGGACAGAGCCAAAAGAAGTGGTCGATGGTTCCGCTCTTGTCTTGGCAGTTTGCCCTCGGGCAGCTGAGACTCTCGCCTCACTCTGTGCCTCCATGCCTTCACCAGGAGTACACCATGAGCTATGAGACTCCCAGCTCAATCTCTGTGGTCTTTAATTAAGTCTTTGTGGAGGATCTGGTTCCAGATGGCCTGGGAGTCATCATCAAGGAGCAGCTCCATGGTTGACAGTCTGTCTCTGACTACCTTCTGTATCTTCCCGTGGTTGGACATGGTCTCTGAGCTTTCTTTCTGTAGCCTGTACTTGCTTCAGAAATCCTTCAGCACACTGTAGAACCAGGGGTATTCCATGGTGCATGGTCTCCCTCTGGCTAGTGCATACACCCCCCAGGGTCTCGGGAGGTGACCTGTCAAGTATTTTACAAGACAGGTTGTTTTGGTTGTTTGCCCAGTTGCCAGCTTGTAGATCTGGCTTGTGTACCATGCCCACAGGAACAGGTGAATGTCTGGCATCCCCCTGCCCCCAGCTCCTTTCTTCTTGTACAGGATCTTCCTTGCCACCTTCTCCATTCTGGATCCCCAGAAGAAGATGCACATAGCTCTCTGGATTCTGCTGGTGACACACTTGGGTTGGGGGAAGACCAGTGCAGTGTACAGAAGCACTGGTAGCAATACTGCCTTCACGAGTGCCATGCACTCTCCCCACCCCCCCATGGAGAGGTAGTGCACGTGCCACAGACCCAATCCCTGCTTCAATTTAGCCTCCTTCTCCCAGGCCCTTCTTCCACTCAGCTCAGGGTCAAACTCCATCCCAAGAATTTTGACCCCCTCCAGGTCCCTGAGCTAGCCCACGGCAGGTAGGTGCTCTTACTCACATTAAGCTTGGCCCCTTCTGTTGCCTCATAGACCCATGTGTGCCACAGGGCCCTCTCTATAGCACACTAATTCCAGCAGAGGATGTTCAGCCTATCCATGTAAGCCAGGACCTTGGTCTCTTCTTTGCTTCCTCTGGGAATCAGGACTCCATGCATCCTGGGGCCCTGCCTGATGCAGTGGGCCAGGGGTTCAATGGTGCAGATAAAAAGGATCAGGGAGAGCAGGCAGCTCTGGTGGAACCCTGACTCGATCGTGAACTCTGTGGTCAAGAATCCATTGACTAGCACCTCGCTGCTATCATCAGTGTACTGTGTCCTTATTCAGCTGGTGAAGGTCAGGGGGACACCCATTCGCATAAGTGTCTCAAATAAAAACCAGTGTGACACTCTGTCCATAGGCCTTTTCCAGATTCAGGTTCAGCACTGCCCATTTCTGCCTTCTGTCCCATTCCAGCTGCAGCACGTCCCTCAGTTGCAGCAGGGCTCCATGGATCTGGCATCCTAGTACCACACAACTGGTCCTCATGGATAATGGAACCTAGAACAGATTTAAATCACTCAGCTAAGATTTTGGCCAGCAGCTTATAGTCGAAGTTCAGGAGGTGATGGGCCTCCAGTTCCTCAACTCTTCCCTTGGACCCTTCTTGTGCAAGAGGGTCACGAGGCCCTGGTCCATCCCAGCCCCCAATTGGCCCTCCTGCAGCTGTTCTCAAAAGAGCTCCAACAGGTCGAGGCCTACGAGGTCCCAAAAGGTCATGTAAAACTCCTTGGGCAGGCCATCCGACCCAGGAGTCTTACCATTGCTGAACCTCTGGAGGGTCTGCTTGAGCTCCTCCAGTGTCCACTCCTTCTCCAGCTGCTGCTGCTCATCTTCTCTGAGGGCTCGGATGAGCTCCTGCAGGCGCTGCTGCGTGACCTCCAAGTCCTCCCATCATACGGTGTAGAGTTCTTGGTAGAAAGCGGTCAGTTTCCAGCATGCCTTCCTTCAACTGGTGCTCTGCTCCTGCTCTGTCTCTCAGGCACGTCATGGACTTCTCTTTGCTCTTCTTTAGTCCAGAGAAGTAAGCAAACCACTCCTCCCCCTCTGCCACCCAGGGAACTCTGACCTGGAAGATCTTTTTCCTGGCTTCCTCCCTGTACCAGGCCCCAATCTGGGCCTTTACTCCCGCACGTCTTCCCTTGCATCCCAGCCCGCCACTGCCTGCCTATGCAGGTCCCGTAACTTATGGGTCATGCTGCCTCCTGTGGGAGAAAGCTCACTGCTTTCCGGCCTTCTGGAAGAAGGCCTTGATTCTTTCTTTGATGCTGGCCCACCACTCTGTCTGATTTCAGGTACAAGCTTTTAAAGGTCCTCCAGCCTGCATAGTGCTCTATGTAACTTTGCTGGGTCTTTTTGTCTTCCAACAGCCAGGTGTGTAGCTTCCATACCCCCAGGCCACTCTCCAGCTGCCCTCCCATTTCTGCCTGGATTGTGAGGAGGCAGTGAGCTGAGAAACAGATGGGCATGGAGTGGGCTCCATTTACCTTCCACCCCTTGGGGAGAAGGACAAAATCTATCTGGGTTTTGGTTTGTACTACTGGGTCCACTCAAGTAAAATTCCCACCAGGGCCTTGGGCTTCTTTCCTGGCATCTACTAGGCTGTGGTCTTCAATCAGCTGTTTCAGTATCCTGGAGGATCTGTCTATGTCTGTCCTCTGGGCTCTGCTGACTTCAACTGCATCACCAGTGAGGAAGATAGAGTCCCCTGTGTTGATTACCAGCCAGTCACTTGGCATTGTTAGGGCTGTGTTTTCCAGGAAATCGTACCTTGCCTTTGCTTTGGATGGTGCATACACGCACAGGACTTTGAACTCTGTCCTGTTTGTTTCCATGGTGGCTTGCAGCAGCCAGCCTGCCACTATTTCTCTGTGCTGCAGGGGGTGCGCGGTGTCTACTTTCAGCAGAATTGTGATCCCAGTAGCCCTAGTGTTGTCCACCACTGACCACAGGGCTGCCCTGTGCGGCCAGCGTTTGGAGAACAAAGAGCTGCTAGTGTTACTGGGGAGATCACGTTCCTGCATGCAGATCATGTCTGCTTCAATTTGTTCCAGAGTCTGTATTACCTGGTCCCATTTCCTTTTCCCTAACAAACTTCTCATGTTCAGAGAAGCAATTTTAAGAGTTTTCATTGTGTAGTTAAATTTGGGGGTGGGGTGGTCAGTAGGATTTCAGGTACCTCCTTTCTTGTCTCAGTTTCAAGTTTGGCTTTCTTTCCCTCACTCTCTGGATCTTGCTGTTTTGCCTGACTAGGCCTTCCCTTGGATTCCCTTGTAGAGCCCATGTTGTTGTCCTCTGTTGGCTTTTTCTTCCTACTTTTGTGCTTTTTGCTCTTTTGCTGGGTCCACTCATATCCCTCTAGGGGGTCAAAAAGGGGAGTGGTTTCTCAGGTTTCCTCTTTCTTCCCTTCTAGCTCCTTCCTTCTCTGGGGTTGCTTTCTCCCTGGGCTTAGGTCTTCCTCTCCTTTCTCTTCTGATTTTTTTTTTCCTTTCTCCCTTTCCCTCATTCTCTTGTTCCATGGCTGAGCCTGTTGCATACCTATTCAGTTTCATTGATTAGCATCTCAATGCTCCTTACAACAGCCTCAGAGACAGGAGTCTCCTCCAGCCCTGGGGGAGGGGTTCCTCCTTCTGTTTCCACAGCATCCCCCTCCTGCTCCATGTCCTCCTCACTGTCTTCTCCTGAGCCATCCTGCATTTCTGACTCTGAAGTGAAGGACTTGGAATCCTCCTCCTCCTGTTTCCCCATGTATTCACTTGCCCACAGGCATTTCCTGAAGAGGTGGCCCTCCTCCCCACAGAGGTTGCAGCGTTTCTCTTTGTTGCAGTCTTGGGATTTGTGCCTAGTTTGGTTGCAGACTGCACAGAGCTCTATTTTGCACTTTCTTCTTGGGTGCCCCTCCTGTCCACATTTGTGGCACAGTTTGGGTTGCCCTCTATAGTAAATCAGGCTCTTGTGGCACCACAGGTACAGGGAGGCTGGCAAATGCTGCATTGTTCCAGATTGTTCTCACCTCCTCACAATGCCGGCTCAGCCAGAAACGGAGGTCTGCCTCATCTATTTCTGTTGTGCACAGGTCAATCTTTACTATTTTCTGTCTCCACTGAGTTCCTCCATAGAAAGTATAATCCTTCAGCTTGGGGTTCTCCCTAACCTCCTCCAGATGTTTCCAGAAATGCTGCTGAGCTTTAGGCCTCCTGAGTCCCACACCCACTCATTGGAGTGCTTTTGCTTTTGTATGTAAATTACATCCTCCTTACCCTGGTGCACCCAGGTTATGCTAACAGTGGTGCTAAGCTTAATTCAATGGTTCTAAACCTCACTAGATTCTAGGCATGCCACAAAAAATGCCAGGTCTTGGCTTTTGTGTGTTTTTTGACTATGGGGAAAAAAGAATAGAGCAATGCTTCTGTTTTTAGTGAACTCCATAAGACCACAACAGTTCAGAATGTTTTTGATGCTATGGGTTCCAATTTGAAATGTCTGGGTTCACCTTGTGAATCTCATGTAGGTGTTTGCACATGAAAAGTTACTAATATGGCACACCATCTTGCATCAACCTTAAAAGGATCTTGCAGCACCCTGGTTGAGAAGCACTAGTTTAGTTGTTTGTCTTCTAGCCAGCCATCCCTCCAGCCCTTCCTCTTTTTTTGCTTGAGGAAAAAATTCTTCTCTAATATCACGAGGTTTCCAAGACTTTCACATTGGGAGGACTTGTAAGGTGAGTTCAGAGTGGACAATGATTGCATATTCCTGTTTTATTTTTGGTGGCACAGATCTATTAAACTGTGTAAGGAAATAAAAATTGGCATGCTTAACTTTTAACTCAATATGTTTTGTCTCCGTGGTATGTCTGCACTGTATCCCTTGTGTTTCTGGGGAGGTCAGCTTTTAAGTACCCATTGACTACCTGTTCCCACTCGCACACTAGACCCAGAAAATGCAGCAATGAAGGGTGTCCATTGTGGCCATTCTTAAACATGCTGGAGACAGGGAAGTATTGAGAGAGGCCCCAGGGTCTCTCTAAGGGCAGCTTTCCAACCACATTTCTGGATTTTGTGCATGGAAACAAGCATGGATGGGTGGGGCATGTGAGACCAAGCCTTGTCCAGTAATGCCCAGGATTCAGTATACACATACTCCATTGTGTCCCCGTAGACTTGTTGGTTTGAGATTTAAAGGCTGGCCCCAGATGGTAATGGATATGTTGTGGTGTTGTTTGTGTAGCAAGCCAGCCCATGTGAAATTTCACATAATTTTTCCCCTGTTTTCTAAGAATTCTTTATCGCCTTGTCTAACTTTTTTCTTCCATGGTTGAAGGCCCATTTTCAGTACAAGTAATGCTAGCCTCTGGCTCACTACATTTAATGTCCTTGGCATTTGAGCCCAGGCTGCCTGCCTTGTCAATTCATGAATGAGCTGCAGCTGCAGCAGACAGAATCTCAGAAGACAACGAATTTCAGCCTGGAGATGCTGGTCTCCCTCCCATTGCAGAGCTTAGATAAAAATAATTATCATTCCTGTAGGCCATTTTGATATTTGTTGCTCCCAAAGGGCCGTGCTGCACAGCGTGTGACTCAATTCAACACAATACCCAGCATCTCTTATCTCAGCAGTTTGAACAAATGTGCTTTATGTTCCCAAATTATGAAATGCAAAATGTGCATCATTTGTTGCCTTTAGAAAATAGACTTAAATGGAAAGTAGACTTAAATAACTGATTTTGCTTTGTTTCTGCCATCTTGCTGAGGGATATATGCAAACAAAGACCCAAGCACCTCTATATAGATCTAATGCTAAGATCTGCTTTAGATTAGCTAAAAATATGTTGGGTTTTTTGCTAGCACAAACTAAATCAAAACAACCCCTCCCCGCCCAAACCAAGCATTGTAACAGAGTAGGGTACACTGTCTCACATGGAGAATTGGCACCTTATGGCTTCATGTCAGAAGAAGCAGGATTTACATGCTCAAATTGCAGTTGGTCTGCTGTGTACTGGAAGGTTGTCAGTAAAGTTTGTCAGGTGTACATTACCCAAAGGAATCACTTCTTAATGTGTTTGCCTGGAGTTAGATTAGGAGCCAGCTCATTCTTATCCTCCTACCATGTGATGAGGAAGAAATAGCAATCCTGAGATTGCTTTTATTTTTTTCACACACAATAAAAGGAGAGTGGAAGGGGAAAATCTCTGTTTTGTGTGGACTTTATTTTTTCTCTATCAAATCCTCATGCCAGCACATTTCAGTCAGGAAACAGGCACGTGGGTCAGAAGGGGCATGAACATTACTGCACTGATCTGGCAAAAACCTATTCCAGCACGTCTCTCTTTGTTATTCGGTCAGGAACAAGATTATTCTTTTTGGGGAAAGTGAAGGGAAATGTATGCAGATGCTTCTTAGAGTGAGGAAAGAGACCTTCCCTCAATGTGCTTGGACTACCATACAGTCAGTGCAAGTGGGCTAATGAGGCATAAAGATGCAAGTTGGAGAGGCAATTTAAGAAGTATTCTCAGTTCATCTTACAAAAGGTGAGGCATTGAACACAGGAGATGGGAAATAAGAATGTTCTTTCAGTTAGTAAGAGATGCAGTGAAGACTTGTTTTGAGTATGTGATTGGGAAATAAATTGGACCAGTTGGTTTTGCAGTGGCTGATACTGCAGCTCATTGAGGGCCTTCTTGTGCAGTCCTTCTTGGTCAGTTACTCTTGCCACAGCCTACTGGAGGGAAGATGTGCCCACAAGATACAATGTAGCACTTATTAGCTCGCACATGTTAACACTGAGCTTTTAAGTTCTTGCTGAATGTAGTGTAAACCAGTGGTTCCCAAACTTTTTTTTTCACAGACCACTTGAAAATTGCTAAGGATCTCAATGGGACCACTTAAACTTTTTTTTTGTTCTACAAATCAAAGCACACAACTCATATTTTAATATCAGTAGTCTTACCTTTTGAATGTGATGGATGTGCCTGGGTTTTTTGAGCAAAGTTCTGGGGAGTCAGGTGTAATGTTTGTCAGCTTTAGCCTTTAGGTCACCTTTCTGTGGACCACTTGAATGGAGCTCGTGGACCAGTGGTGGTCCATGGACCACAGTTTGAGAACCTCTGGTGTAGACACTACCCTAGTTACCGGGTTAGACCAGTCTGGCATATGTTAAAGTCAGTAGGCATGGAAGCTTGATCCTATTTCACTTTACATGCCCAAATAGTGCTCACCCAGCTCTGTAGCTACCATTTTTCATCACTTATGTACAGCTTGAGAGATGACTTCACATGCAGTGTTGGTACATGAGAGTCCACAGTGCTACTAAGCATGTGCTATACTAAGCATGTACATGAGGCTGTACTCTGGCCTGGCCAGTACACAATATTGTATGTATATAACTACTGACTGTGTAGCCTGGCAAAAATCCAGGGGAGAGGAGGAAATGAGTGTCCCATATTTTAGCCTTGTAGCCTAGAGATTAGGCCATTTAATCAGGAAGCAATGAACTCGAATTCTAGGCCCCCCTAATACTGAGGGAGCGTGAATTTGTATTTTATGCTTCCCAGCTCAGTAGTTGAACCACTATGCTGCAAGTCAAGTGTTACCCAATCCACTGTCCGGACCTCATTTTGAATCTGAGCCACAGCCCTTTGCATTTAATAGTCACTGGATAAATTGGATGGAAATTAGTGTGGAAATGTTCTGCCTCATTGGAAACAAAGGTCCAAGATAAAACCCAGGGTCCCTCCCAAACAGAGAAGCAGCCATCTTAATGAGCTGCACATATTCTGGCTTGCTTTTTCCGCCTGGCCCTGCATATTTTCCTCTCTTGGCTGCCCCAGGGGCCAGCTGTAAGGAGAGGGCTGAAGAGATGTCTGTGGCCTGGTAATTAGAGTATTATACTGGGAAGTCCACTGTGAAGCAAGCCTAGAATCTGTGGATTTCACTTCCAGGGTGAGCACCCTGACCACTCCTCCTTCTCCTGCATCTTGCAATGACTAGTCATAGTTTTTGTTGCCTGGTTACAAATTTCCAACTTTATGCAGACTACTGAGCCTGCACATCCATCTTGCGTGTGCATCTTGTGTAGGATTCAAATGGCATGAGTGCCAAATGCAGCAGTTTTGCAGGTGCATAAGCACCACTTGGGTTCCTGAAATGAAATATGATCTAGTCCTAGGTGTTAAGTAGTGTTTTAAAACATGCTAAATATTGAGTTAGCTAACTGCAGCGGTTGGCAATCTACAGCTCACAGGCCAAAAGATTTAATCCAGTGTGCCAAGCTGGTATAGCAGCAGCAGTCATTGGCAGGGAGAAATCAGAGGGGGTGAGGGAAGTGGTGGAGGCAGTGGCAGTTGGGTCACAAATGGTGACCTGCCTTCAGACCAAGCTGCATTTTTCTGGCCCACATCCTCATTGCTAAAAGGTTGCCAACCCTGGCTAACATGCTTTACATTTTGTGTTTACACTCTACATAAGGAATTGTTCTGACTTGAACTGAAACATTACAGAATAGCTGTGTAAAGCCAAGGAAATCACCCTAAATTAATATGTAGAGGAATATACATGTGGCTCAGTCTAAAAGCTTAATGTAAAAATCTTTCAAGGGGGAATTTTGCTATCAAGAAGTCATCTGGATGGCACTTTTCACAACAATTAAGTTGTTAGACCTGGTGTCCTGGCAAAGTTCCAACTCAGATAATTCAGTCTACTACTGTAATGTCACCTAGAAAGAGATTCTACTTTCCTAGAATATGGCTGTCTAGTGTTGTTTTGTGTTCATGGGACTACTTTCATTGCCACAGACAGCCAAGTTTCAGTTATGGGTAAATCAAGTCTTGTGCATAGTGTACAATGCTTTGGTACTTGTGAAGGTCTTTCTTTGAAAACAGTGCATGCCAGTAGTGGGTTTGAATTCTCCACAATCCCATCTGCTTGCTTACTACAATACCTTTATGGATCACTTCACCCAACACTCCAACCATCCCTGCTTGTAAAAGGTATTTCCATAACTCCAGGGGATGAATCTCCAGCCTGGTCTAACTAGCGAAATGAGTAAGAACCCAATTTTCAGCTGAGAACCTCTGTAAAGGTTCTGAGTGTCCTCAATTCCTACTAAAGCCATTCAGTTCCTGGGATTGATATGCCTGCACACACCTACTCTACCTGCTCCTACTTGCGCTTTCCACTCTGGGCATGTGCTGGTGAGGCCTCTGCAAGGCATCCTTCTGTAGATGTTCTCAAGCCCTGGTTCTCCTTTATGCTTCAGAGCAGTCTCTGGGGACAGCCCCTGAGTGGTCTCACCAGTTTCCAGTTTTGGTGCCTGCACATGTGTACAGGTGGGCAGGGAGGGGAAAGGAGCAACCTTAGGAATGCTGAGGCCAAGACACACTCCTATTGCAGTCTCTCACTGCATAAGGTCTTGTGAGACTGGGACTAGTATTGAGGTCCAGGTCTGCACATAGCAATGAATAGCATAAAAAACTGTTCTTGGACGGACATTTTTCCTGATGAGCAGAGTCTGCAGGGGTTCTCATGGCACATCTTTAGTACAGAGAAAAAGCCAATCGTATATCAGTCATGCTTTGAAGATTCATCATGTCCCTTCATGTGACATGTATATATTTGGTTTTACTCGGCCTACTGTCTGGCACTGAGATCCAAGCAAGTGAACCTGAACACTTAGACATTCAGTGATATTTCCAAGCTATCAGATAATCCAGTGTCTCTAACTGGTAACACCTTCACTGGGAAATAAATGCATAATAAGAGCTTAATCATACCTGAAATTTATTTCTCCTTCATAACTTAATCAATTGTTGTTTTATCAGTGTGTAACATTTCAGAAACTGTATTGGATGAACAGCAGACAGGAAAATGTCAGGGAATCAACACTCTGTGTGTGATACTTTTTATGGGCTAGCTGTTTCTTTAAAAACTTTAATTTATAGGCACAGGGTGCATCTACACATGAATTAATGTGACTGAATAAACTGCAGAGGAATCTTTTCTATGGTAAGCTTCCCTGAGGTGCAGTATCTACATGTGTGCCCAGTACAGCAGCAAACTGAGCCAGGGAGGAGCAGTTTATGCCACCTGCCCTGCTCTACCCCCTGAAGCAGCCAGGGGGAGCTCTAGGCTCTGGCTGCTGGTCAGGCTCAGCCAGACCTGGGCTGGCAGGGGGTACAGGGGGTCAGGCCTGGGCTTCTGGTGACTCCTTCGGGCGGCAGAGGAGCTGGCTGCTGCAGGGGACAGAGCCGGAGTGTGGGTCCTGCTGGCTGGGATGATTGGTTGCAATTTATGCCAGGTTCAGTACAGGCAGTCCTTGACTTAGAATGTTTCTCACTTACAACGATTATAAATTGACACTCTGTCTATTTGCTGTTTCAACTTTATGACATCGGTTTTGACTTTACAATGCTTGATCTGATGCCATGCCATGCCACGCCACACCATTGAACAAGTTCACTGTGTTGCTTATCTCCCTGGAGAACATCTGTCCAAACTTCCTTGGACACTTTCTTTAAGAAAGCAGACAAGACTCCAGAAAAACCTGCAGCCGAGACTCCTGAGAAGACTCCAGCCAAGAAGCCATCAAAAAGTCCAACCAAGAGCCTTTCAAAAAGTCAAGCAAAGTCACCTCAAAGAAGTCTTTCAAAATCAATATGATTGCTATTTACAATATAAATACATTAATATAGCTATATTACTCATCTCACATACAAAATTCTGGGGTATTTCTGGTGAAAATAGGGTATCAGGCCTTGGTTCAGGAACCAATCCCCATTTATAACCTTGTTTCTTATGAGAAAATTGGTTCCGAGTTACAATGTTTTGACTTAAGACACAGTTTTCAGGTACCAATTGTGTTGTAAGTCCGAGGACTGCCTGTATCTACCCGTGTTGCTATTTAGTAAAAAAAACAACTCCACAGCAGGGCAGTGCAACTGACATGCAACTCTTCTACCCAGTTCATTACTTTAGCTGATAGTATGAATTGCTGTCAAGTAATGTCTTCTGACCATTTATTCTACCATTTTATTCCATACATAAAAGTCAACCTCCTTCAAGGATTGAAAAAGTTAATTAAGGAAAATATTAGATGTTTCAAAGGAAGCAACACTTTTTGAGAGAGCCATAAAGACAGATGAAACTGCTAAAATAATTCATGTGGCATTCTATACTTTTGTGATTACCTATGAGTCCAGATTTGATTGTCTATGTGGCATTTTTGGCCATCTAAGTTGCAGAAGAACCACAAAAGCACAGGTTAGCATTCTATTCTTGCAGGAGGCAGGCTAGATATGCTCCTTAGGGTGCCTATAAACATGCTCATTCAAGTTCTAATTAGAATGCTTCAGCATTGCTTCACTGTCACATGTATTAACCCCCCCCACACACACCTTTCAAACTGGCCCCTGGGGCACTTTATCTTAAATCTCATCAAATGAGCTTTCGATAAAGCTCCTCATGGCCATTTCAAAATGCTGGTGGGGCTTATTACACATGATGGTGAGTTGTTTTAATTAGAGCGGCTATCTGGGAACCAATCTAATTAAAACGCCCTCCCCAACACTGAGCATGTGTACAGGCAGCCGTATAGACTAACTAAAAAGATATGT
Source organism: Gavialis gangeticus (assembly GCF_001723915.1). Classification (NCBI taxonomy): domain Eukaryota; kingdom Metazoa; phylum Chordata; order Crocodylia; family Gavialidae; genus Gavialis; species Gavialis gangeticus. The sequence goes on along the minus strand of NW_017728992.1, from coordinate 14,729,059 downwards.
ATAGAGAACCAGTTTTTTCTGAACTCAAGTTCACTTCATCAGATGCTATGGAATGACAAGCAGTTTATATAGTGGAGTGAGTGATTTGAATACAAAAAGTGAGAAAAGAGGAGGGAAAGGGAAGGGAGGAAGGAGACAGTGCTGAGAGAAGCAAGGAAGTAAAGAACCCATATGAACAAAGCGGTCACAAAAAGTAATCCAGGTAATGGGATAAGAATCTGTAGTCTCTGTTTAAACCCTGCTTAATACAATCCAGTAGATCGTTTCTTGCTCCACAATTTCCTGTCCAAATTGGTTTCCATAATTTTGCTGCCTGAGAACAACAATCCTGAGGTGAGCAATTAAACATCCTGGGAAGTTAAAGTGTTCTGACACAGGCCTTTGTTTCTTTCTGCAGCAGATGTCAGATGGGTGTTCATTCATTCTTTCATGTAGAGACTACCCTGTCTATTTGATGCAGATAGCAGACAGACACTGTAAGCAAGTGTTGGCATATATAATGTGGGTGGAGTTGCAGATGAATGTACCTCAAATGTTCTCCTTGTTATTTGGTCCACTGGTGATGTGGTCTGCATTGATGTGAGGGTACAGCAGGCACCTCAGTTCTGCCATTATTTACCTTTTTCTACAGAGCTCCTTTTGAAGCTGGGCCATTAACATATTCTTTGGAAAAAAATGGATGGAGGGCATTGCAGAGAGTGAACTGCACTGTGAAGAAGGCTAGCTAGAACTCAACATCTCCTCCCTCCCAAGACAGGATCCACCCCACTCAGCTGCATAGCTTGCTTCCTTTCTCCTGGCTGCACATATGTCTGGTAGACCTCTCTTTTAGAGCTGCCCAGGGAGGCAGTGTGCAAAAGGACACCAGAAAAGGGATCAGATATTCTCTGACCTGTGGCATATTGGCCAAAATGGCATGTGAGGAGGTCAGACCTCCTTTGGGTGAGGGGGTCATAGAATCCAGGTCCTGTAGCCTACCAGGTGAGTATTCTAGTCTCTCAACTACTTGAGAGAAAAAAATGCACTGCTCTCATGATGCTGCCAAAGCAAATCACCCATATGTTTGCATGTGTAGCCATCCAAGTGCATAGGGTTACAGTGGGCTAAAGTGCCAACCTATGCATATTTGGCATTTGTGGGACCTGAAAAACCATGTAGGTGACCAGCTTTGGTTTCTAGACATTGACAAAAGAATAGAATGCCATCCTGCATGTTCCACCACTATTATAAAAACTCATGTTAATTCCCAGGCAATAGATATGCTCTTAGCATCAGAGTAGTGTGAAAAATATGTAAGTGATCTTTATTTACTTTTGTGCTTTTTAAAATTGGGAATATTTATGGTTTACACTCTTTAAATGGCAGCATTTTGAACAGATTTCCTTAAGAAGCTAACAGCCAGGTAGAAGTACTACATTTTAATTTCTTTAATCTGTTTTTGCATCAATTTGGCTCTTACCTATAAGGAGTGCATAGGCTCACTTGAAGAAAAAAAGATACACCAGGCAGATCTGTCATTTCAATTCACTTAACTCAGACCCCTCGCTGTCTGGGTCTGCAGCCATGCTACCTTGGGCTGTTAACCTATGAAACTTCCCACTGACATCAGTGAACTTTGGATCATGACCTAAATGAAGTTAGTCCTGGGTTCACATCTGCCATGCAATACTCACATGCTATAAGAAGCAGTGCTGGAAATTCAGGGGCTAATATTTTTCCTTTCCTTTTGTGTGAATGCTAAGTATATATCTTAGTATGTTGCTAAGGGATCTGACCTTTGTGCCCACCAACCTCCATTCTCAGCTTGGAGACACTACTGGGGAATGGGGAACAGCTTGGCCACTCCCTCATCTACCATGCGTACCTTACCCTAACAATGAGGTAGTGTAGCCACCTTAGAATGGACCGACATGTTTTCCAATAAGCATGCCCAAGCCAAAGGGCAGAAAGGCAGTACTAAGACATACATCCTGGCTGCTGTCAGGCATCTACATTGCCATATTTCTAGGATTTTGCATGTGTTGAGCAGGAGTGAATGGGCAGGGCATAATCTCAGTGGCGCTCCCATGCATGGTATGGCAGCAACATAAAGAGTTTGGAGATTAAATTGTTTGGATGATGCCCCATCAGAGCCTTCCTCACAAATTGTCTGATCCAGTCAATGTGAGATAGTGCATGTTTATCACCTTTGAAAAACAGGCCATGTCCTTATTTTGGTGCCTAAATAAATATGAACCTGATTTTAGACTTCTAGTGCTGAAAACCTTGGCTCCTGAGCATAGGTGGATCTAGAAGCTTGAAAGGGGGGTGCAGAGGGCATGGTACAACACTGCGTATAACCCAGCACATATATTTCTCTCTTGTTAAAGATAAATTAGATGCTTTACAAATATGCTAGAGGTCTAGCACTATATTATTTAGTTTAAAATTAAAAAAAAGAACTGTAAGAATGCACACTAATTTGCTAGGTCACATATACAGTTAAAAGACACAAAATTAAGCAAAAAAGTCAAAATAGTCAAAAGATCTTGTTTCATTGGTCCTGTAGCCATTATAGTTAAATATATGTTTCATATTCCTGAAACAAAATCTAGCCTTGTTGAGTGTCTTGACAGTATATCCAGTACTTCACAGGGAGTCATTTCTTCACATGAGTTAATATTACTACACTTGAGTTGCTAAGAAACAGCAACATAGCAAAAGAAACAATAGTTTAAATAGAGGAATATCAAGATCTTTAAAATGGAGAGAGGGTCATTAACACCTATGGAGTAGAGAGAGATTAGAGGAATCTGAGATATGATAATAAACCATGAAGTCATTTGACTCTTTTAGCACTGTCTATATAGAAATGCCACTGCCCCTCTCAGGCAGTTGGTTTTAAGGCTTAAGTGGAGCAGGAATTAAAGTGGGGTGCAACTGTACCAGTGCACCCATCCCCCTGGATTTGCCCTTATTCCTGAGGATATCTTATCCCTTGGTGGGCCCAATGGGAGGTAGAAGAGCTAACCCAGAGGAAGAAAGATTAATGTTCCCATGTGCAGACCTCTCTGCTTCTTCAAGTTGCAAGACAACACTATAATTACTTATTGGGACCTATATCTATAACTCAGTTCCCTGGTTAGGGACTTCAGGGATTTCAGCAGGAATTAGCAGTGAAGTGGCTATAATGAGCTGAAAGTTAAATGGCACGTAAATGATAGATCCAGGAGATCAGCAAAAGACTGGCTTACAGACCAAGGGTCTGCCTAGTACTTTATTGTATTATTCAGATGTCATTCAACCTTCCACATTTCAGATGTCCTAGAAGAATGAGTCTAATAACATCACCGGACATTGGTATATTGCTTTGTTATTTGTAATTCTGAAGGACTGACAAAGCTACTTAATCATGGAAAACCATGTTTTCAGACAGGATGGTTAAGCATGAAGTGAAAAGAAATTTTGAGAGATTGGGGTCTAAATAAGAAACTGTCAATAAAATTCCTTTGATGTAAAACAGAGGTTGGCAGCCAATGGCCCACAGGCCGAGTCTGGCCTGTAGAGCCATTGATGCACTGGAGCAGACAGGGCCTTTGGCAGTATGTGGTGCTAGCAGGTGGCTAGGTGGTTGGGAACTTAATCTGTGGCATGCCACACCTGGGCAGCAGGGAGAAACAGTAGGGCAAAAAGTGGCAGCCAGACCCAGCTCACCTTCAGCCCAAACTGGGTTATCCTAGCTTGCCACCTAAAAACATTACTGACCCCTCATCTGAAATTTTTTTTTGTGAAAGGGTTTTTTTGTTTGTTTTTGGGTTTTGTTTTTGGGGGGGGTTGGGGGGGGGTAATATAAGAGGAAAAGATAGCCTCGGTCATTTTTTACTTGTGCTTTTTCTAAAACAAGATAATCCACACCTGACTAAACCACACAGCTTTACTGGAAGTTTCAGAGCCTGGATACATTAAAAGTTGTACCTATATAATTTACATCAGTTTGTACACTGAATTAAATTACAATGAGATCTGGAGCAGACAGATAACTGGCAATGTAGCGCTAGCTGCGTGTAATAGACATGATTACAGCACCTCCCCACTAGGCATTGAGGGAAGCAGGAAGTACCCTGTTGGCCTTGAGCAAATAGTTACCTCGGGGTGCAGAGATCCACCACCTACATTGGTGAAGTTGTTCCTGATTTGTTTTCCTGTATTAATTCTGCTCCGGTGTAAGTCTGTACATTATGGGACAGATTCAGTTCTATTTGTTGGTGTCAAAAAGGATTTAGGTACCTAAGTGTGATTCTACAATACTCTTCTAAATCCTGAAAATGCATTAATGCATCTACTTTTGTAACAGACCACCATCTGACCCTAAGATTGAGTCACAAAAAACAGCAACCCTCCACCCCATCCCCAAATAAACAACCCAGCAAAAAACCCACCCTGCTTTTGCATGAACTGTTTTTGAGAAACTCGAGCAGGGCAGAATAGAATTGCACTTAGGTACATTACTCCACTTCTGCACTTAATAGGTGGAGTAAAATCTGGCCCAAAGTTTTTACTCCTCTTTTACTCCAGTACAAAGACCAGCTACGCTACATGTTATTTGGTCAGGGCCTCTGTTTTCTTCCAAGAAGCTGTGAGGATACATCTACCTGCATAAAATCCAAATGTACCACATGGAAAAAGAGCAAGGAATGCAGGCCATGCTTGTTGGATTGGTGATTATCCTTGAAAGCAATGACTCTGGAAAAGTCTTGGGAGTCTCAGTCGATACTAAGCTGACCATTACCTTTCAATGTGGTTCTATAGTCAGAAGAATTAATATGATCCTTCAATGTGAATTCAGAGGAATGTTGAGTAAGGGTGGAGATGTTATGCTACTTTTACATTTGGCTTTATTGCAATTTCTACTAACCTACTGTGTCTAGCTCTAGTGTTCACAACTCTAAAAAGATGCTGAAAACTGAAGAGGGTTCAGAGAAGAGTTACAGGAATGACTGAAGGATTAATTAACAGGCCTCATTGTGAAAGACCTTAAGAGCACAATCTACCTGGTTTATGGAAGAGAAGGCTAAAAGGTGACTTGGTCACAGTGTAAAGAACTATGTGAGAAATGGAAATTTAATAGTAGAGTGCTCCTCTACATAAAAGATAAACACATCAGCGGAACCACCTTCTGGAAAATGAAGCTCAACAAAGATGCAATTTTTTCCTATCTTATTTAAAAATGACTTTTAGGAAGAAAGTGTGTGCAGTCAAGTTGTTGGTTTGTTTAGGAAGGAATAAGGTTCTAAATGCCTTGCACATTGAGTTGAATTCTTCCAAAAAACAGCATTATAATTAAAATAATAAGATTGTTATACTGTATAAGTAGATGTTGGATAGAGATTATGTCCAAAAAATCCTATGCGGGGTAAAAGATTAGGTGGCCTAGGAGTACAATTATGGGTTGTTTGTCTAGAATATTTAAAAACAATGTACATCATTGCAAGATGTTCATATTGCCTGTAGAATCAAAGCGGTGTCTGAAAGTTTGGAAAGGTGAAATATCTTTAATTTAATGGAGCATATAAGCCTCCATGGCTCACTAAAAACATCTGGGA
>NW_017728992.1:14720421-14723466 GCF_001723915.1 Gavialis gangeticus | reverse complement strand
CTGCTCAGGTCCCTTCCGACCCTAGAAACTATGAAGCTACTTGAGGAAAAGGCTTTTAGAGAGAAGCACGGAGCTGTTCCGGGGGCATGATTGTAGTTTTATGCAGAGAAAGCCCAGATAAATACTGGGGAAAATGGCTAAATCTATTTTTGAGAGAAGGCCTGCTCCCTTGAGAGCACACTACTCCCCAGGAGAGTTGTAGGAATAAACGCAAGTGGCTTATTGGCCTAGTGATGTAATGCTAACTTGGAGTCTGCAAAGTCATGGGTTAAAAACTGCTGTCAAGGCTTTGTGCTGGGGGACAATGTGTCATTCTTTAAAATGCTGAAGGCAGCAACCAACACACTTCAATTTTTGATTTACGGATTCCTTTCAGAAAAAAAGCATGCATAATCAAATATTTCCTTGGTTAACATCAGACTATTGATTTGGTTTTGTCTGTAAAAGGTTGTGATTTCATATCTTTTTTTGAATGACTATTGTTGATGACTATATCATTTTTATCAAGCTGTGTAATAAGGAAATAAATCCATCAGGAAATGCTCATATGTACCTATGGGTATGTTTCTAGGTGTGCTCTAAATTGATATGAATGTTCATGGTACTTCTGAAAATCAAAGGGTGACTGCAATCTGGGATGTTGTAACATTTTGGTTGAGATTTAGAAATGGTTTCTGAAGAAGAACAAAGAGCAACTTGCTTTTCTATTCAGTCTAGTGTAACTTCAGTTTTCACTGTGAGATGGTCCAGGCAGCTATTGTGAAATTAAATATGTCAGTGAATTTAAAGGTAGATCTTATACTGAATCTGAAAGATTCTCCTCCAGAGAACTTGAATGCAAGAGAGAAAATGCCTCAATTTAGTGCATAAGTGCTCTCATTATAGGAATAGGGAGAGGTCTGCATGTCTCCAGGTCCACTTATGTGCCTAGGGAAACACAACCTTGCCTTCAGGTATACAACTCCTAGAACCATAGCTTTATAGTCTGTTAGACTAATGGACAGGAACATGAGTGATTTGGCAGTACAACTGCCCTGCTGTTCAGCAGTGGGTGACACTGTCCTGTTTGTCCAGCACTTGGATATTTTTCAGCCTAATATTCTTGCTTATCAGTGCTGCTAGAATTACACTGCAGTTGGCTTCACAATGCTTGACCTTCAAGTTGCCAACAACTGCACCACAGACTGATGAAAACTTCGAGACAACGCTAATTTGCAGCATGGGGTGGCGCATGTGGCAGCAATGTGCACTGCCAGAAATGAGTCTGCCAGGCTGGAGCTGTGCTCCGGCTGGCATGCAGGCTCCTTGCTGCCAGATCATTGCCACTGGAGCCCCAGGAGGCCCACAGGACCCCAGGTGCTGGCCCCAGCCTCCCCTACCTCATCCTGGGCAGCGTGCTGCATGCCAGAGTGCATGTGCACAGGCCTTCTCTGGAAACAAGTAACAGCAGCACCTATTGTGCCACGGCTGTTTGTCCCTAAGGAAACACACATCTGGATCCAGCCATAGAGATCATTCTTGAATTGAGGGATTGCCAGTGTGCCTGAGGCCATCGCAGACCATAGCAAAGCAAGTCTTAATTATTTTTGTTTGTTTTTTATGATTTTAATCTTCAGTGTGTTTTTTTCAGTTAGGATGTGGACAGCAAACAAATTATATCCTTAGTAACATCAGTATTATTAAACATTGCCATTAGTGTTCTGTCAGTATTAAATTATAACATTTTAAACCCCCTACCTATTTCTTCACAACTTGGAAAGCCACAGCTGTAGTAGCCACAGCAGATAATTCCAAGGATAGTATAACTGAAAATAATTAAAAAGATATGCTTCTTTTACTTAAATAAATTCATTAGTTTTTTCAGTGCTGGTTGATGTCTGCACATATAGAAAAATGAAAGTATAAACTTGCTGCAGGTTGTGAATATGGCCAAATAAGTGGACTGTAGCTGAAACCTCTGTTTAACTGTAGTATATATTCATGCAGTGCCATTAAAATGTAGACTGTCTCCTGCAGAACTATAAATGCGACACAAATGTTGTATAAGTCTCCTCTGCATCATAAAGAGTAGCACAACAAAGAAGGTTTGCATAAAAAGAGGCAGTTAAAAATGCAGCAAAAATGCTCTGACAGAACAAAACATTTGAAAACTCCTGAGGGAGATTGAGGTTGTATATGAAAATAAACTTCAGTATTGAACCAGCAGACTATATCTCTCACTAGTAACACTAATGTGTACAGTATATTAAGAACAGAAAAAATAATAGAGGAGTAAGAGCTCTTCTGAAAAATGGACAAAACACAAAAGATTCCCCCAGTACTGTGCCTATATAAGGATTCAACAGTTGGGTAGACAACTCTTCAACATATTAGGGTCTGAGTACATGAATCAAGTCACTCGGGGCTAAATACAATTTGCCCTGTACATGCTTAAGTGGAGTGTATGTAGCTACATAACTGAAATTTTTAGCCTGTACATACAGTTTGGGATTCAGTTTCCATGTGGGCTGCAATAGCATTGTGTTGCAGTGAGGGGCCCTTCCCACCTTTTGATCCAGAAGCCTGTGGTTACAGCACTTGTCCAGGGGACAGGTAGCTTTAAGAGGAGGACTGGAGGATGCTAAGGACAATGCCTGAGAGATGGCTTAGGGATTAGACTATGTCACAGTTAAACAGGAGACAGGTTCAAATGCACTCTGAATTGGGGGGGGGGCAGAACCCAAGTCTCTCACTTCCTGGCCAGATGGCCTAACTACCAAGCTATTGGGCTAAAAGGGTGGCAGGGCCACCTTTCTCCTCTGGCAACAAATGCCCAGTAGGTATGGTTTATCTGCTGTTAAAATTATGGGACTTGCCCAGAACTGCACATGAGCCTCCACAGTTTTATTCCCTGTGGGCAGCTCTGTGGCCAAAGTGTAACCTACTGAGCATGGGTGAGCACAGCTCTAGTGATCCCAAACTGTGCCCAGCACTGCAGTTAGACAGCTATTTATACATGAAGGGGAAATAGGGTCTGGCCCTCAATGATATAAAGCAAGGGCAGGC
>NW_017728992.1:14713586-14715421 GCF_001723915.1 Gavialis gangeticus | reverse complement strand
CTAGTGATCCCAAACTGTGCCCAGCACTGCAGTTAGACAGCTATTTATACATGAAGGGGAAATAGGGTCTGGCCCTCAATGATATAAAGCAAGGGCAGGCAATTATTTCAGCTGGTGGGCCACTGAATGAGTTTTGGTGAGCTGTCAAGGGCAGCACACACAACATCTTTCAAAAGATATAATTTTACCAAATCATAGATAAAAAATCATAGGATGCTGACAGAAGTGGAAAAAACCCCAGCACTTTACTAGAAGAGGAATCGCATCAGTTTGACCCAGCTTGCCCAGTGTCTGTATAGCTTGTACACTTCAGTGGAGCCTTTTGGTGCTTTTATCTGATAGCTGATTGAATCAATTTGGGTGTGTGAGGGTGTGTGGGGGGGAGGGGGAGATACACATGTGTGTGTGGTGGGGATGCCTGTGCACTAGGCTCTGGAAGCTGGCCAGGGTTGGGGAGGAAGGAGGGGGTGCATGCAGCAGAGCTCGGCTGGGTAGTGCAATGCACTGCAGATATGATCTGCTTCCCCTCACCATCCAGCCAACAGCTGCCCCTGCAGTGCTCCACATGGCTTTAAGCCCTGCCAGCTCCTGCTGGGGAAGCCAGACTTCCACTTGAACCTGTCCCACACTTTCTGATAGCACAGTCCAGCCCAGCCCTGGCTCCAGCCCCGGCTCCAGCCCCAGCCCTGGCCAGTGCGCACAATTTCCTGGCCGGTCTGCTCCCACCACTGTTGCAGCTATCCAGGTACTGCTCAGCTTTTCCCCCACCTCCACTAGGCCTCCCACAGGTGGCTGCTCATTGCACTGGGTAGGTGGAGTGGGTGGAAGGCAGCCAGGAGCTGAAGCCCCCTGTGCTAGGGCAGGAGCCGCCTGGCTACAGCTTCCTCCCACCTGGAGCAGCATAACAGAGGCATGAGGAGGAGGAGCCACTGGAGGTGCGGGGAGCTGAGCGGTACCTGGATAGCTGCAGCACCAGCAGGAACAGCACCACTGGGAAGTTGTACACACTGGTCAGGACCAGGGCTGGGGTGTTGCTGTTGGGCATGGGACAGGTGTGGGTGGGAATGCAGTGCAGGCTACCACAGGCAAGAGTGGGCAGGATTCAGCCCCATGTGGTATGCTGGGGGCAGCCATGGGCAGAATGCAATCAACTGGCATGCTGCATTCCATCCACGGGCTGTATTTTGCCTACCCCTGAGTTAGATCATATCTATACCTTAGTAGAGTTATAGCATATCTATACCTTGGTACCAGTGTGTCCTGATGTAGCCATTCATAGATTTCACAGACACTAGGAGTGGAAGGGGACCCTGGTGAATCACCGAGTCCAGCCCCCTGTCCCAGGTGCAGGAATTCAGCAGGGATCATAGGATTCCAGCAAGATAAACATCCAAATGTCTCTTGAAGGCGTTCAAAGTAGGTGCTTGAACCACCTCTGGTGGCAGTCTATTCCAGACCTTGGGGACTTGGACAGTAAAGAAGTTCTTCCTTATGTCCAGCCTGAAACAGTCATGGAGGAGTTTGTGACCATTTGATCTTGTCATCCCTTGGGGTGCTCTGGTGAACAGATGTTCTCCCAGATCCTGGTGAGCACTCCTGATAAACTTGTAGGTGCCCACCAAATCACCCCTGACCCTGTGCTTTTCCAGGCTGAAGAGTCCCATGGCTCTCAGCCTCTCATCATATGGTCTGTTTTCCTGACCTCTGATCATGCGTGTGGCTTTTCCCTGGACTCTCTCAAGCTTCTTCACATCCTTTTTGAATTGTGGAGCCCAAAACTGGATGCAGTACTCCAGCTGTGTCCTCACCAAGGCCGAGTGCAAGGGGAGAATGAC
>NW_017728992.1:14692528-14708586 GCF_001723915.1 Gavialis gangeticus | reverse complement strand
AGCTGGCAGAGGGTAGATTCAGTCTAGACATCAGGAGGCGCTACTTCACTGTCAGGGTGGCTAGGATCTGGAACCAACTTCCAAGCGAAGTGGTGCTAGCTTCTACCCTGGGGGTCTTCAAAAGGAGGCTAGATGAACACCTTGCCAGGGTCGTTTGACCCCAGCATTCTTTTCTGCCATGGCAGGGGTTCGGACTTTGTGATCTGCTCAGGTCCCTTCTGATCCTACCAACTATGAAACTGTGATCCCCAAGTCCCTTTCGTCCGTAGTGCTAACCAGTGTAGCACTGCTGAGCCTATAAGCATGCTGCAGGTTTTTCCTCCCAAGTTGGAGAGCCTTGTATTTTTCAGTGTTGAACACCATCGGGTTCTCATATGCCCATTTCCTGAGCCTGTTAAGATCTGCCTGGATCACCCTCCTGTCCTCAGGTGTGGATGCTTTACCCCACAGGGCTAGGGGGTATGTTGGCAAACTTGGCCAGTCCACTTCTGACACCAATGGCTACATCATTAATGAAGGTGTTAAATAGTATAGGCCCTAGGACAGAGCCTTGAGGGACTCCCCTGGTCACAGCACACCACGACGATTGACTTCCATCAACCACTACCCTCTGGGTCCGACCACGGAGCCAGTTCTCCAGCCAGTGGATTGCGTTGAGGCTGAGGCCGCTGTTAGCCAATTTTGCCAGGAGGTCATCATGGGATATCAGATCGATGGCTTTTTTAAAGTCAAGATATACAACATCAATCTCTTCCCTCTTGTCCAGGTGATAGGTCACTTGGTCATAAAAGGAAATGAGAATGGTCAAACAAGACCTACCTGCATCAAACCCGTGCTGGCTATCCCTCAGGATGTTGCTGTCAGCCAGTCTGTTAAGGATTGCCTCTTTGATAATGTTTTCCAAGACCTCCCCTGGGACAGAGGTCAGGCTGATGGGCCTGTAGTTTGCTGGATCCACTTTCCTCCCTTTCTTGAAGACAGGCACCACATTGGCCTTCTTCTAGTCCTCGGGCACTTCACCAGAGCACCAGGGGTTCTCAAACTTGTTCCATCTCTCCAAGCCTCCTGGCTATATGCCTCTGAAGACACTCTGGAGAGTCCCTCTGTGACTGTTTTCCAGATGTCTCTCAGGACCTCTGTCTCTGGTGTGCTTGAGAGCAGCTCCTGGAAGGGATATAATGATGTAACTAGGTGCCTGGGGCAGCTGCCACGCACAGGAGCAGTGGTCAGCTTCTGGTTACTGCTGCACCATTGGTGCAATTGTGCAACTGCAGCAGCATCCTTTTTTGTTTGTTTGTTTTGCACCCCATATCCCTTCACGTTGGTGCTGTAGTCTGCTTGCCCTAGTTACACCACTGGCTTAGGGGGACAAACCTAAAGCATTCTTACTGGCTTTTTTCCAGGTTTGCTATGTGCATCTGGGCCATGGGTGGGGCATGTTAAGGAACCGCTCAGCTGGGACACACTGCCACAGGGCTGTAGACAAAATTTTAAAGATTAGACACTAAGGAAAAGGTCTATACTACAGCTTGCAATGTAGTGTGCCTGAGATGCTTTAGCTAGCTTTTTGCGGGGGTGTAAGTTAGCCCCTGCTGAGCTCCATGCTACTTCAGCCAACTGCTTTTTAGCTCCTAAGCTACCTTGTTTAAAGCTAACATATGTATCCCTACACTACACTGCAGACTGCAGGGCAGACATACCTTGAACTACATGAGGGGTTGTCAACCAGGGGTACGCATACCTCTGGGAGTACTTAGAAAGGGCCTAGGGGGTACACATGGGCAGGCAGGGATGGAGTGCTGCCACCCCACCACCTGCATTGCCTCCTCCTAGGAGCAGGGCCGGGGGGGGGAGGACAGCGCTCCCCTTTGCAGGCTGCACAGGCGCTGTCTGGCTGTGGGGGGGGGAAGTTTATACACAGCGATGGTCGCTGCCATTCACCACCCCACACCGCCACTGCTGCATGCAAGTCCCTCCCCACTCCACGTCCAGCTGTTGCTAATGTAGTCCTCTTATTGTATTAAAATGTCCCTCTGCTCTAAGCAGAAGAGAAGGTCTTGTTGCATTTTTCACTTAGGATGAGCTTTATTTAGACTGTAGTAATGCTTTCTACAAGTAAAAAAGTTTTGTGAGCAGTCACATGATGATGCTTACTACAATCTAAATAAAACACATCCTAAACACTGGAGCCACTGAAAATTTCACTGCTATGGTGTGTTGTGGGGCTGGAAGCAACAAACAGCTGTTTATTGACCCCACCCCCAACCCACACCAGAGTCTCCTGATTGTATTATCTCTGTGGAGCAGTCAGATGTTAGCTCAACACATGTTAGCTAACACCATCTGGAGATACTGCTCGCCAGAAAAGTCCTCATTTACTATGCTGCAATGGCACTTACCATGTATTTTACTGCTTGAACACTTCAACGCTAGCATTTTAAATGCAGTTAACATGTCCTAAATTCAGCATGTGACAGTAGAGCTGTCAGCAGAAGATTAGAAAAAAAATACCCTCTTTGTTGCTTTCAGATACCATGTTAATAGAAACAGAATAAAGGTAAAATAGACCTGATATGAACACCCATCCTAACCCGACTAAAAAACAATGAAAATTAAATTACTGATTTGCTTACAATAGCTATCTATTCCGCTCAGCTGCTGGAAAAGCACCCACTGTATGGCAGTGGCCAAGAAAATAATGTGCAGCACAACTGTATCTCTTATAATAAACCAGAGGACACCTGATTAAACAAACATCAGTCTTTGTTTACCTCTCTCCGGCTTCTGTATTTCATGGATGAAATATGTTAACATGATATTTCCTTATTCTTGTCTCCTTTTGATCATGGTACTCATTTGAATAAGGACTGCTTTGATCAACTTGGGGTTAATGGGAAGTACAATCAGGCTCTCTTAAATGCCCACCATGTATCAGAAGAAAGAATGCTATCTTATTTAACCAGTTCTCAAAATAAATGAGCCCTGACAACAATAATAATTTTATATAGTGTCCCATTGCTAGCAGCTATGGGTTTAATGTCTGCAAATGAGTATCTGAATGACTGCCATGAATTATTAAAATTATCTTTAATATCTGCGGAACTGAAAAGTGTATTATGACTGAATTTGAAAAAGAATGTTGGCTGTAATATGACAAATAAATTGAAGCACTTTCATGAGCCTGTCAACCTATTTTGCACACAGATTTAATGCTGGTAGAAGTAAAGAAATACTGACAATCTAATAAGGGATAAGATCACATTATTTTCAAATGCAGAAGACTGAGTCAGCCCTCCTGACACAGTATGTTCATGTGAACTCATTGACTGACTTTTTTTGTGTACCGGTAGAGCCTCATTCCATCAGGTTGCATGCAGTTTAATTTAAAATATCTAACTGACCTTTAATTTTTAGAAGGGGGGAGGAGGAGAATAATTCTAAAAGATAATTGTCTATTCACCATTGTAAACATTGCCTATTGCATGCAGCTCCCCTGTCAGATGTAAAAGGCAACAATTTCTTAACAATACTATTGCATTAAGCATGTTGAATTTGTATTAATCCTTGTCACCATATCGTAGAACAGTGTTGTCAGCTCCTAAAAGCTTTAAAAAGGTAGAAGTGTGAGATTTCACAGAAATAAGAGTATCATGGAGCAGCTTATGTAATTCTTGAAATGAGAGTAGCTAAATGGTATTATGACCTGAACAAACTGGGGTTTCATTTCACCTGTGCTTCTAGACTAATGTGATCTAGTTTTTTAATTTTTAGAAAATAGTGAATTGCTGGGATGCATCACTCTGAGGTAGCACCAGTATTTATTCCTCAGTGGAAATGGTATCTTAATTACTTGAAGAGAGGTAAGAACTCTGCAGGGGAGATGTATTTTCCCTCTCCATGATGAAATAACTTAATCTGCTTAAGAATTCCTATTTCTAACATAGTCAGTTTTAATATTATCCTATCCTTTAATGTAGCGTTTGCTTGCAACACGAACTGTTCGCTTTTCTGGTTTGTAATCACAATAATGTGGGAAATTAATTAACAATGATGCCTAAGTATATGCATAAATGCAATAAGAACAATAACAGTTCCAAAGCTGGAGAAAGCTGGAAACAAAATATTATTGATGTAAAGTTGGAAAGTAAAATGTGGCATTAATGGAATCTATATGGATTAATGGCAAAACCTTACATGTGCAGTTTTCTGGATTAAGTGGATGGTTTTGCAACACTAACATTATATTGACAGTTGTTGTTATAATTAATTTTCTGGTTAGTAAAAAAAAAAAAAAAAAAAGTCACCAGTGAAGTATGTAAGTTCTCTGAAGTGTGGCTACTTGGCTTGTGCAGCTAATATGCTGCATTGTCAGCTGTTAGCTCTGGAGCAAATAGCCTGGATTTATATAATGCAACAAATTCATTAGTGTGGAGCTAAGCAGTTTGGGATACTTAAAAGCTCCATTCCATCTCCTAGAGCTGTTACACCTTTTGGGTTTAAAATCTCCTTGTGCTTCATCAGCTGAGCTTGTAAAATCCTATAACAATTATGCATTACACCATTACATGCTTTTACAGTGGAGTAGTATTTTGCATTACGTGTGTTCATTCTGGCCACCTTAAGTATTTAGAGCTTTATTTTTTAAAATCAGGTATTCTGAAACTTAGGGAAAGACATTATGGTCTACTTATTTATCATCTCTGGGATTACAAGGTTCAGCTGTTTCTGAGTTGCCTATGGTGGAATAAGGTTTTATACACTTTTTTTATGAGAACTTTGATAATGTTTTAAGTCAACTGTTAAAGGGATTTGTTCAATTTTTAGAAAAGAAAAAAAATACCTTGAGGCAAGACCACGTGTGGATAAGTTGGTGAAACCTTTATGGTTTATCCCTGTTATTACATGTTTAACAAAATGAGGCACATCTACACATTCATTATGTGCTGCAGTTACTGCACATTTAGTTTAGTACTTGTATAATCAAGTACTAAATGAATGCACAGTAACTGGTGTTACTGTACAGTAGTGCTGCCGCATGCCTTTTTAGTGACACTACTGCACAGTAGTGTATTAGCATAGTTTGTACTGTGATGTGCTACTCTGCATAGTTAGCATCTCATTTAGACGTGCCCAAGGAGTCAGATTCTATTCCACCTAGTAGGAATGTCAGTGGACTTATGTGCCTAAATGTGAATCTATTCCCCCATTATCCAGTGCCTGAAAAATGGTTAATGCAAGTATCCTCACTGTTTTTTTGTGATTCAGTCTTAAGGGTCAGATGACAGTATGTTATAAAAGCACCCAGTGGGTGGCAAATTGGTTTGGGGGTCTCACCCAGAGAGTGGTAGTAGATGGGTTGGTATCAACCTGGAAGGATGTGGGTACTGAGGTCCTGCAGGGCTCAGTCCTTGAACCGATATTCTTTGGTGTCTTCATCAGTGACTTGTATGTGGGTGTGAAGTGTACTCTATCCAAGTTTGCAGATGATAGTAAATTGTGGGATGAAGTGCACACTCTGGAAGGTAAGGAACGATTGCAGGCAGACCTGGACAGGTTGGAAAAGTAGGCAGAACACAATACAATGCAATTCAACAAGGACAAATGCAGAGTGCTGCACCTAGGGTGCAAAAATATCCAGCACACCTACTGGCTGGGAAGTGACCCTCTCAGCAGCACAGAAGCAGAAAGGAATCTCAGAGTCATAGTGGACTCCAAGATGAACATGAGTCGTCAGTGCGACGAAATCATTAGCAAAGCTAACCGCATTTTATCATGCATCATCAGGTGCATGACAGATAGATCCAAGGAGGTGATACTTCCCCTCTATGCGGCATTGGTCAGACTGCAGTTGGAGTACTGTGTTCAGTTTTGGGTGCCGCACTTCAAGAAGGACGTGGATAACCTCGAGAGGGTCCAGAGGAGGGCAACTCATATAGCTAAGCGTTTACCGGCCAAGCCCTATAAAGAGAGACTGAGGGACCTGGACCTCTCCAGCTTCAGCAAGAGAAGGCTGAGAGGTGATCTTGTGGCCACCTACAAATTCATTAGTGGGGCACAGCAAGGAATCGGAGATGATCTGTTCACCAGGGTGCTTCTTGGAGTAGCAAGGAACAATGGTCACAAACTGACAGAGAGCAGATTTGGGCTGGACATCAGGAAAAACTTCTTCATGGTAAGGGTGGCCAGAATTTGGAATGGGTTTCCAAGGGAGGTGGTGCTCTCCCCTACCTTGGGGGTCTTTAAGAGAAGGCTGGATAGGCATTTGGCTGGGGTTATCTGAGCCCAGCACTCTTTTTTGCCTAGGCAGGGAGTCAGACTTGATGATCTGTTGAGGTCCCTTCTGACCCTAGCATCTACGTTGTTAGAGTTCCCTAGCATATTAAATAATACAGATCATGCCAGTATGACCAAGCACAGGAGTCCAAGCACATTAAAAAAAAAAGCATACTTTTGACTGCCACTTGTATGCCTCTGACCCACCCCTATTTTTCTGTGAACTAATTGCATGGTGAAAAGTATAGGCAACTAAATGCAGAGCCTAGTTTCCTGTCCGGCTGTGTCACCTACTAACTTTGGTCTTCCCCTTCTTCCCTGGCCCTTTTACAATAGGATGAGGCAAACTCCAACTCCCCTCTCCACAAATTTTCCACAACCTGCCACTCTCAAGGCTGAAGGACTTTCTATGGCTTGTATGTGCATTCCTTCTTTCTGGTACAGTGGTATGCTTGTGATGAGTTACAGAATAACCTCTGTAACAGCTCCAGGCCACTGGCTCTTGTGGCAGACAAAAAGGGAATATTCAGATGGCCCAGGCCAGGCTTGGGTTACTGCTTGTGCTTTCTTGCAAGATCTCAAGAGAACTCAAGCTTGGCTCAAAACCTCAGGTGTCAGTAGTCGCACTAGTGTATCTGGGAAGAGGTGGCCTAGGGGTAAGAGCAGCCTGTGAGGTCAAGAGAAATTGCCCAGCTAATAATAGAAGACTTTGGCTAAATAAATGGAGACAAACTCTTGTCAGTCCAACACCATTTTCACCAGGAGATATGGAGAAGGAGGCGCAACAGACTGTTCTGGGCTGCTGGACAATTTCTGCTCTTCTCCACTCCTGGTGAAAATATTCATGTCTCACCTCTCTCTGATTTCCGAACTAAACATCACCAGAGTTCTTTCGGCTTGGCTAGATCTCTGCTTTTCTTCACAAGCTTTCACTGCTGGTATAGAGGGAAGAGCTGCTTGCTAGGGGTTAGTGTAGAGAAAGAGCAGCAGCAGAGTCTACAGGTCCAACTTGTACTGAGGCATGGAGGAAGGTTGAAATCTGGCTTTCAGAAAACAGCAAAATGTCAGTATGCATTGTAAAACAGAATTTGGAAAGTAAAAGGCAGACAGGGGCCTGGCTGGTGAGTTCTCTGCTTTGTGCACTGTCCAGAACTCCCTGTTCTCAGATGCAAGCTACCCTCTCGCCAATCAACACCCCCAGCAGCAGCTGCACAGCACATGCAACTCATTGAAGAACTTGTGTTGGAGTAATTCCTGTGTGGCTACCTGTGGGTGGTCAGATGGGCTCGCCATTCTCCAGCCAGCCATGCTAAAAAAAGAAAGAAAAGCCTCCTGTTACTATTTAACTGATCTTATCCTTTAACTCATCACTTTCTAACCCACTCCTAACTACCTGGCTGCTATACAGTTGCCACACTTTAGCATTCAGTTTCTTTTCCCTTCCCTGCATCTATTCCCATCATTTTTTTTTGTTTAGACAAAAATATTTGGGCTTCAATTTGCCCCCTTTTCTTATTCTGGCTGGTTGAGCTGTAGACTGGGGCATTTAACCTTGTATTTCTTTTCTTAAATCATGATGGTGTCCTAGAGTTGAAAGCTATTTTCAGCGATTTTTATTCTTTACAGTCATTAGATTTATTTTCATTTGATCTATGGATTTTTGGATTAACCATAATGCACATTCATTAATTGCCTACATAATTGCAGGGGCCAGTCTCTTGAGATCATCTACACATCCAGTTTAATTCAGCTAGTTTTAGCACAAATTCCTTTCAATGAGGGGCTCCTTCAGTGAGGACTCAGAGTTTAAGTAAAGTTTAGTTAGGTGTTAAACAGGACACACATTCTATGTTTAGATCTTTTGTTATAGAAAAAATATAAAAGAAACAAGGATAAAATATAGTAAAATATATTTTAATGATTTTACTTTTATTATTCAGAGTACCTGATTTCAGTCTAAGTCTATTCAGATAAACTGTATTACAATATCCACAAATACACAGACTCTGCATTTACTTTAAAGCACCTTTAAATGTCTTAGCCCAAGGTACTGTGTAAAAGATACCTGCTACAGCAATATATTAGCAATATTTGTTCACCCACATATTGCATGTTCACAGTTCTCCAAATGCAGTAGCCACTTTGCAGTCTACTTGCATTGATAGGTAGCCAATGATTGTTCAGTGGTATCAGTTATTTCAAAATACTTTTAAAATAATCAGTTATAAAAATACCATATTTACTGAAATCTAAGACAAAGTGCCCCCCCATTCAGCATGGAGGAATGCCCCCCCCCATCTTACATATGAGTATGGGCTAGGAAAGCAGCTGCTGTAGCCCTTAATAGGTCCAGAGTGGTGCATATGACAGGTAGCGGGTGTCTGGAGTGGAAGGAGCACAGAGGAAGGGATATTTGGAGTGACAGGGGCACCTGCTGTCGTTCAACACTGACCCAGGTTGGAGGCTGGAGTCACAGTCATAGCTACTGCCTGGCTTGTCTGAGTACTCTGTGCTCCTGGTGAACACAGAGCAAGAGCAGCTGCAAAGGTAAACGGTGGGGAGGGAGGGAAGTCACTGAAGAGGATGGACAGGTGGCAGCAGGTAGGCATCAGGGGGAAGTTACAAGAGGAAGGTGTAAGGGATGTGGGGCAGGCTGCCTTCTCCCCAGCCACTGCTTTCTTTAGCAGTACTTTCCCTGTGACAATGCCGGGGGATGAATTTAACAGGACCCTCAATATAAATTAAAACAAATTTATAATTTTCCATGTCTAAAATCCAATAATTAAAGGGTTGTCTTAAATTTGAAGTCATCTTGGATTCAGGTAAATATTGTAAGAAGTTTCTGTAGGAAGGAAAAAAACAACCTTGATCTAGTGGCATCTCTGCATATATTACACTCTCTTATCAGGATAACTGTCAATCCCAAGTGATGTACAATGTTTGAGTTTTAACAGCAGAGAGCACAGTATGAAACGAGCACTAAAAGAGAACAGATTGAATGCATATGTAATACAGATCATGTGATTTGCATCTTTAATTGACCACGTGGTAACATTTGTGCGGTACGTACAACAAGATCTTTAATGGTACATATTGTTAAGCTTAAAAGTTTTACACAGGGCATCATTTCCAAACCATATGCCAATATTTACTGAGAAATACCATGCCATTCCAAGCTTCAGATTTATGGTATCTGATTAAAGCCTAAGTAAAGACTTCATGGAAAAGCATGATCCCTCTGTAAGTGATGTGATAATCAAGTTCTTAGATCCTTGATAGTACATTATGAGTATAATTCATGATCTTGAAGGCAAGAGTTGTAAATTCTTCAGACTTTAGCTCTGACAGGTTCTTACTCTTGGTCGACTTTTGACAAAGAAGCACTTTACACATATGATTATAAAAGAGGGTTCTTTATTGGGGCTGGTAGAAATCAGAGCAAGCAAATGCTTTAGGTGTAAAGTCTAAAGTCGGAACTAGCTGCATGAAGCCAGGCTCCATCTGAAGGCACTTCAGACTTCAGAGGGGGCTGGAAAAGATAATGACAATGAAGAAAGCACTGGAGTAAAACTGGACTTAACCCTGTGTTCATTCTGAATGAAGTTTGGCAGCCTGTGCTCAGACCTTGCAGATGATCAGTTCCCCATTAAACAGCAGAGCTATGCTCATGGCATATCTACTTCTGAATTCTAGGTAATCACAACAGGAGGCAGACAATAAGGAATCCTATTCACTATGCTATATCCTGTCATTTATATCATGACACTTCTCATCTCCAGATCTGATATACTGAGCACAGGGCAAGGAGCCAAAAGGAGTCATTGCCATAGTACAATACTTTTCCTTTAATGTAAACAGTGGTTTCTATTCAGCACCAATTATTTGATTCACTAGAGGGTCCCAGAATACTGTAAAGTCTTTTTCCTGATCTGTCCCTTGGGTGTTAAGAATGTCCTTCATTTTCCTTTATGAAGAGTTAACAGCTTTATTATTTCAGCTCAAGTCACCTGGGTTCAGAGAATGGGAGGGCAATGTGGATCTCAGCAGTGCAGTGAGCAGGTGAAAGGAGACCCCACAACAGAGAATCCCACAGCTGCACCCTGCCTACACAAGAGAGAAATTTCATTCTGCTACAGCACTCTGCTTCCTGTTACGCTGCAGAAATTGGGGGGCAGAAAGGGGTGCTGCTTAAACCTTGGATCTCTTGTGCTACAGAATACATGGAAAGCTGATTATATAGCATGATACCATTAAAAACATTAAACAAATATATAATTTTGGGCTATAGCAAAGGACCTCGGAACATGAGGGCGTCTTGTGACAGGTATTTCAGTTATCTAGATTCAGTACTTCGGAAGCCAAGGTCTTTGATGTAAATAATTCAACTTTCCCAGCTCCTCCAAAGGCTTTTTTCACCTCCCTCCACTGAACTTAGACCGTATTCAGTTCTTAAAAAATTGAGACTTGGTGTAGAATGGGAATCTTAGCAATGTGGGAATACTTATTTCCTGCTTAATAGCACTTTTAAATTTAATAATGCATGTCTTTAATGATCTTGAGGTCTCTCCCACACAATTGATACCACATGTGTGATTAGGTGGTCTATATCCCATACACAGTAATCCTATTCTTGACATCATATTTTCTCCCCGTTCTTGTCTCATGTTCTTCACTATTCAATCTCAAACACTGAGCATTTCTTTGAATCTATTCTTAAAGTGAAAAGTCACTATAAGAAATGTTTTCATTAAAGCAGATTTTGAAATAAAATATTCTGCTCTACAATAAGTACTAATTTAAAAAAGGAAACTTAAATAATACTGAACTATTCTATCTGCCTATTAACATATTAAATAAAAATGGCACTCATTTGCATTTTGGAAATTATGAAAATGAATTAATGATACTGACTAACAAATGCTGCAAATATACTTGTACAGCCAGTTTAATTTATACAATACTTTGTCATGAAAGACATCTGAAGGTGCTTTACAGAGATATAAAATAGTATGATGAGACAGTAGAATCCTTTTAATAGGGACAGTTTGGTAGCTGGCCTATCACCTAGAATAATGGTCTGTTCTGATTAAGAAAATATACTGAAAAGACTTTAAATGACTTTTAAAACTTGTGCTGAATTTAAATGCAGAGCTAAAAAGGCTCCCTGTATTTCACTTTTTGTCTTCAATAGTAACACCAGTGTAAAACTGGAGGATTACAATGGTGAATCAGAAGCAATTACTTTTTTGGAATTATATAGTATATACAACATTTGAGAGAGCCAGGTTTTTTTTTATTCAGAAACCAGTCTTGTCTGAACAAAGTTTTTAAACCGTAGGTACCGGATTCTAATCTAATTTACTTTGGTATAAATTCTGACTAAGTTCTCCGACTTCCATTTTTCATGAACATGACTGAACTCTGACTCTGTTCACCAACTTATGTCTTTACTACAGAACAGTGGTGCACAACCTTTCAGTGCAAGGGGCTGGATGAGTGGTGCAGAACTGGTCTGTGGGCCACATTGCCTACCTCAGTGTCATACCAAGTCATGGGCAGCCAGGTCTGGAAGTTGCCCAGAGTCTGGAGAAGCCACTGGGATCACCTATTCAGCCTCCACAAGAGAAGACTGAGAGGGGATCTGGTGGCAATTGACCAACTCACCAGGGGGGACCAGGGAGAATTGGGGGAGGCTCTGTTCCCCTGGGCCACAAATTGTGAGAGAGAAGGTTCAGGCTGGACATCAGGAGACATTACTTTACAGTTAGGACTGCCAGGCCCTGGAATGGGCTCCCAAGTGAGGTGGTGCTCTCTCCTACCTTGGGGGTCTTCAAGAGGAGGCTGCATAGATATTTGGCTGGGGTGATATGACCCTGGCACCTGTTCCTGCCCGGGGCAGAGGGTTGGACCTGATGATCTGTTTAGGTCCTTTCAGACCCTAAGTACTATGATAATATGATACTATAATCAGGAGTTCACAGAGTCTAAGCATAAGGGGGCCAGGAAGCCAGGAGAACTGTCCAAGGACTTGAGTGAGAAAGCCAGGGAGACGGGCAGAGCATGGGGTCAGGCATCCCACTGTGTCGGGTATCTGAGAGATCAAACCAGGAGTCTGGTTAGGGAGACAAAGGGTCGGACTGAACCCAGGGTCTGTGGGTGAGCTCGATCAGATAGCCAAAGTATCCATCAGAGGGCTGG
Source organism: Gavialis gangeticus (assembly GCF_001723915.1). NCBI lineage: Eukaryota > Metazoa > Chordata > Crocodylia > Gavialidae > Gavialis > Gavialis gangeticus. Next base: position 14,696,115 of record NW_017728992.1, on the reverse strand, counting down.
TCGAGGCACAAGCCAAAGGCAAAGCACCCTGGTATGAGGTTGAGTCCTGTTGCCTAGCTGCTTCCTTTCCTAGGTTGAAAGTTTTTATAGGAAGGGGTGGAAAGAAACTCCCCTTCCTCCACCACAGTCTCCTTGACAGGCTGTGCAAGGGACAGGTTCAGTCACAAACCCAGCAGAGCACACATGCATTATTCTCTCATGCATCGGAAAGTGTAAGTATCCCCTTCTTTATGCTTTTATGGTGTGGGGCCTGGAGCTTCACTATGTAATATACAATGGGCAGTACAAGGGGTTCAGGCAAGGATGTATCCATGTTGCTTGAGATTCATTACTATTCTGACCTTTGAGTTCTCCACTTTGCAACCTCATTTTTCCTCTCTTGCAGTTGGAATGCCCTATATCTTTTTTGAAGGAAAAAAGAAATCCATACAGAATAAATGGTCATCATCCAGGTATAACATTTCTGCATGTGCCAGAGGTGTGCTTTAAGGGTTAATGATGTAACTCTGGCCACATTCTGGCAAAGTGCTGACTCTTCCATGTAACTTCCATGTCAGTATTAATAAAGCTCTGGCAGCCACACACAGCATGGGCTCTGATATCTGCTTCCACTTGCACAATAGGACTGTAACAACTTTTGGTCATTGCAGCTGTAAGCAGTTTGGAGATTATTCATATGTTTGCACCAGGGTAGCAAGGGAGGGGTTGAAATCTCTAGCTACTACAGTAATAAAACTAAACTCTATAAATCTGGAATGACCCACATTACTTACTGCGTAGACAGGAAAGGTTTCTTATCGCCCCACCTGTGAAAGAGCACGACTTCAAATACCAGTTGATTTTCCACATTTAACTCTCCAATTCTGCAGATAACTTGTCCAGAGAAGTGCAAACATCCTACCTGCTCTTAAAATGCAACCATTACTTCTCTGGAATGTTTTAGGTGTTCTGTTTCAATTTGGGGAGAGAGATTTGGCTAGATCACCTCTTGAAGTCCCTTCCAGACCTGTTTTCTGTGATTATGGGCTATTTGCCTAAAGGATCTGGTTAGAAATGTGAAATCTCATTTGAATGTTAGAGCTCAGATGAAATGGTGGCTTGGGTCTACTAGAGTTATAAATAGTTATACTTCAGAATTGTTTCGAAATACCCTGATAACTGATTATTTTTTCTTCCTGAAAAATACCTCAGTGCATCTGGCATTACATGGGTGTAGGTTGTAGACATGTTGATCTAACAACATAGGCAGACAGCATTCTTTGGGTAACTGAATTTGTCTAATAGAAGATATCAGATTGACCCAAAGTACCTTGTTTGCCTCTGGCATTATATAATTTTACCTTTGTTTGAGAGAGGAAACTCAGTAAAAAAAAAAGTGATGTTTAAATATATTACATCTGACAAATGTAATTGGGACTGAAGGATCATAATGACTCTGAGTTCTTCAACTGCCCTAGGATCTTGATGTGGGTGCATTTGCCTTTTCCTGACTTTCTGAAATTGGAACAGTTACTTGGCGGGTAGCCACACCCGTGAAGAGGCTTCCCCTATTTTTCCTTTCATGAACAGTTAGCCCAGCCTACTCTCTTAACATAATTTTTGGCTAGCAGCGTAAGACAGTAATACTTTGTGAAGTAGCATCTTACATTCTGCTTTGGTGTGCCTAGTACAGGGACTCTTAACCAGAGACCATGGTACCCTGGGATGCCTCAGGGTGCCAGGGTGCCACACAATGTTAACGCTGTTAGGTGTGCAAATGTGACTCGCAAGATAAACCCAGAGATTTCAAATAGAACTCCATGGTGTTAAAAAATATTCTGTCCTGTTGTGATGTTTCTGAGTTCTTTGCAACAGAATAATTGCTTTATTTTTCTGTAGTCAGAAAACAAGAGCTGGTATTGTCTGCGGGGTGCCTTGAATCTAAAAATGATGAGAACTACTGGATGTGGCCTGCCAACTGATTGTATCTGGCCCACAGGTGGTTGGTGGCTCCAGCCGCAGGCAGGAAGGCAGGGCTGTTTCTGCTGCACTGGGGCTGACGTGGTGAGGACCTGCTCCCCACCTGAGCCTGCTGGTGGCATCTATTATTGATGCTGGCACCTGCCCAAGCCATGCCAGGCAGGTGGTGGTGTAAGCTGCAGATGTGGCCAGCAGGTTTGGGTTGGGGTGGTGATAGAGGGATGCTACAGCTCCAGGTGTCTTCTGAGGGAGAGAGGGAGAGGTGTGGCCCTCGCAAGGACACCAAAACTCATTAAATGGCCCTCTAGGCAAAATAATTTCCCACCCCTATGTTAAAACATTTTGAGGGTGCAGAACTGGCACTTTATTGCAGTACTGAGATTTTTTACTTAATTCATTTTTAATGCTTTATTGCCAAATTTGCAACAGTGAATGCAATTGCTATGCTGATATAAGCAATCAGCATGCTTCTTGAGCCCATGTACATTTTTTGCAAGAAGCCTTTTGCTTTATTAAAATTGGACAACTGTACTTGCAAATGCTACGTGCACTAGTTATGTCCTCACTGGTTTCCAGCACACCACTAACAAAAACACAAAGCCTTGTGGTGTGGGTCTTGAAAGGTTGCAAAAGACTACAACTAAACTTTTCAGTACAAATTTTATATAAGGCTTGCCAATGTAATATTTGCAGCCAACAGTTTACAATTGGGGGGGAATGAAAGTAATGTGAAAGTTACAGCATAATACCTCTGAAGCGAGGAAACTCACATTTAAAGCTTCACTTGTTAAAAATCGTTATTTATATTGAGAATCTCAATTTTGGAAGTAAACTACCTGTTTTGCTTGAAATGCTTTTTTCTTTAACCAAAAGATGAAGGAATTGGTCTTCATTTAAAAACTAATCCTCTGAAAAGTGTGCTGGGTATTCTAAACATAAAATCTATTTTTTTAGTTTGTACCTATCACATTCTAAATTGATTTTCTTCAAATTTGGCACACATGAAAATGATACTGAATCCCATATGAGACCTTGTTTGCAGGGAGCTTTTCAATGAGTTATAAACAAATGAATTCATAATGGGAATCCTGACAGATGCTTAAGTACACCATTGTTAGGCAAGCTATAAACCAGTGTCATTAATCAAACCAAATACATAGAATACCTCCGCTAGAAATCCATTGTAAAACAAAGCATTTAATGTAAAACATTAAAGCAAAACTCCCAGAATCTCACCTCATTCTCAAAGCCATCTGTTGACAGCAAGCAAACTGCTGTGTGAAATAGTTTGCAAAGTGGAAAATCCTCACAATATGCACTTTTTAATTTCAGATTGTGAATATCAACTAGTTTGTATGTATTTTTTTGCGAAAGCAGAAAGCAAAAATTCAAATTATAGGATTTATTTCCACCATCCCATTAACCTTCTCAATTTTCATGCTGTATATTTTCATTCTTAGATAAGGTAGGCTTGCTATTGGTAAAATAAGAGGTGATTAATCCATTGGGTCAGCCTCTCAGATTTTCTACATCAAGCCCAAGTGTTCAGGAAAAGAAGCAGAAGCCATTTTGACATGGCTTCTCAGAGAAAGTTTCATAGTTTCATAGTTTCATAGTTTCTAGGGTCG
>NW_017728992.1:14690587-14692517 GCF_001723915.1 Gavialis gangeticus | reverse complement strand
TCCTGGAGCTCCCTCATCTGCGCCTCCAGGGCCCTAAGGGCCCTTGTTAGAGTTAGGCTGCCATCTGACAGAAAAATAAATGTCTGCGTTTTTATCCTTTAATCAACAACAACAAATGAAATAAATAGCTTGAGTTCTGATTATTATTAATGGGTAATGTAGAAGCAATTAGTCAAGCTTCGCATTAGATTTGAGTCCTAAAGCATGCAGGCCAGATCTTAAGTAAAAATGGAGATGGCTGACCTCTTTAGTGTTGTCCTGCCTTAAAATGTGTTTCTCATTGATTCTGTTTTTCATAGAAGTGATGGTCAGAGTGACAAACAGTTCAAACTCAGTTTAGAATAAAAAATTAAAAAAACTGTTTACAGGGGGCCCATTAGTTAGTTTTCCCTTTTATTTAATTATTTTGCAGATAGAAGCTCAGCTTGTTACCTCTGAAGAGCACTGCACAGGGTGTGACCAGCTGGAGTAGCAGCTACAAAGAGATTAGCCCCAAGAGGAAGGTGAAAGACTCATTTAAAATACAGAACAATTTGGGGGAGGAGTACTAGCCAATGAGAGAGGAGACAGAAGAAAGGCTTGCCAGGAACATGTGTGTGCTGTCTCACTATTGCTAAACTCTAGTATGCAAAAATTGTGAGTCAGGCCTGAAAAAAAGATGGTGAGATTGGCATACATATAGTGATTCAACATATTTTGACCTTATATTTGCTATTTGGCTTTCAAATATAATTTTTTTTATCTTTTTTGAAAAATGAGACATATGGTGGGTATATGGTGCACCAATGAGGGGGGGTGCCTGGGGAACAGCAGTTGGGGGGTGCAGTTTGGGGGGCTTGGGAAAGAGCAGTGAGGAGCACATAGAGCAGCAGCAGGGTGGTGCCCAGTGTAGGGGGCAGGAAGAACAGTATGGGGGGGAACCCAGGCACTCCATGCAGCAGGGGAGGGGGACATACGGTCACTGCAGACCATGGTGCCAATTGGTGTGGCCCCTGGCCTGTTAGAAATTGGACACACTTGATTTTATACTTGGATCTTGTGGCTGTAGCAGCAACTTGTACATGCACAATAGTAGACAATATGTGTATACCAGGGACTAGAATAAGGGTTGCTCAGGCTACCTTAGTTCTAGCTTTATGTAGGTTTTAGTTTTCCTGCAGCAGGGGACCTGATTACATTTTCTGCCATTGGAAACCATTTGATCTTTTTCCCCATTATAAAGGTGTGCTGTGGTGTTTTAAGAGCAACTACCCTCACAGAGTTTATACTATTGCACTTCTGCCACTATTACAGGCTAAAGCTAAATCCATTGTTGGTGTACTGTAATTTCATTTACTTCTGAGTTACACCAGAGATGAATTTGTCCCCTAATGACTGTGGTATGACTGAGGTTCTTAAATATGTTTAGGCCACTGCTTTTCAATTTTTCCTTAAGTATGTGGTGAGCGAACTTGAATGGTTTTTATTTTGTTTAACTGAGATCTGCACTCATATATTTAGGTCACTGCCCTGCTAAATCCTACCTAACTATATATCCAGGGAACTGATTGGATTTTAATCTATTTGACATTATAATTAAGCCTCACATCTAGTTTACAGTTTTATAATTACAGCACAGCATCCTGAGAAAAATCAGAGGTCTTCCCTGTTCAGCTGAGGCATCTGCAGATTTGTACAGAGAAAAAAGGTCCTAGCAGGAGCAGCATTGACCCGTGTGTGTGGAATAGAAAGAGAAAAAAATCTAAAAGGGTCACCATGTCAAAGGCCAGACAAAGTAATTGCAGTATAGTTACCTCATTGCCATATACCTTCCAACCTGGCAGTTCTGCTTACAAACCCCAAGAGCTGTCAGAGATAATTTTATGCCTTGTTTGCCAGATTTCCCTTCCAGGAGCAGGCTCAGAGGGACAAGGGTGATATTTTGGAGTCA
>NW_017728992.1:14681638-14685587 GCF_001723915.1 Gavialis gangeticus | reverse complement strand
GTCCTAGCAGGAGCAGCATTGACCCGTGTGTGTGGAATAGAAAGAGAAAAAAATCTAAAAGGGTCACCATGTCAAAGGCCAGACAAAGTAATTGCAGTATAGTTACCTCATTGCCATATACCTTCCAACCTGGCAGTTCTGCTTACAAACCCCAAGAGCTGTCAGAGATAATTTTATGCCTTGTTTGCCAGATTTCCCTTCCAGGAGCAGGCTCAGAGGGACAAGGGTGATATTTTGGAGTCAGGAGGGGAAATAAGCTTGCCCGTGCAAATGAAGATGCTGATGTTGCAGATTCTGGGAAGAAGGGTTTCTGAGAACACGTAGTGTTGCTGGTGACAGATAAGAATGTGATCACGAAGCTGTGAGAGCAAGGGAGGAGTAGCAGATATGTATCAAGTGGAAGACTATGACTGAGGGTAGTGTAGGAGTGATGCTGTAGTCATGATGGTCCAGGAAATATCTGAGGTGCAAGGATTGTTGTGGATGACATCTTTTATTGGACCAAAGGCATAGCTGGTATAGACTTAGACAAGATTTTGAGTGCAATGCATTCTTCTTCAGGTCTAAAGAAAAAGCAGGCACCATGGGCATGCCTACCTGAGATACTAACTGTGCAGTAGCCAAATAATACCGTGCAGTAGTACATTGCAGCACAAACAATGCTAATATGCTACTGTGCAAAATTATTAGACTACTGCATAGTAGTGTCACTAAAAAGGTGTCCACCAGCATTTATTTATTACTTTATTATACATGTAGTAAATAAATACTCAGTAACCACTGCACAGTAGTATCACATGCATACACACCCAGTAAAAATAAAAAAGTCTGCAGGGCTCTGAAATCAGAGGAGAAGAATTCTTGTTGTCAGAGTGTGATGATCTACCCTTCCATTAATATACAGACAAGGCACTTATTGTACATAGGTTGCTACAAAATTTGTTCTCGTAGCTTGCCTTATTTATCCTGGAGAAAAGAGAGTCCACCAGGAAAAGAAAATGTTTCTTAGATATGTGATAACAAACAATGGGCAACAGACGAAGAAGGTTGTTTAGAAACTGCTTTGCATCACCCACTTTGAAAACTGCCCTATTTTAATTGGGAAGAGATTTCTCAGAAGAAGTAGGAGTATAGTGAAGGGGTTGACTGGCACTTCCATCTCTGATCCTGCAACTTGGAATTAGACAAAAGGGCCACGTCCAGATGTGTGCAGCTGTGCAGTATGTGACACCACAGACATGTCTGCAGCACCACATACTGCACGTTTAGTCTGCTCCATGCTGCAAGGGAGCATGGGGTAGGGGGAGGGGATCACCCCAAGATATCCAGGGGTAAAAAAAAAACCTGTGGGGAAAAAAAAAGTGGAGCAGTGTATGCAGGGCCACTGTGCACTGTTCAAAACCGGAACCTGGCCAGCCAGAGCCATGTTGTAGCTGCCTGACAGGCTCCGTGTGGCAGGATTGCCACTGCTGCAGCCCCAGGAGGCCCCTAGCACCCCAGCCCAATACTGGCCCTAGCCTCCCCTATAACTTGTCACATGCCAGAGGGTGCATGACATAGGTGTTCCCCGGGGACAAGTAGCAGCTACACAAGGTATGCTGCTGCTAGTTGTTCCCAGGGAACCAAATGTCCATGCATGTGTGGACGTGGCCAAGGAGTCTGAAGGGGATGGAAACATGTGCTTTCTTTTTCTGCCTCACAAGGCACCAGAAGAGACAGTAAAGTGGCAGAAGATAAAGGGCTACTACTCGGCAAGAAAGTCCCTCATTTCTTACTTACATTTTAAGTATCCTTTTTCATGTGCTGTGACTTCTCTTTGACTACCCCTTTCTTTTACATAGCTATAGTCCTCTTCTCCTCCTTCTTAAGAATTGCTGTGAGTGGTCACAAAGCTGAAGCTCCTAAACTCATAGAAAAGTAGGGCTGAAAGGTACCTTCAGAGGTCATCTAGTCCAACTCCCAATGAGGCAGGGTCATCCCTATCCAAACCATCCTATATAAATCCTTTGTTTAATTTATAAGGAAAACTATACAGTTAATCCTGACACAACCACAAGGCATAACTCCCTAAACTGACCGGATAAGACAGTGGGAAACCTGCTGCTGTGGCGGTTGTTAAAATATGCTCAAGAGATCCAAAGAAGGGCCATACCCCCTCTACAGAGGAAGGCAAAACCCCCATGGTCTATACTAATCTGACTATGCAATAAAATTTCTTCTTAACCTCAAACATGGTAATTGATCTGACCCCAGTCAAAATCTCCAGCCTTGATTGAGCCAACACTCAATACTTTTGAGAGAGGCAACTCCCTCCCCTACTCTCCCTGCTCCACCTCAACACATGGCAACCAGTGAAGTCCAGAAGCATGGGAAATACTCACAGGAGAGTTTAGGCATAACTACTTCTGGATCATATTTGACCAATGCTTGTCCAATCTCTTCTTGGCCACCTTCAATGATGGAGATTCCACAACTTTGCCAGGCAATCTACTTTATTGCCTCACTGGTTTAACAGTGAAGAAGTTTTTCCTAATATTCAACCTAAAGCTATTTTGCCTCAACTTCAAGTTACTGGTTCACATTCTCCTTACTGCAGCAAAATAGAAAAAGTATTTTCCCTCTTCTTTATGGTACCTCTTCAGCTATTTGAAGACTGCTCTCATGTCTCCTCTTAAGTGCCTTTTCTGCAAGTTGAATATGACTATTTCATTCAACTTCTCCTCATCCAAGTTGCCTTCCAAGCCCTTTATCATTTTTGTTGTCCACCTCTGGACCCCCTCTAATTTCCCCATGTCCATTTTAAAATGCAGAGCCCAAAATACCATTCAGTACTCAAAATATGGCCTAATCAGTGTTGAGTAAAGAGACACTATCATCTTCTGTGTCTTTCATCTAATGCAGTCCAAAACCACAATCAACTTTTGTGCAGCTATGTCACACTGCATACTCATGTTGAGTCTGTGATGAACCAAGACTCTGAGATCCTTCTCCGTAGTGCTGCCATCCAGCCAAGTCACCCATTTTGTATTTGTGTTTTTGCTTTTTCTTCCTGAGGTGTAGCACCTTGCATTTTTCATCACTGAACTTCATCCTGTTACCTCTAGCCCAGCTTTCCAATCTGTCAAGATCCTTATAAATTGTGCTCCCATCCTCCAGTGTGTTTGCAGTCATTCCCAGGTTAGTGTCATTTGCAAATTTGCTTATGAATAGCTCATGCTATTCCAGCATATTCCGGCTCATTTTTAAATTTTGCCTTCTTGATTTTGTCCATGCAAGTTCTTGCTATGTCCTGGTATGCTTCCTGATGACCCACCCATCTTTCAATTTGCTGTATACTTTCCTTTGGCATTTGTGGTATCCTAGAAGCTTCTTGTGCAGCCACCGTGGTCTCTTACCATTCTTCCTTTGCTTTCATCATCTCAGAACTATTTCTTGTTGGGCTTCATACGCTATGCACTTCAAAATCTTCCAGCTCTCCTGGCTGTATTTATCCTTCAGTCTGTCTTCCCATGGCACCTTGCCATTAATTGACTGAAATCCACCTTTTTGAAATCTAGTGACTTAGTTCTGCTGACCTTGTGCTTTTCCCATCTCAGGATCATATATTCTATCATGTCATAATCACTTCCTTCCAATTTCTCAGTTCCTTCACATCCTGCACAAATTCTTCCTTAAGGGTCAGGACAAGATCCAGGATAGATGATGCCTTCATAGTTTCATAGTTTCTAGGGTCGGAAGGGACCTGAGAAGATCATCTAGTCCAACCCCCTGCCATGGCAGGAAAGAGCACTGGGGTCAAACGACCCCAGCAAGGTGTTCATCTAACCTCTTCTTAAAAACCCCCAGGGGTAGGAGCCTGCACCACCTCCCTTGGAAGTTGGTTCCAGACCCTAGCTGCCCTGACCGTGAAATAGCGCCTTCTGATGTCTAACCTAAATCTACCCTCTGC
>NW_017728992.1:14661664-14681088 GCF_001723915.1 Gavialis gangeticus | reverse complement strand
AATTATTTTCTCAAACAGCTTGCCTAGGATCGAGGTAAGACTAACTGGCCTATAGTTTCCCTGGTCCTCCTTCCTCCCTTTTTTGAAGACTGGAACCACATTGGCCCTCTTCCAGTCCTCTGGCACCTCTCCAGTGCACCACGAGTGCTCGTAAAGCCATGCCAGGGGACCTGCAATGACCTCGGCCAGTTCCTTTAGAACTCTAGGGTGGAGATCATCTGGACCGGCTGACTTGAATACGTCCAGCTCCTCCAGAAGCTCCCTTGCTAAGTCCTCGCTAACCCTTGGCCCAGGTGTGCCTCCCCCAGGGCCCGAAGGGGACCCAGCTGGGAGGTTGCTGTTCTGGTCCCTACTTAGGAAGATGGAGGCAAAGAAATCGTTAAACATGTTAGCTTTGCCATCTGATGTGATGACCAAGTTTCCCAACGCATCCTGCAAGGATGCGTTGTAGCCTCATTGTAGCTTCAACCTTTTGGAACAAGAAATTGTCCTCCATGCAAATTAGGAACTTCATGAATTTTTAAAGTTTGGCTGTATTATTCTTCTGGCAGATGTCTAGAAAATTGAAGTCTCTCATTAGCAATTTTGACATCTCCTTGAACAGTATCTCATCCAATTCTTCTTTAGGACTTGGTGGCCTATAATAATCTCCCACTATTCTATCAGTTGTACCTTTCACCTTTTATCTTCATCCAAATACAAGGAACAAGTGCATGTATTTTTAACATACAAGGTGACACCACCATCTTTTCTCTCAATTCTGTCCTTCTGAAACTGAGTGTAACCTTTAATATTGAATGTTCTTGCTGTAAGGGCTTTCTCACCAGGTCTCTATAATTCAAATCAGATCATAGTTACAGCTCATCTTGTTTGTTTCCCATACTTCTTGCATTTGTATATGTAAGTCACGCATATTTTATATTCCAACCTATTTGTTTCTCTTTTGAATCACTTGTTGCTGTCCTGTAGCTCTCTGGATCCTTTCCCAGTGTTGAGCTGCTTCTTCCAGTCCTTTCCCCTCTGAATTGTTTGCTCTGTTGCTGCAGGACTTTGTTCACCACCCTCCATGGAACCTAGTTTAAAGCTCCTTACTACTCTGGCCAGACAATGCCCAAAGATGCTCTTTCTAGTTCTGGTTAGATGGATCCCATCTCTTAGTAGCAGTCCTTCTCTCCAGAACATCCACCCATTGCCAAAGAATCCAAAACCTCTAGGTTAACAGCACTGTTTCAGCCACACATTTACGTCCATGATGTGATGGTCCCTGCCTGGGCACTTGCCTTCCACTGTGGCGATTGTTGAGAAACATCACTTGTGCTCCAAATTCCTTAATCTGCCTTGTAGTCTTCTCTGATCTACTTAGTATCATTCCTGGCAGTATTGTTGGCACCTACATTGACAAGCAGGAAAAGGTAGTGGTCTGAGGGATGGATGAGTTTTGTCAGTCTTTCTGTAATATCGTGCATACGGGCTCCAGGCAGACAGTGCACTTCCCAGAACCCCAGATCTGGATAACAAACTAGTGCTTCTGTCCCTTGCAGAAGGGAGTTTCCAATCACTGCCACTCTTCTCTTCCTTCTCGGTGCAATGATCGTAGATACCCCATCTCTGGGGCCCTGTAGTTCCTAGTCTCTAGGGGCATTTATACACATGCTCTGGGAGTGAGGGGGGAAGGAAAGGGGGGCTTTAATTAGAGCAACTCCAAGAGGCACTCTAATTAAAGTGCCTGGAATGTCTTGTCTATCAGAGTCCCCACACTTCAAAATGGCAGTGGGAGCACTTTAACTAAAGCCCATTGAACAAGCTTTAATTAAAGTGCCCCACCACCATTTTGATGTGTGAAGATGCTGATACATGAGAGACTGGAGGCTGCTGGAGCACGGTAATTACCACACTCTGGCAGACTCAATTCATCCAGTCTGCTCTGACGCACTGTAATTTCAGCATGTCAGAGCAGCCTTGCTGCTCGTGTATTGGTAAGCTAGACTTCTGAGTTCTCTGCGTCTTGCCTGCCTTTGTGATCACCTTTGCCTTTACAGCTGTTCTGCTGTTAGAGTAGTTGAAAGCAGTTGCTGATTTCAATCTGTTCCTCTTGAATTCTACAGACCCTCCTTCTTCTAGGAAGGGTCCAGAGGAGGGCCACCTGCATGATCTGGGGACTACAGGGCAGACCCTACATTGAAAGACTGCGGGACCTAAACCTGTTCAGCCTTCACAAGAGAAGGCTGAGGGGGGACCTGGTGACTGTCTATAAACTCACTAGGGGGGACCAGAAGGGTTTGGGGGAGACGCTGTTTCCCCTAGCACCCCCTGGCAGGACAAGGAACAATGGACACAAATTATTAGAGAGTAGATTTAGATTAGACATCCGCAAGAACTACTTCACAGTTAGGGCGGCTAGGAGCTGGAACCAACTTCCTAGGGAAGTGGTGCTGGCTCCTACCCTGGGCGTCTTTAAGAGGAGGCTTGATGACTACCTGGCTGGACTCATTTGTGTCCAGTCTTTTCTCCCGCCCAGGTGGGGGGTCGGACTTGAAGATCTACAAGGTCCCTTCCGACCCTACTTCTATGATTCTATGATTCTAGTGACCACATATTGCCATTTCTCTTCTTTTCCCTTTAGCCTCTCTTGTGTCAGTATCTCATGACTCCTATCCAAGAAGTCTTTATTTTCCTTGACAGCATGCAGTATGGGTACCTGTGCTTCCAACCCTTCAGTCTTTTCCTCCAAGATAGCTACCAGCTTACACTTAGTGTTGATGAAATGGTTTTGACCCTCTGAAAGGAACATGAACATGGCACACCCCATGCAATTCATAACTGCTTATCCACACTTTGTACTTCTGTGCCATACACTGGAGATGAGGTCACACTGGAATACAGCCGGCCACAGAGGACTACCATATAGAAGTGTAATAAGCAGTGAGCAACTGGGACACTAGGCCCAGGTGCCTGCTTTAAAGGGGGCAGAAGAATGGACCCTGCTGCCACTGCCACCCTGGTGCAGACCCTGGTTGTTATGCCATGCACAGCCTTTCTTTTGTGGGTGTTAAAATTGGCATACTAATGCTCACTCCCTGAAAAACTGTTAATACAAAAGAAGGGTTGGTTCTCTTTGTCAGTGCTTTTATATGACTCAATCTTAAGGGTAAGTTGACAGTGTGTTAAAAATAGAGGACAAAATGGACATTCAGAGACTCTAGCAGGGTGGAACAGAATTAAACTCAGGCAGCAAAGTCCACTCAGCTGCCCAATGAGTGGAAAAAATCTGGCCCCACCTGATTCCAGCCTCAGCAGCATGGTAAAAAAGTGCATAATAAAAGAAAAATATTTCCAACAGGTTTTTTTCTCTCCCAATTAGGGAGAAAAGCCTCCCTACAACCATTCTTGCTCCTTAGTGCCTTCCTTCAGCTTTCTTCACATATCATTCTCCAATTAAATACTTAATGTTATCAGTTTGTTTAATCCATTGCCTACTCCATAGGTTCCTTACCTACCTTGGAACCACTAGTTTTGTCCATGTGTCAGTGGGTGATATTTTTATAGGTCTAATTGGATTATTTTCCTTAAGCAAACCTTGGCCATTGAAGTTTATTTTGCTAATTAAATGCTATACTACAGCTAACCCAGAATTTCTTTGTCTCCCTTGTACATATCCCCAAATTCAAGCTTTCTCTATTCATCTAATGCCATTGCTATGCTATTATCAGTGTCCTTACATTCCTTTTCAGAACTTTGTTATGAAAACCATTGCCTCAGTTTTATAGAGCATTATCAGAAACATGCCTTGATCAAATATTTTTTCCTCCTCAAACAGATGGTATGCACTCTTCATTATCCTGAAAAGCTTTCCCATTCATCCTAGACTAATTTTTCTCTTTGTTTTTGCTGTGAAAATATATTTAATAGCACTCTAGTTAGCTCCCCAAATAAACCCATTTGTCAACTTTCTCAGTGATGTCACTTCTGAAAAGTGTAGTTGATACATAACATTTTTGTTCTGCTGCACTGTATGCATCTTTGATCTTAGTTTAATACACTTCTCTCAGACTTTGGTGATATGGTGATCAGCTACTTCAGTGACTCCAGGTCTTAATGAAAGGAATTGAATGCAGGGCATTTGAAATGCATCAGCAAATCTCAAATGAAGCAGTTTCTTTTCATTTGGAATAAAATTTGCGTTTTAGTGAAAACAGTTGACCACATTAAGCCTTATTTTACCACCAAGTCTAATCTGAACATTTGATATTACTTTATATTACCTTTATGAATTCAAAAGCATACTGTAGGAAGATTGCTATGCTTTGAATTTTTCTTGTTCCTTTGTATCTTTCCTGTTGTGTTCTCAAGCCCTTTGCTTCAACTTCATATAGCGACCCCAGGATCTCTTCTGACTAGCAACATGTATCTTCCACTTCTAGGGAATTAATCCCATCTTTCTTTGTTTCTGATAATCTAGTTAATGGGGGGGGTTTGCCACATGAATTAAATTATGTAATTTTTCCCAACTTGGTAGATCTGTCTTCTTCCTCACTCTGCCTCATAAAGTCTAAAAGTTCACAAGTGCTCCACAGTAAGCAAAAATGTAAGGCTACAAAGCTACCAAAACAACCTTACCTCTGTCCTGAAGATCACCCATAAATTTAGACAGCTTGTGACATCTCCTACATGCTTCATGTCGCTCTGTCCAAAAAAGTCTAATTGCTAATTGTACAGTGGATATTCAAACTCCAGCTTTCTCTGCATCAGAACAAACTCCATTGGAGAAAGAACATTTCAACACTGACTGAATGGACAGTTGGTTTAGGCCTCAATCCAACAAGGTGCATCAATCTGTGCATAAACCTAAAGAAGTCCCATTTAACTCTCATGACTTTACTAGGACCCTTCTGTACTGCTTGACTATGTATGTCCATTTTAAATCTGCCAAAAAGCTAGTACTAAGAAAATAAATGCATATTTACAGTGTGGTTGAAAAATAACTATATTTATTATTCCTGTCATATTATTCTTATTGACTGGCCTATCATATTGATTGCCTGAATCAGTCATGGTCACCAGTCAGTCATGGTCAAGAAAATGATCAATACTAAGAGGTATAAATTTAAAAACTATATAAATTGGCTATCTAGGAAGAAATCAGTTCAAGAAGCCATTTAACTGGAAGAAGAGGAGAGCTTCTATTTTTGCATCAGTTAATATGCCCTGCACTTTGGCTTAATCTATTTGTTTTCAGCAAAATTAACAGTAACAACAGTTCAGTTACGGCAGAATGAATCTCTTGTTCAATATATGCTTAGCTAATACAACTAACTTTTTCTAAACATCACAGCAGTATCTGAATTTAGATAAGATGGGGGAGAGAGGTGAAAAGAGAATGACTTTGTTATTACAGTTCCCCTGAAATAAATCCTTTTTTGTTAAATCCTTTTTGATATAAACTTCTCACTGGTTCTAAAGTTTTCTAGTCCTACTGTCATGGCAGGATGAATTTTACTGTGTAACCTTGGAGGTGGAAATTAAAGGAGGGAAATGTGAAAAGCCCAGAGAACTGTGGGGGGGAATACTGCTACTATTTTAAACATTTGGTGCACGTGCCTGCTAATTATCCACTTTCAAGAGTTGAAATGCCCATCTAATTGGTTTCTTTGGTTATTGTCAAGCTATTTAAAAAGTGAAAGACAAACAAATGTTGGGTTTAATAACATTTTTATCTAGTGAATGACAACGATATAAATGGAGCATGATTGCACAACTATGAAGTAAATTCAATTCCTTATGTCAAGTGCTCTCTGTGTAATACAGCTCCTCAACCAACTTGTGCAAAGGGAGATTCTTTTCCTTTTCATTTTAATAGAGTTGTTTTCATTGTGAACGATAAACTTTTTAATATGGGCATTTTTTTCTTGCTGACATTTCTTTGCATGCAGGAAGCCAGGGGCTTGTGCAAATACTGCACCATAAGGAAGCACAAGTGAATAGTCCTGAAGGTGAGGAGGGAGCAAGTCGATGTGTCACTGTGCATGAGCAGCACCTAGTGGCTGACATCTCATTTTGAAGTAGAGAGACATAAGGCATAATTTTTAATCATTTTTTTCTCTCCAGTGAAGATTTTAGGGGAGTTAAGAAGAAAGGCACAGTTTTAGGTAATGAAGCCAGCACAGGCTTAAGTGTCAAGAATTCCCAAGTTCAAGTCCAGATGCTGTCTAGTTGTACATTTTTGTGGCCTTGGGTGCTAAATTCAGTCAATGAAATGTGGACTTGTATTGATTGTGATGTTGAGCTTCTGGGAGAACTTGGGGCACATGGTATGCAGAAAGATTTTTTTGCTACACCGCAGCCTGCTCCCTAGTGCTTGTCCAAGTCAGCTTAAGTTCTAGTGAAAAGAAAGGGCAAGGTCATACTCCTCAGGAAATCATTATGGAAGTCCATGCTGTATTTTCAGATGGCTGGAATTGAGACTGTAGCACTGTATTAGCCTGAATGAGTGCAAACATTTGGCCTACAGACTTAAAGTTAGGCTTCCTTTGCCTAATCACATTTTTTCCTAGGGAACTAGAAAGCAGCATAAAACTCTGCTTTCAGAGGTGCACAGCATCTGAAATATCTACTTACTGTGGCCTATAGTAGTTTATGCTACACTACAACAAGAAATGTTATTTAAGGTGATACAGTGTGACAAATACACAGGAAGAAATCAACAAGGACTGGAGTCCCAGTAACAAAATGCATGCTGGTAACACCAAAATAGCCATGAATAGCCCATAGCCTGACTTCCCCATGCTCTGCAGAAATGCAGAAAAATAGCAGAGAAGAGGATCTCAGTGGTATACTTCTTGACAGTAGCTCTCGAGTTACTCCTTAATCAGTTCATTTTCCATTCTGCTTAATCACAGCTGCACTTAATAATCTTAGTTACAGTAGTATCACCTGTTGCAGTTTCTGCCTTGGTCCAATAGGATCAAACAAGCTTATGTGGACTCCAGCCTAGTCAGTGTGCACAGACTGTAAGGCAGACTCTTTTAAAGCTGTAGTAAGTATGATTCTGTGCAAAGTAACACATGGTGCATTTCATCCTCAAAGCACTTAACTAGTATTAACTAATTAAACTAATACATTTGTGATATATTACTATTATTAAGTGTAAACAAGTAGTATAATCCCTTCTGATAAAAAGCATGGTAGAATTTGCATAATAATTGCATATCATTTAAATGTCTGCCTCTTAATCTAGTGAAAACTCCTCCACTGCATAGTTTAGTTCCAGACAACCATTAGATTTTTCTCCTAAAAACTCATCTGTTTCTTCCAAATTTATGAATTCCCTTATACAAACCTACCATTGCCTTTATGAATTTCCCAGACTTCTGTTACCTGTTTCATCGTGTACTGAATTCTAAAGTACCACAAAAGAAAACAAAATAGGGTACCTAAAGAACCACAGAGAATTGCCAAGTAGGTGCATGCTAGCGCAGGATGACAGAGTATCTCCCTTAAGAAGTGTTTGTTTGCCTAGATACTGTTCTAAGAATATAGAACTTCATTGTACAGGAAATTCCTCTGGCTAACCTTAGAGCTGGCATTTGTATTACTAGCTGTGTTTCCCTGCTCCTGTTGCTTATGATAGGGACTGGTGTTTTTGGTCCCAAAAGACCTTTTAGGATTTGGGGATAGAGGTATTACTATTTGAAGCATATGCTGGAGCAAAACACTGCTTTGTCTATATTGCAGATCCAGGAGGGATGGTTGTGGTAACCTGGATAGAATGCCTCCACTTTAAGGGGAGAAGCAGCCAGCCTGGTAACCTGCAGGTGGGGCCACATCTGATTACAGGGTTATCTGATTCAGGGAGCCTGCAGGTTGTGGTTAGGGCTGATTGGAGGGCATAATCTGACCCAGGAGGAGGTCTGGGTTTAAGGCAGATGTAAGCCCAGGCTCCTGAGCAAATGCTGACGGTAAGATCTTGGAGTCTGCTGAGAGAATGCCACCTCAGCAGGATGCCTGCAGCTTCAGAAGTTCAGCATGGAAGATGACACCTAGAGCAGTCTGGAGGTTTGGGAAGGACCTAAGGGGTGGAGGAGGTTCCAAAGGACTGAGGGGTGGGAAGGGGCTGGTTTGTAGCACAGAGAGTAGTCTGAGATCTGATGAGTTGTCAGGGATCTAGGGAGAGGCTTAGTGCATGGGACCTGATGAGAGGTCAGGGCCTAGAGAGAGGATGAGTGTGGGGCCCCAGAGAGAGCTGGGGCAGAGAGCTCAGAGATGAGACTGAGCTGGAGCTGGGGGCCTGGAGGTCTGAAATCCAAGCGATGCAAGGAATGGGGCTGGAAGTCCATGATCCAGGAGGGGTGTGTAACATTAGGGGCTAGAGCGGGATAGCCTGGAGGTGGGTCCTGGGTTGGACCAAAAACTGCACCCTACTGTGGTTTGTGGTCATAGGGGTGGGGCTGCTTGCGGTGAGGCAGCTCCTAAAAAGTGCCACTGGTGGCAAACCCCACGAAAGGACAAATATGGGCCTGAAAGCCCCAGGCTCCGCTGCCTTGTGGGTCAACCTTTGGTGAGGAAAGACGAGGGGAGCACAATCTGAGAAAAAGGCACTGAAAGGCAGTTTATAATGGTCCGAAAGGGGCCTGGGTAGAGGGACAACAGCCAGGGCAGTTACCACAAGGGCCAAAGAGCCCACGGGCCAAGGGCCTATTGAGGGGCATATTGGAGCCTAGTGGGAAGGCCTGAGAAGGCCTGAGCCCACAGAAGGGATGTTTGTTAGAGCAAGCAGACCCAAGGATGAGTAAAGGCTAGTACCTAGAGTTTGACCCATAGAATCTCAACTGGCCTGTACAGGGCCAGGACTCAAGAGAGGTCAAAAGGTCCAGAAGGGGCCACTGCAGAAACTGCCAGAGCCTGGAGATCTCAAATGGCCCAAGACAGGACCAGGGCCTTGGAAGGGATAGGCCAAAGGTCCATGTGTGGCTACAGCCTGAGAGGAAGGAGATCAAAGAGGCTCTGGTCCTGCCTGATGATGATGGCTAAGGTGATGGCTAACTTCTCTCTTTCTCCTTTGGCCCCTCCCCAAGTGGAATGAGGACAGGAGCCCTGCAGTTGAGAGTGGGCCCAACAAGGAGGACAAGAGCCTAGGGGAAGGGTCCAGAGGCCCAGTGAGGGGCTGAGGAGAGAGCAGGACCAGAGGGGTTGAGAGGCCCAGAGAGCGGCTGGGAGAAAGTGGGACCAGAAGGGTCCAGAGGCCCAGAGTGGCTAGGGAAGAGTGAGATTAAGCATAGGCGACTGGTGCCTCCTGAGTCAGGGGTGTCAGAGTGATCGGCTACAGGGGGACTGCCAGGATCACTTCTCCTGGTGCCCCCACTCCCTGGCTGGTGCTCTCAGGGGGGGCACCAGTGCTCTCAGGGGCTGCATGTGCACCACCATGCTCCCCCTATGCATTGCCACTGAGACCAAGGGTTCTGAGAACCAGAGAAGGGACTGAGTGAGAGACCAAGGGGTCTGAGGGCCCAGAGGGGCTATGTGTGTAATGAGAGAACTTCAATGAGGATGACATCTGTGAGGCTTGGGTCATGGTGTAGGGCAAGACCAGAGCCATGCAATTAGCCCGTGAGGCTTGGACCATAGACAGCTGGTGGTCGTTCAGTTAAGACCAGGGCAGACTCCCATATTTTAATGGCAATTAACACCAAGATGTGTTGGATAAGGAGGGTAGTCTGCCCACAGAGCAGGTTAAAAGAAACATTTTTTTTTGGTCTCTGGGGCTTTATAGAGACTCCTGGAGATGGTACCCAGTGACAATGGTGGCTTGGGATATTTAACCAAAACAAGAAGGTATTAGAAAAGGAACAGAGATAGGTCTTCTTGGGCATAGCTAATGTTAGGAAGAGGGACTAAAGGCTTGATGAGAGAAAGTGATATTAAGGGAGCTTTGGCAGAAGGAGGCAAAGTTCCTCTTTTTCCCAAGCTTGCAAACTGCCTCAGCTTGCATGTACTGAGCTTCCCTGAGCATGAAGCAAGATAGATTAGTGCTACAATGAGAAAGTCTAAGAGCACTGTACAACATGGCTAAATCCTATTTCACCTAAGAGGTTTCTATTCTACCTGGTATACATTTGGAACACACTACTTAGGTTGTGGAATCTTAATCCTTGAAAGTTTTTAAGAGCAGGTTAGATGAACATTTGTGTATGATGGTTTAGGTAGAGATGAAACTGTCTAAAATGGGATAGGGCTAAATGACGTCCTAGGGTACCTTCAATCCCTGATTTTCTATGATTATATGAATCTAAGTAGACTTAGGTGCTTAAGTGGACTATTCATCCTCCTGCAGTGCCTAAAAATATTAACCTGCCTATTTTTGTAATATGTAATCATCTTAGTTTTAAGACCAAGTTACAAAAAGTAGCACAGAGGATGACAACCCACTCACTTTTTCCATCACCTGTTACTCTGGGACTTGAACAGAGTAGAATAGGATCACACTTAGACACCTGTGTCTCTTTAAGTGCCTTATAAGTGGAATAGA
The DNA here is from genome assembly GCF_001723915.1 of Gavialis gangeticus. Taxonomy (NCBI): domain Eukaryota; kingdom Metazoa; phylum Chordata; order Crocodylia; family Gavialidae; genus Gavialis; species Gavialis gangeticus. Next base: position 14,670,566 of record NW_017728992.1, on the reverse strand, counting down.
ATCTAGCTGTTGGTGTTTCATACTCCTCTTGTCGCTGGAAACCCAGTGGGCTGAATGCCTGGACTACATAACTAAATTAATCTTTTCCCAGCTCCTCCTCTACAGCCACTTTTCACATTCTCCAGCATCCCATCAAAAGGATGAACACACAAGTTTTTACTCTGCCTCAGGGACACTTGATAATAAGAGCAAATAGATAGAAGCTAAGCAAACTAATTTGCTCTTTACTTGAGGTGAAGCACAAGAGGGGATTATTTAGAGCACAAAGAACTCCCTGAGTGCAGTTCCCCTTTAGCTCATGTTTCTCTTCGAAGTTTGGGTATGTCACCCTGCCTTGGGCTCCTCCATCTATTCCCCTCAGCTTTTGCTGATGAAAAGGCCTGAAGACGAGAGATGCTTAGGCCCTTTTACAATCTTGTGGTCTTCTCTTTTCTATGATCATCTTATTAGCCTCAACAGGTGACCAACAACCTCTGTTAGGTCACTTCTTTGTTAGATAGTATCTTCTTTGATAAGGCAGTACTCCTGGGCAGGAGCCAGACAATTCACTAAAGATATTTCATTTCAGTTGGGATCACTTTAGTTAAGGATCCTTTATTTTACCCATATGCCACTGCTTCTATGAATCTCAATCCAATATGCAGATAGAAGGACAACAGAGAAAACAAACAAGGGCCACATTCAAAATAGTAGCACATACAGACACATGCACATAAGTAACCCACAGGAACAAACAGAATTGATAAACCATTCATAGACAATATCCTCAGAGTTTTCTTAATTGAACTCAACATGGATCATGGCAAAATATAGAGGAATGATCATTGCCAACATTTCTGGAAGTCTTTACAGTGTAGGAATCCATGTGCTGCAAACCCCAGGGTGGCCATCATAGAGGACAGTCTGGTTCTCCTCTACTGATATGAAACCCAATGCCTTTATGCCCTCTATTTTTCTCTTCAAGAGAATGTACTCAATGATGGCCATCTTAAACCCCAGTGAAAATATTTTTGAGGTATCTATTATTTATTCCAAGGCAAAAATCTATGCTAAGTTACAGTTAAGATTACTTTTCCTCTGCCTGAACCATACAGTGAATTCGCCGGGTGGCACAACACCATAAGCACTGAAAATAAACAGTTGCATATGCAGATAGGAGACGTATTGGCTTCCTGCAGACATTAAAAAAAACAACCCAACCCCCCACCCCCCAAAATGGCGCTTTACTTTAAACTCAGCATGTTCTTGTGCCAAACCCTGCACATGCCCAAAACAGGCAGCACCTTAATTGGACTTGGCTCACTCAATGTCTGTATAGATCAAGCACTTTAGTGGGGCTTTTTTGGTGCTTTTATGTATAGCTGATTGAATCCAGTTTAGCTAAAAGTGCCAAAAAGCCCCACTGAAGTCTCCAATCTATACTTCGACCCAGCTCTACAGCATCTGTAATGTGCTGCTGCTTCCAGTAAAGCAGGGTTTTGTTGTTTTTTTTTTTAACATCTGCAAGTAACCATTGTTCCTGCAGTAGGCTTGGGGATATATTTCAAAATTATACCAATTAAAGCACCTATTTACCTATGGAACATAGATACTATTTATCTATAGATAGATAAATATAGATAGATACTATTTACATATGGAACATATAGATATGTTTGTATATTTCTGAAAATAATATTTGTAAAATAAATGAGCATTTCCAACTGCCCTTTATATTCCAGGAGAAACTAGTATCATTCTACCATTTTAAAGCACTATAATGGCCAGAAAACTTTAATAAAGTGTGAACTCTGGAACATGTAGGAAAGTAAGATCCTTTTAATGGAAAGGCATGTATTTGGATAGAACATATCACCTCCAAATTTAGTGTTGCAAATGCAAGTGGTGCAAAGTCTGAAAAATCAGTTGTGATTTTTATGCTCAACTAAATATTTCAGTAATATTTTTTCTATCAATAACTGCAAGGAGAAAGAAAGCAATGGTAAGTGTAGGCTGGCAAAAATGTAAATTAGGTACTTTGGGGCTAGGGACAGACATTAAAAGAGCCTGATCCTGAATTGATTCAATCTTTGCAGGTTAGTCTAACTTGGCTAGGCTAAACCAGCTTGCAACTGCACAGTTATCCCCTGTGGACGGAAAAAAATTCAGGCACATGCCTGCAGTGGCTCAGGCCAGAAGTTGGGGGATGCTAGAGAAGCCCGCCCTTCCGTTCCATAGTGCTGAGCTGAGGGGGGTGTTGCCAGGCCCTGACAGGAAGCTCTGATTAGGGAGGAGTTCTCCCACCCCACCTTAGTAGCTCAGCGGGGAATTGAGAACAGTGTTTATCAACCCATTAAGAAAACAGCACCTCTCTCCATTAGTTCAAGTTCTTCTTAAACAGCTTTTTCAAGGAAGGACATTACCAGATACCTGTTGATTAGCTCCAAAAAGCCTCTCTGCCCTTTTCATCTCCCACAGCAGGGACTGTAGGCAGCATGTGGTATGCTAGCTAATGTTAAGAGGTGTTGTATAAGGCAGAGGGATGTGGGGAATCCCAGCCTGAACAGGGAGTGGAGGGGGAGAACAGGAGGAAGCCAGGCAGACCCTGCGGTGTCTATAGTCTCAGAAGGAGCTGCAGCCAGGGAACAGAGGGGAGGGGCCAGACCTGCTGGGCTGGAGTAGAGAGCAGATGCCTGCCCAGGGCTGCAAAGCATCTGTGATTCTGGTGGACTCTGATTTAATTTAAACCAGGAAGGGGTCTGGGACAGACATTGCATAAACCAGTTTGACCCAAATCAATTAAGTCTGATACTACATTCAACCAAGTTTATCTCAAACCAGTTTCAGCCATTTTCCAACTGGTTTATGTGCACTGAACATCTGTTTTGTTACAGGTTTAAACCAGTTTCTGATCACTTAAACCAGTTTATGTACTACGTCTGTCCCCTTACAGAACAAAAATGGAAACAAAAGATAAAATCAGCACATAATCTCACTTAATATATCTACAGAATAGGCGTTCAGAAGCCTTTCAAACACTGCTCTGGTGGTCTGTGGTGCAGTTCCTGACAAAGTATTGCATTCCCATAACTCATTGTCATCCAGCATTTCTAGCCTTTTTGACAGGGTCCCAGACTGAATACACCAATGTGCTAATGTTTTTCTTCAGCACCCACAATCAGGCTGTCAGATTTTCTGTCACATTAGAAAGTCTCTTTAGAAAGGGTCAGCAACCCTCTTACCCAATGATGTAGAATATATGAAACATGAGCAGGGACCATGCAAAATTGCAATAGATCCAAAATTGTGGATTCTGCAGTTTTAAAGGGTGCTTTGAAATTTTCTAGCTCCTGAGTGTCATGTTTTAAATTGGTGCTTCAAAAAACCTGCCTTCTTTTAGCACCTGACTGCTAATCTCAGCCCTACTATCCATTAGAGGGGGAAAATGGGACATAAAAACAGAATGAAACTTGGAGGGGATGGCATGAAATGGGGGTAAGCAAGGGAGAGATGGAGACAGGAAAAAAGAAGGCAGTGGTGAAAGAATGACAGAAAAAAGAAAATGGGGGTTTGGAAAAAGGGGTGGGGGGAATATACATATGGATAAAGAAGGAAAGAAATATTTTCCAGTGTTTCCCTCTTAGTGGAATAAATTAGAGTACTATATCAAACTCTGACTAGTTGGGAAGGCATTGCTTTTTTATGATCATTCTTCAAAGTATGACTTTTGAAAACATGTATTACTTAGGTGTGGCTGATAGCAATTCTTATTATTAAGACTGTCCAGCACTTCTCTTTATAGGAACCTGTTTTTAGCTGCTTAAAATGTTTCAAACGTTACGTGTTTGGGCTGCAATTTTCCATGCTGGTATCTACCTCCAGCTGAATTCTTTTGAAAAATTTCAGTCAAATCATTTTAGACATTTCCAAGAAGCAGATTTAGGGGGGAAAAAAATTGTTGTTTTGCTTTTAAAAAAAGTTCTGGTGACTTTATATAGAAAAAGTTTTGCACCCCACAGTTTTAGAGAAGAGTCATTCTGGCCCTGGCTGGGGAAGGATGTAGACCTCCTAGGCATGCTGCTGTGGAGCCTTGGGTCGTGGTAAGGAGACTCCCGGCATGAAGGCAGAGAAGCTTCCTTTTCGTTTTCAGACTTTGCATCACTTGCATTTGCTGCAATAAATTTGGAGGTGATATGTTCTGTCCAAATGTATGCCTTTCCATTATAAAGAACTCACTTTCCTTCATTTTCTAGAGTTCACACTGTCCTGGGAAAGAATGGGAGAGAGAGGGGACAAATGGGAAAATTAAGATAAGGGAAAAAAAACACTTTCCTGCAGCAGGAGCTGCAGCACAGCAGGGACAAGAAGAGAAGCCCACGTGGCTCATTAGCCGTGCCTTTATTCAGCAGGGGCAGCCAGTGACGTCACCAGCAATTGCCGGCTGGCAAAAATAAAAATGGCGGATGGTAGAAGGAACAGAGGAGGGGGAATGGACCAGAGTGGCGTGTGGCCTCAGGACCCACTCCAGGAACACTTCAGGAGGGGAAGAGGGTCAGACGAGGAATCAGACGAGACTCCTGGCCCTAAGCCCAACAGCAGCAGCAGCAGACATGCCACCAGTGTGGGAAGCAGACTAGAAGCAGCCCCTGCAATCTGTGATGACAGCAACAGCAGGAACAATAGAGAAAGGCATGCCAGACCCTACAGTAGAGCCGGTGGGGGTATTGGGCATGGTTGGGAGGAGGAGGAGGTGACCCCTTTGGAAAAAGCCCAGCAAGAGCCCAGGGAGGGCACCAGACAAGCAGGGCACCTACGTTGCATATAAAAGGGTGACCAACCCAGTGTAGGGAAACTACAAAACACTTGGAGGGTGGACGCTGCAGGAGGGAGAGAAGTGTGCTGGTCAAGGCTCATGAAAGGAGCTAAGAAGGCAAAGCGGACAACCCATACAGGAGTATAATAGGATTGTTCTAGTAAGGGGAGGTTTCCCCTGGCTATATTATAGGGGAGCTAGGCTCCCATGACCCCTGCCATGAGGAAGCAAGGAAGGGAACTTTCCTAATTCCCAGTGAAGCAACAGGGGCAGTGTCTTGTGTTTTCTGTTATGGTTTTTTCTTTTGTTTCCCCGGGTGAAGGGGTTAAGAGAGAGAGGGCTAGGGAGCATAGCCCATAACGCGTCAGGTGATGATTTGAGCCCAAGGGCCGGCGTGCTTGAGGCAAGGGCAGGGTCCACGATCAGGACCTCTGATCACAGAAGACCCATGAAGGGGGTAAACAGAGCAGGCTCCAAGAACAGTATGCCAATAAGAAGAAACCCAAGAGGCACCATAACCGTAAGAGCGAGGGGACATGGCTGGGAACACGGCGGGAACCATCAAGGTGGTGTGAGGCCAGGGTGTAAGGGTGGTGGAGCCCGGCGCATGACCGTTGGGCAAGCTGTGGACTGCAGAGGGACCCAGGATAGTCAACCCCCCCACTGGGAACATTCAAAGTCGTGGCAGGGGAGATAGGGGAAGATGACTCCTGGAGTGAACAGCGACTCTGCCAATCACAGGGGGTGGTAAGATGTATATCACCCATCACTTGGACTAAGGCCGCACATGACAGGGTGTTAGAAACTCAGTGGTCACACACACTTTATTAAAGTTTATCAAGGATGGAGATGACTTTGAGTTTGGCTTATTCTTTGTTGTGTAACTTCCAAGATGGGTGGTGTCTTTTATTTTGCTATGGTAAAAATAGTAAATACCAGTGGCTGTAGTGGTGGTTAGGAGACCACGCAGGGGTGCCAGAGAGGCACTCTAGGATTGGACCTACTGGGGCGGGATGCTGTAGACAGAGAGAGAGAGAGGGGAAATGAGGGAGACTTGGACCAGTTGCAACTGAGGAGGTTGAGCCTGAGCCCCAAGAAAAAGAAAGGATGGAGCCAAGATGCTGGGTTACAGTAAGTGGACCCAGGCTAGAGGCCTACAGCCAGAGTAACTTGCAGGTCAAGGCCAAGAGGGCTGAAGTCTGTACAGGGGAGTAAAGGACAACTAAGTAATACCTGTGAGGCATGGGTGTGGCTATAGAGGATGACAGATGCTACAATTACTTCCGTTAAAGCTTGATTAGAGCCACTATGGTCATAAGCTGTGACTGTCAAGTTTGAGTTGTGCCCATAGGGCACAAGTAGTTCCAACTGAGACATGAGCCACCTACAGAAAACAGGCAAGCTCCTGTTAGCAGACAGTGGACACACAGGCCAGGGACAGTGCGGGTCCACTAGACACCAAGGAGATTGCTCCAGGATTCAGGGGCAGCCTCCCAATCAGCAAAAAAAAAAGAACGTCAAGGTGTGGCAGGAGAGATACAAAATGGGGTGTTATACAGAGAACCTGGAGTAGGCGCAGAACTAGGGTGGCCCATAGTGGGCATCACAGCAGACTTCAAGGCCCATCCTGCCACAGGCCCTTAATTTCATTTATGCCCCTAATGGGTGGAATAGAACTTGGTCTATAATTTTCAAAAAACTATCCTTGCACCTCAAGACTGTCCATGTGCCATCTGCACAGAGTGACTAGCAGAGATGAGAGGGAGCTGGAATAATTGTTCTAGGTGACTGGGCCTGGGATCTAGGTAGGTGAGTGAAATGGTGGTGGGGTTGGGAGCTATTAGGGGATAACTCAGAGATACAGAACTCTGGGACAGATCTGACAAGAGGCCAGAAAGTAGGGTCAGAAATAGGCAAACAGACCAGGAGATGGAGGTTGGCTGTAGAATGACAGGAAGGAAGGGAGGGAGGGAGGGGCAGGGGAAGGGGAACATGGAAGGGACCATAATGACTGAATGTGGAGAAGGAGTGAGAACAGATCAAATAGATTGTGGGGGACAGAGGACAGGGCCTGGCTGAACATGGAGACTTGGTTTGGTTTTCAGTTCATCCTCTGAGTAGATGGAAGCAGGGGTCCTATGGAAAAAAATAGTAGATGATCATGTAATTAAAGTTTTTGGGCCTGATTCTATTGCACCTACCTGGGTCAGAAGTAAAGGTGAAATCTTATGAAGCATGCGGAATTCAATAGATTAACCAATAGCAGTAACAGGTTGTCATCACCTATGTGGAAAAGCAGAAGGGAACAGGGAGCTTTGCTAATGGGGCTGATGGACATTTGCTGACTGCAGAGTGCCACAAACACCACTATGGTCTGGGGTGTCATGCATGGTTTCTTGAGTTTGTCTTATCGATATTGTATGTGTAGTCTCTGCAGATGGGTAGCAACAAGCTGTGTTCAGCCTTACCATTCTTATGTTTATATGCTTTGCAATATTTGATATGGATGCAATATTGATTATATCTTTATCTTAGAGCCAAACTGTTTTATTGGGACAGTGATTAATTTAAGTATTCCTCACCTAGCCACTCTTGGAAGTGGTAATTGCTGAGAATGAACATATACCATGAGGTGTTTACTCTTCTCCCTTGCAGAGTGTTCTGAGGCACAAAAGCAGGCACTTTGAGACAATGATGGATTTTTTTTTTTAAAGAAGGCCTTAAGAATAATACCTGGCTATTCAGGAAGTGAGGGAAGAGAGTATATTGGATTGGTGTTTTCTGTGTCTGAAAGGATGCAGATATTCTCCTGGTCTTAATTAGATCATGAAGAATTCTTAGTCTGGGAAATATAAGCATTTGGGGGTCAGGAAGTTATAGGCATAGTGGAGAATCCACGGGGGAGGTATGTGACTAGTCAAATAAAAAATTGTACTTAAACTCTGCCTTGAGCTTTATTTCACTTAGTGTAGGATGGCAACTTCAGGGAGGCAGTGGAATGCCTTAGCTAGAAAGCTGAGTTGAAACTGCATTCTTGGATTTAAGGTGCAAGGTAAGCACAGATTATTTCTATATTTCCTTTGTTTAGCCTTACACCTGTGTCTGTATCTCACATACAGCTACTAATTTTTTATGCTTCTTTTGCTTTTTTATAGTAAAGTGTACGTTATTCTTTTAACTAGAAATTGGAAACGGAGGTCTACCTGGTACAGTGTATCATCACAGATAAAACAACACATATTTTTCTCCAGTTAAAGATGCATTAGAAGCTTTACTAATATGCTGGAGTCCTAGGGCTATATTATTCAGTTTCAGATTGAAGTGAAAATAAACATAACTTCTTTGGAATGAGTAAAGAACAGTTTGCAGGGCTGTGAAATCGGAGCTTCATTTCTAGAAGCAGCTAACAGAGAGTAGAATTGCACAGCAAAGGATAGTTTGATTGGTGGAACAGCAAGACGATTAAAAAGAGAGAGTAACACTGGTGGAATGAGCATTTAGCCATACAGACAAGCCTCTTTCATGGAAGTGGGGGTCCATCTTTTCTGAGTACAAGACTGGACAAGGTTGGGATTCTTCTAGCTGAAAAAATCCCCTTTGCTAGGAGCTGGCAAGACTTGGGAGAGATGTGTAAAGCCAAGATGCCACAGGTCAAGAAGTTGTCCCCCTGGCATATTTCAGCTGGTTCTCAGTTGTCAAGCAGCAGGGTGGGGAGGGGGGAAGGGGAGGGGGTCTGGTGCAGAAAGGAAACCCTGAAAATGCAAAAGCACCCTGAGTGTGTCTCAGAGGAACACCTGACTGCATCTAGGTCAGAGGATGTCACACAGAGAAATGGTGAAACTCAGGAACGTTGGGTTCTATTCCAGGCTGAGGGGGGGGAAATATTATCATGGCCATAGAGGTGTCTTCCTATTCTTTCCCACCCTTAAACCTACCTGTGGCATTCCTTCATCTGTCCCTGTCCTCTCTCTCCTTTGCATCTGGCTTCTTGTCCTGGTCCCAGTCTCCTCTCAGTTCCCAGTCTCCTTGTCCAACCAATTCTAGCTTCAGTCCCCACAGCTCCAAGCCATTCTCCCTTTCCCTTAGGCTGTCTTCCATGTTCATGTCCAG
>NW_017728992.1:14659744-14661653 GCF_001723915.1 Gavialis gangeticus | reverse complement strand
GTTCATGTCCAGCCAGTTCCAGTCTGCTCCTTGGTTCACAGCCCCCACATTTAAAGTTTCTCTTCCCATTGCTCCAGTATCACTTCTGCCAGATTACTTGTCTCAGCTTTACCCTTTCTTGCCCTCTGGTCTCACTTTTACCTTTTCTTTAATAGAGTCAGGTGGCTTTCTTTTCTCTGTAGCACAGGGTAGGCCATTAGAAACAGCAGAGAGACAAATTCTCTACTCTCAGTTCTGGCATCTGGTTCCACTCCAGTCTGGGGCTCCGCAGAATAACCCTCATAAAGAAATCCCCCCCTTTTTTTTTGCTCCATCCTCAGCCATAGTTTGGAGAGTACTCAGAAATCCTCTGGGAATGTTACATATAGAGCCTTGTTAGGACCAAGTTCTGGGAAGGGATAGAACATGATTTCTAAGGGCAGCATCTTCATACATTTTAGCTACTAAGAAGCTCTACTGAGCATGTACGAATGGAAATTTATTTTTCACAGGTTTTAACTTAGCCAGGTCTGGGCATATTTTCATAGGAAAAAAGGAAAAAACACATTCCTGACAACTGTGGCTATCTGTCAAATATTAAGCCCTTGTTCCAAAACATGGAAGTACTAGAAATCTATGCAAAGGTTCTCTTAATGTTGCTGTTACGGTTGAACAATACATTTTTCCCTCACTTATTTCTTGGAAACTTCTGAGTCACTTCAGTAGATTCATTCATTCATTCAAAAAAAAAAATCAGTATGGAAAATTCCAGATCCAGTACTTAAAGTTTAGCAAGGCTATAAGCAACTGAAAGAAGGGTCTTGCAATGGGAAATATCTGGCACCAGGCTGCCATCCCTACATATAATGGTTATGCACCTATATAGTAACTACTTGTGTTATTTGAAAGGAATACAGTAAAGTCATGAGGGCCAAGTTCCTGAGTTGATCTATGGAATGGATACAGAATAGGTAGCAGTGGTGTCAACTTCATAATACTACCAATGTACCTCAAACCTGGTATGGATGGACCACCTTTAGGAAGGAGAAAGAAGTTCATGTTTTGAGTGTATCTGATTCCTTGCCTTTCTTCCCAACAGGGTATCTGTCACAGCCAAATTTTCATTAATTGAATGTCTATCTTCTGGCAAGACATCTGAGATTACTGACTCATTTCACAGGGGAACTGAAAAACTTGATGACAATGATAACTTTCAGTCTTTCAGTACAAATGTGAGGTGAATTTAAAAGAATGACAGAGAGATAACAGGCACTATAACCTAGTAAGATTTCGTTTCAGCTGTCCACTCTGTTTTCCCTTGTGAAAGCTATAATTGTAATAATAATGATTACACTACAACTGGAATAGCGGAGAGAGACATCAACACTGAGACTGAGTTTATTGGCATGTTGGTGTGGTAAAGCTTAGACAATATTATTTCATGTTATGCCTAACACGTCATTGTTTCATTTCTCAAAAGCACCAAAATCCTCCACTCCGTATATTGTGACATACGGCATTGACTGCCAGAGATAACAGAATCTTACGAAATTAGGATTGGAAGGGATCTCAGGCAATCATTTAGTCCAAACCCCTATTCAAAGCAGGACCATCCCTGACTATATCATTTCATCCAAGACTCTGTCTAGCCAGGTCTTAAAATCTCCAAGGATGGAGATTCCACTGCCTTCTTGGCTAACCTGTTCCAGTGCTTTACTACCCTCCTAGCGAGAGGGGTTTTCCTGTCATCTAACTTAAACTTCCTTTGCTGCAACTTGAGACCATTGCTCTGTTTTGTCATCTGCTACCACTGAGAACAGTCTATACTCTATACTCAGGTAGTTGAAGGCTGCTATTGAATCCCCTCTCAGTACTCTCTTCTCCAGAATATATAAGCCCAGTTCCCTCAGCCTCTCCTCAGAAGTCGTGT
>NW_017728992.1:14655775-14659733 GCF_001723915.1 Gavialis gangeticus | reverse complement strand
GTACCTCAAACCTGGTATGGATGGACCACCTTTAGGAAGGAGAAAGAAGTTCATGTTTTGAGTGTATCTGATTCCTTGCCTTTCTTCCCAACAGGGTATCTGTCACAGCCAAATTTTCATTAATTGAATGTCTATCTTCTGGCAAGACATCTGAGATTACTGACTCATTTCACAGGGGAACTGAAAAACTTGATGACAATGATAACTTTCAGTCTTTCAGTACAAATGTGAGGTGAATTTAAAAGAATGACAGAGAGATAACAGGCACTATAACCTAGTAAGATTTCGTTTCAGCTGTCCACTCTGTTTTCCCTTGTGAAAGCTATAATTGTAATAATAATGATTACACTACAACTGGAATAGCGGAGAGAGACATCAACACTGAGACTGAGTTTATTGGCATGTTGGTGTGGTAAAGCTTAGACAATATTATTTCATGTTATGCCTAACACGTCATTGTTTCATTTCTCAAAAGCACCAAAATCCTCCACTCCGTATATTGTGACATACGGCATTGACTGCCAGAGATAACAGAATCTTACGAAATTAGGATTGGAAGGGATCTCAGGCAATCATTTAGTCCAAACCCCTATTCAAAGCAGGACCATCCCTGACTATATCATTTCATCCAAGACTCTGTCTAGCCAGGTCTTAAAATCTCCAAGGATGGAGATTCCACTGCCTTCTTGGCTAACCTGTTCCAGTGCTTTACTACCCTCCTAGCGAGAGGGGTTTTCCTGTCATCTAACTTAAACTTCCTTTGCTGCAACTTGAGACCATTGCTCTGTTTTGTCATCTGCTACCACTGAGAACAGTCTATACTCTATACTCAGGTAGTTGAAGGCTGCTATTGAATCCCCTCTCAGTACTCTCTTCTCCAGAATATATAAGCCCAGTTCCCTCAGCCTCTCCTCAGAAGTCGTGTGCCCAGCCCCTGAACCATTTTCACTGCCCTCCACTGGACTCTCTAACTTGTCCACATCTTTTCTGAAATGATATGCATGGAATACATTTGCCCTCAGTAGCAGTATCATACAGTAGGTATGTCTACACAAAATGCTTTACTACTCATTAGACTAATCTAATACTCAGTAAAGTGTCACCATCTACACATGTGCAGGTACTAGAAATTAGCTCATTAAACTAATGTGCCAAAGCGCATGTGTAGATGCTGACTGGGAGCAAATTGTTCCCAGTCTGCGTAGGCAGCAGGGGGCCACAGAGGGCAGGTAGAGCTGCCTTGGCTCAGCGGGATGCTGCCTCCCAACCACATGCAGACACCTCTATGGCCATGAAAATATTTTCCCCTCCACAGCCTGGAATAGAACCCAATGTTCCCAAGTTTCACCATTTCTCTGTATGACATCCTCTGACCCAGACGCAGCCAGATGCTCCTCTGAGATGCACTCTCAGGGTGCTTTCCCGCTCAGCAGGCAGCTGCTTGCCAGCCCCACACAGATCGGGACATCTGCTCCCCAGGGCCTGGGGCCTGGGGCCTACCCTGATCTCCCTGCAGCAAGCCTGGAACTCCCCCTGGTTGCTGCAGGGGGGAAAATTGGGGCAGGAGCAGCCCTGGACTGGGCTGCTCCTGTTGGGTGCAGTTTGTTCCTGACATGGGCAAATGTATAGACATGTGCCCTGGAGCACTTTAATGAACCTCAGTTTTCTGAGGTGAAAATTAAGATGCATTATTTGCATGTGTTGACACACCTAGTTTTTGAAAGATGAATGATTTGTAAGATGTAAAGCTCTAACAGCTCAAATGTGCCCCAGGCAAATCTGACACTTGAACAGAGTCTTAAGATCTTAATCATTTGTAATGATCAGCAGGTGGACACAATCATCAAGGGCCTAATCCTGTACTGACATGCACCTATCCAGTCCTTTCAAACTTAGTACAATGTATTGTATATGTACAGTATCAGGAATAAAATTCAACTTTAAAGACCATGCAATACAATTTAAAAGAGCAGCTAAGGGCAGGAATAAATATATTGTATATACAACTGTTTTGTTGTCCATTCAGAAGAGACCAGTGTTATTCTTGCCTCTTGCAGTGCTTCCCCAAATACACTACAAACAGTAGAAAAAAATATTTGTGGATCCTTCTGTGAGGGATGTGGAGTTTTTGTTTCTTCTATGGGATGGTGAATGTAGGCACATATTTACTTAATAGGTGGTTCTTGGGAGTTGTGGGGGGCAAGAAGAATGGGAAAGAATGGCTCAGGATTTAAATCTCTTGTCAACAAAACTATTAACAGACACTGAATGACTATTGACTCTAAAAATTTTGCCTCCTCTCCAGCCAGCCAGCATAACAGGTTTAAACCAGGACAGGAAGAGGTCCATGGACACTGGAGTTCAAAAAGAAAAATGACAAGTTAAAAAAAATAAGGCTCACACCCAAGGCAGGGAACTTATTTGAAGAACCAGAATGAAACACAGGGCTTCAAGTGGAGGTGTCTGAAGACATTTAATTTCCTCAGATTAGCAGCAGGGGATAGTAAGTTTTTAAGATAGACAGTAAGGCCATCTTTATACATGCTTTGGGGTGGGGGTAGGGCAGAGTGTTTTAATTATAGAGGCTGTTAGGAGCCACTCTAATTAAAACACCTGCAGCATCTCATGTAATTCAGTGTCCCATGTTTTAAAATGGTGGCAGGGGTGCTTTAACTAAAGCTTGTTTGATGAGCCCCCACTGAGGCAGGGTGCTTCAGTCCACCCACCTCCACTCGAGTTCAGGCTGGGCAAACCCTAGCCTACAGCTTCCTCCCCCGCCTATGCTGCAGACAACACCAGAGCATGCAGGGAGTAGGGGTAGGGGAGATGGCAGCTGGGTCGGCTCCAGAGTAGAGCTTGATTCCCCTCCCCTCCCTGACCCAACAGCTAGCATCTGTCCCTGCCCACAGGGTAAGGAACGTAACTATCCCATGTCACATCAGGTTCATTATTCCACCCCCCAGGGACGGATCTGGACATGGTGTTTCTTCCACACACCCTGGTGAATATGTGCTGCTCTGTGTCTATCTTAGGGATGGCAAGGCTGAAGAAGTGCAATTCTTTAGTGCAGTTTACAGTTTGAAATGCAAGTGAATGATATTTGTTTGCACCTGTGGGAAAATTGTTCTACAATCTCAAAACAGCCCTTCCAAAAACCTTGTCTCCCATGCAGACCAGTTTGCCTCTGACTAATATATTATACTACTGTTCCTGAGGAGTGGAGCTGTTGCCTATGATTGTCATCCTGGGGCTGCAAGAAATCTTTTAGATACCTGGGCCCAGGCTACAAAGCACCCTGAAGATAAGGAAGACATGGTCTCTTGCACTGTGGGTCAGAGATGCCCAGGTGAGGGAGATTCCTTGCCCTCCATCAGTACTGACCTTGTTAAGAAACACCTTGACAGTCTGGATACCTTCAAGTCATCAGGCCCTGATGGTTTACACCCAAGGGTACTCAAGGAGTTGGCTAGCATCATAGCTCAGCCCCGACACAGATCTTTGAGAATTCCTGGTGCTCTGGTGAAGTGCCCGATGATTGGAAGAAGGACAATGTGGTGCCTATCTTTAAAAAAGGGAGGAAAGTAGATCTAGCAAACTACAGGCCCATCAGCCTGACCTCTATCCTGGGGAAGGTCTTGGAAAAGATTATCAAAGAGGCCATTCTTAACAGACTGGTTGATGGCAACATCCTGAGGGATAGCCAGCATGGGTATGTTGTGGGTAGGTCTTGACCATTCTCATTTCCTTTTATGACCAGATGATGTATCACCTGGACAAGGGGGAAGAGATTGATGTTGTATATCTTGACTTTAAAAAAGCCTTCGATCTTTTATACTATGATCATCTCTTGGCAAAATTGGCTAACTGCGGCCTCAACCTCACCATGATCCGCTGGCTGGGGAATTGGCTCTGTGGTCAGACTCAGAGGGTGGTGGTTGACGGAAGTCAATCATCATGG
>NW_017728992.1:14653493-14655108 GCF_001723915.1 Gavialis gangeticus | reverse complement strand
GGGCTGGACTCGATGATCCTTCAGGGTCCCTTCCAGCCTGAATGTCTACGAAATCTATAAACACCCGTGGAGACCAAGGAGGCATTTTCTTTCTGTGAAGCATAAAGCATCCTTCATATTGTTTCTCATGTTGCTGTGTCTTAAAGGCACAGAGTCCATGGTACAATTCAATCTACCAAAGTGGGTGCATCTACACATGCATATTAATGTGCAGCAATAAACTCTGGAACTCATCTGTCCAGAGTTTATTGCTGCTGGGCACTTGTCTGCATGTGTGCCTGGGATTGTAGCATGTTGAGCTGGTGTGAAGAAGCCCCGGCTGACATATGGTCCAGAGGGTCAGCCTGCCAACCTGGGGCTGCTTTCCGCAGCTCAATGTGCTACAGAGGGGCTGGCTGGGGCATGAGGGTGCTACAGAGTGGAGCTAGCCAGTAGGCAACCCTGCACTAAAGCACCATCATGTCCCAGCCAACCCCTCCAGCATCTATATGTGTTTTTTTACTCCAGCAGTGTTTTTTACTCCACAGCAGGATAGTGCTTGTATTTACAAGTGCTATTCTGTTGTGGAGTAAATTAGTTTACTCCAGCCTAATAAGGGCACACATGTAGATGGCAAGACTGCACAGCTAATTAGTCAACTGCACAGTAAATGTCTTGTGTAGACATGCCCAGTAATAGCCTGTCAGCAGTTCCTATAAACAAATTTACTTTATTTTTTATATTTGGCTATTTTAGTATAAACAGCCTACAGCACAAAGTAGTAACTTGGCTAATTAGAGTGGAGCAAAATGATCAACTCTCCAGATGAATGCACTTGCTGTAAGTTTGTGTTCTGTTCTAACACTGTAAATTAATCCTAACCTATTAGAGCATTTCTCTCTGCAGGTTTATAGGTACAAATACATTACTGACTCATTAAGTCTTACAGAATCACTCATTTAAAATAATGTAAAGACAGAACCCCAACAGTGGCTCTAAAATCAAATGACTGTTTCCAGGATAAGAGCAGACATTTTCTTATACTAAAAAAGGTGTTTGATTTACTTACTGAAAATCTTTAAAATGAACATTTTGTTTGGCTCTTCATACTGTGAGGATCTTTACAATAAAAAAGACAACAATTTTGCATAATTTTAAGGGTAAAATTTATTGGGGGAAAATACATTTAAGTTTTTATCAGCATTTCTGAATCTCCTAATGGAAGGAAGAGGAGAAGGATGGGCAGATTCCTGTGTTTGGCCACATTGTTTATCCAAATTATTATGCTGACAAGTAGCAATGAGACATGGTTTGAAACCAGCCCACCTTGAAGTTCTAAGTAGCAGAGACCCATGTCTATCCGTTCCTCCCTGCTGGCAGCATGACTATTTCAGAACCAATGGATTTAGAATCATAGGAAAGTGGGGCTGGAAGGGACTTTATGAGATCATCTAATTCAAACCCCTGCTCAAGGCAGAGGCATCCCTGATTAAACCATCCCAAGCTAGTATTAATCTAAACTTTATCCCCGATCCCCGCTACCCCCAAATGCCCCACGCCATGTGGGGGGCTCTTTCATGAGCATCCTGAAGCCCTGAGGCTGCTGCAGGAGCTGGTGAGTCTGGGGGGGGTTGGG
>NW_017728992.1:14638542-14648493 GCF_001723915.1 Gavialis gangeticus | reverse complement strand
CTCCTGCAGCAGCCTCAGGACTCATGGGAGAGCCCCCCACATGGTGGGGGGCAGTGGTGGGCAGTGGGGATTGCCCCCCACCAGGCAGGAACTGGTGAGTACAGAGTTTTTTTGTTTGTTTTTTTCCTTAAAGGGCCAGAGCTGGTGTAAGCGGGGCAGCCATGGGGGGGCTGGGACAGTGGGGGGGTTGTTGGGCAGTTCGTGGCAGAGCCCCCTATGCAGGGTGGGGAAGTGGGGGGCAGTGGGGATTGCCCCCCTTCCCAGCAGCACCCAGTGAGTGGGAGCTTTTTTTAAAAGGGCCGGGAGCTGGGGCGAGTGGGGCAGCCATGGGGGGTGGGGCTGGGAGAGTGGGCAGGAGTCGGGGGACCTGGAGGAGCAGGCAGGGGATGGGGCTTGGCAGGGATCCACCCATGGTCCTCTCCCCCCTCCTCCAGCCCCCCTCCCCCACCTTCTACTTACCAGCTCCGAGTTCGGCTCCAGCTCCCTGCTGCAGCAGGCGGGGACTGCTTGAATCGTCGAAGCTCTCTGAATCTTTTCTGAATCAATTTGGAGAGCTTCAAATCGATTTGGACCTTTTTATTGGTCCCCTGATTTGATTCGGATTTGGAGATTTGGCCACCAAATCAGGCCGAATCTTCTCCAAACCAAATCAGCACCTGAAGCTTCGCACAGCCTTACTGGAAAGTACCTTATAGATCATTGATTGGGTCCAGCTCCCTGCACCTGGGCAGGAAACACTGCTGGGATTAAATGATCCCAGCAATATGGGTGTCAAGATGTTTTTTGAAGATTGCCAGCGTGGATGACCATACCACTTCTGTGGGAAGCCTGTTCCAAACCCTTGGCATTCGACTTGTAAAAATGTTTTTACTTACGTCTAGCCTCAAACAATCTTCAATCAGCTTATAACCATTATTTCTTATCCTCCCCCAGGGTGGGGGGTGGCTTGAAGAATAGATGCTCCACCAAGCCCTGATGTACACCCCTGATATACTTATAGCCTGCAACCAAGTCCCCCCTGAGTATTCTCTTCTCCAGGCTGAACAATCCCAAGTCCCTCAGCTTCTCCTCATATGTCTTCGCCTCCAGGCTTCTAATCATGAATGTGGCCCTCCTCTGGACTCTCTTGCGCTTCTCCACATCCTTCTTGAAGTGCAGCATCCAGAACTGGATGCAGTACTCCAGTTGCAGTCTCACCAAGGCCAAGTAAAACAGGAGGATGACATCTTTTGCCTTGCTCAAGTTGCCTCAGTGGATACATGCCAGTGTTTGGTTAGCTCTGCCAGTTACAGCATTGCACTGGTGGCTCATGTTTATGTTATTGTCAATCGTGACACCCAAGTCTCATTCAGTTGTTGTGCTAGCAAGCAGAGCACTGTTGAGCCTGTAATTGTGTTGTGGGTTACGGAGCACTTTACATTTCTCTGTATTAAATGATATCAGGTTGAGGTATGCCCACTTTACGAGCCTGTCCAGGTTGGCCAATATTGCCAGCCTGTCTTTGAGGATGACAACACTCCCCAGTAGCTTGGTGTTGTCAGCGAACTTGGCCAGATTGCTTCTAATACCTGAATCCAAATCGTTAATGAATATGTTGAAGAGCACTGGTCCAAGTACTGACCCCTGAGGGACACTACTGGTTGCCTTGCACCAGAAAGACTCAGTTCCATACTTTGGGTCCTACCACAGAGCCAGTTACCTAGCCACCAGACCATGAAGTAGTTGAGGCTGCATTTTCCCAATTTGACCATGAGGAAACTGTGGGAGACCAGGTCAAAGGCCTTTCTGAAGTGCAAGTATATGACATCAACCTTATTTCCCCTATCCAAGTGGCGAATAGCCTAATCGTAGAAAGAAATGAGATTGGTCTGGCACAATCTGCCCATAATGAAGCCATATTGGCTATCCTACAGAATATTGCCTTCAGTTAGCCTGTGTGTGATGGTTTCTTTGATGATTTTCTCCAGGACTTTACCTGAAATTGTGGTCATATTGATTGGCCTGTAGTTTCCTGGGTCCTCTCTTCTCCTTTTCTTGAAGATTGGTACCGCATTGGCTTTTTTTCCAGCCTTCTGGGACCTCCCCTGAGTGCCATGAGTCTTCAAATAAGTTCACCATCCGTTGTTCGATGATGTTGGCCAGTTCTTTTTGCACTCTCGGGTGCATTTCATCTGATCCAGCTGATTTATATATATTTAGCCTTTGTAGGTGCTCCCCCACAAGATCTATGTCAACTTTGGGAGGGTGGTTACCCCCACCATGGTCATCCTGTATCCTGTCAAGCAGGTCAATACGCTTGGACTGGTGGAATACCAACATGAAGTATTCTTTCAGAAGTTCAGTTTTGTCTTGGGTGTTGGTTAACAGCCGTCCCATTTAAATTGTCAGGGGCCCTATGCTTCCTTTGTTCCTTTTGCAACTTCCTGCATATCTAAAGAAGGAGTTTTTGTTATCCTTGATTCTGGTTGCCAATTTATGTTTGCTTAGTGTTTTTGCTGTCCTCATCTACTCCCTATAGGTGTGGGTTGCTGCTGAGTACTCCTGTTTGGTAGTTGTTCCTGACTTTTATCCCCTGTAGGCTTCTTGCATTAATTTCAGGAGGTCCATGACTTCCCTGTTGAGCCAAGGGGGTCTCCCAATTCTGAAGAGTAAGAGTTACATGACTTCAGGGTCCAGGGCCTACTGCATGTTCCTGTTGCTTGTATGACTTAATCTAGCCCTGACTGAGTCACAGAGAAGTAGGGCTGAAAGGGACCTCCAGAGGTCATTTAATCCAACTCCCTGCCTGAGGCAGATTCATTTCTATCCAAACCCTCCCCTACAACCATGAGCTAAACTTTACATAAGACTGCCTTCAACCCTGACATAAACTAGACCTAAAACCCTATTCTACCACAGGTAAAGCAGTGGAACCATGGCAGCCAATGGCCTGCTTCTATAAAATGTTGTCAATATTGACTTAAGAGGTCCCAGGTGGAGGGCCATGCCCCCTCCCCCCCCATTACAGAGGAAGGCAAAAACACCCACAGTCCATACCAATCTGACCGTGGGGTAAAATTGCTTCCTGACCCCAAATATGGTGATCAATCTGACCCTGAGTGGAAGGGCAAGACCCTTTAGCCAGGAACCTCCAGCTTTGCTTCTTGCATGAAAATTGGCACACTCCACTTGAAATTTTTAGCCTGTATGTTCAAACAGAGGTAGGTACAATCTCTTTATAGGGTTTTCTGTCTTCTTTCAGGGCTCAGATAAAGGAGCAATCCACCATGTGCAAGCTTTGTGTACTCTATCAGAGGTAATCAAAGGTTCAAAATCACAAAAAAAAGCCAGTATCTTGAGGAATATAGTGCTCATAGAGCATCAGCTTTGTGAAAGATGTGTCAGATAGTAAATGTCATCCTTATGCTGGACTACATTCTACATGGCACATTTCTCATAACATTGAATAATCCATGTTGCACACCTTTTTGTGATTTATATAGTAACAGTTCACAAGTACCTTGAAAACTCCATGTAGCTTGCAGAAAATGTAATTAAGGAGGGAATGATAGCAGTCCTCATATATCAGAAAGGCTGCCATGAATAAGAAGAAATTCAGTTTATTCAAACACCTTTCAATATAAGTAAAGATTCTCAATATTTTTAATTTATGCAAGTGAGGGACTGTATCAAGATAATCCATATTTAATATGCAAACTGAAACAAGGAAAATCTGACATTTCTTATCATAACATTGAATAATCCATGTTGCACACCTTTTGTGATTTATATAGTAACAGTTCACAAGTACCTTGAAAACTCCATGTAGCTTGCAGAAAAAATAATTAAGGAGGGAATGATAGCAGTCTTCATATTTCAGAAAGGATTCCATGAATAAGAAGAAATTCAACTTTTCTTCTTTGCTGCAGAGGGCAGGATGTGAAGCAATGGTTTCACATTTAAGCAAAGTAGTTTTAGATTAGATGTCAGGGGAAAAAAACTTCTTCTTTACTGTTAAAACAGGGAAGGAGTAAAAGAGATTGCCCAAGTGTAACAGGAGACCCCTAACCCTGTTCCTAGTGAGAAAGACACAGTGAGTATATCTATACATGCATTAATGCATCGTAATTATGGCGTTTTAGTACCTGTAATAACAGAAACTATCTTAATGCGCCGTAACTAGTGCAACTCTGCAGTAGCACTGATGACTATCTTTTATGTGATGCTAATGTGCAGTAGGCTAATTTTACTAAGCATTAGTGCATTAGCGTGGCTTTCACATGCCCAGTGACTACGAGAGTGAGAAAGGGATACTCTGCCTTTAAAGCCCAGCTGCTTTGAGCTTAAAGGAGCAGTCCCTGGGCTATATAAGCTTAGTTTCAGGGAGAACTAGTCAGTCAGGTTCTGATGTTGCTGGGGTAAGGAACTTCCTGCTTCAAATTGCAGAAGTTAGACTTGAGTCTGTGAATTGTAGGTCCAATAGGGCCAGAGCTGGAAGAAGCCTCAGTAGAACTGAGAGAAGCCTAGCAGAGGCCCTGAAGAGAAGGCACTAGGAGCAGATTAAGGGGGTGGGGTTTGTTCTGCTTTAGGTAAAGAGGCATCCTGGCCTCAGAAGCCTTTAGCTGCAAGGAATGGATGAGCTGGATGAGAAGTCGGGGCCTGCTGAGACCACTCTGAGCAGTGTGTAGTCTGGTTATTATTTGTGAGTAGTTTTGTGCTAGCTAGCCCAAGAGAACTAGTTCTCAGCTGAAAGCCCTGTGGACTGCTGATTGGGGTCAGGGAGCTTGCAGAGCTGGTTTGTAGATTAGGTGGGGTCCCTGAATCCCAAGCACTATATGGGGCTGAGCAGAGATGACTCTATGATGTGGCCATAAAGAAGAGGAACCTAAGGTTGCCTCTTTCAACTGAACTGAAGGCCTACTATTTACCAACATAGTTGTGGCAGGTGATTTGGGATATTGAGAGGATGTGCAGATGAGGGATGACAGCCCACGGGTAGAAGACCACCCTGGGATACCTGGAACCTGCTACATTAGGGAAGTTGTGGAATCTCCTTCACTGAAGTTTTTCCAAGAAGAGGTTAGTTAACCATCGGGTAGGGATGATTTAGACATATCTCTTCTGCATTCATGTGGGGAGTTAGGCCAGATGACCCTTGAGGTCCCTTCCAGCCCTATGATTCTCTGAGAAACAGACCTAAGTTCCAGTGTGTTCGTTGTAGCATGATAGAAATTTTGGGAGGAATTCTTTACAGCTGAGGCAGTGCGCCATTATTCTTACTTTACATTGTTGAGGGATATATCTATATCTCTATAACTGAGTAAGAGTGCATGCTCTGTAATTAGATTACTGTCCTGTAATGTGGGACGTTAGGGTTCAAAATTCGTCAAAGAGTGGTAGGCAAAAGGTGTTGTATGCATACAGACATGGACACAGACACCAAGCTCTTGTTAGCTGTGGTTCTTAGTAGACCACAGTTTGGGAGTTTGTATTACATTTATGTGCATCCAGGGCAGAGCTGTATAGAGCATAAATGAATTTAGTTATGTCAGGCCAGGTTATATTTCACTTATTAGGGCCAAGTACAGACATTATACATAAACTGGTCTAAGTGATCAGAAATTGAACCAAATCCATAACCATACAGAAGTTTAGCACACATAGATTGGTCTAAAAATGGCAGAACCTAGTCTAAGATAGACCTGGTTTGATGTGCACTCCAATCTAATTGATTTAGGGTAGACAGGTGAATCATAAAATCATAGATGTAGGGTCGGAAGGGACCTTGTAGATCTTCAAGTCAGACCCCCTGCCTGGGCAAGAGAAAAACTGGGCTCAAATGACTCCAGCCAGGTAGGCATCAAGCCTCCTCTTAAAGACCCCCAGGGTAGGAGCCAGCACCACTTCCTTTGGAAGTTGGTTCCAGATACTAGCCGCCCTGACTGTGAAGGGTGCTGGAGCACCTCCCGTCAAGAAGGAGGGTTTTAGGAGGCCACAAAGGAGCCTGGGTTGCTGGAGGACTGTGATCCAAATGGAATCAATAGGGAATTTGGTACAGAATTTTTTCCGATTTCTCTGCATATCAGTGGCTTTTTGGGGGAAAAAAATCAGGAGCACTGGAACCAATTACTCTTCCTGTATTAGGCTTTATCTTGATCAAGAGACTCAAGTGACTTTACTGACACTACTTTTTAAAGATCTAATTTTCTCCTGGCAACATGTACTAAAAGTACAAAACATAGGAGTGCTGGGAAAATTCAATAGGTTAGATCTGGTCACATGGCAGATATCTATTCCCAGTGATTCCACTTACAAAGAGTCTTAAACACACGAAGTGATATAGAATTAATAGCTAACACTATAACTATTTGTTAGGCACAATTCTTTACCATTTCTATTAAGAATTTATAGATTTTTCTATTGGATTGCCCCAAGCATAGAAGTATTGTTGAAGGATCTCTTTGGGACTTCTATCATTAATGAAATAGATGCCATAAAGATTATTTCTGCATCTTTCACAAGAGAAAAAAAAACATCTGGTAGAAACAGCAAAAATAGCTTTCATTTCAGTTACTGTTTCTTGCAGTAGATGAATGTAATTATTCTTCAAGTGTTAAGTTGTTATATAAGGCATATATCATGACAAAAATGAAAATTTTAAAAGAACTTCTAAATTGAAATTCAACTTCTAATTAATTTTGTAATAAAAAGCCTCACTATCTTTAGATACCAGTCATTCAAAAAGAGAACTCCAAAGCAGGTTTAATTGGAAGGAATTAGATAACACAATCCCTGAAACTGTTGAAACTGTTAAGTGAGCTAAAGCTCCTTTGAAAGAAGTAAGCATTTCTCTGAGACAGATGAAGTAATTGGAAATAAGGCAGGAAAAAGTTCTGTTTAACAAAGAAGAAGAGGAACCTTTTTGAGCTGTCTATATGCTATCTGGCTCTGGGACTATTTCATGTCAAAGAGGTAATTTTTTTCTTACAACACTTAGCAATTCTGAATTAGCTCACAAAATGTTATAAATTGTTACCAGAACACCTGAAAAACTGTAAAGAGCAAATAAATATTAGTAATTTAGGGGAGTAAATTAGGGGAGAGAAAAACTAAAAAATCTTTTTTCCACAAGGTAAATGTGTTTTAATGATATCTTGCTAGGCTAGATATTTATAGAATGTAATTTCTGGCCTCATTAGTAGAGCTGAGAAATCTATTCATAGTGAACAATTTATCCAATGACATGGCTTCTTTCTTTTGTTTGCAAGTTAAATGCAAACAGACTTTTGCCCTAATTTTTCCACTTCCTTGAACATTGTGGTCATTTATACCTGGGCAATGTGAGCATATAGTGCTTGAATGTTTGCAATCAATTCACAGACTTAACTCCTATCCCCTCCATTCCTCCTCCAAAATGGAGTGAGTCTAAAAGAGAAAGGCATAGAAAGTCTAATCTTCTCGCACACATCTGGTGAACAGAAGAGCTAAATTCATTATGTGTTCATCTCTTCTGCTTTACATACTACCCTTACTGAACGTGTATTACTTCCTACTCCCGTACATAGCTAAATAATTACTAGGTTGGCAAGCTGACATTTCTATTCCCATTATACTTCAGATAGTCCTCTCTTGTAATCAGCAGTTGTACTTGGCCCAGTTAGTGCCAGAGGCTATAAATACAGCCCTTATATTTTGCCATCATGAACTACATTTGAAAACTGCATGCTTGAAAAGCCTATATATGGTAGTTTTGCTGAAATTAAATTATAATACTACTGTAAATCTTAAATATTTAGGAGGAAAATGTATTACTACTTATTAACTGGTGTTTTTTTATGTATTTTTAAGCACACTTTGTCAAAATGTAATAGCATAGTATAATCTATGAGGTGAGCCTTTTGCATTTAAGCTTATTGTGGAGCAAAAATGTGCAGGAATACATGATCTGTAAAATCTCTTTTCTGTAAGTATAATTGGTACCTATCAGCAGTGATAGGATTTTAGTTAATGGTACTCAGACTTCATGCATGTTGATGATAATGACTGGTGTGAAGGCAATTCCCGATAGCTAGAAATAGTCAACCAACCTATAATTTATAAATAGGGAGACTACAGTATGCTGTGTGAAATGTGTCTTAAGTGACAAAACCTAGTGAAAAATACACACGTCCATAATAACAAAAACAAACATGAGAGCAGAGGAGAGATTGAAAATACTAAAAGAAGATGCTATACAGATTAATATCTATAGATCTGTATGCATAGCTAAAACTGAATTGTATAACTTTAGTCATTCTGGGCATGTCTAACTGGCTGCAGCCTGTCTTACTAGACCATGCTCACAGGACATGCCAATTGCACACTCCAAGCCATGAAATGTTCTTATGAGAATGCTCCAGGTTTGTCCTCAGTGGGCGCAACTACATGAGACATTTACTGTAGAGTAGACTAATTAGCTCTGCAGTAAATGTCTCAGCATCTACACGTGTCGAGCTATTAGCCTGGAGTAAATTAATATACTCTATAGCAGGGTAGTACTTGTCCTGCAGTGGAGATTTTTAAACCATGTCACCATCCTCCCTGGACCTGTCTGACCTGGGTCTGTGATGTCCCAGGCCACTTTTGCCATAGTTCAAACTGGTCATCCTGGTAACTTTTGTGTGCTCCTCTTTGGGCACAGCACTCACACCACCACTGCTCTGCACTGACACATTTGCAGCCACATCCCAGCTCCCTGCTGGTCTGTCAGCCAGAGCCTCTCTGCTGCATGCCTTTCTACAGCATGGCTTCCTGTGGTGCGTCCCTGCTGCCACACTCCGCCACACCTCCTGAGACTTCACTCCATGCGCCTCTCTGTGGTGTATATCTCCACGATGCATCTCTGCTGCTGAACTCCTCCCCACTTCTGGCCTCTCTGTCTCACACACTTTTGTTGCTGGACTCCGCCCCTTCACTGCACTGCTTCACAGAGTCATGCTGCTCCGGAAAAGATGCCCCGGAGCCGGACATGCCAGGGATGGCTGTAGTGGGCTGTCCTCCGAGCTCTCTCATCCCTTTCCCCCCCCACCCCTTCACATAGTCCCTAAAGCATCTCAATGGGTCACATGGAGCACATGTACATGGTTGTACTATCAATCCTGGGTCACATCTGGGTGCACTAGAAACCTTCAGTGGAGGAGAGTAGATAGATCAGGGTGTTCCTGAATGTACTTCCCCAGGCCACACTCCACCTCTGTCTCTGGAGGGCCCAGTAGTGGCTCAGTGCAAGAAGGTGTCCAGGTTTACTCCAAGCCACTCATGGCTTCTCCTAAGTAGTCTGATCTGCCTCACTGCTTGTTTCTGGGGTGTTTGAGGAGAAATGGGTGGGCAGGGTCATTTTACTGGTGGAGGACCTGAGGTCAGGAGGCAGGCAATGAAAATCCGGGTATAAAAAAAAACCTCCATGGACAAACTGCAGTGCAGGGCACAGTCCTGAAATGTGTTCTCAGGCAACCAGAAGCTGAGCCCTTCAGAGAGATGCTTTGGCATCTGGCCAGAACATCTCTATGGTGGCCCTGCTGCCCCAGCATGCTGCCTTAGCATGCTGGGGCAAACAGGAGTGGGTCAAGGCTATAGCATGACCCAGACCTGGGCACTGTCCCTGGTAAGTAGGGGTGGGACTTTGTGGGTCCTGGGTGAGGCTTATGGGTGGTGGGGTTTGTGGGGGGAGCATTTCTGGCAGAGTTTTGAGGTGGGCCCATCACACACCCATTTCCCCCCTGCAGTGTGCAGCCCCTGGTGTTGCCAGCAGCAGCCAGCTGGGCTGTGCCTGATGCAGCACAGCCTGACCCATGGTCTCGACATGTTGAACAGGCCTGGCCTAACTCAGCTCAGCCCAACCCGTCCCACTCCCTGAGCCCTCATTTACTCAGATAGTATCTGACAAAGTTAGAATCATAGAATCACAGAATCAATGAGTCAGAAGGGACCTAG
>NW_017728992.1:14637717-14638021 GCF_001723915.1 Gavialis gangeticus | reverse complement strand
CCATACTAGCTACACCCTGGGCTCTGAGTGCCTCCCTGACTATTGCCCGGAACACATCCAAGTTGGCTTTCCTAAAGTCAAACATTTGCTCTGTGCTAGTTACCCTCCCCACCTTTCTCTAAATAGCAAACTGGATTATTTCATGATCGCTGTCCCCTAGCCTCCCTTGTACTATCACATTCCCCACCAGGTCGCCCTCAGAGGCTAACACCAGATCCAGTATGGCATTTTCCCTAGTGGGGTTGAGTACCTCCTGCACGAGGTGTAGGTCCTGTACGCATGTCAGGAACCTTTGCGAGTGGCT
>NW_017728992.1:14633452-14637247 GCF_001723915.1 Gavialis gangeticus | reverse complement strand
CTGCTGGAGGAGGTCAACTAGCCTGTAAGAAAACAAACTCTTACCTTTGGGGGAGAGATGGAGACCATCATGCCCCAGGACACCTTCTGATCTGAAGTGCAGGTCATAGTCCAGGAAGTCAAATCTGGCATGACGACACCAACTCCGGAGGTGCTGGTTCACCTCATGGATGCAGGCGCTCTGCCACTGATGGCCTCCACTAACCGGGAGGAGGGATGAAAAGACCACCTGGGCCCCCAACTCTCTAATCTTGGCCCCAAGGCCCTGTAGTCATCCATGATCTGGTCCGGACTACTCCGGGCCGCATCACTGATTCCCACATGGATGAGGACCATAGGATAGTAGTCGGAAGGCCAGATGAGGTCAGTGATCTTCCCTGTGATGTCCCCAATCTTGGCTCCTGGGAGACAGTACACTTCTCTCACATTGTGGTCCGTGCGGCGGATGGGTCCCTCTGTTCCTCTGAGGAGGGAGTCCCCTACGACAATGACTCCACGTCTCTTCCTCTGGGTCACTGGATGATGCTCAGTTGGTATGGATGCTGGCTTGCTGGATGAGAGCGTGGCTTCCTCCCTACCTTCTTCCTCATGCCCAGTCTCCTCCAGTGCTGCCAGGGCCGCATACCTGTTTCCCAGTTGTACTGGGGTGACAGCTGATGCAGCTATGCACCGCCTGTGACGCTGCCTGGCCCTGGAGGTGACCATCCTCCATTCGCCTCCTGCAGACTCCTGGGTGGTGACAGCCTGAGGGGACGGGCCTGCAGAGAGAGAAAGTACCCGTCAATCTCGTCCTCCATGGCCCTGATCCCCTGCAGCCTGCTCACCAGTTGTTTTTCTGCTAAAGCTCATGCCTTTCTGAACCAGTTAATCTCTAAGGGCATTTGTACATGAGACAACATTTAGTCCTTGTTAATTAACCACATCTTTAAAATTTTAACCTGGGTTAATTTGATGCAATGCATTTGTGTTTGCATGACACGCTCTTTCAAGAGACCTAAGTCCCATGTGTCATTCTCTGCAGATTCCAGCAGGGGGAGCCACATACCAATCTAGGTCAGACTGCCCTCCCTCTGCTCCCACCAACCAAGTAAAGCAAAATTCATGACATTTGTTTAGGGGTGGGGGCAGAGGTAGGGGCTGCTACAGGGCAGGAGGGGTGGGGTTTGCCACTGAGGGCAGCACAGGGGCTGGAACCTGTGCTAACAGGGGCTGAGTGGGCAGGAGATGGTGCCTGGGTGGAAGGAAAGAGAAGGGGAGCTGTGGCCAGCCCCATCCCTGTGCTGTGTGTGGGCAAGTTTTTTAAATGCACGACAAATGTCCAGGATTTCCTCCCCAGGTTTGTTTTCAACATGGCCACTGCTAGTTAGAACAACAGATCTCAGAATACCTAGTGCAGCACTTGAGTGACTGGGAGCTGAGTTGGAGATTTTGCTTTGCTCCGCTGGCGGAGGAGGAGTGACTTCCTATCATAATCATAAGGCAGGGCTGGGGGGGCGGGGTAGGGGCTGCGGGTTGGGAGTGAGGGGCACCATGGGGCTACCGGGGGCAGGGGAGGCAGGAGGCTGCAGATCAGGATTGTGTGTGTGTGTGTTCCTAGAAATATCTCCAGTGCAATGAAGTTGCATGTTGGTCTCTGGGTGAGGGAACAAAAGCGATGGAGCTCTGACTGAAAAAGGGTGATAACTGGTGTCTTTGGAATGTAAAAACTTTCCACAAATCCAGGGCTTTTTAGTGGATGACAAACTGAAGGACTTTCAAGGTAGCTAGCCGGACTGGGTGGGTAAACCAGTTTTTCTTCTGTTCAGAAAAGTTCACCAACACTTGAGAGCTGACCAGACCAGCCAGGACCTGCATGCGCAGCCTCAACCCTGGCCTACCCACACCCACTTGACACACCTACCCACGATGAGTGACAGTGGCTGTTGTGGTGGCCAGGCAGAAGCTGCTGCTGGACACAGGGGGAAAGTGGCTACCTCTCTCTCGTGGATGCCAGGCCCTTCTTGCTGTAGCCATCTGGAGCCCACATCCGGGCTGCCCTGTGGCTCCTCTCTGCTGTTGTCATCGCCACCACCAGTGCCACCTCTGGGCTGCCCAGAGGGACAGTGGAACAGAGCCACAGAGCAGCCCGTGTGCGGGATCTGGGTAGCTGTAGCAGGAAGGAACCAGCAGCGGTGTGGAGGAGATGACTGTTTTTCCCCCATATCCAGCAGCAGCTTCTGCCAGGCTGCTACTGCAGTTTATCATGGGCAGGCTGGTCTGAAGTAGGCACTGGGTGGGCTGGCGGTGGGGCTGTGTGCATGGTTCCTGGCTGGTCCAGAGCTGGTCTGCTCCAGCTGGGGTGAATCTGGAGTCAGTGCAGGGGTGGGCTGGGACCAGAGCTGTGCACTCAGCTGCTGCTGGGCACTGGTGGCAGTGAATAGTTGCTGGGTGCATGGGCTCTAGGCTGTTGCAGGGGGGGGTGCTGATCAGCCCATGACAGCTTCCCAAAACTGCCTATGTGGCCCATGGGCCCAAATAATTGTCACCCCTGACTCAGCAGCACCAGGCATGCAGAACTCTGTAGTGTCACATCCCAGAGCCTTGCCACTGGTTAGGGGGGCTTAGGAGCCTGTCTGATCACTCAATAGTACCACCAGTGGGTTAGAGTCTAGGTTCCAGGCATCCATACCTCTGCACAGAATCCAAACACCCATAAAGGCTGTTCTCCCTTTCATGCTCATGATGTACATAATCTATTCAGGGAATAAAACTTATGCTTCCTATTCTGCATCTGGATGCCAATGCCATAATCTTACCATAAATTATGGATTTAGATTTCTTTAGGGGCTGAATTTGAAAAATGTGGGCTTTAATTTTTTTAGCTTTTAAGCCAACTAAAAATAGTAGGAGGCAAATATGGATTTGTTAATTCTATTAGCAGTCTAGGTTCTTACAAATGCTGTAGGTTCGATGCATCTTTCAACAACGTATTTGTATTCATGAATAATACATGCACAAGCATTTGGAGCAATCTGTTCCTTTAGATTATGGCTAAATAATTATATTTCATGCTCATGCCTTAAGTTCACAGTTATTCTCGTCTCTCCTTTTTCATAAAAATACAAAAAAAGCAATGAAACTGTCGCATACAACAGGCTAAGATGCTCAATTAGGAGTGTGTTGAAATTATTACATGTATAAATGCATTGTACAGGTGGTATTTACTGAATAGATTGAATCAGCCCAAGGGGTTATTTACATTTCAGTTTAGCTTAATATTTTAGTTTTCCATCAGAATGCGTGAACAGGTGGGTCAAAGTAAAGATTGACTCAAACCACAAACATTTCCTAATGAGTTGTTTTTTCTTCCTCTCATCTGATTTTGGTGTGCATGCTTTAATTTTGGTGTAAGTGGTGCTGCAGATTTTACATTCCTGTGTTGAAAAAATATGTAAAAGATCCACAGCTCAGATGGAGCTACCATAATTCATGCTAGAAAGCGTCACCTACCAGTTCTGTCATATTAGTGCCAGGACCAGAAACATACTTGGTTTCTCAAGAAAGCCTATTCATAGGTTCCACAACAAACTATATACTTGGAGCCAATCTATACAGCTACAAGGTCCTGAGAGAAGCAGAACCCCACTCCCTTATTCCTGCTACT
Source organism: Gavialis gangeticus (assembly GCF_001723915.1). Taxonomy (NCBI): domain Eukaryota; kingdom Metazoa; phylum Chordata; order Crocodylia; family Gavialidae; genus Gavialis; species Gavialis gangeticus. Next base: position 14,633,605 of record NW_017728992.1, on the reverse strand, counting down.
CCTGCAACAAATGCAGAGAAGAAACTGGGAAGCTGTGCTGAGTCACCCTCCTCCATTTATCTTACAGGGGTGTAAACAGTAGCTGTGTTGATCTAAGGACATAGGCAGAGAAGGTTGTTTGGGTAAATCTGATATCTTTTATTAGACCAACTC
>NW_017728992.1:14623986-14628452 GCF_001723915.1 Gavialis gangeticus | reverse complement strand
TTTAGGTTTAAATACCCATCATCAGGCTGAGGAAGCATCTGCAGTTGGTGTGGGCTCTTCCTGGATGGAATGAATAGTAAAGAAGCCAGAGGCTGGGCTGTACGCATGCAAGAAAGGCAGTCAGTGAAGATGTAAAATGAGGAATCAGCTACATTCATCCCCGCCCCCACTGGCCTGTCTCTCACCCACTGACTCCTCAGTTTACATCTTCACTGACTGCCTTTCTTGCATGCATACAGCCCAGCCTCTGGCTTATTTACTATTCATTCCATCCAGCAAGAGCATGCACCAACTGCAGATGCTTCCTCAGCCTGATGAAGGGTATTTAAACCCAAAAGCTTGCTAAGAAGAATGTTTCCAACTATATGAGTTGGTCTAATAAAAGATATCAGATTTATTCAGTGATCTTAGGCACCTTGGCCAGAAAAAACAGAGATCACCAGCAGAGGGTGCTGTCAGGGAAGCCTCCAGGCTAAATGCTTTCATCTATCATTAATTTACTAAAGTGTAATTGATGCAACAACAGAACTGGAGAGAAATGGAGAAATTGATCCAAAACAGAAGGCAGAAGCTGGATTCCTGTACTTCATTAAGCTGACTTTGGTTGTACCTGGATGGCCATTTCTCTTCAAATTAGCTAGCAAGCTGTTCTGCTCAGGTTTAAAAAGAACAAAATATTAGTAATTACAACCAGCATAGATTTCCCATCCTCAGGAGACTATAATGTTATTAGTTATTAAATCTGCTGTCCACACAAAGATTTCTTTCCCCAAATGTCAAGCCCTTTATTGGTGATGCATAGAACATACCTGGCAATATGAAATATTAAGACCATCTGTCAGCAGACTTATAGTAATCAAAAAGGCTTCACCACTTCTCTCAGCTGGTTGGCTTGTCTAAAGGCCAAATAGAACTTATTCAGCTCTCGAAGGAATTGTGGGTCATTACACATGTCTCTGTACATAACGATTCATGTGAGAAAATGTTGACATTTGCACTGACTGTAATTGCACAGGCAATAGTCTACTCCCCATCATTCCTAAAATTCCTTTGAGAAGGGAAGGTGCTGGGTTGATACTGGGAATAATTTTCTGTCAAACTTCTCAAGCGATTGCCTCTTTCCATGTTTTGTGTCAATTGTGTATTTTGTGGCGGTTCAGTTCTATACGGAGAAGACCCTTAAGTGGTGTTGCTGGCACACCTATCTGATATATGTGCCAATATAAAAATAACCGTTGGTCTTTTTTGCCTTGATGGGGAATAGTCAATCTGTGAGGGAGCAGGGCATAAGGAAGTGTGCAGAGAGCTAGACACTTGAATGCCTTTTCATTTTGGAAAAATAAGAGGAATGAAAAAATAAGTGAATGCCACCCAGAAATAAATTAACATTTCATTTCTGATTGAAAAAAAACCCTATTTATTCTCTCCTTCAACATTATTTTTCCTCCTTATGGCTACAAATGGAAAGGTCACTGATTTGTTCACTATGCCAAAGCTGCCTTTTACATAATAAATGATCAGAATCATAACTAAAGATGTGTTGGTAATAATAAGGAAGCCAATAGATCAAAGTATTTGCAGATAATCGCAATTATCTTGTTCTTGTGGTGGTTCATGTCTGAACAAGCTAATTATGCCTCACATCTTCCCTAAATACTAAATATATTTAGTAGCTGCCAAACAGTACTTTTAGAAGAGATGCTGCCAGCAATATACAGGAAATGACTTAGAAAATACTAATGGAACTTGCAAACAACAGGCTTCCAAAGGCTTTTGAACCATCATTCAAGAGGGTGGTAGCATGGTACTGGCTTCATGCTATATAAAGAAAAGGAAAAACAGACAAATGAAAGGGAAAGAATAGTTCACTTTGACTTAACTTGAAATGGATGGCCCCACTTCAGTTTACAGTTTAACAAAATAGATGCGGCAGATTACTTCCTAATTCTATGATTTTACAATGGAACTTGGACTAGTTACAATGAACAGCAAGCAACAGCTGTGGCCTTAAGGCTTAGTGTAATATCTTATCTAATATGAAATCTTATATATATTCATACATACTGATGGGTCAAGAGCATAAAAGAATTCACAAATGTTGGCTCACTTTAAAATGAATGTGTGTTTGTGCCCAGCTTGTATTTGCTTTCCAAGAACAATTGAGCAATACAGTTTTACTAGGGAGAGTGCCCAGAAAGAGTGAGTTTGAAACTTGCACAGCAAAGCATTTGCAAAAGTGAGACTGACGTGTAAAATACTGAATATCTGACACAAAACCTGATTAATAACAGTGACTCTCCAATTTCTGTAACAGAAGCAATCCAAAGTGACTTATGTGATCAGTTACAATGAACCAAAATAACTTAGATGTCTAATATTACATATCTAATGCATACAGAAAACTGTTTGAAGTGAAACCTGGGGCAAGCAACTATGTCAAAAAACCAAAATGCTGACAATTTAAAAACCTGTTAAATCCAATTAAATGACATTCTGCCCAGATCCCATGAGAAAAGGATGAGGAAATTAGAGTTAATTATGTGTTCCTCTCTTTAAACACTTAATACTGGGGTTATTTTGAGATCCAGTTCAACAGAACTACAGCACCATACTTGCACATCCAGAAACTTGTGCTCCATCAGCCCGCTGTATACTACTGGAATGGTGGAAGTAGTAAGGACTTTTGTCTACCTCTTTTTGCTTCACAAAAAGCAGAGTGGCACAGTAAAGCTCTTGGGTCCAACTTGCTTCTGATTTGTGAATCTTTATCTACCACCTCAAATCTAGATCTAGCAACTGCTATCTCTTAAATGACAGAGGCTTCTATGGTCATATCCATAGTAGGACTTAAGGGCTTAAACTGGGAACTGGGCAAGACAGAGATCACTGTGTCCAAACCTGTAATCCTGAAAACTGTCACCCTCCTACTTATGGATTACTTCCCTGGTGTTCCATAGACTCTGTAGGTATTTCAGTTTCTGACTTTAATATTTCCCAGACACTTACATTTATATGGGTGCATCTAGCCATTCATTAATGCACTGTAGTTACTGTGCATAACCAAGCACTAAATTGATGTGCAGTAACTGGGGCTACTGGATGTAGCACTGGCGCACAGGTTTTTACAGATGCTAACTGCGCAGTAGCAAAATACTGCTGCACAATAGTGTATTAGCATGGAGTCTGCCCAGCACACTACTGTGCAGTGTTATTAGGCTACTGTGCAGTTAGCATCTCATGTAGACGTGCCCTGTATTTAACAGGTTCATAACCTGTTCTTCCAAACAGAGGCTCATGGTGGCTTACAGTAAACAAAATAACTAGCAGAAGATATAATAGCACTTGTCCACTTACTGCTTTTTTCTCACATTCATAGAGCTAATGGGTTTTACTGATGGACTTTAGTTGATGAAGTGTTTTGGAGAAGAGGCTTGAGCACTGGTGTCCTACTTGGTTCAGAATTATGAGCTAAGGAAGCTGGAACTGATTCAGTCTTGTTGACTGTCTTAGTGTTGGGGCTTCTCTATCATCCTAAGGATTGCTTAATTGTCATCTCCACTCTGGAATATAAGAAAGTAGCGAACAACCAAGGCAGACTGGGAGATATGAAAGAGTGTGTTCAGATGAACTGGTGGAAGTTTAACAGTTTTCCATGAGCAGGTGGAAACCCTACTGGTAGAGCACTGTGAAAATGTTTCAGGGCCCACCTAGGTGCTCTGCAGAGATCTTGCACTGCCAATAGCATGCAGTCAGGGAAGCCCACTGCACACATGCCAGCATGTTTTACAAGCTTCCCTATCTGCTTGGAGACAGTTAACGGTGGCCAAGGATATAAATCAGGGCTGTATGCACCCCAAGAGATGACACTGGCCCTTCCCCATAACATCCCCTCTCTCCCAGATGTCAGGCTTTGAGACAGCAGACCCAGAGTTTGTTTGCTAGCTTTACTAGCCTTCAATTTCCCCTTCAGCAGCCCATAATGGATCCTTACCCCTCTGGCATCAGCTGACAGACCCAGTCCCAAGGCAAATCAGGTGAGTGGTCAGGGTTGGGTGCTGGCAAGTTGAGTCTTTCTGTGGATTGGGGAGGGGGAGGTTATGGGCTCCATTCCTGGCAATGGTCAGGTCTATGTTATTTGGGTGCAGGAGAGATGGGGTCTGATCATCCCACTGAAGATCTTACTGTAGTAGGAGGCCTGGTGCTCCTGCTACTTTAAGAGCAGACAGGCTGCACATGAGGTTGGCTGCAGATGTGGCAGGAAGCAATCAGGAACCACATGACCCAAAAGGGGGCAGAGCTTAGGGTGTATATAAGCCCAGGCCCTCTGCTGGGCAGGCAGTTGGTCCTTGGAGGCTGTTGAGAGAACATCTTCTGTGTAGGATGGCTGCAGATCCTGAGTAACACCTAGGAGATTACAGCCTGTGGTAACAACTGGAGGCTTGGGAAGAGCTAAAAGGAAGAGGAGG
>NW_017728992.1:14607942-14618986 GCF_001723915.1 Gavialis gangeticus | reverse complement strand
ACTCTGGTGAACAAACGTTCCCCCAGATCCTGGTGGTCACCCCTGATAAACTTACAGCCTGTGGTAACAACTGGAGGCTTGGGAAGAGCTAAAAGGAAGAGGAGGTCCCAAAAGGACCTGGGAGCAGGGCTGGAGCCTGGGGAGCAGGGCAGAGAGGGCTAGAGGCTAGAGCCTAGAGCCTGGGTGAAAGATGGAGAAAGTCCAAATACTCAAGATTAGAACAGCGATGGGACCAGAGAAGATCTGGTACTTAGTGGGGACCAAAGAGGTCCTGTGTTCAGGAGGCATTAGGTACCCAGGAAGAGAACATAGATGGGACTAGAGATGGTCTGGGGCCGGGTGGGGGGAGAGGGGGGGGCACACCAAGCATGTCTGGTGCCCAGGGGAACTAAGTACCTGGAGGGGACAAGGAGGGTCTGTGCCCAGAGGGGACTAAGTATCTGGGAATAATGTGGAGATGGGAACCAGGGTGGGTTCAAGAGCAGAATCAGAACAGACTCCAACCTAGGAGTTGGACAGGAGTGGATGAGAGCTCTCTCAGGAAGCCCTGGGACAGCCTTCCTTTCCTTAAGGGAAACATACGTTAAGACCTGGCAGGTAAACAGAAGGGGAAGATCAGGATAAAGCAAGGACTGAGTAGCCACCAGGGGGTGTCATGGCCACCCCTGGGACTGGCCTCTATTACATTTCCCCATCAAGAATAGATGCAGCCCCTACAGGAATGGAGCCCACTGACACCTTCCTTCCTCACCCCCCACTGCTTCTCCCACTGAAAATGAACCAGGCTTTCAGGCTGGGGGGCTCTGGAAATGGCTTTCCCAGGCCCCAAACTGACAGGGGGGGTGGGTTTTTTTTCTGCGCTTGGCAGGAACAGTGGAATTCAGCCAAACTGTAGACTGTCTCCCTGGACTGGAGGTGTGGGGGGCCTGGAGCAATGCATGCTGGGATACTGGAGAGTCACAAAGACACTTTTATCAGAGGTAAGTGTATAAGTGTTACTTCTTTTTTCTGGTAGACAAGGTTCTTTGGGTAGATGTGTTATATCTTTTATTAGACCAACTAAATTGTTGAGGGGAAAAGTTCTTTGCAAGCTTTTGGGCACAAACACTCTTCTTCAGGCATTGGGAGACTGGTGGAACTCAGGTAGAAACTCTGGTAGACTCAGGCATTTTTTCTGGTAGAAACTTTACCTAATGTTACTTCTACCTCACTGAAGCTGGTAGAAGTTTCTGGTCTGGAAAAAAAACTCTTAAAAGATTAGAAACTATTTTTGTGTATCCCCTCTCTTCAGTATGGCTTCAATCAGGGTGTAGCCTCCAGAGTTGACAAAATCCTTGACAAAGTAGTTAATGTACTGATATGCAAGAGAAAAGGATAATATCTACTTACATGTATATGTGTTAGTGTGGAACTGGATGGAGCAAGGAATTATGCATGTACATAGATGCATGTTTTCAGAAAGTTTTTCTTTTGTGTACACTGGAACCTATCCTCTCTTGACCAGCCAAATGACACTGAATAAAGTCTACTTGGTTTTCTATTTGTTTTCTTCTCACTGACAAACTTGAAGCCATGGGCCTGAGAGAAATGTGCCTAGAAGCTGCAACCAGCTGTGTATGGCTCTTCAGGCAAGTGTAGATTGGACAAAATTCTTCTACAGTATTAACTCCCAGCTGTTGTGGATTGATCCAACATGCAAAGCATATCAAGCATTTATGAAAAAGTATGGCTTTAGCACAAACAGACCAGAAACATCCTTCTACATATTCAGCTACTGTAATGACTCAGAAAGCATCAGCCATCGCTTGTCCTTGTTTGTTTATTTGGACATGAAGGGTTGGTTTTTTTTCTCTGTATATTTTGATTCATCCCATTCACCTTGTCTGAGCTCAAGTCAGGAAAAAGGCAAAATTTCAGCCAGCATTCAGACTCCAAATAGTTTTAATTTGTGGTGTTAACATTCTGTTCAGTATTTTTCTCCTCCAGCAACAATTTCACACATGAGGACTTTTTCTTTACTAGGTCACTGTATGTGGTAATCTTCTGCAGTTCTATGAACGCTGAAGGTTTCACCACTGGTCATAACCAGTTGACATCGATAAAATGGCTCTTCTACAAAATGTTAATACTGGAGGTAGTGATGCTTTTAGTTAAGCATCTTCCCTCACCCTCCTTGTTCTGTCTCGCAGGCAATATGAATTTTTTTTTTTCATTTGACATGTCTCCATTTTTAAGGTTATTCTGTTTTCCTGGATATCATTTAGCGTGGTTAAGTATTAGTGTTCTTAATCCTAAAATTGAGTTTGACCCACTTGAAAGTATTAAGTGATTAAAGGGCAGGCAGGAATGAAGTTGATTTGCTTTGAATATCATTGAAAATGGTCTGCTTATGTGGTATTTATAAGCCATAATTTAACGGGCTAAATAGCACTCCCCTTGAATTACTGTTAGTATTTGCTGTATATAGCAGCTGTAATGCAGGAAAAAGCTAGTGCTGTTTATTGTGGCACTTTTAATATCTTCAGGCTACTCATCTACCATGAATCCCAATTCAGATCTAATTAATTATAGGAATAAACTAAATGTGGAAGTAATTTCCCAGCTTCAATATATTGAGCTGAGTGAAAGAGCCATAGTAAGAGTAATGGAGTGAGACTGTCCACATTGTTGCTTTCAGAAGTTTGATTTAGTATGATCCTTTTTGTTAGATCACACAAGTCGCACTGATATCACATTAGTGTGCCTTTATACTGCTCCAAATAAAGCAACAGCAAATGCTTTGTTTTACAAAAAAAATCTCCTTACCAAAAGAACCCCACTTTGTCATTAATGAATGCACACCTGAGGTGACCTGTCATTTTGCTAACAGGGAACCACTACTTTACTCATACTTGCTTACATATTTTTCAAACAATACTTGACATTGGTTGCTTTTTAAATAATTTTGCTTTTTAAAAGGCTCTCTGTGCTGTCAACACATGTTGAAGGGCCAGCTCTCTGGTAAATCCCAGCAATGTAACTAAGTTTGTGCTGGGGGCTCTTAACACTAGAATAAGTTGGAAAATGAAGAAACAAATGGTGAATTTTTATCTTGTCTCTGAAGGAATTGGAGTCACAGTCTCTCTAATACCAATTGCAATTGTACACAATATTGCATTCCCACTCAACTCCAAACCAACAAACCTTGTTGTTTAGGGTTCAGTGATTAGTTCTTTGCATGGATTCTTAATGCAGTATGTCTCTGACCTATCAAAATGTGCTCGTGAGAATTTGGCAAGTGTGAGCTGAAGTTTAGCATGCAGCTGGGAAGTTCCTATGTTACCTTGTTCCTGTCCCTTGGGAAGCACCAGAAAACACCTGCGATCCTCAAAAAGAAGAAGAAATAAGAGGTTCTGAGGCTTACTGAGAACAGGATCTGTTATATTCCCACCATATGATATAACTTGGAGCATGTAAGGTGAAAGCTATATGTTACTAAGTTCCCACAGCTTCTCAAAACTCCTGTCTCAACACATTGCTATAGCTCACACCTTCAGCCATATTGAGGTGTTGCTGTTTCCCTTCTTCATACGAAAGTGACTTCAAAGATTTTTTTTTAAATATGCTTTTACCTGTCTATCCCTTTCCCTTCCCAACCAGAAGAGAACTAAAAGCAGGCTAACAACAAGTACAGGGGCAATACAGACCTGAAATACCTGGGCCTACAGAGAAATGTACATAGAGGTATGCACATCTAGGTTTAAGGGCATTTAGGTGGAGGGCCTCACATAAACCACTCCTCTGCCAGAGCAGGACTGAGCTTAGGTCACCCAGAGCCAAGCCAAGTGCCATAACTGAGTGGGGTTTTGGGGGATTTTTTTTGGGGGGGAGTGTGGGGTTGGGGGGGGGGGGAGAAATACTTCTGCTGTCTTTCTCATTGAGAGAAAAACGTCTATGCCATGGGATGGCCTGATATAGACACCTAATTAATTGTGCATTAGATCAGGTACCAAGACTTGAATCTCCCACCTCAGATGAGTGCCTTAACTATCAGGCTATTGACTTATCTGGGAGTCTTTTTCATTCTGGTTTTCATTAGAAATCTTGTTCTGGAGTTCAGAGATCTTGCCTGACAAAGGTGGTATAAATTGCTGCATTCCCATGAAAAGCTTTTCTGTCTGTGAAAAATAAGTATTTTTCTAATGAAAAACTGTTTAGGCAAAAAGGTTCCCGACAAGCTCTACTTCTAACTGATGCTGGAAGGGCCACTGCTTATGCTACTTCCAGTAATTTGTTTTGTTTTTCTTTTCCAGTTTAATCTTGTTACTAGCAATGGATAACAACAGCAAATGACTGAAGATGCAAAAGCTCTTATTACTTTTTATTTACTTAAATAACACTCATTATTTCCCCTCCTATTTCTTCCACATTTTGCCAATATAGCACTAGCAATCTAAAATCGAACCCACAGTTACATTAAATTACATGAGAAATAAAAACACTGCATGATTTTCATGAAATTGGCTAATCTCAGCAATTTACTTCTTAAAAGAAAACTTCAAAACATTTAAAACAGAGATGGAAAAGAAAACACTATGACTTCCTCCGTGGAGGTTTGTGCACAAAAAGTGGAGACGGAAAATGTAAGACAAGGTTCTTTGGGTGAATCTGATATCTTTTATTAGACCAACTTAAATAGTTGGAAAGATTCACCCAAAGAACCTTGTCTGCCTATGTCCTTAAATCAGTGCGGCTATAACCTACACCTCTGGAAGAAAGTAATAAAGATGGAAGCTATCAGTATTTAAAAATTATGAGACTATCCAGACCAATATATTTTTTCCCCAAATGGAGGAAAATTAAAGTTAACTTCAGCGTTATCAGGTTATTTAAAAAAAAATCTTCCATAAGAGAACAAAGGTTACAAGGGATGGAACTAAAGGAGCACAAAGTTAGAATCAATAAAGGACCTGCATATCTAATTAACATGTATCCACATTGTAGAATTTACTACAATAGCAGGTTAGGTCACCAAGTCAAATATTATAGATGGAATTTTAAAAGAGGTGCATGACTCTAGGCAGTGAGGAAGCTGCAGTGGGTGGCTCCTGGCCCAGCATGCAGGGCTCCAGCTCCAGGCAACTGAGTGGGTGGAAGGCAGCTGGGACCTGAAGCTTGAGCCCTTTGCGCTGGGGTAGGAACTGACCACTATAGCTTCCCCCTCATCCAGAGGGGTGCAGGAGGAGCTGGCAAAGGTAGGAGGAGCAGATCAGTACCTGGGCAGCTGCAGTAGGAGCAGCCCTGCTGGGAAGCTATGTATGCTGGACAGGGCTGGGGCCAGGGCCAGCAGGCACAAGGAGGAAGTGTGTTGCTAGCTGCCCAAGGTTGGAGTGGGCAGGGCTTGGCCTCATGCAGAGCACCACAAGGGCAGCTGTGGTACAGATTGAGGGGAGAGAAGATGGCCAGCACCTGCACCGCCCTGCCTGGGTGAGCTCTGCTGCATATGCTCCTTGCCTCCTAGCCAGCTCCCAGGATCTAGCACATGAGCAGCCCCCCACCACACCCCTCCCCAACACACACTAATGCACACTTTATTTTGAGCTATTTTGGAACCATAATATATGCTACTGAAAAAGCTTAAATTAAGACAAAAAAATATTTTTAATAGAATTATAATATGTTATAATAGGTAATAGATGTTTTATTTTTAGTATATGGTTTTATCTATAATTTGTAAAATAATATCATCTAATAGATTTTATGTGTGCAATCCTCAACAGTTCAGCAAAACTCATTAAGTGGCCAGCCAGCCAGAATAATTGTCCACCCCCATCTTAATTTGTCAGTTTAAGGCAGGAGTACTTATCCCTCAACCTGCAGGCCATTGTGCGATGTCATATGTCCTGCAGGGCTCCCCAACAGATTTGCAGTTAGCCTTGCAAGCTGTGGCCTCACATGCTAGGTCCAGAATGCAAGGTGGTACCGGGCACCATCCCAGTGCACAGGGGCAGTATGGGGCCCTGGCACCTGATTCTGGACAAGCAGGGGCAGCAGAGGGCCCAATCTAACCCATGGACTGGCCCCACACCATTAATCTGTCCTGTGGGGCCAAAACAGTGAGCACCTCTGAGTTCAAAGGGTTCTTCTCTGTTAAATCAGTTTCACTTAGTGTGAGCAAGATGGGAATGAACTATATTATTCTTTTTTCACAGGAATAAATATAAAAGTACCATGAACAGAGAGAAGTGAATTGGATAAGTGACAGTCAAATGAATGCTGAAAAGGTGAGGATGCTTAGGGTCAGATTCTATTTCTGTTATGCAAGTAACTGGACTTAGGTGCCTGAGTGAAATTCTATTTCACACTGTTTGAGTCCCTGAAAAAATCTATTAATATAACCCAGTTCTGCAAACCACTGTCACCTGACCCTTAAGATGGAGTCTCAAAAAAAGCACTAAGAAGGAGGTGGACCCACCCACTTTTTTCATTAACTTTTTCAGTTACCTGAACAGTGTGGAATAGAATTGCACTTAGATGCCTAATAAGTAGAGTAGAATCTAGTTCTCAAAGAAGTAAAGGAAAGAAATGCAACTTATCCCAATCAGCCTGGATTCAAAGAAAATACATCAAGTTAATAATCATATTTATAATACACAATGCATGCATCTACATGTGCAATTAACCTGATGCAGTAAATTCTGGAGCTGTTTGAGCCAGAGTTAACTACTTCTGTTCCAGTGTCTACATGTATGCTCAGGGGAGTAGCAATTTGAGCTGGTTTAGAGCAGCCCTGGGCTGGCAGGGAGTACAGGGGGTCAGCCCCAGACTCCAGTGGGTGGTGTTGGGTAGCAGAGGGTCTGGCCCCTGGCTGGCTGGGCTGACAGGGTGCAATTTGTACCCTGTTGTCACCGTCTGCTCTTATGTTTTCCACTTGTGATAACTGCATTCTACAAACAGCTGGCAAACCTCCCAGAGAACTCACCTACAACAAGATCAATGAGCACTAACTCACCTGAAAAGGAGTAATCATACTCCTCACCAGAGGCAGAACAAGGCAGCTTTGTGTCCAGGGCCGTGGCCACACACGGAGCAGCTAGTAGCGGCAGGGACTGCATTGCTAGTAGTGGCAAAGTAGCTGTTTTTTATACTTCCCCTCCACAAAAGGCAGCAACCAGAGATGGGTTGCATGGGGAGAATTCTGGGATTCTAAGGGGACCTTGTCTTTTGCTCCCCATCCTGTTTGTTATTATAAATTCTAAACATATCACTATACAGAGACATGCTCATAGAAGCAAAGTGCTGCTTTTAATTTAAATTTAAATTGTATACAGATCATTCTAAGTAACTTCTTCAAATACAGCAGAATCATAACTCGCCTTACTCTAAAACATTTGGTGGATTATAGTCTTAAATGAGATATTAGGAACAATTTTCTGATCTGTCTTAAATTGAATAAAACATATATATGTTACCTACATTATCATAATTTAAATAATTCCTCTCCATTAACACTTTCATTTCATATTTGGTTTTATAAACTGTGCAAACTGCTTATATAACATTGTGGACACTGAGCATGTCCACAAAGCTGAAACCTTTTGATTATCTAACAGTCTCATACTTCTGTCCATCCCATAGTACTACATCACCATGTTAATACTCCTAGTAGACTTCACAGAGTTTCATGCCCCTCTTGGAGGGGCATGGGCCAAAACTCTGCTTTGGTTTTGTGTATTTATTTTTGTCTTTTGGGGTTGGTGGTGGTGGTTGCTCAAATGTAATAATTTTATCTCTGTGGGTGAGTTGGACTTGGCTGGTCCCATAAATCCTATTTGTGGTAGCAACCATCAATCCTCCTGGATCATGGTGTATGCAAGAATACCACCCAGACCTTCAATATGTATGCCTGGGCAGCAATTTTTGGAGGAGTGGAGACTACCTAGACCTTCCATCCTCCCTTTAGGGCACTGAGACAGAATCCAAAGACTAGACTGAGTCCAGATGTTTGGTGCCTCTATGGCTGTAGTTGTATAAGTGTTTGGGAATTGAACCTAGGTCTCCTGTGTGGTAGGCAAGGATTCTACCATTAAACCACAGGGCACTCTGATCTCATTTGTATTAATTATTGAAATATTTAATTGAACAAGGATCAGACAGGGATCCTAGTTCTTAAAGAAGTGCCCTAGCAGTTCTCACTGGTCCACAAATTTATAGAAAATTGTGTAGTTCAGCTGGGGAGATTGAGATACCATACCTCTAGCACTGTAACTTGTAGTGTTTTCTGAAGGCTGACCAGCAATTAACTGGTGAGCTATTGGCTCAACAGCTGGATAAATGATGACAAACAACATAGAAATTGATCTGGCCTGGCTTAGGCTCCACTTAAAAAAGGCACTGTTTAAGTCCTAAGAGCATGCATCTCCTTTTTCCTGTATCCATTCCTTAGCATATAGTTATGTATTCACTCACATTACTTTAAATGGCCTTGTTAATCATCTAACAGGAAACTTCAGATACACAACTGACATTTAAAGAGTTTTTTTCATGCACATTTTACCAGCTATGCCATTTCTGGTTGTTGCTTTTCATGTTTTTTGTTCTAAGGGCAACTACAGAGTGTAGTCTTCACTGGGATTTATTCCATCTTTTATGAACATGCACTGAATGTCAAAAGAAAAGAGTAATGTTCCCCAAGGCTGTTGTCTCAAAGGACATAAGCTCTTCAGCTCAGGATGCTGTTGCTGCCTCTCTGAACAGTGTGGCAAATCCTTCTTTTGCATCTGGAGATTGATATCTTAATCCAATGCTAACTGTTTGTAATAATAATGAGATGCACAAAGCTTCGTGTGGAATGCTTGCACTGCTTCTGCCATCTATGACTGGTTCTTGCCAATACCTCATTTTCCTAAATACCAAGCCCTCATAATGTTTTTATGTAATTTTTTTTATGTAATGGTTTATCCTCACTAGTGAAAGATCATGTCATTGGTATTGTATTTTGCTCCTTTCGTGCAAAGGTTGTCAATATCGGCTTTCTGTAGACAATTTAAAAAGATTCTCAATTCCTCATAAGTCATGTCCCCCAGCCCCTATTTTCATATTCTTCATGTGGAGAATATCTAATTCTTCACATTGACATAGTTAGAAAATGAGCTATTTTTTTCTTTTAATTACAGCATTTCACATCAACATGTGATACCTTTGGGACTTGGGACTCTCAACCAGAATAGCATGTAGGATCAGGGATAAAACCTAGACTTTTAAAGATTTTTGTAGGGATATTAGACCAAATAAGAATTGTTTTACTAACACTGAGAAGAATAACAGGCCTGGCTGAGATTCATTTTTTGGGTCAGACCACAATTCAGCCATCAGGTACCATTTACCTTATAGTCTACTGAATATGAACAGCTTCCAGTCTCTTGGCCTGGCCTCTCTCTGGACACAGAATCCATGCCTAGTATTGTTTTCTCAGATGTGGGACCTAGGTTTGCAGCTACTCTAGATTTTAAGATGGCATACTGTATTAGTAGCTGTGTTGCCAGCAAGTCAAGAGAAGTAATTATTCCCCTCTATTCAGCACAGGTGAGGCTACATCTGGAGAACTGTGGCCAGTTTTGGGTACCCCACTACAGAAAGGATGTGGACAAACTGGAGAGAGTTCAGCAGAGGGCAGTAAAAATTGAGGGGGCTGGGGGACATGATTTATGGGGAAAGACTGAGATCACTGGGCTTATTTAGTCTAGAGAAGAGAAGATTGATAGGGGATTTAATAGCAGCCTTCAACTACCTGCAGTGGGGTCTGAAAGAGGATGGAGTTAGACTGCTCTCAGTGGTTGCAGATGACAGAACAAGAAACAACAGTCTCAAGTTGCAGCAAGGGGAGTTTAAGTTAGATATTGGGAAGAATTTTCTCACTAGGAGGGTAGTAAAACATTGGAACAGGTTACCCAGAGAGGTGGTGAATGCTTCATCCTTGGAGGCTTTTCAAAACCCAGCTAGACAAAACTTTGGCTGGGATGAACTAGTTGGGGATGGTCCTGCTTTGAGCAGGTGGCTGGACTAGATGAACTCCTGAGGTCCCTTCCAACCCTCATTTTCTATGATTCTATGTAACCTCTCTCAGGAACTTCAAATCCCTATCACATGATCAGTTGCTTAAGTCCTCTTTCACCCTGAGGTCTAAACTGGGAAGACAGTATGCAGCCTTCCCAGGCATGAGGTGATTTGAATGGAACTCCATCAAACTTGAGAGTGTCATTGTCTTCCCCCTTGGTAGTCCCTTTTGACAGGATTTCGTCTAACAATTACCAGGTGTTCCAGATTGGAATAAGTGTGGTGGTGCTGAAGGGACAGGTAATAAATAGGTTACAATTCAAAAGTTTTCTTAAAAGAGAAAGGAGGTTGCAAACTGATACAGCATTACTGATTCTTGAAAATCTGTATCTCGGTCTCAGTATCCCTGGGTCACCGTTTTCTCTAATGGGGGCAGGGATAGGGAGTCTAAGCCCCATTTCTTAAGCAGGTTACCTCTCCCCGTCTCTCTTCTTCTCTCATTCCAGCCGAGCTGTAGTGGCACTACTTTTTGACAAAGAACTTGAGGTGCCATCTACTTTGTGCTCACCTGTATAGAATGGTAAGAGCAATACAAGCAGTCAGTGCAGGGGTGTAGGGAGGCATCTAGTCCTGTGTCCTATGGAACGCAAGTCACTACTGTGTCCTCTGAAAACAATGCAATGATTTCCAATGAGGGAAATAGTGGCTTGATATGCCCTTGAGCAGATTAGTATGTTTCCCCACCCCACCCCACTAACACATCACTAACACGTGGTCATCATGGGTGACCTGAACTTTCCAGACATCTGCTGGGAAGAGCAGTCAGCCAGGTCTAACCACTCACATAGGTTCCTAGCCCAAATGCAGGACCTCCATCTAACCCAGGAGGTGCACAGCCCCACCAGGGGAGATGCCTTGTTGGACCTGCTGCTGGCCACGGGTGACGACCTGGTGAGGGGGCTGCGGGTGCTCAACCACCTGGGCAACTGATCATTGCCTGCTGGAATTC
>NW_017728992.1:14590600-14602942 GCF_001723915.1 Gavialis gangeticus | reverse complement strand
CTACATAGTCAAATGGGTCACCAACTGGCTGGAGGGCTGCACCCAGAGAGTGGTCACGGATGGGTCATTTTCGACTGGGAGGGATGTGGGCAGTGGGGTCCACCAGGGCTCGGTCCTCAGGCCCGCGCTGTTCAACATCTTCATCAGTGACTTGGACGAGGTTGTAAATAGCACCCTGTTCAAATTTTCTGATGACATGGAGATGTGGGGGGGATGTAGGCACATTAGAAGGAAGGAATAGGCTACAATCAGACCTAGACAGGTTACAGGGGTGGGCAGAAGAGAACAGTATGGGATTCAATACTGACAAGTGCAAGGTGATGCACCTGGGGAGGAAGAACCAGCAGCATACCTACAGGCTGGGGAACTCCCTTCTCGTCAGGGCAGAGGCAGAAAAGGATCTTGGAATCATCACTGATGCCAAGATGAACATGGGCCGGCAGTGTGGGGATGCAGTCAGGAAGGCCAACTGCACCTTGTCATGCATCCACAGATGCATCTCAAGCAGGTCCAAGGAGGTGATACTCCCCCCCTTTATGCGGCACTGGTCAGGCCGCAGCTGGCGTACTGCGTCCAGTTCTGGTTGCCGCACTTCAGGAGGGATGTGGACAACATGGAGAGGGTCCAGAGGAGGGCCACACGCATGATTGGGGGCAGCAGGGCAGGCCCTATGAGGACAGGCTAAGGGACCTGAACCTATTCAGCCTCCACAAGAGAAGGCTGAGGGGGGATCTAGTGGCCTGTTACAAACTAGTCAGAGGGGACCAGCAGGCATTGCGGGCGTCCCTGTTTCCCCAAGCACTACCAGGAGTGACTAGGAATAACGGTCACAAGCTGGCAGAGGGAGGTTTACGCTAGATATCAGGAGGTGCTACTTCGCTGTCACGTCGGCTAGGATCTGCAACCAACTTCCAAGCAAAGTGGTGCTGGCTTCTACCCTGTGGGTCTTTAAGACAAGGCTAGACAATCACCTTGCTGGGGTCGTTTGACCCCAGTACTCTTTCCTGCCATGGCAGGGGGTGGGACTTGATGATATGCTCAGGTCCCTTCCGACCCTACTAACTATGAAACTATGAAACACATCACTATTTCACTATAACTCATTTTCCATATTCATGTTTGGATTTGCTTCCTCTTTTTGTAAGCGAAGAAATGACCCCAAAATGCTTCTGTCTTACTGCTATAGGAATACTCATCTTGGAGAACACTATGTTTTCATTTACTATGACTTCTTCCAAGTGCTGAGATTCAACAGGTGGTGTATTTTGGTGTACTCTACAGCAGACACTGTTAACCACAGCAGATACTTCCCCTTCTCACCCCCCCAGTTCTTTCCTGTGTTTTACTTTCATTATTGATATCCTTTCCACCAGGTGCACCACCTGTTTCTTAATCACATTCTATGTCATTTCTTTAATTTAAATTTATACTTAATTTTCTCTCTAATTGCAAGTTCTTGCTTTGATTATCTGTCTCAAAACACTTCTTGGTAGAGGCTTGCTGTATGCATTGGCAAATTTGGATGATTACAAATGGATTTCCTATCAATGTGACAAATTGTGGAGTGTTGTAAACAAAACCATCCAAATAGTACACCATTCAAAGAAGGGAGGATACATCTCCCCCCACTAAACTCATTTAAAAAAAATATTTTTATATTGCTACATCTGAGAGCAATAAGTACTGGATCTCCAGTTTATAGTGGGGAAAAGCATTCTTTATTTTAAATTAAATATTGCCAGCATCTTACAATGGTAAAAATTAAAGCAAAGCTTTTAATGTACTGTAGGGTTTGCAATATCTGCAAGGCTTGCACCGAATAGAATACTGAACACATTTAATTAAACTTAAGCTCTTTACTTAATTTGTAATTTAAATTATATAAAAACATAGGTCGCTGCCCTTGCCTCCTTGGCTACATAGTCCAATTTTTACTACATTGCCACCTTTTGTTCTTCCCATACAGCACAGTGAGACAATTTGGATTTCTACCCTAAAGTTCCTATTATCATTACAGTGCTAAGTTGTGCCACCCACGATGAACACCGTGAAGAGCTGGGGGGGAGGGAGACCTGAGTTGATGTAGAGAAGAGGTGAGTATTATGTGATTTATCATATGTACCCCTTCTTCCAGGCCCATTCTTCATAAACTCTTTTATCTCTTTATAAAGTCAAAAGTTAGGGAGGCCCCAGCCTATATCCTGCTCTCTCCAAACACAGTACCTGTTTTCTAAGACGCTTATTTCTCTTCCTGTTTCTCTTCAGTACAATTTTGTCCTTGATAATGCATCATCCTAGCCTTTAATTGTATTGTCTTATGTTCTCCCTAGAATTACATAGGGTTGGCTAGTATAGGTCTCAGACCCTTCTTCCTCCTAGCAGTGTATCTAGGAAGATTAATGTTAATTGGAACCAGTTCCTTGGGATTTTTTTGTTATGTGAGAGCTCAGTCTTACATTTTCTCTCCCTTTTCCTTTTAGAATTAATCAACGCAAGCAATCTACTAGTAAATCTGTCTGCATTATTTCTGTGGTGAAGTCATATACCTGAAGTGCACAAATACTACATGATTATCCTGGATTTTGGATCTGTCATATTCTGTAGCCACAGGACACCTTTATGGTGTGTTTCAAGGATGAAGGGTTTACCATACAGATAATACTTTACGTAAGGATTTCTACTGCCAATTTTTATGACCAGACAATCCTTAGGCCATGTACAGACATTCAGTTTCTTCTGGGAGAGTTGTTGCTCCCCCAGAAGAAACTGTGATTCTACGGATATTCAGGATATTTCCCCCAGAGCAAAAATGTCCACTCTAGGAGAAACTAATCCAGGAACAAGTAGGGTTAAATCACTCCTGGGAGAGTTTGTTTTATGGCAGAGTGAATATCTATAACATTATCTTCTGAGGAAAGCTACAGCAGTCCTCCAGCATCCCAGTTCTTCATCATTCCAGTCAACCAGGGCTCCTGTTCACTGCTGCAGGCAGACTAAGGGAGCCTGCAAGTATTCCAAGATGTGTGCACAGGGTCCCCGCTGCTTGTACAGCATCAGCATTGCAAGCTCTCTGCTCTTCAGGAGATCAACATCCAAATGTCTGTTCAGGCATCTCCAGATAAGTTTTTCTACCAGGAAAACAAACCCAGGAGAATTCTCCCAGATCATTTAAATGTGTATATGCAACCTTAGTTTCTCATGGAAACAACATTCTGCTCACACGTGCCAGTGAGTTTTGAATGCGACTCTGTCCTCCCCACCCCCATCTTTCTTATAGTAAAATTCCTCCACAGCTAATGGCTAAAAAACTGACTGCTACTATGAAATCTGAGTTCTGAAAAATATAGCTATCCACATCCTCTAGTTTCATAGTTGGTTTCATAGTTGGTAGGGTCAGAAGGGACCTGAGCAGATCATCAAATCCAACCCCCTGCCATGGCAGGAAAGAGTACTGGAGTCAAATGACCCCGGCAAGGTGTTTGTCTAGCCTCTTCTTAAAGACTCTGAGGGTAGGAGCCAGCACTACTTCCCTTGGAAGTTGGTTCCAGCTCCTAGCTACCCTGACAGTGAAGTAGAGCCTCCTGATGTCTAGCCTGAATCTACCCTCTGCCAGCTTGTGACCTCTATTTCTAGTCATTCCTGGTAGTGCTCAGGGGAACAGGGACTCCCCCAGTGCCTGCTGGTCCCCCCTGACTAGTTTGTAAATGACCACTAGATCTCTCCTCAGCCTTCTCTTGTGAAGGCTGAACAGGTTCAGGTCCCTGAGCCTCTCCTCATAGAGCCTGCCCTGCTGTCCCCTGACCCTGCGAGTGGCCCTCCTCTGGACCCTCTCCATGTTGTCCACATCCCTCTTGAAGTGTGGCGCCCAGAACTAGATGCAGTACTCCACCTGCGGCCTTACCGGTGCTGCATAGAAGGGGAGTATCGCCCCCCTGGACCTGCTTGAGATGCATCTGTGGATGCATGACAACGTGCGGTTGGCCTTCCTGACTGCATCTCCACACTGCCGGCCCATGTTCATCTTGCCATCAATGATGACTCCAAGATCCTTTTCTGCCTCTGCCCTGACGAGAAGGGAGTTCCCCAGCCTGTAGGTATGCTGCTGGTTCTTCCTCCCCAGGTGCATCACCTTGCACTTGTCAGTGTTAAATCCCATCCTATTCTTGTCCACCCACCCCTGTAACCTGTCTAGGTCTGATTGTAACCTATTCCTTCCTTCTAATGTGCCTACATCCCCCCCACATCTCCACGTCATCAGAAAATTTGAACAGGTTGCTATTTACAACCTCGTCCAAGTCACTGATGAAGATGTTGAACAGTGTAGGCCCGAGGACCAAGCCCTGTGCAGGGTCTTAGGGGCAACCAACATGGTTTCATTAGAGGCAGGTCCTGTCAGACCAATGTGGTGGACTTCTATGACCAGGTCACAAAATCCTTTGACACAGGTGTAGCAGTAGATGTGAACCCCACTGCCCACATCCCTCCAGGTTGAATATGATCCATCCACCACCACTCTCTGGGTGCAGCCCTCCTGCCAGTTAGTGACCCATTTCACTGTGTAGGTGCCGATGCCACAGTCTCCTAGCTTTTTAATGAGAATGGGGTGAGAGGCCATGTCAAAGGCCTTCCTGAAGTCCAGAAAGACTACGTCCACTGCTACCCCTGCATCTAAAGATTTTGTGACCTGGTCATAGAAGGCCACCAGGTTGGTCTGACAGGACCTGCCTCTAGTGAACCCATGTCGGTTGCGCCTAAGCATAATCTCCCCTGCTGACCCCTCACGGACATGCACCAGGATAATTCTCTCAAAAAGCTTACCCAGGGCCGAGGTAAGTCTACCTGGTTTATAGTTTCCTGGGTCCTCCTTCCTCCCTCTTTTGAAAATGGGAACCACATGGGACATTTTCCAGTCCTCTGGCACCACGCCAGAGCACCATGAGTCCTCCTAAAGCCATGCCAGGCATCCTGGAATGACCTCTGCTAATTCTCTCACCACTCTGGGGTGGAGATCATCAGGACCAACTAATTTTAGTACGTTCAGCCCCTCCAGAAGTTCCCTGACTAGGTCCTCACTGACCCTGGGCCTGGGTGTGCCTCCTCTGGGTCCTATGGGGGTCCCAGTGTGGGGGTGACCTGGTCCCTGCTCAGATCAATGAAAGCAAAGAAATTGTTAAATAGGTTAGCTTTGCTGCCTGGTGTGATGACCAGATTTCCTAGTGTGTTTTGCACAGGCCCCACATTACCCAGTACCTTCTTTTACCCCCAATATGTTTGGCCTTATCTTCCCATATTTCTTGTATCATATTTACAGAGTCCTACAGTTATCAGCTACAGAGACGTTCAAATGGACGTTCAAATGCCTGTTGAGGCCTGGTCAAGTGACACTTTCTCTATGAATAAGAAAAATGGCAGCAACTTGTCCCAGTGTGACCCTGTACCTTGAACAATTTCTTTCAGCATAAATTCTTATAGCTTTAAACTTTCACAGGATCATCTCTTTGAGGAGACTATTGGACATTTTTTATTTTTATGCCCAGTCCAGTTGTTTGTATTGCTATTCTGTTACCTCAGAAATAACAGATCCTATTCTACCTCTTGGGTTGCTAAGTGCATCTTGTTCTACCCTGTCTACACATGCATTAATGCACAGTGGTTACTGTGCATTTAGTTCAGTACCTGTAATAACACACATTTTAGGTGACACTAATGAGTAGTAGACAAATTCTACTGCACGTTAGTGCATTAATATGGGGTTTTTGCCTGCTACACTAATGCACAATAGAATTAGTCTACTGTGCTTCTAGCATCTTGTGTAGATGTGCCATGTTTGTATTACGGCAGGGGTTGTCAACCGGGGGTATGTGTACCTCCACGGGTACTGAGAGGGCCCTAGGGGGTACGTGTGGGTAGGTGGGGATGGAGAGCCACACCCACCATCCCACACCTCTGCTTCCCAGGAGCAGGGCTGGAGGGGAGGAAGGGCAGCGGTGTCCCTCTGTGGACCATGCAGGTGCCGCCTGGCTAGCTAGATGCGGGGAGGTGGGGAGGGGAAGCTCGCACACTGCCGCTGCCCCACATCCAGCTGTGCACCCCCCCACCTGACTCCGCACCTGGCCACCAGGGGTACACTTACTAAAAAAGATTAAAAACCCCAGCATTAGGGTATTAGGAGCTAGGAGATGTATTCCTGAATCAGAATGAATCTCACAGCGCAGTGACATTCACACATCAGCCAGTACTCAGGGCTGTGCTTAAGTCTTAATACAACAGCCAATGATTTGCTGATACTCACTCAAAGTGTATGGCAGAGGCATCACAATGCAGCCAGGCACCCAACACATGGGGTGTGTCCAGATGAGCCCTCATGTGCCTCTTGCCACAACTCTAAGCCGTTTGAGGCATGGCAAGAGGCATGTTGGGAACAAAAAAATGTTCCCTGCACTGCATATTTGCAGCATGGGCTCAAAATTTGATACCTAGATATCCAGGTATCAAAAAAACCAAACCAAACCAAAACAAAAAAAATCCTGCAGAAAAAATGTTGGGCAGGGCACAGTCCAGGACCATGCCTTGAGGCAGCTGGAGGCTTGGGTTCTCCAGAGAGACACTCTGGTAGTCAGAGTGCCTGTATGGCTGCCCCCTGCCCCAGTGCTGTAGCACACTGGTGCAGATGCCTCTGTTGCAGCTGTGCGGTTTGTGCACCTGCCAGCCCAGGTAGAGACTTGGGGCCACATGCTGTCATAGCCAGGCAGCAGTCCCCACTGCCAGACTGCTGCAATAGGTAGGGGGTGCAGGGGACTCTCAGGGCTGCTTCAGGAGTCCAGCTGGCACAAGGAGTAGTGTCCCCAAATACCAATTAGCTGGGCCCCAGAGGCTCCTATCTATTTGTAACACTCATACCATGAGCCCTAAGGCCCACCTGGCTAACTAGTAAACCTGTGTGGGACTAATAAATAAGTGGTACAAGTAAACTCTTGGGATAACTAATGAAAAAAAGGATAGGAGTGTCACCCCAGAAGCTGCTGAGAGCAAGTGGCCCTGAGCTACTTGCCAGGGTAGTTTTTTAGACTGCTGGGGCCAGCACATGTGCTAGCCCCAGGCTCTATCTCCCCCTGGATGTAGATCTAGGAGAAGCTGGGCAGTGTTATTTTGCCTAAAGTGGCACAACTTGCCCCACACCAAAGTGCATGTCCAGGCATGTGCACTGAGGCAAAAATCCCTGGCTCAAATTTTTGCTGCTCCTATTTGAGCTGCTGCAAGCACATGTACCTGCATGTGTGGATGTGCCCATTGGGTGCAACACACTGGGGAAGCTACAACTTCTGTAGCACTGTAACTGTAGCACTACTATGATTATGCAGCTGTGGTGGCAGAGGTTTTTTCATGTCTCTCCGTAACACCTTCCTTCCCCTTAAGTTCACCCTCCATTTTGAGGTTTCCAGCCTTTTAAGTCCAAAATTTGCAATTCCTAGGATCGGGGTGGGGGACAAAGTCTACTTTGTTTTCTTTCTCTGATCTATAGCCCAGCAGTAAAGCCAGCCTACTCTCATAAAATCTCTGCTGTTATCTTTTTTCCCCCCAACACTTTAGTTGCAAAACTCAATCTATTCATTCCATTGCAATCCTACTGCTAAAAACTGTTATAAACAACTTTTTCACACTGCCCCATGCCTATAGTAAAGTGGGAATGCTTAATGGAGTAATGTAGTTATTTTAGTTACAACGGATCAGATTCTCTTCTACCTATTGGACATGTAAGTGGATTTAAGCACCTAACCATAAACAGAGTAGAACAGAGTTGAGTCCCTGAAAACCCAGCAATCCATCCACTTTTGTAACAAACCATCATTTTAACCCTAACACTGGGTCACAAAAAAGCAGTGAGGAGGATAAGGACCCACCTATCTTTCATATGAACAGTTTTTCAGGGTGAAAACAGAATTACGCACAAGTGCCTAAGTCCACTTATGTGCCCAACTAGTGGAATAGGATCTGGCCCATGGAAGTCAATTAGATTTGTTTTTAATATGCACACACCAATAGCGCAGCTTTTACTATATATTTTTCCCTATCTGGCATCTTACAAGCTGGCATGCTCTACAAACCGGCATGCCGGCTTGTAAGATAAAATGAAACCGGAAGTGCCCGCTGCGGCACTTCCAGTTTCTCTGAGCCCCCACAGCCGGGGCAAAGCAGCATGCGCTGCCGAGCCCCCGCAGCCTGGGGGCATAACAGGCTGCTTGGGGCCCACCTCCCTGTCCTGCGGGGCGTGCAGGGCCTGTGGGATGGACGGCGATGCCATGGGAGGGGCGGAGGGATGCCCCAGACATGGCGGGAGAAGCGGTGGTTGGGGTCGCTCAATTAGCCAGCATATTTTGTTATCCAGCACCCCCCATTCCCATGGGATGCCGGATAACAGGGCTTTTGCTGTAGAATTCTTATATGACTAAATAAGCATTTAATTGCTGATAGGAAGGATACAGTCATGTTGAGATGTTTCTTAAAATGGAAAGCCTGAAACATACATTTCAGATACCATATGACAAATATGTTTAATAGTATAAGCATATAAGGTTATGGCTTCCTTTAATTTTCTGAATGACAGTTGTTGAGAATGAAATCACGGCTTGGCACAAACCACAACAGAAGACCACACATTGCTGTGCAGGTTTAGAAACAGCCCAGGAAGTTCACATATTTAGCTTGTACCTGTTTTGAGAGCTTTGTCCACTGTAATTAAGAGTGTGCCACCCAACTCCCTGAGACATGATAAGAACTTTACTGACTTCACTGAGAGCAGGACTGGGTCTCTATTATCCAACATTATACCCTTGGTGTGTCACGTAGCCCTGGATTCATTTCTGTTTGTTTGTGTTACCCTTTACACTTATTTTGGAATTCTTTCAGAAGCACATTCAGCACTTCAGCACTGCAAGGAACATTTTCCAGAGTATTTATTGATCATTGAACTATAGTACTATGATTACAAAACAGTTTGAATACAATTTCATGTCACTTGAAAAGATTAATATGAGTGTATAATGTGTATATGATTCCTACAGCAGTACGTATCTGTAAATTCTCCTTCACTTGTGCCCTCTTTCTTGGGATGCATCCATTTCCTAGACCTCATACTAGAAGTGTAATCGTAAAATGCTCAGTAAGAATTCTCCTCCAGAGCTATTCTGAGATTTTTTTTTCCAATTAAGTTTAAAAAATGACTGACACGATAAAGGTCATATATTCCATCTTCCCTTCTATAATACTACAATGTCAAAAAAGTGTTTGCAGTGGTTCCACACCATAGGATCATATTTTTTTTTCTTACCTTTTTTTAAGAGTTTGTTTTATTAGGATATAACAAACTGTCAGTACAAGGGGAAAAAAGAAATAAGTGAGAAAAGGGTGGTTTGGACGTTTTGTTTTGAGAGACAGCTAAATTAATGCCATTTTTCCTTCATGTTTCTTTGAAGACTGACAGATACTCAGACCAGATGCAGTGTATACACAAATTTACCGTCTCTAGGTCTGTCCTAAATTGCTTGGATAGCATCTCCTGATACTCAGTCTCCTGGCTATCATCTGCAAACCTATCTGTCCTTCTTTCTATGTGTGTCAATGTTGAAAATTAAGGAAAGGGACATCCCTCCAGGTCCTGGCAAGGAAAACCTACTTTAACACTTCAAATGTGTGGTACTACTAGGGAAAGATCATAAATAAGCCTGGAACTTCTGTAACTAGCAGTGCTGATGAAACAGAGACTGAACTAGGTAGTAACTCACTTGAGCCTGCACAAGACACCCTGTTGAGCAGTGGAAGCATAAAACATCAGATTTCCACACTGTGCAAATCTGGCTTTGTTTTTCCTAAGAGTTCTGCCCAAAACACTACCTTGTCAGATGGTCTTCAGCTCTGTTTAGGATGTAATGCCAGCAAACAGATATTAGCTGTTATCAAAAACAGGGAGAAGCTGAAAGGCACATGGTTTTGAATAGCAATCTACCTATTATTTCAAATGCAGACATGATTTATAAGCTTGGTATGATTTGCTTTTCAGATTTATAACTTTGTTGTACTGACTTGGGTTGTAAATTCAGCCTCATAGGGAACTTAAAGTGTTTAATATTGACTTTAGGAAAGTACTTACCAGATAAGTTTTACTGTAATTTTAAAATGAATTTTGCCTTCAAACTGAATAGTGTTTCTATAGATTGCTTGTTGAGCTGGTCTTTTTGCAGGTAGGTTCATGTTTTGGGGAAATTACAAGAATAGGGTTAAAAATGTGGCCCACCTCCATTTTGTTGTTGTTTCCTAAATATTACATTCTTGTCATCTTTACATTTTAGCTCCACGCTGAAGTTGTGTTCTTTTAACCTAGACGCTTGTCTGGTAACAATACAAATAGCCACCAGGTAGCAAGAACTCTCCCTGAGGATTGACCTGCAGAGGTAAAAAGCTTGCTGTCCTCATACTAAAAGACCCCTGATTTCTAATTTATGTTTGTAAATTAAAATGTAGATCTGCTTCAGACTGGATAAAAATGAAAAGTAGGTTCCAATTCCAGGGTGGAATTTTTTTGAGGGAACCCTGTAGTGTCTCAGTAATTTTTCCCTTCTCCCCCTTCATGCAAGGACAGTCCCTCTGCATAAGGAAAGAATGATGGGGTTTCTGAAATCTGCCAGAAAATTTACTGCAGAGGGACTCTCTTAGTAGGGATCTGAGGCATTTCCACTGCCTGGAATGGTTCCTTCCAAAGGCAGGCCAGGTGAAGAACAATGGAACCAA
Source organism: Gavialis gangeticus (assembly GCF_001723915.1). Classification (NCBI taxonomy): domain Eukaryota; kingdom Metazoa; phylum Chordata; order Crocodylia; family Gavialidae; genus Gavialis; species Gavialis gangeticus. Next base: position 14,592,157 of record NW_017728992.1, on the reverse strand, counting down.
CATGAACTCACTAGCATGAAACCATTACCTCTCAATCCATAAGGTATGTTTGGTGGTTTTGGTGAGATTTCTGGAAACTTTAGCCAATGCAATCAATTTTACTCTGACTTGATGAAATAATGTTCAACTGTGGCTATAAAATGGGTAGAAAATGGTGCTCAGTTCCTAGCAGCTTTCTGATGAACCAAGCCAGGGGTAATAACAGACTGTTTTATCCAAAGAAGATTGGTCATAACAAATAGGGGAGAAGCAGCTCTGTTGTATTATCAACTTACTACACAGAAGAATTTTCAGAGGACCATGCCATGGCCTATAATCTGCTTCCATATCAAGGTGTGCATGATGCTATACATTGTGGTTTTTTGAAAGAGTGAAATATAGATCATTCATTATGGGCCACTGAAATAAATGGAAGAGGGGGGAAAAAAGTTTAGGTGGAATGCAGGCAACCACCCAGAGTGTCGACGTGGAATATTGGGGGTTACTGGCCCAGTTTCACCTCTGGAGCCCACGTGGATAAACTAGATATTTTTTTCCCAAGTTCTAAATTCAGGGATTGCAGCAAGGCTGGGCAATAGACATTTTAAGAAGCTTGGACCACAAAAGCAGTAGAAGTCACTGTGGGTTCATGAAGAGAAGTAGAGACAAAAAGGCAGCTGCTTCTTGGCCTAACAACTATATCCAGGATTTCTGGAAAAGAAGTCCCCTGTACATGGTTTGTTTCTGCTGCTGTTCAAGGAAAAAGGACTAGCCAATAATTTGGTAAATTAACACATTATATTGAACCAACACCCTGACTTCCTGTCACCAGTTTCTTATGCAAATAGAAGCCCTGTATAAGCATATGCAATTTAGCTCCAACTTGACAAAAGGGGGAACAATATTCAGGTCATTGCTAAGAATGAACAAACCTCATGAGGGTTGCTTTTCACCAGTCTGTGAATGTTGTTATGGCTTTTTGTTCACATGTATCTGCTGCACATCAAGAAAATCCAGAGGCAATCTTATCCATCATCTCCATGTCTTTTTGGCTGGGGACTGGGCAGGTGGGTGGGGAAGGAGGAAGAGAATGAATCAGCCCAGTATGTCTCAATCTTGCCTGGGGCTCACAGGATGTTTTTGTAAACCTTAAACAGTCTTTTAGCAAACCCAGCCTAAGCTTCAGGTTTGTCTCTCAACCTGACTCTAGGGAGTTCTGTCTGGATTCAGATTCAATTACCAGTATGTCTCTCAGCTGTACTTGTTACAATATATGTCCACTTATGTAGCTGCCACTAAATCAAGTCATATCCAGAACAATTCCATTCATTTGAGCTGACATGATGTGGAAAACTTCTACTTCTTCTCTCAGACCAGGAAAACATTTTGGGTGCCCTTCTATTTCATTTCTAGGTGTCTATTAGCATCTGAATGTGGACATTTGGGTCCCGTCCACATGTCTAGGGGGGTGCATTTGCAGCAGCACAAATAGTGGCAGAAATTTGTGCCACTACTATCTTGTGCTGCAGTGCACACCCCTGCCTGTGTGCTTTGCAGTGGGATGTGTTGTCCTGCTGC
>NW_017728992.1:14586769-14590482 GCF_001723915.1 Gavialis gangeticus | reverse complement strand
ACTACTATCTTGTGCTGCAGTGCACCCCCCTGCCTGTGTGCTTTGCAGTGGGATGTGTTGTCCTGCTGCTACATGTACTGCAGAGTGGGGGGCTGGCTGGGGCACAGGATGCTTGCTTCCCTGTTTCCATGTGCCTCAGCAGGAGGGCTCTGTTGCAGAGCCCCCACGCTGAAGCACATTGCACCCCAGCCAGCCACGGAGCCCAGAGGCACACAGAGACAGGGGAACAGCCCGCTACCCCAGTGCTGCCTGCTACCCCATCTCAAGGCACATGATACCCTGGCTAACCGGAAAGCACACAGAGCCCAGGGCTGCCTGCTCCCCCTTCTCTGTGTTTGTCTCAGTACACACCACTTGGGTGTGCTTTGCGCTGCATTTTTCTTCTGGCTTTTTGTTGTTGTTGTTTTGGGATTTTTTGCTACGGGGAAATCCACATAGCAAATTTTGGCCTGGCACTGCAAATTTAGCAGTGCTGTGTATGGTTTAATGTGCAATGCATGTGGTTTCTGGCACCACCAAGAGGTTTGTGGTGCCACAAATGGCATGTGCCTGCATGTCTGGATTTGGCTTTATGGGCATTTTTAGTACCTGCATGTCCAGAGGTATTCTGCTATGGGATGTGTAGCTTTTGGAGAGCACCAACTAAGCATGCACAGTGGTGCCACAGCCCTACATGAATCCCTGTGTGGACATATGGCTAACTTAGGTGCCTGAAAATGGAGTCATGCAGAACCTGGTATTAGCATTAGACTCAGAATGGGAAAAGGCTTGCACGTGTCCCTCTTTCTTCCCCCTTACAGCTCAGTGACTGGGGCACTCACCTGAGATGCTGGAGAGCTCTAAGTCCCACCCTCACCCAGAAGGGACTTGGCTAGAGGATAGTTGACCTGTGGTGGGGTGGCTATAGTACTGTATAGGAAAGTCCGAGTGACCCAGCTTCAACTGTCCTCTGCGTAAAGGGAATTCAAGATCTTTGGTATCCCAGGAGAGTGCTACAGCAACTAGATTATTTGGGGAACATGGGAGCTCTCCCTAATTTTGTTGATCTTTATTGAGCAATAAAAGACCTCTAGACCTGCAAGCACCAAAAATGACTTGGAGACATCAAATCTGGATAATTAGAAGACTGGGAATGGTCCAGAATGCTACCCTTTGTGGTGAATGGAAAGGATAATCTAGACCTGCATGCTATTATTGCTGCTTTCTGAAATGATTAACCCTTAAAGAAATGGAAATTCCTTTCCCCCATTTGTAATTGCTGTTAATAGGAATTGTACTAATAAACCTCCCTACACTGCTTTGAAACTTTACAGGGCACTCACAGAATTTTCACCTAGTGATCCCTGGACAGCTACAGACAATTCCATCTCATGCAAAATTACTTTGATTTGTTTTTTCTTCCAGGTACATACAGACATAGGGCATAATCCATTAGCAAATCCCATCACTGGACTGTGGACAATGTCATTCCAGGAGCTGAATATGTTGTGGCTCTTAGAGAGCAATTCTTCAACTCAACACTGCAATTGAATTTAATAGGAATAACATTAGCACTCTAGGTATGGAAGAAAATATAATGATATGGGTTATTAAACTCCATGCTTTAGGCAGGAAGCTAATTGACTGTAGAGGTCAGGAAGGAAATTCCCTTCTCTATAGTCCATCATCTCACAATGGACTGTTCTGTTATACAAAAGTTCACTTTTCTCTGGAGAAGCTGTTTCTACTTACTTCTGGGGGCAAAATACAAGCTATATGAACCCATGGTCTCAGCTTGTATGACCAACTTGATGTTCATCTGGTATATTATTGGCTACTCTCCACTGCTTGAGACTCTGGGTTAGATTCTCTGTACCACACAACTACAAGAAACAGGTTTGTCTCTCTGACATGTCTATATTTATGCTGTTTTCATGAAGAATTCTGTACAATTTCATGTCCTATCCTGACAAAATCATACAACAATGCACTGCAAACTTCAGCAAAGCAGAACTGAAATATTAAATATTGTGCATCTGGAAAGTGTTCAAGAATTTTACAGCAGGCAAAGAGTGACCATATTTCCAAATTGTCAAAATGGTACCACTTCCAGCATCTTGTAGCTCATTCCACCCATGCATATGTGCTCTTGGACATTCTCAGCTGTCTGCAAGCTGTGGTATCAACTGAACGTGCCAGAGAGTAAGGCGAGAGAAAATTTGGGGGAGGAAGACTATCTTTGCAAAAAACAGGATGTATGGTCACCCTAAATATGAAGTAAGTATGTTTTGCCCCATACAGAGATTGATTTCCAGCAGCATATTGCTAACATTCAGTGTCTATTATGTACATAAGAATCTACAACAGCTTATGACTTTTTAATAAATAGATCACGTATATTTATTCTATGTCTCTGTTTATGTATAAACAATACTCTTAAACACGTTCTCTGGGATAAGCAGGAATGGATTTTGTATAGCTATCTTATTGCTAAATTACCTGTTGTGAGGATTTCATGGACACATCATACTAAGCTAGATGAATGCTTGTATTATACCATGCTTTCCTATCCTAGCACAGCATATCCTAGCGTAATTTACTCACAACAGGGTTTGAACCTTTGGAAGATGAGAGAAGTGTGAAATCAACCATTGGCTGATGGTGTGTCCTGAGCTCTTTCCCTTCTGTCATTTGAGCTAATTCCTTGTTCCGTTTTGTCTTAGGAAGGAAACCAGTAGGATTGGGGGTAGAGGGGAGGGTGGAATTGGGTCCAGAACCTGTGTAGCTTTCTGACAAGTCAAGTCGCACAAAGAAGCAGTACATGGTTAAAAACACAAAAAAGCTAAGATGGCAAATATGGTGTGGGAGAAAATGTATTGGAACATATACAGAGAGACCTGTTACATTAAAAATGGGCACTTGTAAAATCTAAGGGTCAGATTTTTTAAAGGCACTTATGTTGCCTAGCTCCTACAGAATTCAGCAGACCTCAGAACCATGTTTTAAAAAGTATTTAGGCACATGAATCCCCGAAATGTGTATAAAACGTAGCAATGGAAGGAGCTTCCTGAATCCTTAACTCAAGTCTCTTACTCTCTCAGGCTACCATACCATAGAATCCCTTTCCTGAACTGACCAAGCTCTTTACTAAAATTAGTTAGGTTTATTATGTCCCACTCTAATAGCAAATAGTAATAATAATATTACTGTTTTAGAAACTTAGCCTTCTGGAGACTAGAAATCTGCGTAGACTTTCCAGCTTTAAAGTGTTTCTGGCCAGTTTATACACATCTGTTCTGGTGTCAGCACTGTCTTTTAACTTGAAGAGCTCATCCCCCTTCTTCATGTTCACCCCCTGACCTATTTATCAAGAACAATAATATACCCCCATCAGCCTTCCTTATACAAGATGAAGCAGGCCAAATTCATCTACCCTCTCCCTCTTCCTGGGTCTGTACATTGCTGCTCCTATTCTAGTATGAGTTCCTGTTTCTTGATCATGAGTGGCAAGAACTACAGGCAGTACTCCAGATAAAGTCTCACCAGTATCTTAGATAATGGCATTAATACCTCCCCTCCCTCTCCCTCAAGGAAAGACCTTGTCTAGTACAACATTGAATCATGTCTATCTTTTTCACGGCTAGATTATGTCACTGGTTCTTGAAGCATGTCTACAATGGAGTTAACCTCTACGAATGCGGTGTAATATTTAGGGTTGTTGGTTGTAGCTGTAT
>NW_017728992.1:14581375-14581769 GCF_001723915.1 Gavialis gangeticus | reverse complement strand
TGTTCAAGTCCATTTTAAAGCCAGTTAGATTGCTACAGGCACTAGAGATACCTAGTTTAAAGCTAGCTCAAGTATGTAATTATTACACAGGCAGGCAAGGTTCTTTGGGTAGCTGTGATATCTTTTATTAGACCAACTAAATATTTAGTTGGTCTAATAAAAGATATCACAGCTACCCAAAGAACCTTGCCTGCCTGTGTAATAATTACATACTTGAGCTAGCTTTAAACTAGGTATCTCTAGTGCCTGTAGCAATCTAACTGGCTTTAAAATGGACTTGAACATAAATACAGAAATAAGACGAAAAGAAGAATTGTTTAGGAAGTAGATATTATCTAGACCACAAAGGAAAAAATGTGAAATGACAATCCTTAAGTTAAAAGGAAGAAAAAAA
>NW_017728992.1:14572926-14576375 GCF_001723915.1 Gavialis gangeticus | reverse complement strand
AAAATGTGAAATGACAATCCTTAAGTTAAAAGGAAGACAAAATAAAAGTAACTGGAAAAGGCAAATGCTTCTGAATGCTCTGACTATGTAAGCAGCAGATGGTGGAAAAACCAGGTAGGATATTAGGGTGGAAACAGGCTTCGTCTTTGTGCTGCCATAACAATTTTTATGGTAGCACAAAGGCCAAGAAAACAGATGTCCGTACCCCTTGTAGTACTATAAATGCCCCGAATTTGTGGCCAAAACAGACATGGTATCAATTTATGCTGTTTTATTGTGGCAGACATATGCTTTATGTAGGGAGAGTGCTGTCAGTCTGGAGCTGCTTGTGTTCTCCAGCTGCCCAGTACTGGTGCTCCCAGAGCTTGAGGGGCCTGATTCTTTGTGCCCTGGGAATTCCTGTGCAGGATAGAGCCCCTCAAGTCCCCACCTGGAAGCTGTGTGCTGGGTGGCTGCTGCCATTGCTGCAGCTGCCATTGCTGCAGCCGCCAGGGGACCTGCTTGGCTTCCCCAGTGTCCAGCGGCTCCTTCTTGTGTCCCTGCTGCAGCACTTGCTCTGGGCAGCAGGCAGTGAAGTGGTGGGAGTAAGGTGGGGGGAACTGGGCGGGAGTACAGAGCCTGGGGCTGGGGCTGGCAGGAGCACAGAGCCTGCACCCAGTGGGGTGGTGGGAGCACGGAGCTCGGGTGGGCAGGGGCGGGGGAGGACCTCCACCACACTCTGCCCTAGGCACACAGCCCCGCCCCCCACCGTCCCCGGTGGCTGCAGCAGCAGCAGCAGATGACAGGCCCTCGGGGCACTCGTGGCCTACACAGGTACTTCTGCCCAGCAACACATGGCTTAGTCAGGGCTGCATGTGGTGGCAAGGAGCATAGCCAGGCCAGCCCACCTCTATTTCACAAGGCTCCCTGTGGTGCACATGCAACTCCTGGCACTAGCATGCCCTCAGGGTGAAGCCCTGTGCAATAGAGCCAGCTGCCTTCCCCACCCTCTACTGTGCAGGTCCCAGAACTCCACCTCACAAACCCCACCACACACAAGCCCAACCACACTCCACCTCCCCATACACAAAATATAAGAATAAGACTTTGTTGTTGAGTTATTATACAATCACCTGTGTATACAATATGCAAATATAAATCCTGACAAAAATATTTCAGTCATAAAATTAAAATATGTTATTGTAAGTGTTTGACTTTTAGTATATGATTTGGGGTTTTTTTCTGGTTCCAAGATGGCAACCCCCTTCTCCCAAAAGGAGTACTTCCAGGGGCAAGGGGAGGAACTTCTGGTGGCAAATGTCAGGGGTTAGGGGATGGGACTTCCCGTCCCAAGATGGTGACCAGAGGGCAGGGCATCTGTCAAGGGGCAGGGCTACCCTTGTGGCCCTCAACAGCTCACCAGAACTCATTAAACAGCCCTCCAGCTGAAATAATTGCCCACCCCGATTTATGCCCTGCCTGAAAGCAAGCCCTGGGGAGCAGAAGGATATCAGGAAGAAGGTATGGATGAGCTGACAATGGTGAAGAGGAAGGTTCATAGATGTCATTATTAGCTGATGGTGTTGCTTTGTCTCAACATTCAGTTGTGAGTAGGATGGTCTAAATTCATTAGACAGGTATAAATTACATTTAAAATATATATAGTGGAGCATGGGAGTGAGGGGCACAGCCTCTGAATCGGAACTTCCTAGACATTAAATGCTAGAGGCTGCAAGTGAGAGAGGAACGGGGGGAGGGGGCTGGTCCTACCCAGTTCACTCTCCCTTTCAGCATTTGCTTTCTGCCACTGCGTGCCATGGGAGACTGGGAAAGATGAACCTATAGTCTGACCTAGTAAATGTCAGTTTTTATGTTCTTATAGAATCATATTTGCCTTTTGGTTTTTAAATCTATAGGGGATACTTGAGTTACATTTTCAAGATATTATCTGCAGCCTCAAAAGATGGAATCTGGCTTTTTTTAACATTGCAAGCACAAAATCAGCCTCAGGAACTGGGACTTTAGTAGCACAACAGATGTTATGAGAACTGTGTTATAACAGTCTTACCAACTCCTATCAGCCTTGGGTACATTTTCCTTTTATAACACAAGTCCATTAGGCCCAGATTCTTAGAGGTATGCAAATGTTGCTCTACTCAGTGTTGTAGCCCTAGCTATCTTGGTGCCTTACCACACATTGGAATTAAAGCTGGATAGAAACCAGCTATAATGTTGTTATACATTTTCAAGCTCTAACTTTGTAGATGATTGGCTCTTTTTATAGCTGGATGGATGTTTTTATGACATAATTGCATGTGTGGTCAGTCTAAATTTATTGTGTGATTAACCAGTTAATTGCATAATATATGCAATGTGTAGCAGAGGCCTTAGTATCTGGGTCCCAAGTAGAAGGAAGCACTGCTCTGCAGCCTTGCCTATGTGCCTAAGCTTCAGGAAGAGATAGGAGTTCAGACATACCTCTGTGCTCAATGCTTTCTATTAGCAAGCTTCTTGCTTAGCATACTGATCTTTTGGCACCTGAATCTTCTTGTCTATTGTATAGGAAATATATTACAGGATTTTGGAGTCTTCTCAGGGACAGTGGTCCTCAAAATTAGATTGCATTTCTGTTCAGCTGATAAGCATCAATAAATCTAGTCTTTTAATATAGTGAATCTAGCTGATAACTGGATGTTCCTGTGCATAACTGCTTCAGCCAGGCTGCTTGTCTTGAGAGCTGCCAAGAAGGAGCCACTTACAGGACATGACAAAGGCTCATGGTGGTACTACAGAATTGGGAAAATTTGCTACATAGTCTTGAGTTCCATCTACTAGCGCATGATCAAATAACATTTACATAACTTCATTCTTTCTATATAAGAAACTGGGGGCCTGGAACCAAGGCTGTATTGACACAACTGGTGAAAAGGAAGACAAGAAAGTACTATGGGTGCATTCTAAGAATGGGAGGAGACAGGCCAGAAAGGGAAATAATAAAAGGTTGTGTACCAGGGAAGAGAAAGAAGGATCAAGCAAGGAAGAGACAATACAAAGACAAAAAAGATTAGAGTGGATTTCACATAAATAAAGTGGTTGGGCTGACAACAGACAGTGCCAAATAAAGAGAATTTGTCCATTGTGTCATTAACCCTCTTGATGAGGATTGTCCTAGATTGACTGAATAATTCCAAAATAGAGCACTCCTATAATGCTGAGGAGAATGAGCCTGTCCTGTGTTACTGGACAGGACAGATTCTATTCATTAGGTACTCTTCCTCTTCCTGACTTCTGTGTTGTTTAATAATCTGAATCTCTACCTGACTTCTTCATAGATTTCATAGACATTAGGGCTGGAAGGGACCTCGGAAGATCATCAAGTCCAGCCCCCTGCCCGAAGGGCATGAAGTCAGCTGGGGTCATAGGATCCCAGCAAGATAAGCATCCAATTTACTCTTGAAGGTGTTCAATGT
>NW_017728992.1:14559258-14567199 GCF_001723915.1 Gavialis gangeticus | reverse complement strand
CCAGAATAGTTCTGCTGGATCACACTGCTGGCACAATGCCCACGGAGAAGAAAAACACCTCTGTTACCACCATATGTGTGTTCTGTGTGTGCATACACAAATACAGTGTGTGTGTGTGTGTGTGTGTGTGTGTGTGTGTGTGTGTGTGTGTGTGTGTGTGTGTGTGTGTGTAATGTATGTGCTTCCCTGCACAGTGATGGATTACACTGCCAGGGAAAACACAGCTTTATTTTTAAAAAGCATTGGAAAAAAAACCAAAGCAAGAATAAATATAAATTGAAAGAAATGGATTGTATAGGGATAAGTAGAGGGATTCTAGTTAGTAAGCTATATCCAATCCTTTCCAAGAACAGAAAATAGCAGGAGACTGACTAGGTAGGAAGCCAAGCCAGTCCAGTACCTTTCAGATGCCGTTGCTCAGGCAGAAACAGCTCACAAAAGGCACAGAAAGCCTTCAGACAGAGGCTTATATGCTGTTTCTATGTCCCTCCCCCAGAGCACTGTGATTGGAAGGGGACTTAGGGAAAGATAACAGTCACTGGCCAGTTAGACATGTCAGTCTTCCCCCCCAGCTCCCCCTCCCTCTTCTCAGTTTATGTTCCCCTGAAAGATTGCCTTCCAAATCTCTGAATCTCCAAATCTTTTCCAAATCAATTTGGAGGCTCTGAATCAATTTGGACGGTTTTTTTTCTCTTCCCAATTTGGATTCAGTGATTCAGCCTCTGAATTGAGCCAAATCTTCTCCAAATCGAATTGTGGACCGAAGCTTCGCACACCCCTACTATTCATCACTCTGAGAGCTAGAGAACTTCAGGCTCTTGCTGTCCAGCTTCCTCAACAGGATATCCCTATAATGTTAATTTTGATGCTTGGGACACTACTATTGAGAATTGGGGCTTGGGGAAGAGGTTTGGTTCCTGAGTTAGAAGATGGGAGAAGAAAGAGGTGCTACCCTAGAGGCAGTGAAGAAAGGGAAACTTCAGCATTTGTAAGGTCAGGAGGCTGGAAAAGAAAAGAATGAGGTAAATGAACAGAGGCTGGCTGTGGCTGTCATCTTTGATGGAAGTTTATGGGAGGGGAAAGGGGTTGGAAGTGCTTAGAAGAGGAACTGAGGACTGGGAGCCAGGAGGGCCTCAGATACTTTTGTATAGTTCAATATTCTTCAGTGTCAGAAGGATTAAGAATTTTGCCTGTCTTCTGAATAGTAACTTCTGCCTGCTAAGATGGAAGTGAAAGGAGACGCTTTGGAGGAGCTATGGGAATAAGGGGGATAAGATAACTTTTAGCTGCTGGTATAGAACTATATTGCAGAGGTGTCTAGCACCACACATCAGATATCAAAGTGACAAAGCCCAGCCTGTGCCTGGAAGAGACTAGAAATCCGTATACCTTAAGACCAGAAGGGACCACTGGATCATCTAATCTGCTTTCCTGCATAACACTAAGCCACAGAATTTCACTGAGGTACCCTGGTATTGGGTGCAATTTCTTGTGCCCAGCTAAAGCATAGTCCTGAAAAACATCCATCTTGATTTGGGGTCTCTGTCCTTTTATCAGTATTAGAGTCTGTTCAGATGCAGTCATCATCTGTACAGCCTGAGAAGGAAGAAGCAATATTCACTAGATGGATAGCAGATCAGCACTTCTGTGTCAGATCAGGGAATGCTACCAGGAAGCATGCCTCACCTTCTCACTTATCCTCTGTGTGTGCCAGATCTCAGAATTGAGACAAAATAGCCACTTAAGAGCTGGTCTGAGCTCACACTAGAAAGTAGGTTGGAGACAGAGTCTGACGGTAGAACCAGACATTGCCTTGCATCGCCTTTGTGCCACCATAAACATTTTTATGGTAGCACAAAGCAAAAGCAAGTAGACATTCACAAACTCTGTCATGCTACAAATGCCCAAATTTGTGGCCATGAAAAAAGATAGTAATAAACTGTACTGTTTCATTGCGGCAGATATCTATTTGTTTATGGTGGGAAAGCACAGGCAGCCACTAGCAGGTGCTCCCAAGAGTTGATGGGTCCACTGCTGCCCAGGAATTCCTTGGGGTGCACCCTCAAGTACAGGAGAATACACTGCCTGTTGTCCCACAATATCAGGGGGTGAGACAATGGGTGATGTGTTTTAACCAATGATCAGTGGTGCCAGGACACATCATGGCACAGCTAATCTGCTTCATTGGTGATGTCTATTTCTAGGCCCAGAGCAGTGCAAAGATGCATTCTCAGTGTTGCTCAAAGGCCGCTACATTGCCTCATTTCTAAGTTTTAGTGTGCAGAACGTGAGTGAGTAGACAGGGCATGCTTCTTAACAACTCCTTTTGTTTTGGCAGAGACAAATAACCACAACACTGGACCATCTGTCTTCTCACTGACCAAAGGTGAATTCTCAGCACTAAATTCAATTTGTATAGCTGAAGAGTATTCTTTTCCCTCTGGTAGAAATGAGTAGGATCTGATGTTATTGTACCAATAGATAGCTCCTGTACCTGCACGTGCAGGGGACAGTATCTGGAAGCCTACAAATGCATCTTGTGGTGATGAATGAACCAGGCCAGTGGCAAGCCCAGCAGCTTTCTGTACTTGTCTTCTAGCCCGGCTAGAATGTTTGAACCTATTTCACAGAGAGAGAAATTTGTCTGAACCACCAAACTGAAAAGCCACATACCAGAGGTGTTCCGGTTTCTGCTTCAGTATCCATCTAAGCAGATGTGAGAGCTGTAGTGTTTACCATTGCATCTGGAATTCAGAACAAGGGCACAGTCCTGCAGTAGCAAAAGCAGGTGGCAAATGCTGGTATCTACTGTTGTATGGTATATACTATATGGTATATACTATAGTATCTGTGTTTCACAGCACTGTTGCCTATTAATACAGTGTCAAAACTGCTTGCGTATGTATCATTTCCTTTTGCTGATTGAAGGAAGCAACTGCTTCTATATTACAGCTACAAACTCTGTATTAAAAATGCAGAATATACAAAAATAATGTGTGCATCATGCAGATCTTAAATGAGATGTTCCATCCCAAGAGTTCCTTAAAAAGGAGATGGATCTGAGGATTTTTTTATTGCCTTTTTGCTCATCCTTCCAACATGTTATCACAAAGTCTCTAAGAGACCACAACAAAGTGGTGAACAGAGACTACCTGCCCCACGGTTGTATTACTTAATGCACTAACCTGAAGAAAAGGCCAATGTAGATCCATATAATGAATATTCATCACAGTACCATAACTAAGCTTTGAGAGCAATGCTAATGGCAAAAGCATCCAATACTTCCTTGTCACTATGTTCAAAGAGAGACACCTCTAATCTCTCCCCTAAAGAACAGTAAACACAAGTACTTGCAAAATTAATATCCCTTGCATTCTAATTCTTCATCAGTAAATGCACTAAAAACAGCCCATTATCTACAACTTCCATAGCTGTAAGCATCAATTCAGTAGATGTTTACTCTGCACCTATAATAATTTGAACATTTTTTTTCTAACTGCATGGCTATTTATTTTAATAATTTATTATATAGATGTATTAAAAGTGTTTTGTTCCTTCATTACAAAGGATTATTAAAAATATAAAACAGAAGTGTATTTTGCCAATACAAGTATTTGTTCTGTCTTTGAAATTAGATATAAATAACTATTTCATAAATTGAAGGAAGAATTATTTTAAAACCCAAGTCCCCAGGGTCTTATTACTTGGAGCATAGGTTGATACCAGTTAACTAGGCACATCTTCATAATTTTTGTCATTGAATCCAATATTTTTCTATTAACATTTTTGTTGGGAAGAGGGGGAATGTAATATCTACAGAATCAGAATAAAGGAATTCAGAGAAACATAGAGGCTCGCTGGTCTGACCTGTTTAAGGAGAGATCAGCCAAATAAAATGGATATGTTTTTAAAAAAAATGATGGACATTCAATAAAATCAATCAGAGTACTTACTGAAAAACATAACGTCTAGTGTTTCAGTTCTTCTGTATCTACTTTCTTTCCCTTTAATAATTTTAACATAACAATTTCAACAATTCTGTTTTTTAAATTAAAAGCATTTTGTTCTGGTGAATGTTTAACAGCTACTTTATGTGGTATAAAGGGTCATTACAACCACTTGGGTCATAACAGTTTTCTCTTCAATTATTTGTGTGGGAAAACATACTGAGGTATTATTGGTTATATGCTTCCTTTTTCTCTCTGTGTGTCTTTTTATAAGTATCTTTAAATGTTGTTCCCTTTTCTTAGCTTAGTTTTTAGCCACAGCTCTTTATGTGGCCATATCCCATTTCATCTATTAGGTATCTAAGGCCCCTGGCACACATTACACTTAAGGCATGATTAACCAGTTAATCACATCTTAATTTGTTACCTGGCCACTTGCTAATGCAATTAATTAATTTCAAACATGTAAGCACTATGTGGCTGATTCTTATCATACCATTAATTAAACATGTGGCCAGGCTGTGGCTCCCATCTGCAGGGGCACACCATGCACTCCTGCAGCTAGGAGTGTTGTTACCTAATTTTGGCTGCCAGCTGAAGGGGTGCATGGTGTGGAGCTTGCTACTTGCTGCTGCAGGGGAAAATATGACTCCCCATCATGATCCAAGGCTCCCCCTGCACTGGCAACAAGGTGCGATGGGATCTGATGCTCAGCCCCACAATCATGCCTCCCGCCATTCATGGAAGTGCAATTGTGGCAATCATACATCAGATCCCGTGGCACCTTAACTTGCATGTCTGCCAGAGGCCTAATAAGCATACTTAGATGCTGAAGTGGGATTTTGTTCCTCCTGGGTCAACTCCTTGAAACACAAGCTTATCTGACACTTAAGATTTAGTCACAAAAAAGCAGTGAGGAGGAAAAGGAGGGCCTACCCACCTTCTGCAATAACATTTTTTTGGAAATTCAAGTAGAGTGAAACAGAATCTGGTTCAGCATGTCCAGGGGTGGTGTATTTATCAGGCACTAGTACAGGTGTTTGGGGCTGCATACCAAATCCCATTTGTTTCCCTGTTTCCACCCTAGGGATGTTGGGGCTTCTGACTAAGACTTAGTTTATACAAATGGTTAGGTTAGGCCCCACAGGGGAAACAATTTCAGTCATAACATCTTGGATAATGTTATTTTCTATGGCATCATCACCTTTATCTCTCCATTAGTCTTGCTAACCTACCAGTTGCATTTAACAGAAGCTAGAGGTAGTATGTAGAAACTGTGGAGAATCTGAAGATAAATGACAAAGAAGATAGAAAGAACTGGAATGCAAACTGTACAGGAAAAAAATGAAAGAACTAGATATTCTTAGTCTGGAGAAAAGGAGATTAAGTGGGGACATGATAGCAGTTTTTAAGTGTTTGAAATGCTGCCATAAAAAAGATCAAAAACGACTATTCTCATTTGCCACAGAGGGCAAAACCCAAGTCACTGGGCTTAAACTGCAGCAAAGCAGGTTTGGCTTAGACCATAGGAAAAGCTTCCTTACTGTCAGAACCCTAGGACAATACAACACTTTGCCCAGGAAAAATATAGAAGTCCTTCAGTGAAGGAGATTCCAAAAAAGGATGGGTGGTCATTTATCTGGGATGGTTTACAAATAACATATTCTGCCATTTGTTTAGAGGGTTGGAGTAGATGACGCTACAAGCATCTTCCAATCCAATGATTCTTTGTACATCATAATCATCTTCTGATAATATAAAGCATGAGGTTAAAGTACTATGTGAGGTTCTGAGCAATCTCAGCTCCCATTCCAGTAGATTCTTTTTTCCCAGTATTTTCCCAGTATTTTCCATCAGGACCACTCAACTGCCACAAAGGAAGAAGAAATCACCCACAATGTCCCTGAAGAGTATTCCACCCATAAAGCAAAGCTTCCAGAAGGGGAAGAACTGATTGAGTTATCACACACCTCCTCTCCAGAGCTTCTGGTCCAGGGCATGAAATAATCTGGAGTGTGGTGAACTCTAAAAGGTCCAGACCTGAGCCAACCGGCACAATTTAGAGCATATACAAGCTGCTGTATCCTGCACTGGCTGGGTTAAAGTCAGAGATTTGCAACAAGTTCCACAAAAACTCCACCTTACTGCTTTGCCATCTTTGAAAGCAGATGGAGTAGAGGATCTGGCTCACTGATTCCGTGAGAGGCTTAGGCCCATTATCCCTTACCTTCTTGCAGTTTCCAGTACCCCAGTGAGTGCGAGCAAAACCCCTGCCCAACACTTTGTTGTGCTCAGCCATATGATTTAAAACCTACTGCTGCAATTCACAGCAATGAAAAGTTACATCCCTGAATCTGTCACCTGGTATGTTACATTTAACTAGTTTTCAGTGACACTGTGTGCTGACTGGGGCATTTCAGCCTCTCCCTGCATGTAGATTATAACTCATCCTGGTAAAGCTGGGCAGGCTTCGTATAGATGAGTTTATTAAACTGAACAGGTTCCTGGGGATTTCTTGTTAATTTATTTAGTAATTACAAAGCATTGCCTTCATGCAAAGTAGTAAAATGTTTTGTCTCAGCATCACCTTTCTCTTAACACAGAAGAACAGTTATAGCAGCCATGAGACTGACCAAACTACAGAGCAGCTATATTCTCAATAAAGAAACTATGCATATGGGTGTGCTTACACTGCTTCGATGCCCTAAGATTTTGCGAGGCCTGTGGACCAGGTCTTTGTTTCTACCTTAGAGGCTGAAGTTACAATATCAAATATGAGACTGCACTTCATCCCTTTCAGTTAACAATCTGAAACTGTATCTCATCACTCTCCCTTAACAATCTGGCACTGCAGAATCTGGCTTTATTGGTCACTGCTTGTAGTGCTACTTGTATGCAGATCAAAACATTCTCTCCAGAAGCCATCTTTTTATTATGTTGGGTTCAGCATAGTTCTTACATATGCAGGTTGAACTAGAAGTGAACTCTTGGATAGTTTCCAAGCTAGGAGGAAAAGTTGAACTCCTTAGCTGCAAGTAATTAATGTTAGAGTTATAGCCCAACTATGACTATCCCTTCCACGTTTATTTGTATTGTGAATAGTGTCTAAAGGCTTTGTTCTAGAATTGGGATCTGTGGCAGCACACCTTTGGGTGCTTGCCACTTCAAGGGCTGGAGCCTGCAACCGGCAGGTGCCTGATTAGGGTAGCCATTTTAAAACTAAGGTCAGCCAGGCAGAGCTGACAGTGTGTTGCTTGCAGCTGAGAGAACAACATCACCCAGCTGAGCTGAGACTCACAACATCCTAGAGGTAAGGGTAGGAGCTAGGGGGATGGCTTGGAGGCTCCTAGTTCTGGGCATGACCTAAAACTACACCCTGCTGGGGGAGGGAGGCCTGGTGGGACTGCCAGTGGTGCGGCTGCCCCACTCAAATACCAGAACCATTCACCTCCCTGATGAAAAGTGGGTTGGAGTGCCTCAATAACTCTGAGGCCCCACAACACCGTGGATACAAGGGCCAGGCATGGCTACAGCCACCTGAGCCCTAAGGGGTATAAGACCCCAGTAGAGGTGAGGGACCAGGTATGGCAGCAGCCACCTGAGCCCCCACAGGGGAATAAGATCCTGGAGGCCCCAGGGAGGGGATAGTTGTGAGGCCCCCAGGAGAGGGGGCAGTTATGTGGCTCTAGAGGGAATGGGCAGTTGTGTGGACCCAGAGAAGGGGCAGTAGTGGGGCCACCCAGAGTAGGCCACTTTACTGCCTGAAGGACTGGCCATAACTTGGGGTTGAGTAGGGCTGTGGGATGGTCTGAAGGGCAGCCCCACGGGGGTGTTGAGTAGGGTTGAAACTGAATAGGCCTGAAGGACAACACATGGGTGAACCGCCACAAGAGCAAGTAGGAAGTGTGTGCAGTTTGTGGGGGTACTGGAGATAGTTGGCAGGTTTTGTGTTTTAAGCTGTAGGAAGTTGGCTTCAGTTCTGGTGATGAGGTTA
>NW_017728992.1:14534981-14559222 GCF_001723915.1 Gavialis gangeticus | reverse complement strand
CCCGGGGGGGGGGGGGGTGCAGGGCAAACTTAGCCAAGGTCAAGTCATTGGCTGGCCACTACCTAGGTGAAGGTTGTGGGAAAGGCCCAGAAGACTGTATGCTGGCCACCCAAGGAGTGAATCAGATAAGCCCCAAGGCCTGTGGGATCACTCCAAGAGGGAGCAGAGCAGAGTGGATGGGGCACAGGAAGGTGTGGCTAGAAAGAGGCCCTGTGAGAGTGGAGCAGTATGAACACATGTGTGTAAGAGGTCTGACAAAAGGATGATGCTTGGTCCAGATTTAGGCCAGGGGGGTGGTTATAAAATCCTGAATGCCATCTGCGAGCCTGGCCACAGTGTAGGGAAGGTTCAGTGCTGTGGATAGCACCCCCTGGCATTGGGGCATGTAATGGGCAGCCTCCTGCATTATACCGCCAGTAAAGGGAACAGCAAAATTGTAGCAGGTGAGACTGGGCAGACTGCCCCATAGACAGGTAGGTGGGCATACTCAAGACTCAGCCCTGAGATTGCCCCCTTGTCACAGGGTCCCATTGTGCAAGGCACTGATCATAAGCATAAACAAAATGGTAAGAGGTTTAGAAAAGATGGAAGGGCAAAGAAGAGAGAAGACTGAGTGTGGGGGAGACATAATACTTTTCCAATACATAAAAGGTTACTATAAAGAGGAATGTGATCAATTGTTTTCTATGACCAGCAGTGATACAATAAGAAGCAATCAGCTTTATTTGCAGCAAAGAAGATTTGGGATGGATATGAGGAAAAACATTTTAACTATATGAGGATAGTAAAATACTTGGACAGGTTACCTGAGGCTGCCAACAATTTCTTTCAGAAAATGTTCATGGTCACTAAAGAACAGGTTAAACCTGTATCTGTCAGGGTACTTGATCCTGCCTCAGTCCAGCAGGATTAGTTGAGATGATCTCTCGCAATTTCTTCCAGGCCTATATTTCTATAAACAAAATTGGCGGGGGCAGGATAACACTAACAGAGCTGTACAAACTACAAAAGCTGGACTGATCTGTCAGTCAGCTATTCCTGAATATTCCTTTGACTGTTTCAACCAGTTCAAGAAAGAAAAAGACATATGAGAATGAGATAGTGTATACTTCAGATGACATTCTGTCACTTGTTCATCCACAGGATATATTTAATTTTCAATGAGGAGCTAAAAATGGTTGTACTGGTAAGGAGGAAAAAAAAAAAGGATAACTGGCATTAAAGTACCAGAGGAAATCAGGTGTGATTAAGTTTGTGAGATACAGTTGCCTTTATTGGAGTTTGTGACACTATGACACAATGCAAAAGGCTCCCAGTGGCAGTTGTGGAATCCCCTTACTGGAGGTTTTCCAGAAGAGGCTGGATGGCCATCTGTTTGGAATGGTTTAGGAATAGTGCATCCTGCATCTGTGCAGGGAGTTGAACTAGATACCCCTTGACAATCCTTCTAAACCAGTGCATTTATGATCAACAATAGAAGCTCACACATAAACATGCAGTAATAACAAACATATTTTATGAAGAAAGCCAGGAAGTAATCTTGTGTAAATTAATGCTTGACATTTACTAGATTCTTTTATGCTTCTGTAGGTATTGCTCAGCCTTGAATAATCTAAGTGAAATTATTTTTATTTAATCAGTCTGTATGGGGGAGTTGAGGTTAATGAGGTGTTAACGTGATTTTATCCATTATTTAAAATATTTAGCCCAAACTATTCTTATTAAGTCTCATCAGGCCTTAACTGCTCTGGTGGCATTAAAGAAGGTCAACATTTAAAGGCATGCCCTGGTCACATAAATCATAATTACAACATCAGTGCAATAAAACCATTATCTCAGTACAACTAATGCATAAAGATGTTAGCCTAAAAGGTATAAACAGCTTTGCAAATGGTACACCACTGCTTTGGAAACTCAGTTAATTGCTTTTTGAAATATAGCTTCTTGCTAGGAGGTTCTAATTGATTTTGCAAGTACTTTCAATTAAAGCACCAGTCGAGAAGAAATAATGTCAAACTCCATTTTTTAAGTAAGCAAGCATCTTAAAGTTATTTATGCAGCTTGCTGTTATAAAATTTACTTCAGCCCATTAATAGTTGATGGGCTATGACTGCTGCATACAGGGGTAGTTCCTCTCTGCTGCTAGTACCTTTTCATACCTCCAGTGGCTTGGTTGAAGTTATGACAGTTTCCAATGGTTGAAGATCTTTCCTGTTACAGACAAAGGAAACGATACTGTGGGGAACTAATCGTTGCCTCCATGACCCCTAACATATGGTAAATATGTTATACTTCTGTTTCTTTTTCTTATGCAGTCATTTAGATATTTTTTCCACTTCCTCACACTGTCAGTTCTTCAGCCTTAGTTCTTCTGCAGTCTCACTCTACTCTCAGGAAACAGCTTTTTGGAGTGAACTAGCCTAGAAAAGGAAAATTGCATAAGACTTATGGCAGTTATATGCTGCTTCTGTAGGACTCTTTATACTGCTGCCACCTGCCCGCTCAAGTCCTGCTCAGAGCACTCCAGAAGGGAACTGCAGTGATGAGGATGCTTCAGGGGCACTGTACTCTCCCTGCTACCGTTCTCAAGATCTCTGTCCCTTGCGTGCTTGAGAGCAGAAGCACAAGAGGTTCCCAAAGCATCCAATGTTCTGGGTTTGGAGAGTGTGTAGAGGGACTGGCCAGGCAGGAAATATTTTGTGGTGTTGTTACTGATGGTGCTGTGGAGGCAGTGCAGTCATGCCCGTATGGTGCAGGAGAAGGGTAGATGAGCTCCTGCAGACTTTGATGGAGCACTTACTGTCAACACCTCCAAACGCTCTCTTCCTGGTATAAAGTCTTCATGTCTGATGCTTTTCTGTTCAGGCAGGAAATGAGTTAGACACTTTCAGAGATTCATTAAGGCCACCAGTGGTTGGCCAAGGGAGGGCGCTTTGAAGTCTACAAGGCTAATCCCCAAGTCCTCCACTAGGCACCGATAAACTCTCAATCTCTGCTTGCAACTGTTAAATCTTGTAAATATTTCATGTTTTGAAAGGCAGATACCAGTTGCTATAGTCTGTGGCAAAGGCAAATGATCTGAAAAACTTCACAAAATAAATACTAATGTAAGCCATAAAATAGATGAAGGATTTTTTAAAAATTTGGTTACTAAGTAGAGGTGAGTATGCTGACTGAAATTAATGATTGAGATGCACCTATTTAAGCAATTTATTTAAGGCTAAGAAGGTTTATTTGAGGTCATGTTTTGTGGTATAAATGGTATATGTAGAGGCTTTATCTACGGTATTCTCTTCGGACAAGGTTTACAAAACGATTTAGACGTAGTAGTGACAAAGAGCCTTCTCTTGCCTGGGTCTTGGTCCTTCCTTACTACTCTGTTTATTCACTTGATCCAATGTCAGGACCAGGGAGAAGAACCCAGAAGAATATTCTTCTTACCGGGATGTAGTTACACTCCATCTTGGCTGCTGTCTGACTGCAGGACTCTTGCAGTTTTATGTGCAAAATGGCTGACCTTCAACTGGAAGGAAGGAGAGTAGCCCCATTCCAGCCATACCAAAAACTTGTGTGGTTAAGTCCCTCTCCCAGGAGGTAAGATAAATGAGTTTGAACACTCCCTGGCTCAAAAGGGCTTTAGGAACAGGCCTCATACTTCCTGGTTGATTGCTCTGACCGCTACTCTGTAATACAGAAGATCTTTTGGCTTTGTTTTTTTAATGAAAGTTTTCATGGGGGCTGAACTGCATGCCATCAGTGTGCGTGTTAGGCTTACTCTGAGCATGTGTACTATACAGAAACCCTCTTAAAATTTAGTCACAAGGATGACTATTTATAGATCCTTAGGCAGCAGATAGTAGTGCCTTTGGGCATACATAGCAGCTAAGCAGATTTTCATGAGAAAATGTAGGTACTTATAGGCTTTTTGGCACCTCCTAGATGCTCAGCAGACTCTAAGATGGCAGGTAGGGTTTCTATGAATCATTCTCTTGGACTTAAGAGTTTCAGGACCTACTGTATTTACTTAAACTTAAGGTGACCCCCCCCCCATACCTAGATTCTATATATGGAAAGTCTATACATTTGTTACAATTTTCCAGGTATAGAAGCTAATTATCAGTTTTTCTTCAATTTGTTTCCCTCCCACTGTTACAGAAGGGAAAATAGTGTCTGGGGAGGGATTGAATGACCCCCTTGCCCTCTGCCCCCCATCTCCCTCTTTGGCCCTCCCCCCCGCTCTTACTGTCAGACCCTGGTAAGGCTGTGTTTCCTCCCTGAACACATAACAATAAGAGAAGGGAAGGAGCGGAGGCTACTTTGAGACACAGAGGACCAAAAATCTCTAACTTTGAAATAACCATACCCATAGTAATTTGCATGAATACAAATTACTATAGGTACCTACAGATTTAGTTAATCCAAAATTGGTGCATTTCACCTTTTTTTTGCAAACTGCTTCAGGCTTTAGTATAGGTATTTCATAAATACACTTCTGAGCATCATTTTATACCTACTTATACATAGTACAAACTATATAAAATATTATAGGCTTATGATTTATCACATAGCTCATTGGGCAGGGCCCCAGCAGTGCCAACAGCATCTCAAGCCACAGTGACCCCACAGCCCAGCACTGCTTAGTATGTATGTGTACTCCAGTTACTCATCACAAAGGGTCCATATACTAATTAGTCCCTTACTCATGACTGAAATGGGGTGCTCTTGTCATGAGTCCTGGGACCCTCCAAAAATGTATATGCAGATAAGGTACAGGGCCACTGTGTTCAACTCCACCCCATGGAGGGCAGGGCCACACCTGTCACATGCTACAGGTTGAGAGAGGGGACGAGTAAACCTCTTATCTACACAGACATTTGGTGGTGTTTTCCAGATATTTAAGGCCAACAAAGAAACAAGAATAATTTGAATGGGAAAGAAAGGTGTTACCCAGCTGTGGGAGTGAAGAATATGTAAAATGTATTCAGTGTCCTGGTTCACCATGACTTGAAAAAGCATCAGTACTAAGCTGACTGATTGTACTGGGCACCACTTTTTATTTAGATGTCCTGCACTAGCCCAGCCTTGATGTAGCCTCAGGGTAATCTAGGTTTGTGGTAACCTAGGCTTGGGGCATTCAGAGGGAAGTTAAAGCCCTGCTGCTGTAGAATTCTTAAAGGAAAGCAAAATACAAAGCTTGTTGTGTGTAATGGACATGGTGAAAGGAGAAGGCAGAGGAGGAAGAACACAAGAGAAGAAGGAAATATCAGCCTTGAATTTGGAATCAGAAGTGGAGCCATGCCCAGGCTTAGATCT
Organism: Gavialis gangeticus; assembly: GCF_001723915.1. Classification (NCBI taxonomy): domain Eukaryota; kingdom Metazoa; phylum Chordata; order Crocodylia; family Gavialidae; genus Gavialis; species Gavialis gangeticus. The sequence goes on along the minus strand of NW_017728992.1, from coordinate 14,553,909 downwards.
CAGTGCATAGATTTGACTTGGAGGGTGGTGGATAAATATGATCATCGTGTTAATGTAATGAGCATTCACAGCCATGCAAGATAGGTGGGGGTGGGCCAGTTTTTGGACAAGATGGAGGTAGACATAATGTGCCTGCAGGAACATTGAATACAAGGGCAGAGGGAACATAAAGACCTTATAGGAAGATGGAAGCATGGCATGTGGTTGGGTAGTAATAAGAACAGGGCACTGGGTGTGGCAGTATAAATTAAAGATCCATAGCTGCAACTAATAAGGCGTCAGGACATAACTGTGGGAAGAGTGTTACAGGTAATCAGGGCAAGGGAGGAGAAAGGTTTAGAATACTGAATGTTTACGTATTGGCAGAGCAGGAGGCATACTGAGCCCTCTTAGAGGAACTGACAATCCTCCTATCGGCAGCATTGCCCCTAATACTGGTTGGAGATTTAATTGCATGTTGGAAGAAGGGGATAGGATGGGGAGCAACACCTCAGGATTAGATACTAGCAAAGACTACAAAGACAGTCCCTGGAGTTGAAAGTAGGTTTACTAGAGTAGATGCGGCAGGCTGTTCATGATCCCACATAGACTGTTTTTGGGCCTTGAAAGTTTGAGCAGCAGAAAGAATACCAGTCTTCTCTGACCATCTGCTACTAAGGATCATTTTGGTTGTGGGAGTGTCAACATGACCTGCTGTCTCAGGAGGTCTGCTACCTGCCTGGAGCCCAGATCCAAAATATCATAAATGGATTGCTGAGACTCATCCAGCCCTCTGACTACTACCCCATGCTGCTCATCCATGTGGCACCAATGATACTGCCAAAGGAGACCCTGAGCAAATCAAGAATGACTACAGGGTTTGGGGTATGAGGGAAAGGGGACAGGGGCTCAGGTGTTATTGTCCTTGATCCTTCCAGTCAAGGGAAAGGGCCTGGGCAGGAATGAGCACATCCTGCAGATTAACACATGGCTGCACAAATGATGTCGCAGAAGGGCTTTGGTTTCTTTAACCATGGGAAGATGTTTCAACAAGAAGGATTGCTCGGAAGAGATGGGAGCCACTTGAAGAAGAGGGGGAAGAGCATCTGTGCAGACAGGTTTGCTAACCTAGTGAGGAGGGCTTTAAACTAGGTTTGTTGGGGGATGGAGACCAAAGCCCTGACATAAGTGGGGAAGTGGGTGACCTAGAGGAAGCACAGGTGGAATAGCTTGCATAACTGGAGCACTGTCATGAATGGGTACAAACTGTTCAGGAAGGGGACAGGCAGGGGAGAAGAGGAGAAGAAGTTGCACTTTATGTAAAAGAGTTATATGATGACTCAGAGCTCCAATATGAAACTGGAGATAGGCCTGTTGAAAGTCTCTGACTTAGGGTCACAGGGAAGAGCAACAAGGATGAAGTCTTGGTGGGGGTCTGCTATAGACAACCGGACCGGGGAGATGTGGTGATTGAGGCTTTCTTCAACCAGCTAGCAGAAGTTTCCTGATCATAGGCCCTGGTTCTCACGGGGGACTTCAATCACCCTGACATATGCTGGGAGAACAATATATCAGACTGCAGAAAATCAAGAAAGTTTTTGGACAGCACTGGGGACAACTTCCTGGTGCAAGTGTTGGAGTGGCAAACTAGGGGCCATGCTATTCTTGACCTGCTTCTCACAAATGGGGAAGAATTGGTGGGGGATGCAGTAGTGATGGCAAATTGGGCAGCAGCAACCACCAGGTGATTGAGTTCAGGATCCTGAGGAAAGGAAGGAAAGAGAGCAGCAGAGTAAGGACCCTGGACTTCAGAAAAGCAGATTTTGACTTGCTCAGGGAACTCATGGGCAGCCAGTCTGAGGGGAAGAAGAGTCCAGGACAGCTGGCTGTAGTTTAAAGAAACCTTACTGAGAGAGCAAGAACAAGCCATCCTCATGTGCAGGAAAATTAGCAAGTATGGCAGAAGACTAGCTTGGCTTAGCAAAGAACTCTTTAGTAAGCTAAATCAAAAAAAAGGAAGCTTATAAGAAGTGGAAGCGTGGACAAGCAACTAGGTGGAGTATAAGAGCATTGCTCGGGCATGCAGGGATGAAGTCAGGAAGGCCAAAGCACAATTGGAGTTGCAGCTAGCAACAGATGTAAAGGGTAACAAGAAGGGCTTCTACAAGTATGTCAGTAACAAGAGGAGGATTAGGGAAAAATATGCGTCCTTAATTGAATGGGGAGGAAATCTAATGACCGAGGATGCAGACAAGACTGAAATACCAATACCTTTTTCACCTCAGTCTTCATAGGCAAGGTTGGCTCCCAGACTACTACACTTGGCAGCATAGGTTAGGGAGGAAGTGAGCAGCTGTCAGTGGCAAAAAACATGTTATGGGACTCTTTAGAAAAGCTGGACATATACAAGTCCATGGGGGAAGATGAGATGCATCTGAGGGTGCTGAGGCAGTTTGCTTATGTGGTTGCAGAGCCCCTGGCCATCAACTTTGAAAACTCATAGTGATCAGGAGAGGTCCCAGATGATTGGAAAAGGGTAAATATAGTGCATATCTTTAAGAAAGGGAAGAAGGAGGTTTCGGAGAACTACAGATTGGTTAGCCTCACCTCAGTTGCTAGAAAAATCATGGAGCAGGTCTTCAAGGAATCCATTTCTAAGCACTTGGAGAAGAAGGTGATCAGGAACATGCCTGAACAACCTGTTTGCCTTGTATGATTAGATGACTGGCTCTATGGTTGTGAGGAGACCAGTGGATGTGGTATACCTTGACTTTAGCAAGGCTTTTAATATGGTCTCCCACAACAGTCTTGCAGACAAGCTAAGGAAGTATGGGTTGGATGAATGGACTGTAAAGTGGATAAAAAAATGGTGGGATCATCAGGCTCAGAGAGTAGTAATCAATGGCTCAATGTCTAGTTGGCAGCCAGCATCAAGTAGAGTGTCCCAGTGGTTGGTCCTGGGACTTGTTTTGTTCAATATCTTCATCAGTGACCTGGAAGATGGCATAGAGTGCATCCTCAGCAAGTTTGCAGATGACATCAAGCTGGGGGGAGTAGTAGATACACTGGAGGGTAGGGTTAGGATTTAGAAGATGTGTCTACATGTTCACATTTATTGTGCAGTAGCCTAAATCACTGCACAATATGGGTGCACGTCTACACGTGCAAACCCATACTGCACAGTAACTATGGTGACTTATGCCAACTTGGGCATAAATTTGATATCTCCATGATGCAGGTATCAGATTTACGCCTGATCAGTTACAGTGCAGTAATGCACATGTAGGCACCTAACTGCGCAGTGGCAATGTGTGTATGGATTTACTTGGGACTAACTTTACTCTCAAGTCAGGCCACACAGCTTTAATGTCTGCATGTATAGATGCCAGCCTATTTCCACTTACTGAACAATAACTTACTGTGAAATACATTTAATGTGATGTAAATGCACGTGTAGATGTGCCCAGAGAGTCATAGACAAATTAGACCAAAAGAAATCTCATGAGGTTCAGCAAGGCACCAGTACAAAATCCTGCACGTAGGACGGAACAATCCCATGCACTGGTACAGGCTGGGAACTGACTGGCTAAGTAGCAGCTCTGCAGAAAAGGACCTGGGGGGCTACAGTGGACAAAAAGTTAAATATAAGCTAACAGTGTGCCCTTGTTGACAAAAAGGCTAACAGCATAGTGAGCTGCATTGGTAGACGTGTTGCCACCAGTTCAAAGAAAGTGACTATTCCCCTCTATTCATCACTGGTTAGGCCACATCTGGAGTGCTGTGTTCAGTTTTGGGCACCCTGCTAGAGAAAGGATGTGGACAAGTTGGAGAGTCCAGCAGAGGGCCACAAATATGGTTAGGGGGCTGGGGCACATGACTTCAGAGGAGAGGCTGAGGGTATTGGGCTTATTTAGTCCAGAGAACAGAAGATTGAGAGAAGATTTAATAGAAGCTGTCAACTACCTGAAGGGTGGTTCCAAAGAGGATGGAGCTGTTCTAGACTGTTCTCAGTGGTGGCAGAAGACAGAACAAGGAGCAGTGGTCTCAAGTTGCTGCAAGGGAAATTTTTATTAGAAATGGGAAAAACTTTATCACTAGGAGGGTAGTAAAACCCTGGAATAGGTCATCCAGAGAGGTTGTGGGAATCTTCATCCTTGGAGGTTTTTAAGACCCAGCTAGACAAAGGCTTGGTTGGGATGACCTAGTTGGGGATGGTCCTGCTTTAAGCAGGGGGTTGGACTAGATGACCCCCTGAGAGCTCTTTCAACCCTAGTTTTCTATGATTTTATGAACACCAGGTAGTAGGCAGTGGAAGTTAAATACAAGATTACTGGAAGATGAACAGGTGTGTAGGTGGTATATAAGCCACTATGAATAATAGGGAGAAATGAAAGGAATGTATACAAATAGAGTGAGATGGTGGGAAGATGTTAAAGAAAGAACACAAGCCTTTTTCAGAACATGGAGAAAAGAAGAGTCTGAGCTTGCAGTGCAGACTGCAGCATCTCCTATAACTGGAAGAGATGGGATTCCCAGTAGCAGAGGAAACTTGAGACACACAAAAGCTATTGGAGGAGTGGTGTAGAAAGGAAAGACAGAGAAACATCCTTGCAAATACTGGCTGGGTGGAGGAAGGAGAAAAATGGTCCTCTTACCTTTGCCTGAGGGAGAGGAAAAAAAGTATTATGACAGCATGGGATAACAGGGGAGTGAGGTTAACAAAGACAGAAGAAACACTGAGCACAGTGAAGGAGTTTCACCGAAATTTATATGCCAGCAGAGTGTTTCATCAGGAAGCCCTTGATTCCTTTATGGTGGGGTTAGAGGTGAGCTTGGAGGAAAGTGAAAAGCATCAGATGGATAATATGTGGACATTGGAAGAATTATGGCCGGGCAACCTGAAACTTTAAGACAGTTAAGACCCCAGAGAATGATGGGTTCCTGGCAAAATTTTATAAGACTTTTTGGGACATACTAACCATGTACCTGTTAGCGGTGTTCTAGGAGTGTCTGGAGAGAGAGTAGCTGGGGGCAGGTATGGACATAGGAATAATAATACTATTGTACAAGAAATGAGAGTGGGAAAAGTTGGAGAACCAAAGGCCAATCACCTTACTGAACCTAGATTATAAGATAAAGGCCAAGGAGTTAGCAAATAGGTTTTAAAAAGTCATAGGAAAGGTAGTCCACAGGGACCAGACTTGTGCAGTCCCTGACAGACTAGTAACTATGAAACTGCTACTAATAAAAAAAACATGATTTGATACTGCCAAGAATGAGGACTGAATGTGGCACTCCTGAATCTCAGTGTAGAAAAAAGCATATGACTGGGTGGAGCATGAGTTCCTGTTTGGTTCTCTGAACAAGATGGGAGTCCCACCAAAGTTGCTAACATGGATTGAGACTGTATACAAAGGAGCATGATGTAAGGTAGAAGTGAATGGTCATCTAATGGAGAAAATCAGGGTCGGATCAGGCACGAGACAGGGTGCCCCCTGTCACCAGTCTTATTCATCTGTGCCATTGGCACAGAAGATCAGGACAGATTGCATGATTGAGGTTATGCCAATCCCCAGAGGAAAGGGCACACAAGCAAAATGTATATTGTATGTGATCATTGTAATATTTTAGCAAGAGACAGCATGTCTCTAGAATGGGTGTTAAGATATATAAATGAATACAAAAAGTCATCATATTTTTAGGGGCAAAACTAAGCATACAAAAAGTAAGCAACCTGGTGGTCAGGAAGATGGAAGGAATGGGAAAACTCAGGTAACAGGTCACAAGGGACCAAATCAAGATAATGGGAGTGGAGGTGAATATGTGACTGACAGGTAGAGCAGCCTGGGAAATGGTGAAAGGGAAGGTGAAACAGAAGCTGGGGAACTGGTATGACCAGAAGCTACTGATGGCAGGACAGGTAAATGTAATTAAGACCATGGTACTCCCAATCATATTGTATATAGGTGTAGTGTTCCCTCTGTCATGGACCACTGTGTGTAGAATCCAACGGGAACTGATGGTGTTGTTTTGAAAAGCCAAAAGGGGAAAACTTAAGAGAACAACTTTATGTAAAGAGAAATTGAAGGGAGGATGGGGCTTCCCAGATGTGTTTTTGTTTGTTTATGTGAAGTATATCAGTCTGTGCTGCACAGAAGGGATGGAAGGGGGCACCAAATGAGCTGGATTTGTCTAGTACTATGCAGGGATGTTATTACATAAATATATTATATGTAAAAGTCACTCTTATGGCCCTGGACCTAGATAATGCCACCAATATACAAAAAGATTGTAAAATCTGTGAATTGGTATGGGTTGCAGACAATAGCCACATAGACTTGGTGGCCCATAAAAAAAATAAAGGCCTATGTCAGGGAAAAGGAGACTAGGCCAAATAAAACAGGTATTTGAAAAACACTTACAGAAGCAGCACTGGGACTTCAGTTGGCTGCAGGCACATCAAATTATACCAGTACAGAAACTCCATTACAGTTGTGGACTGTGTAGAACAACCAGATGTCCCAGACAAACATGTGGGGAAGAAAACATATGACTGCAATGTGAGAGTATCAGTACACCAGAACAGTCTGGGGGAAGGCAGAGAAAATCCTACAGTGGCTGGGTGCAAAAAGCTAACTCACACTAGAAGTGGTTCTGTGCAGAATGTGGACTGGGGCCCAGTGGAAGGATGGAGGAAAAAATATGGAAAGCTGTAATGAGCTTTCACATGGCACTGTGGAAGGCAAGAAACTTGCTAGTCCTACAACCACTGGAACTCTTGGTAGAGGAAACCTTGTGTTTGGGCTTGAGTGAACTGGAGTGGTATTGCTGGTGAGATGCAAGAGAACTAGGTAAGGAGCAGGTGATGGATTTATGGAAAAGAGAAGACTAGAGATACCTAGTAGATCTAGGAGGATGAAAAGATGAGGCCTGAGAGGTGGTAGAGCTATAATCAGATGCCAGGGGCTGGCTAGGGAGAGGCATTATAGTGGCTAAGAAAAGACATGTATGAGATAAGGCAGGGGCAGACAATATATGGCCCATGGGTAAGATTTGGCACATCAGCTGACTGGATCCAGCCTGAGGTTGCATCCACAGAACTTTGCATGGGGCTGAGCCCCACTTGCTCCATCTGGGGCAGCCTGCACCATGCTCCTGCTTATGCCCAGTGGCCCAGGGACCTGACTGGCACATGCAGCTTCTGGTAGGGCTGTTCCTGGTGCTGCTCTACTCCCCTTGCCTCCAGTGGGAGCTGCCCAGATGAAGCTCCCCCACCCTGCCCCCTGCCTGCCCTCTTGGAGTGGTGTAGCAGGGGCAGCAAGTGGAGGAGGAGCCACCACTGGAGGCAAGGAGAACAGAGAAGCATCCAGCCAGTTGCAGTTGCCCCTGGAACAGCTCTGCCAAAAGTTGTGCATGCTGGCCAAGGTCCAGGGTAGTGGGGCTGTGTGGCAGGCCAGTAGGGGGTGCTACTGTGCTGAGCCACCCACCTCACTGCACCTGACCACCTTCCAGGCTCTGAGTGCCTCCCTGGGGGTGACTCACGTCTGACCAATCCCCTTCCTGGAGCACACCCACTAGCTTGGGGGTACAGATGCCACCACCCAGGGTTGGACTTGATTCTGGCATGATGTCCCCCTGGGAAACACAGGCCTAGTAGCCCTTGAGGGTACTTAACTCGTTTCAAGAACTTGGGGTGCTTCCCTCAGTCAGAAGCACAAGTAGAGGTCTCCCTTAGTCAGTCGAACCAAGGGGACCCTAAGGCATAATCTAGATGCACTCCCAATAAGTCTCCCACATTAGGTACAAAGGATAACTTTATTGGTTACAAGGAGTACGGTTGGAATAGGGTACAGAGTAGAGCAATATCAGAGAAATCCCATAGAGCAAACAGGGTGGCTGGAGTAGCCTTTGATCATGCATCTGAGTTACTGCAAGCTATATATCTAGCTAGATCTCAGGTAGCTTACTCACGCGTGTCATCCAGAGGCAGTTGGAGATTCCCTCTGGATGCAGGCAGTTCATTGATCATGAGTTTTGAGAGAGAGACCAAGTTTCAAATGGTTCAGCTCTTCTCTCTCTCTGAGTTTTCCTCATGGCTGCTGCCCCCACCTCCTGGGCAGTCCTTAACTTATATAGCCCTTATGACCTCATTTACCTGGTCCAATGGAGAAATGTTGACTGTCAGCCAACCAATCTGAAATGCATCACTGGTTGCTGGGCAGACTGGCAGTCTCTAGTCCACCAGGGAGGCCAAGCCCCTCACCCAGGTATGTGATGCCAGTCATGTAGGCAGAGGGAGCAGGTTTCCCCCCTCCCTCAGAAATGTATCTAGCTCAGTTCACCTAAAGAGATAGGGTCAGGTGTGTACCTTCTGCAGGGCCCAAATTGTCACAGAGCAGAATTTTGGAGGAGAAACAGAGGTGGCCTTCTACCACAGGCTGTTCTGCTCCCCTTGCCTCCAGCAATGGCTCCTCTTCCTGCTCCTGCCCTTCCTGTGCTGCTCTGGGTGGGTGGGAAGAAACTTCATTTGGGCAGCCGGTGCCCCAGCACACAGGGCTGCAGACTCCAGCTCCTGGCTGCCTTCCACCTTCTCTGCCTACACAGCATGATGAGAAGCTACCTGCGGGCAGGCAGAGTGGGTTTAAGGCAGCCAGAAGCTGGAGCCAGAGCCCTGCACCCTGGGGCAGGAGCTGCCCAGATGAAGCTTCCCCCCAGCTGCCTGGAGTGGCACAGCAGCGGCAGGGGCAGGAGCAGAAAAAGGAGATGCCACTGAAGGTGAGGGAAGCAGAATAGCCCCACTGGCCCAGACCCTGGTCAGTGGGTGAAGCTGGACACAGGGCTGTTCCTGATGGCACTGCAGATGGCCAGGTGCTTCTCTGCTCCCCTCACCTCAGTGGTGGCTCTTCCTCCCTCTCCTACTCCTTCTTTGCCACTCTGAGCTGGCAGGTGGGCAGGGGGGAAGCTTCAGCTGGGCAGCTTCTGCTGAAGGCGAGGGGAGCATAGCAGCACTCCGCTGGCTACAGCCACACCAGGAACAGCCCTGCCAAAAGCTGTTTGCTGGCTGAGACCAGAGCTGGGGATGGCAGGCACTGGTGGGTGGGAGTGCAACGTTGGCTGCCTAGTGCGGGGCTCAGCCCCATGCAGGGGGCAGCCATGGACTACACTGCCCAGGTGAGCTCTGTACCCACTGCCTTCCCTTCACCCCTGGCTGTCTCCTGGGACATAGCATCCAGTGATGATCACCCTCTCCCTCCACCCATCATGCACACAGGGCAAGGCATGCAGGACGTAGACCGTAGCTTGGCCCTGAGCTGTCACTGCTCCGTAAACCAGCCCCATGATCCTGGTCTCATCTGCCTGTCCTGCTCCTGAACACTGCTTTTCACACACCCAAAGCCCTGTAAGGAGTTTTGATGAATTTTTGTGGGTGGGGGTTGACCCGGCCTGTAACAGGTCATTAAAACTCCCTGTGTGGTCCTTGGGTTTAAATAATTGTCCACCCATGGATAAGAAGTGATAAGCATTAATAGACAAGCTTTGAATGCTACAGGAAGTAATATGGCATTAAGAAATGAAAGTATCTAGGCCCTGGATTAATGGGAATTTGGGGAAGGAAGGAATGGTTGGATAATGTATAAATGTTTTATGTTTTTTGTTGTTTTATTCGTTGAAGTTTTGGAAGCTGATAGAAGCATGTTTTAAGTTTCAAAATATTATTGTTTTGTTGGCCTATAATTGAGGTAGGATTTCTGTAATGCAGTGCAAGATGATGTAAGCAGGTTTTTAGGTTTTTGATACTTTCATTATTATTATTATGATTGTTGTTGTTGTTGTTGTTGTTCCCATTGGTGTATTTACTCAGTATGGGCCATGCATTTTACATGCACGCTCAGTATGGATTTCATTCAATCAACTTCATAGTTGGTTTCCATTACTGAGTACATACTGCTTCTGGCAGCAGTCTAATAATAGACAATTTATCTAATGAGGAGATTTTCCTGTATGCAAATATAAGACAAAGGGGCTTCCCCCCCCCCATGCTGACTGGTGAAAAAAATCTTCATCTTGTATTCAAATAAATATAGTAAGTTCTTTTGTGAATCTTTCTCCTTTGTGATATCTGAGGGGCTTCATACCACTATCCATTGCTCTTCGTAATGCTAAGTAATAAACCTGGTTTAACGTGGTTATCAATCATAGCACAGATTTCTTCTGATTAGTCCATCATGTTCACATGACTTAACTTTATTGCATAGCTCTGTAATGTGATGTTCAATGTCTTCACCTGGAACCCAGTTTCTTGTGGAGGATATAAAATGTTCTTTCCTCTTGCATGGGCCAGATATTCTAATCTCTGAGTGACTTTGTATAGCAGTTTACAGTTCCCCTTTTCCTCCTAAAATTGATTGCAAATATCAATAAAAACTTGGAGGATCTCACAGTTTCTGATTTCTTTTAGCAGTAGTTGCTTCTATTAAAACCACTTCTGCCAGATCCCTTTAGAGTCCATTCAGATGTAGGTATCCATTTGTTTCATATTTGTGAGCTGACCAGCTCTACTTCTGATACTCTATGCTGGGCACTGGATGGCTGTAACAAAGGCTGGGTTCATATTTGGGGTTTTACATGAGCTATCTATTTTGCCTCAAGCCTCCACCCAGAAACCTGGAAAATAACTTTTTAACAAGGTATTCCAAAATGAACTGCCTGACTTGCAATCAATAGTTAAACATAACAGAGGGGGGTTTTAAGAAAAAAAAGGGAGAAATGCAAAATCCTAAAGAAAACTTATTAAAACCCCAAACTGTTAACTGTTTATCACGATCACTGCTAAACCACGCAAAGGGAGCTAATACCTAGCCCAGTGTGGGAAAGGGAGCTCACCCTGTGCTGCCATCTAAGGACTCTGCCACCTGTGCCAGCTAAAAATAGCACGGGCTGGATAAGGATGCCCACAGTGGAGTTCACTGCAGCTCTGCCTCTAGGGATTGCCACCATTGGAAGCTGACACTGCTCTACTGTAAGGCGTCAGTGATCCTTGCCATCACCAGGGGTCACTGCTGCTGCATGGCTGCAGTTGCTGCTCTCTGTTGCTGCCACAGGCCACCACCAAGCTGAGTTACTGCCTTTCCCTTCTTCTGGGGATTGCTGCCAATCAAGGACATTGATCCTCTTCAGGTTGCTTATCCAAGCCAAGCTCTTCTAGACCCTGACTTGCTCAATAGCAGGCTCAGAGATTTCAGCTTTTTCGGAACTAGTGGATAATTGGTTTCCATCTGAACCTCCTATAGTGACTCTGCCCATTGGCACTTTCCTTCTGAGGACTGATGACCCACTGCAATGCCATCCAAAAATAACTTCTGTCAGGAGTCTCCCTCCAGTCTCTCGCATGTTCTTTCTGGATGTGAGAACCACTCCAGTTCAGATCTCTGCAAAGCTCAGTGAATGCTGACCCTTTAGTGACCATTGCACCATTTTCCCTGTGTGACAGGTGCACCCCTGCACCTAAACTCCAAAGTTTTGGAAGAGACAGTCAATGGTCATAAGGAAGGTTACAACACCATGTCAACCATCAAAATGTATTAAAAAGCTCTAGGAGTTATGGAACACAGTAGCTGACAAATGATTAGTATTTATTTCCTGGCTTTAGTCTCATTGCTTTGAGTTCAGGGGTAAAGGTTGGTCCCCTCACATGGCACAGAACAGTATTTACAGACTCCAGTGGCTATTGTTACTGAGAAAATAACTGGAGAATACTGTCTCGTTAGTGTTATTTCTATCAATTTCTCTTTGCTTTTCTATTTAATTAGTAACAGATCTGGGGAGCTGAGCTGGAAACTACCGGTTATTACTGATGCCAGTGCTTGTCTAGTAATAATAATTAATGATACTTTACACTGGCTGCTTATGATGACTTTCATCCAGAGATGTCAGAACGATACTCTTGAGTCAGTAGGGCTGGAAACTGGGTAGCTGTAGGTCCTCTTGAATAATGAAACAGCAATCCCCTTTCACATGCACATTTCATGTTATAATAAGGCCTCTGGAAATTAACAAGTTATCCTTTCCCTGTGAGTTGAAGGTCTGTAGATGCCAGGGGTGATCCACAGCAATATTTTTGCAAGTGAGTACAGCCATTTGCCTGAAATGCTGAAAACTTTCCTTTTAGGTTATATATTCCTGGCTGCTCACTGTCTGTTGCAATGTTGTGATTTGTGCTAGGATTGGATGGGGCTGCTCTCAAGTGACCACATTCCTTGAGAAAAGGCCCCGAGGCAGTTCATCTTGGGATTTCTACTTCTGTCAAAGTGTAAGGTCCCGCTTTGTCTCAGATCAGTTTGAATATGAGGTCCTTAGGGAAAATCAGATTTATGTGCATGGGATTCTTTTATGCTGAAGATTCACAACTCTCTTCCTCTCTTTTCAATCAGTCTACTCTGGTGGGTTTCATAATAGATACTGATCATCTTTGGACAATGGTCTGAGACCTATTGATGAAAAACACTGTATACAATTTAGATATTGAGGTTTACTAGTGAGGCACTGTTAATGATGTGTTGAAGAAAAAAGTGAAAAAAATGGATGTTCTACAAAAACATTTTGGGAAAACTTCTAAAGTTGGATAAGAGACAGTCAAGATTCTTTTTTCTGAATTTGTAGTGAAAAATCAATAACCAAAAGCAACTTTTAATAAATGATCTTTGTAACATCACAACTCAGGGGAGCTTTTTGTCTCTCTTCCACTCCATTAATTACTTCCTCATATCCTTAAGCCAAGAGACATCTCTAAACTTTCAAATGTTTAGAAAGAAAATATATTTATAAGAAAGTAAAAACATCAAAGCTATGTTAACAGAAAGTGGTTCTCGGACTTCACCAAGTTGCATTTGATTTTTTTTATTATTATTATTATTCATTTACTTTCTTCACTTGAGACATATTTTTAAATGTCCAAATGCAGGGCTCCATTTTTAAAAAAGCCCATGATGTGAAACATTAAATTCTTATTCATGTAAGAAAGTGGGACACTTTTTGGTCTAAACAATATTCTGTAATCTTGGTTTGAGGACTCCATATGTTTTATGTATACAGTTTAAAATACTAGAGAAGGAGTATGGATGTATTGAATGTGGATAATATTGAGTTTAAGGAATTCCCTCTAAACGAGCAACACTTGGGAACTGACAGGTATGTAGACCCATATGTTTCCTTTTCTGCAGAGATGAGTTAATCAGTCTCCACTGCAGTCCTTACAGTGCTAACAATTCTGCACTTCCAATTTTTCAGCAGTTATGCTCCAGAAAACAAGCAGTCTCTCATTTTCTTTGTCATTAGTATTTTTATATTTCATATCCACAGGCCAGAACTTCAGCTGTGTAAATCAGCAAAGCTCAATCGACTTCAGTTGTACTAAAATGATTTATGCTAACTGAAGTTCTGGCCCAGTGAGTCATTGCTCAATTCTGTTTTTCCTTCTGTAATATCTATGATCTGGAAGTGTGAGTGCTCTTGGCTAGGATTCAGAAGGAAGCCATGTTTCTGGACTTCTCAGGTCTTCCTTCCTTCTTAGTAACTCCTGAAAGACTCATGAAACTTTGGGAATTAGAGATGACCTGTGAATCTTCAAATGCCATGGGTAACGCTTTTGAGGAAAGATCTAATCAGTTTGGAAGCTTCTACAAGCAAAGAGGAATTTATCATATTTGATGTGGGGCTGCTGCCCTCATGTAACCTCCTCATGGAGGATTCCAATTTTATATATATCAAGAGTTATTACAAAAATGCTTTGAGGCTCCTCAAGAGCTGGACCATTTTGGCCACATAGCTGATGCTATTACTGCTCTCCTAAGTAAAACAGAATGAGAAGTTCTTATATGTTATACAAGATAAATGGTTAAAGTTTCCAGTATAAGCACTGGATAGAGAAAAATGTTTTAATATAGGGTAAAATGAGATTACAGATAGGTCAGTTGAAAAAAATAATAGGAGGTCAGTTACTTAAATAACTTCCCAGGGACCTTCTGTAATAGTCTGTTTCCTTTAAGCTTCTCTACCTCACCCCCAGTTTGAGCAGAGTCGTTTTCTGTAATGGTTTATGGCCATTTGGTAACTTGTCAGTCACTTGGTAATTTGTCATTGTGTACTGCATATATTTGCTTCATTTTACATAGGAGTGCCCTTCCCTTTCTTCCCATCTTCCAGTATCTAACAACTTCTAGCTATGGATTTTTTGCCTACCTACAACTTTGCAACTTACACTTGTCTAGGATATAGCTAAATACAGCACCACATACCTAGCCAGCAAGGTTGCAGCCTGTTGCGCTTGTTCAGGAGTACTGTGGATGCTTGTGTGTCTACATTGCACATTGAATAGTATTCCAAACTGTGTATCAGTGTCAAACATGGCTGTTATGTGGCTGGGTAAGTGGCATTTTGGCTTGCGAAGTTAATTAAGATCTAACCCATTGGTTTCCTTCCAGGCAACTCCTAAAATGCAAAATTTACCAGATTGTGTATGTATGTAATGATGTTCAGTGGAAGAGTACAACATGCCGACTTTGTTTAATATATATCCAATAGTGTAAGCAAAGAACTGAGCGTCATCTCAAAAACAAGTAATAACTGCACCATCTAAGAATTAAATTTCATTTTGCCATTTTCTAATATAAATACAGCTCATAGGAGTTGTCACACTAGAACATACCCCTGGTCTGTCTTAAATCAATGTCATAACTCTGTCAGTTAATTTAGGGAGGCTGAGAAAAGATGTCAAGAAGTTGTCCTTATTTTCAACGGGAACTTACAACTGAGTGCCAGCATACACAAAGAGAACTGTGTTTCAGAAGATAAACTGCCTGGGTATTTCTGTAGAACTAAATATGAAATATTTAATTGTGCTCAGCTGTGGATATTTTACCCAGGGCCTCTATTAGGACACCAAACCAGAAAGAACGCATGAGGAAACAAAACTCTTCTTGACAGGTTCATTGCACATTATCAGGAACATGGGATCTTAAGAGTGAGTATGTAATTACAGTTGTTACTTTATGAGAAAACCAGTAAATGTAAAGAGGTTTCATTTTCCAAGTATGAATCCCAACAAGAGACACAAGTTAAAAGTTTGCATTCAAGCACCCACACATATTGTAATATTTCATTTTATTCTATGGACTGGGGGCACAAATGGCCTTTGGAGCATTTGTTGAAAGAAATTCAATGATGCATCTGCATGTGCATGTGTCAGTAACAAAGTCTGTATTGGACACCATGCAGCCATATTTAAAAGCACTCTGCAGATGTAAACTGTTTCACTGCAACAGATTTTTTCAGCTTAGCAATAGAAAGTAGAGCTGTGCAAAATTTCTCTGGGTATTTCATTTCAAAGCTGTTTCAACCCGTTTCAAGCTCGAAACAGTGAAATCGAAATGAACCAAAAGGCTTCGAAACAGCTTTGAAACAAAAGAAGGGCATTTGAAACATTCCAAAACTTTCAAAACATTTTGAATTTTGAAGCTGGGCTTACTTGGCTTCAGCATCGGTCCCAGGTGGCAGGAGCAGCCTTCTGTCATCTGGCATGCAGATATGGAGGCTTGCACCCCCAGGAGCACTGTGGCACTGTGCCAGACTCCTCCCAGGGGTGCAAGCCCCCGGATCTGTGCACTGGATGACAGGAGGCTGCTACTGCTGCCTGGGTCCGGCAGCAGCAGAAATCTTCCCCGGCACTGGGCGCAGTCTGTGCCCAGTACCAGTCCCAGGTGGTAGCCTGAATCTCCTCTCATTCGGCACAGATCCAGGGGCTCCCAGACCCAGGAGGAGTCTGGCACGGCCCAGCACCCCTACTGGAGGTGCGAGTCCCTGGATCTGCACCCCAATGAGAAGAAGCTCAGCCTCCTTATCCCACCTGAGACTGGTGCCCCCACTTGCCTTCCCAGCCAGCTGCTGCCTCCCCGTGCACTCCCTGCCTGGCTGCAGCACCCCCCTGCATGCTCCCCACATGGCTCCAGCCCCCCTGCAGCTTACCAGCATCAGCAGCCATGCTCTTGGGCCCCCTGCAAGGTGGAGGGCAGCGTGGCTTGGCCCCAGCCACAAGGTATCTGCCACAGCATGCTGTTGCTGCCCAGTGTGGTGCGGTATGGGGCCGTGTATTCTCAGGCAGCTCCAGACGGTCACCTGGGGCTGTGCACCACTCTGAGGGACTGCTGGCCACACTGACCTGGGTCCTGAGTGCATGAGCCCTATGAAGTGTTTCTGTGCATGCAGGACCCAGGCCAGAGTGGCTGGAGGTCCCTGTGAGTGGTGTGCAGCCCTGGGTGGCGGGATGTCACCTGGGGCTGCACGCTGCTTGTGGGGACTGCCAGTCACACCAGCCTGGGTCCTGCATGCATGAGCCTTGTATGCCACTTCTGTTCTTCTCTTCATGGAGGACCCGGATTGGTGTGGCCAGTGGTCCCCATGAGTGGCACGCAGCCCTGGGTGACAGGTTGGAGCTGCCTAAAAGCACACAGCCGCATGCTGTGCCATGCCACACTGCACCATGCCATGCCAGGCAGCAACGGCATGCTGTGGCAGAGGCAGCAGATACCTGGAGGCTGGGGCCGAGCTGCGCTGCCCCCCGCTGTGCAGGGGGCCAAGAGAACGGCTGCTGACTCTGGTAAGCTGCGGGGGGTGGGGGGGCTAGAGTCCAGTGTGGGTGCACCGGGCAGAACTGGAGCTGGGCGGGGAGTGCGAGGGGGGGCTGGATCCAGGTGGTAGGCATGCAGGAGGCTGTAGCCAAGCAGGGAGGCAAGCGGGGACTGCTGGTCCTAGGTGGGGCAAGCAGACTGAGCTTTCTCTCATTGTGGCTCAGATCTGGGGGCTTTCACTCCCAGAAGGACTGCTGGGCTGTGCCGGACTCTTCCAGGGGGTGCAAGCCCCCAGATCTGTGCTGGATGAGAGGAGGCTCAAGCGGCAGCAGCAGTCTTCTCCAGTGTTTGGGTGCAGACTCTGCCCAGCACCAGTCCCAGATGGCAGCGACAGCCTCCTCTCATACGGTGCACAGATCCAGGGATCCACACCCCAAGGAGGAGTCCGACATAGCCCCGCAACCCTCCCAGGGGTGTAGGCCCCTAGATTTGCGTGCTGGATGAGAGGAGGCTACCGCTGCCTGCAAGTGCCAGGACTTTTGTTTGACCACTTTGAGGTGCAGTTTCCCAGAAGCCTCTGCATCTATCTCCTTGAAAATTAGCAGGCATAATGTCCTCAGAAGGGGCTACCATCCTGGCAGTTTTCATCCAAATCAGGCAAGAAATGACAAAGTTTTAGGCATTTTTATGATTTCCCATTATAGTCTATGGGCAAAATGTCAAAACTCGTCAAAACAGTTTTAACTAAACAAAACGGGACAGTGCTTTAAAATCAAATAAAACATGGAATGAAACACTGTCCCTTTGAAATGGCAATATGGATGTCAAAACAAAATGATGGTGTTTCGCACTGCCCTAATAGCGAGTTATGTGATATTTTGTCTTACATGCATTTTGTATGCCTTCAACTGCAGAAGCAAGTGCAAAAGAAATGATTGAAGAGCCAGGTACATACACAAGTAATGTTATATTGCTGCCATAGAATTAGATATGTAAAGTAACAGAAAAGCCTGCTAGAACAGCAAGTCCAGAGGTCAGCAATCTCTGGCGAACATGTCACATGAAGCCATTTTGTGTGGCATGCCACAGCTAGCCTGCGCTCTGGGCTGCTGCTGCTGCTCTCCATGGAGCCCAGGCTTCTCACAGCAGAGTTTGCATCATCCCCACCACCTGCTGCAAGCAGCTTGGGCTCTATGGCAGGCAGCAGAGCCCAGGCCAGGTGTGGCAGGAAACCAGGAGCTGCAACTTGTGCACCAGGGTATGGCGCCCCAGCCCAGCTCCATGATAACCAGTGGCTGCATGTGTGCTGCCACAACAAGGATCAGGACCCTCGCAGTTACCCTGCCATCTGACCTTAGCACAGCAGCATCTTCCAAGACAAGGTTGCAGGGATTTTTGGCACTCAGCCCAGAAATGTTGCTGACCCTTGATCTAGTCCATCCACCTGTGGCTGCAGGATTGCTCTGGAAGGTACATTTTCAAATGTGTTTTAATGTACTGTCCAATATAGTTTTCAGATCCTCCATAAATGGGACAACCACTACTTCCCTTTGAACTTGATTTCACAGCCATTATGCATTTCATAATCTAAAGTTTCCCATTTATAATTTCATCCCACTGCTTCTAGTTGTATCCTCATATACTTTCTTAACTAAATATTCTTCTTCCTTAGTGTTAGTACAACAAATATTTTTAGACTGCTTTAATATCCCATTTTGTAAAACTCATTTAATCATTCCTCATAAGAAGGGATCCTGGTTTTCTCTGTTTAAAAATCACAAATTCTCAGATTAAAAACCCCAAATCCATGATTAAAATGAAAGGCCACTATATATTATAGGTATCAGTTGAACACAATATTTTGTTGATATATTTACATTTTTAAAGCAGTTTGGAACCCTACCAGTGCCTTAACAACTATAATAAAATAAATTCTAAATACCTATATATTTTAGCATTTGATTTTGGGTTTTTCATCATGGAAAAATCAGAGCTCCTGCTGCCCCCTCCATTTACCAGGATGTGGGTCCACCTGCAGTTCCTCCCTCTCCACTGCTTTGTGGTGCTGAGCAGCCCTGATATGCCAGTGCCCATCACTCCCAAACCACATCCCCCCCCAAGCCCTGCCAGTGCCCCTCACTCCCTGCTTACTCCACACTTGGTCCCGCCTGACAGCAGCTCCACACATGCACCAGGACGAGGTGGGGGAGGAGGGGTGTGGGGTTTGTGGTGGGGTGCGTATAAGAGTATGTGAGGATTGTGGGGGAGTTGTGAAGGGATGTGGGGGGTGTGGGTGAGTGGGGGGTGTTGGGAAGCTGTGGGGTTTC
>NW_017728992.1:14527413-14529981 GCF_001723915.1 Gavialis gangeticus | reverse complement strand
GAGGCTGGGGCCGAGCTGCGCTGCCCCCCGCTGTGCAGGGGGCCAAGAGAACGGCTGCTGACTCTGGTAAGCTGCGGGGGGTGGGGGGGCTAGAGTCCAGTGTGGGTGCACCGGGCAGAACTGGAGCTGGGCGGGGAGTGCGAGGGGGGGCTGGATCCAGGTGGTAGGCATGCAGGAGGCTGTAGCCAAGCAGGGAGGCAAGCGGGGACTGCTGGTCCTAGGTGGGGCAAGCAGACTGAGCTTTCTCTCATTGTGGCTCAGATCTGGGGGCTTTCACTCCCAGAAGGACTGCTGGGCTGTGCCGGACTCTTCCAGGGGGTGCAAGCCCCCAGATCTGTGCTGGATGAGAGGAGGCTCAAGCGGCAGCAGCAGTCTTCTCCAGTGTTTGGGTGCAGACTCTGCCCAGCACCAGTCCCAGATGGCAGCGACAGCCTCCTCTCATACGGTGCACAGATCCAGGGATCCACACCCCAAGGAGGAGTCCGACATAGCCCCGCAACCCTCCCAGGGGTGTAGGCCCCTAGATTTGCGTGCTGGATGAGAGGAGGCTACCGCTGCCTGCAAGTGCCAGGACTTTTGTTTGACCACTTTGAGGTGCAGTTTCCCAGAAGCCTCTGCATCTATCTCCTTGAAAATTAGCAGGCATAATGTCCTCAGAAGGGGCTACCATCCTGGCAGTTTTCATCCAAATCAGGCAAGAAATGACAAAGTTTTAGGCATTTTTATGATTTCCCATTATAGTCTATGGGCAAAATGTCAAAACTCGTCAAAACAGTTTTAACTAAACAAAACGGGACAGTGCTTTAAAATCAAATAAAACATGGAATGAAACACTGTCCCTTTGAAATGGCAATATGGATGTCAAAACAAAATGATGGTGTTTCGCACTGCCCTAATAGCGAGTTATGTGATATTTTGTCTTACATGCATTTTGTATGCCTTCAACTGCAGAAGCAAGTGCAAAAGAAATGATTGAAGAGCCAGGTACATACACAAGTAATGTTATATTGCTGCCATAGAATTAGATATGTAAAGTAACAGAAAAGCCTGCTAGAACAGCAAGTCCAGAGGTCAGCAATCTCTGGCGAACATGTCACATGAAGCCATTTTGTGTGGCATGCCACAGCTAGCCTGCGCTCTGGGCTGCTGCTGCTGCTCTCCATGGAGCCCAGGCTTCTCACAGCAGAGTTTGCATCATCCCCACCACCTGCTGCAAGCAGCTTGGGCTCTATGGCAGGCAGCAGAGCCCAGGCCAGGTGTGGCAGGAAACCAGGAGCTGCAACTTGTGCACCAGGGTATGGCGCCCCAGCCCAGCTCCATGATAACCAGTGGCTGCATGTGTGCTGCCACAACAAGGATCAGGACCCTCGCAGTTACCCTGCCATCTGACCTTAGCACAGCAGCATCTTCCAAGACAAGGTTGCAGGGATTTTTGGCACTCAGCCCAGAAATGTTGCTGACCCTTGATCTAGTCCATCCACCTGTGGCTGCAGGATTGCTCTGGAAGGTACATTTTCAAATGTGTTTTAATGTACTGTCCAATATAGTTTTCAGATCCTCCATAAATGGGACAACCACTACTTCCCTTTGAACTTGATTTCACAGCCATTATGCATTTCATAATCTAAAGTTTCCCATTTATAATTTCATCCCACTGCTTCTAGTTGTATCCTCATATACTTTCTTAACTAAATATTCTTCTTCCTTAGTGTTAGTACAACAAATATTTTTAGACTGCTTTAATATCCCATTTTGTAAAACTCATTTAATCATTCCTCATAAGAAGGGATCCTGGTTTTCTCTGTTTAAAAATCACAAATTCTCAGATTAAAAACCCCAAATCCATGATTAAAATGAAAGGCCACTATATATTATAGGTATCAGTTGAACACAATATTTTGTTGATATATTTACATTTTTAAAGCAGTTTGGAACCCTACCAGTGCCTTAACAACTATAATAAAATAAATTCTAAATACCTATATATTTTAGCATTTGATTTTGGGTTTTTCATCATGGAAAAATCAGAGCTCCTGCTGCCCCCTCCATTTACCAGGATGTGGGTCCACCTGCAGTTCCTCCCTCTCCACTGCTTTGTGGTGCTGAGCAGCCCTGATATGCCAGTGCCCATCACTCCCAAACCACATCCCCCCCCAAGCCCTGCCAGTGCCCCTCACTCCCTGCTTACTCCACACTTGGTCCCGCCTGACAGCAGCTCCACACATGCACCAGGACGAGGTGGGGGAGGAGGGGTGTGGGGTTTGTGGTGGGGTGCGTATAAGAGTATGTGAGGATTGTGGGGGAGTTGTGAAGGGATGTGGGGGGTGTGGGTGAGTGGGGGGTGTTGGGAAGCTGTGGGGTTTCTGGCGGGCCAGTAGGGGGTGCTCCTGCATTGAGCCACCCACCTCATTGCGCCCGACCACCTTCCAGGCTCCAAGTGCCTCCCTGGGGCTGCCTCATGTCTGGCTGACCCCCTTCCTGGAGCACACCCACTAGCCTGGGGGTTCCACTGCCACCACCCAGGGCTGGGCTTGATTCTGGCTCTGCGCACCCTGGGAAACACAGACC
>NW_017728992.1:14526569-14527018 GCF_001723915.1 Gavialis gangeticus | reverse complement strand
TGTATCCTCTGCTGGGCCCATCCTAACCAAATTGTCAAAGAGCAGAGTTTTTGGGGAAAAACAGAGGTGGCCTTCTGCCACAGGGTTTGTGGTGCACCACTCCCACTACCAGTGGCCCAGCAGCAGCAGGCCCTTGGGGTGCTCATGGCTGCAGCCCCTGGGATGCTCATGGCTGTGGCAGGCAGAGCCCTCTGGTTGAGTCCCAGGGCCTGCACATACTGGCATTGAGTCGGCCAAGTCCTCTGCCATGTGCCTTGGCACCAGACTGGGTTGGCTCCATGCCAGCACATGTGGATTGTGGCACTGCAGGTGGGAGCTGTGCACCATCAGGCTGAATGGGAAACCATACATGGAGGCAAAGAGTCACCAGCCATCAGACTGGGTGGGCTCCTATTTGCCTCCACATGCAGCTTCCTGCTGGAGTGCTGGAAGCCCCATGTGGAGGCACA